>NW_020897809.1:3580837-4180837 GCF_003984885.1 Neopelma chrysocephalum
CTTCTTCTTCTCCTCCTCCTCCTCTCTCTCTTCTTCTTCTCCTCCTCTCCCTCCTCCTCTTCTCCTCCTCTCTTCTTCTTCTGTCCTACTTCCTCTCCCTTCTCTTCTCCTCCTCCCTCTTCCTCTCTCTCCCCCCTTCTTTTTCCTCTCCCCTCCCTCTCTCTCCCCTTTCCCCTCTCTCTCTCCTTTTCCCTCTCCCCCAGCACAAACACCCTTCGGGTTCGTCACCTCCGCGTGGTGAACGCGCCCCAACCCCCAGAGTTCCCCCGGGGCGAGCGCAGCCCCGCGCGGGCCCCGTGCGGAGGCGCCGGGCCGGGCGGCTGCCGGGGCGCGGGCACGGCCGGGCGCGCCCCGCCGGACTCACCCACTCGTTGTCCTTGGGGCTGAAGCTGTAGAGCGCGACCTGCCCGGTCACGTCTGCGATGCCGGTGATGAAGGGGTCGTGCTGCCGCAGGGCCGCCAGACTCATCTCCTGCCCCGCTCTGCCCGCCGCCTCCATCTTGGATCCGGGCAGCCCCGCCCGCGCAACGGCGACAACCGCCACGGTGCCACGGCGCGCCGGCCCCCCCGCCCGCCGGAACGCCCGGCCCGCGCCTGCCGTTCCGCCCGCCGGGCAGGCCCTACACGCCCAGAGCCCTTCGGCCCCTCGGGACCTACAGCCCTGCCGGGGCCCCTCTCCCACCTCCGGACTCGCAGCCGCTTCCCCGGGGCTCCTCTTCACATCTGCGGGCCCCGCAGCCCTTCCCCGGAGCCGCTCTGCCCACCTGTGGGCCCGTGGGGTTTGGGCACGGGCCGTGCCCCCGCCGACCCCCGTGGGCAGGGCCGAGGGCTGGGTTCGCATCGTTGTTATTTATTTACTCGCGTTAGTAATACAAAGGCTTCTGAGTTTACTGCGGGCTGGCCTATGAATGCGATGAGCTGGGTCATCTGGATAATTCACTGGAATTATCTTCCAGCACTGTGGGGGTGATCCTGTGCGTTCCTGTGTTTGTCATCTGGTATATGAATGTTTCACAGTCTGCGGTGGGATAGGGAATTTTCAGTATTTTAGAAGAATTTTAGGATTGAATATTTTTCTCAGGCACGGTAAATGTACATAGGTGCGTTTCTCAGGTATAGTAAAGGTACATAGGACACTAAACTGTTCCATGTAAAGGTACAGACCTACGTAGTACATACTTATATTTGCTGGAACAAGAATAAAGGAATGTGCAGTGCACTGAGATTTTTCCTGCAATTTTTTTCAGTCATTAGTGGATTTTAGGAACAAGAAAGTATAGCATATTCATCACAACTAAGGCATGAATTACTTCTAAGATAAGATCACTGAGATTCAACTGTCTTTGTAGGATTTTGTGCAGTTTGACAGAAAAGAACCAGGACTGTAAATGTCTAAACAAAAGTTTGTGGCAAGCTTCTGACCCTTCTAAGAATGTAAAAAATTTCTGACAATTTTTCACAGGTCATGTTGTTCTCCATTGCATGTGGACAAATTTTGGATTTTACAGCTTTACAGTATAATCCTCTCCCAGATTGGCAGACATTTAATGCACAAGCTATAAGTGCGGATCCAGCATTGTGTGGTTCTGTTAAAGGTCTTTCTGAGAAGAAGTGGAAATGTCAAGTTCCAGTATAATACCATGATTTAAATTATAAAAGTAAAGTCTCTCGGGCAGAACATTATCTTACCTGTTTTTGATGTCAAACAGTTCTAGTATTAAGTAAAGAGACATTTCTTAGAAATAAATGTAATTTGGACACAAAACTTGTCTGTCCTTCATTGTGGACCTGAGCATCAGTAAAAAAAACCCAATAAAAGTCATACAGAATATCTTAGAGCTCCATAACTCTTCCATCTTCTTCTAATGGTTTTACCACAGGAGGGCCCAATCTAATCCATAAAATTTGGGTTTTCACTGGTTCTGTTGGTGGTGTTTGCCCACCAAGGGCCAACGGTGACATGATGTCAAAAAATACTTTAATGTAAAATGTCCTGTTATTATTGACTAACAGTCTTTATTAGAAAAAGACAATATGAGAAAAATAAAGTTTGAAAACTTTTATAAAGAAACAGCATTCTAAGAGCTCAACTGAAACAGAAAGAAAATGACAAAAACTTTTTCAAAGAGCTGGTTTTAAACAACATCGTAAACATCTGTGCCAAGCTGCTCCTTTCTGTGATATTATTGTAAGGCAAAGGTATTGTTCAAATTAAAAAGCTTATTGGCAAAGCGTGTGAAATCTCTTCAGGTGTGAGAAGTCCTTGGCTTCATCTTGAACTCAAACACAAGGAGCAGCAATGAAGAAAGGGAAGTGCTGGGTTTTGGTTGTGGTTTTCCTCTTCGTCTACTAATTCCAGTTCTGCATTTCACTGAATTTCTCCTCCCCGCCCATCCCACTGTTGTTGCATTGGAATCAAATATTTTGTATCAGAAGTGATCTGTGGCCTGTCATCTGCTTCCTCAGCCTTGAAGCACACCAAGGTATGTCAGATACTCAGAGCCAAGCCCTGACCTCGGTGTAAACTGCAATTAGTTGTAGCTACTCAGGCTTCTTCTGTGATTATTGTATGCTGCAAATTTCCCTGGCCCTCCTTGGAGCTGTGCAGGAGTTACTGCTGGGAAAATGTTTCTCTGTCACTCCCTGTTGCTGGTTCTTGCACAGAACCAGGCAGAGGTGGGATGATGCACATAATGCCCTTTTCATGTTTTCTCTGTGAGTAGGACAGATTCCATTTGTGTTTCAACAAGTGAAGAGAACATTGTGTTCTATATTTCAGTTATGCTGAAGACATTTTCAGTTTCTGCTGAGGTTTTATAGGACAGCATATGATGATTTGTTACCCTAAGTACTGTTATCTATTTAATATATGTTAATATTAAGGTAAGTGAAGTAATAAAGACCTTCTTTTATGCTTTCAGTTGCTTGTGACAGCATGGCTGGGACTCTGTTGATGTTTGCTCCTGGCTGTTGACACTTCTGTTAAACAAACTCTTTTTCTGGCCCCTGTTTTTACACAGAAGATTATTTACATATTCCCCAAACTTATTTGGGCTGCAGTCACTCCTTTAAACTTCTTACAGAAAAGTCTTCTTCAATTTGCAGTCCCATTGTTTTTCCCTCGTTAGCTGAGTATCCTCAGCAAAGAATATATTGCTGCTGTTGGGATGAGGGAGAAGAACTCCCAGCCAGTCTGTTTTCTGTTATTACTCCAGGCTGAATTAGGGTCCAGAGGGTCCTGCAAATCTGAGTGACTCATGGAACTCATATTCTATCTTTACAGTTTTCCACTTGAAGCAATTGTCCTGGTTTTGTGAGCTGCTTTGCAAACGACAGCTTCTGTTGTCTTGCTTGCAGGTGTTTTTCTTTGAATTGTAAGTGGAGGCAATTCCTGGGCTATTGATTAGTAATTGGATTGTTATCTCTACCTTAAATTTCAGTGATAATGGCTGTAATTTTACAGACTTCTTATTTGGGCTTAGTCCTAGATAGTTATCACCAGGACCATTTGCCCTTTCTCAGTCAATGAACTTTTATTTTGCATTTTAGTTCTCTGGGTGGTTAAAAAAAAACAAGGGGGAGGGGATGCTAGAATTTTGGAAGGGCTGCCATTTTGTTTGAAAAATCGTTTCATTTCACAGGAGGCATTACTCGAGCATTTTTATTTGCTTATTATTGTTACAGCATTTACTTCAGTTGTATTCTTTGGTCTGCTGTGAAAGCACATTTGATCTTTGCCGTTGCTGAGGCTGGTGGTTCCTGAAATTCAGTGTCCTTGCTATACCTCACTGTACAAATAGTTCTTCCTTTGGTGTTTTTCCAAGCTGATAAAGGACAACTGAAAACTGCTGCAGTTAGAGATTATGACCCACCTCTGTAAATGGGATTTGTAAAAATCTCACCTTTTGAGGATTAGCACAGAAAGGGTCTTGCATGCTACTCAAGAACAGTTTATACCAAATTTATGACGTAAGGAAAAGTTGCCTTCCCTGGCAGTTGTTTTGATCCTTAGGAATGTCCAGTGGATGACAAGCCTTTCATAGGAGTTCCAGCTTGCCACGTGCTCCTGTGCTAATGCTGCAGCCACAGGAACCTTGTGGAATATTCATGGGTACAAATATTTATTTCTAGCTGTGAAAAATCATTTTCCGGCTCTGGAGAAAAGTTTTCTAAATTGTAACACATTAAAGTGGTATAAATAGCTGTGAATACAGTCCAGAGGGATCCAGAGCAGTGTTAATCTAAACAATTAAAATCCATGAGATAGGACAGTGTGTAAAGGGAATCCTGGTTTTGGAGGGTTATCACACTGACCTACCGCTGTAGATATGGGATTTTTTCCTGTTTCTATGCTGTACATAAAATATGTAACTCCTTTGCATAGTATCTGAGTTTTGCAGGTGTTGCAATACTGAAATCTGAATTTAACCAGAAATTTCTTTGGTCTCATTTTGTCAGGAAATAGTTGCAGTAATGATTCTGTAAAACAAATGTATGACTTTCTTTTTTTTCTTTTTTTCTTTCCTTTTTTTTTTCTTTTTTCTTTCTTTTTTTTTTTTCTCTCCTTATTAAACTGACAAAGTGTTCTAGAAAATATGAACCAGGATGCATTAAAAACAACAGCATTTTCTGAAATAACGTAATTTAAAAGAGTACAAGGGAAATGACATAAAAAAGCATTTAGCCATCTATGTGTTCACTACCATTTTGGACATGAGTATTACCAACAGTTATAGTCCTTCTAAGAGATGCTAAAAAAAACGTTGAAAGAAGCAAAGAGAAATCATTAAATTACAGTTACAATTCAATAAAAACAAGAGTCTGAAAATATTCAATTCGATTTATACAATAAAGCTGTTCCCACAACAACAGTGTAAGAGGGTGAAATAGGTCACAGGCAGCCCTCCTTACATTGCTCAATAACATTAGAAGGATTAATCATTTATGGATTATCTCCTAGAAACAATGATCTGGTGCAGACAGGTAATCCAATCTCCTCTATCTTTCTAACCTGGTTTGCCGTTTCACAGGAGGTTGTGGAAGGGTGGCAAGTTTTTCTAGGAAGACATTGCCTGCCAGCTTGAAACATGTAAATTGCTGGAATTTGCCTCAAAATATGACAGCTCTTCTCTGATGAAGGTAGGTAGTGAAATTAGACAGGTAAAATGAACTTTTTTTGTGATGAGAGCACAGAGGTTCAGCTCAGAAATTGTATCATGTTCACCCTTAGTTCTAATCTGTCGCTGACAGCATAAAGAGAGAAGTTTATCATTGACATAAATCAGAACTAGAGAGGAAATGTTATTCCTGAGACTCTGCATTTTGCATAAATATCCAGTAATGTGTTTGTCCTGACTAAATTTCTAGAAAAAATTAAATACAACTTATTTTTGAATACAAGCCTTTCAGTGATGGCAGGCTCTGTAGGTACATTAGATGTAGATGTGCAGCCTGACTTTTATTGCTTGATTTACTTCAAGTAATACATTTGGCTTTGAACATACATCTTTAGCCACTTCTGTGATATTTTATCCAGCAGTAGTCTCAAGGCCTGCTGCTAAATATATTTGATAGTGCTAATTTCATTGCTGAAAATGAACTATATAGCAAATATCCATTGGACAAAATATTGCAGTAGCAAAGGTGATCAGTGATTTTCAATTGCTAATTTCATTTTGCATGTAGTTTCTGTTTTATTGGTATAATAACATTAGGAAAAAAATATTCAATTACTATCACAAGCAGAGTAGCCTGTTCCCCTAAGCCCTCTTGTATAGATTCTAGACTGCACAGTTCAAAAAAAAACAAACAAACAAGACAATTAGATTAGCAAGGTCCTGCTCTGTACAGTGAGAAATACATCAGGAATAATTGTGTATCACAGCAGAAACCTTAAGCCTTGAGAAAGCTGCCTTGGTAGAACTGTTAGTTTTCGACTCAGCCAATTTTTAATTACTGAGTTATCTATGTTAAATATGCTCTGTCAGCTTTATGGCATTATTGTGTGCTTATATTTTTGTCTTCCTGTAAGCATCCTTTTGTTCCTGAGCCACTTTTGATGCCTCCATGTATCTAGGTCTTTAAATACTGCGACTGTCACATAAATTTTAAAATGTAGGTTTCTATGCTCTTTATCTCTGAAGCCTTGCTGTAAAATAGCAAGTCAGAATTCTTTTTTCATATTTTTAGCTGACCCTCTTGCAAAATATGCACATATCAGGGCAATCATTTTTAAAATAGGTGAGATAAATTTTTTATGACCAAATGTGTGTTTTTCAATAGTCTTTTCTTGATGTAGCACAGTACTAATAAAGAAGATGCAACACAATTCTGAGAGTAAATAGCTTCTGGAGCTTTTCAGACATGACTGAGAACAAATAGAATGTAGAACAGCCAGGTGATTTGAGCTGCTTTTAATGCTTCTTGGGTTTTCCAGTGTCAGAGGAATGGGAATTAGTAAACCTGCATTCATTTCATAGGTTATTAAACCACTTCAGCTCTCCGTGCCTTCATTTTCCGAGACATAAAATGAGTACAATACATTCACTCATCATTATAAATTTCATTGAAATGCTTTTTTGAAGCGCAATATAAGCAGTAGGTATTCTGACAATATTTCACTCCTCCAGGGAAGGGCTGGTGGGTTGCTGAGGTATCACAAAATCTGCTTTGAAGGTGAGGGCAGCAGCTGCATTGTGGTGTTATGATGGCACAGGAGCAGGCACGCGGGGTTGCTGTGCTCTGGCAGGGTGGGTGTCCTCGGGCCCCTCAGTGCCACCCAACACCTTCTCTGGATGCTCATCTGCTGTTGGAGCTGGGCTGCAAATGGGAACATACACAGGTGTAGCCAGAGACCTCGGGCATGGCACCGGGTCCTTCCTGCACATGGATCTCTTGCTCTTTGCTTTGTCAGCTTTCCTCAGGTTGTATCACGTCCAAGAGTATTCAGTGACATAACCACGTGGATTGAATGTGTGTTGTGTGCTAAATTCTGCCTCTATCAGTTGCAGTCAAGAGTCCATAATGTGTTTCTGCTTGAAATCCAGCTTGGAGGCAGACTGACTCACTCTGGGATGGGATGGCCTTCCTCCAAGGGGTGAGGAAGGCAGGCTAAGAGGAATGGGAAGGAGTCACCATACTTGGTGAAAAGGGAAGCTCAATTACATCATGACTAAGGAAATAAACTGGATGAGATCCTAAGCTCTTATTTGGCTTCTTTTCACCAATTAAGTTCTGGCTGATGGAGAATTCCTTCGCTGTAGTCACTGAGAAGGGAGCCATAAAGTTGTCTGCCAGAGATCCTCAGGGGAGCCCTGTGGATAAGATGTGGGAGGAGTGGCACGGGAAGGGCGTTTCAAGGGGAAGGCATTAACACACAATGGTGTGGAAATTTGCAACCAGAGTAGGACAGAGCTTAGGGTAAGACACTGCTGTAGCTCAGGCAGGCCTTGAGGGCTGTGATGGAAGTTCACTTGCAGCCTTTCATTTTGGGACCTTGTGTCCCTTGACTCTGGTGTAAGAAAATAAACGATCTGGTAGTAATGTGTTACTTAAGAACAAGAGCAGTAACAGCTTATTTAATTAATTTCAGATGGGCTATGTGCAGTTATGTGCATAAAGCAAAATGGCAGTCAATTATTTCCTACAAAACTTTCTACAAAATTCTGTGTACAGATTTACTGAGTTTTCAGTTTGAAAATAAATGTAACTTTAGAGATTGATCTACAAATTAGGTTGCTTGCTTAGGCATATTTTAAAAGGAAAAAGAACTGACTAATATGTTGTATGTTGAAACCATCCACTACGTTCATACGGAAATTTTTCCCCAGAGGCATGTCACAATAAAATCACTTTTGCATGAGGAATTAGTGTGCAGAACTGTTGAATCCAGAGCTTGTGCAGAGGTGATAGATTGTGTCGGGTAAGGATTGAAGAGCTGATGAGCATCTCTACAATGGATTGTAATAATCTCAAATAGTTATTTAAACACCTCTTGAGTACCAGTTTTCATGACAGGCTCCAATAGGTTCTTTCAAGACTCTCACAGTCAGTGCAACTATTTCCCTTTTTCAGAATTACTACCTCTTTTAAAGTCTGTATAAGCCATGTGATTTTCAAAACAATTAAATCTAACAGACTTTGAGAGCTGCAGTGTAAACAATGCACATATGCAAAAACAGCTGAAGGACCACATCTCATCTTGCTTTTTCCTTCTGGTGTGATGCCTCCCAGAGCTCGCAGGTTCAGCCAGGCTCTGCAGCCCTGGGGTGACACAGTGCCTGCCTGAGTGCCCAACTCCTCCTCTGCCCGTGAGGACAATGTGTGGCTGATGACAGCTGGCACAGAAATCCATGATGGATGGGTGAAGCTTGCCATGTTTGCCTTTCCCCTGTCACTGTGTGCACCTGGCATTGGCCAGGCAGGGATCGGGCATTTTTAGGAAGCTTGGCACTTCCACCACAAAAAAGACCTGTCAACCAGGAGAACATCTTCCAGAAGTGATGAACTGTCCTACAGGGGCCAGAGTCCACCATTTACCCTAACAGAAAGATATTCAAAACCAGCTGCCAAAGGATAGAACGAAACATTGCCTCCATAAAATGTTTTCACTCTGAGATAAAAGTGACATCCTGTGTTGGACTGAGAAAAATTCTGATCAGCTCTGTTTTCCTGATGGAGTTGTTACATGGATAACTAGTGGGTGGTTATGTCTAGGAGGTAAACTGGGCACAGAGGGAGAGCTGTCAGTGTACCTGCAGTGCATGGAAAGGAGGTGAGGGACCAGCTGAGGGAAAGGCTGTTCCTCCTGCTCTTTGCCTTAGCCCTTGGTAGTAAGAGTGTCCACAGAGGAGCAGGGGAAGGTCTGAGGGAAGGTCTCAAGAGACAGACATGTCTTTGTAATATATTTGTGTGGTAAGGGGACTGTTTATAACATTTATAACATTTATAACATGGCCATATATTTTTGTAAGATTCTCCTGTTATATTCTGTTGGGGGGGTTTTTGGTTTGTTTTTTTTTCTTTTTTCCCTGTGAGTTTTTTTTTGTTTGTTTGTTTATTTTATTTTTGGATTCAGTCTTAAATTCCAGCTGTAGTGGGGAGCTGGCCAAGTAGGCTGTTTAAACTTCTAAGATTTAGCACTTCAGGGCCACCATGTGATTCATGAGCCTCTGTGACACAAGAGCCAGGCAACGCTGTTGGCTTACGAACAGCTGGGGGGAATGCTGAAGTTAAAAGGGCAATAACCTGTTTTTCTGGTTCCTTTGGAAAATCTCCCCAAATATTGTGTAATATCAGGATTTTTACATTTGTTCAACCTCAGATATTCCTTTTATAGGCTCTAAGCTATTCATGGTGCCTGTGTAGTGGTCGCACTTCTGCAAAGTGCTCTCCCTGTCTTAGTGGCCCCAAGCCAACTGCTGAGAGCTGTGAAGGGTGATAACTATTTGTTTGGTTTTAATCAATGAGAGACTTGCTAAGTGATATGCACTACAAATGAAAGCTGGTAACTGAAATGCTTACTTTATCAGGAAAACATGACTGCCAGAATAAAAGCATTTTGTCAAACACTTTGAGAAATAAAAAAATAAATGTATCATAATGAAGGTAATTGTACAAATTTATTTTATCATCATCATGTCAGCAGAACACAGAGAGACTTATTAAACTTATTTCAATCCCCATTAGTTCTTTATAACTTTGACAAAAAAATCAGAGAGGAAGATAAAGAAATTGTCCATATTCTAGCTCTTTAAGTTGATTTTTCATTTGCATCTCTAGTCAGAATTTAATTATTAATGTTGCAAAAACCTATTCTGGTAATGGGCTATTTGCAAACTGTTCACTGAGATTATTATTTAAGATTTCTCTTAATTGTCGTTTTAAGCATCATTGTACTGGCTCTTGAAATGCTCCCAAAGCCATCAAGTGTTCTCCAGAGGATGTGCTAATGAGGTGTATAATGGGACATTAAGATGAATTTATTATTTTAATTTATACATAAAAATGTTATTTTTGATACTTTTGTTACCCATTTTTCATTAAAAATAAACTAATAAGAGAAAATGTTTACCCTGTAAAATTGTCAAAGGAGAATGCCTTGCTTATATGTCTGTAGCAGCAGGGTCTGTATATGGTCTTCAAATATAATCAGCAAAAGAGTAATAGAGGAAAAAAGCAACTGAAATGTAGATCTGTAGCAAGATCATCTGTTAGTTCATGGATTTTTGAGGCTACTACAGCCTCTTTGGGGCCCAGTTTTCCCTCATGTTTCATCTGGAATTGCCTTTTTTTGCACTTCCACCAAGCCTATGCAAGACAGGAACTTTGTAAATCTCCTAACTTATTTTTCCAATGGGAAACTTTGCAGATGTATGTGTGGCTGTTATGGGCTTCACTCATCTATGTAATCCAGGGAAGCTGTTCCCAGCTTTAGTCTGGATCTGGAAGGCCCAGGCTGACCTCGGTGGTGGGCTGATAAGGACTGATGGTTGAGCTGACCCTTCCAGCAAGCCCACAGCCATGGTGACTGTGGTCATCCTGGGAATGCTCACACTGGTAACATCAGTGCTATTTAGGGGAGCATCTAAATTTGTTCTCTGACTAGTCAGTAGATGAGGTGTGTGGCTATTTGAAAATGCTCATTTTGTGACCTTTGGCTTGCATCCAGGACCTATTTAAGTCCTAACCTTTGGCTTGTATCTTCATTTCTGGCTCAGGCTCTTGACCTTTGGTATTTAGCCTGACTGCTGGTCTTTGGGTGCCAGATCACCTCTTGTCTTAGGCTTGGATTCTGGTGTTGGATATTAGCTCAAACTGCTTATTGCAGCTTGGCACTTAAAATTTTATATGTGCTTTTGAAATTTTCCCCTTAGGGCACTAATTGTGCTCCTTAGATTTCTCTTTCAGCCCTTATGTAAAGCTCTTGTAATTGGAACAGCTCTATTCTAAACACATCCCTTTTTTCATGGGTCATTAAACTGAGGATGCAGAGCTGTTTGGACACTCCTCCAGGGATCCCTGATTCCTACTTGGCATGAGGAGTCATTTAGTTGCCTTTGTGCTCTCACTTGTGTGATGTGCAGGTGGGTGGGTGCCCAGCAGCAGAGCCTCAGCCCCAGGTGGCCGTGGGAAGTCTCTTTTATGGCTGGACACTCCAAAAGCCAAAATGAGTGCAAGCCTGATAAATCCTACCATCCTGTTTGCTACAAATCTGCTGCTGAGACTCCAGCCTGTAAATTTGACCCAATGTGTAAGAATGAAAAACTCTCCATAAATGAAAATGAAATCAGTTCATTTCCTCCTAAGACGTATTACATAAAATGGCAGCAAAACCATATCTAAGGAAAATAAAAACAACCCCAGCATCCCTGGGATATTTTCAGTAAAAACATCACCAAATTCTGTTGCTTTTGGAGGTCAGATGGCAAGCTTCATGTTCACAGTCGTGACTACATGCTCCTGTGAGTTTGTTTCCCTGGCTTTACAGGGACTGTTCGCGTGAATAACTGCTCCCGCAGAGTGAATAAAGGCATTTGCAATCTGGTCCCAGCTGGAAACTTATTTCTGAAGCCAGTTCACTCCCTTCATAAAGCACAGATTCTTTATTTTATCTTGTTTTGTATTTAGTTCACATGATTTGAAATCTTTAGGTTGACTGCTATACCATTCCAAATTGCTTCCTACTGGAAGAGGCATACGTTTTATAGCTCTTAATTCTTTCTGGACACATATTGGAATAGAGATATTCTTCTTGTCTGGGAGGAGAAGGGTAATTGCTGCCTGCCTGGATATCAGTTAATTAGCAGTCTCCTCACCAGTGGACACCTGGCTAAATCCACTCCTTTGCTGAGTAATTTATTAAATAACTACAAGACTATTGAGGCAGCCCCAACAGTATTTTACAACAAAGCACTAATTATTTGGTATATTAATGGCAAAAGAGATGTAAGGAAATACAGGGCATATATTCTCAATTGCTTACCAACCTTTCTTTCACATCTTTCTCTTGGATCACAGAGCTCAGTGAATTAGATCCAGTTGTTCCTCAAGTGAGGATGTGCCATAATTTCAGATAGTTATTGACTATCCTTTTCCTCTGTGGTTAATGCAATCTTGGCCTGGTTTGGAATGCAGAGTAACATTTCAAGCAGGAATCACTGTCAGCCCTGGCAAGGCTGCTTAGATAGGGAGAATCAGCCCCACTAAGTGCTGACGCCTGTGCAGTGGCTTGGGAAATGTGCGGAGGAAATGCCTGATAAACCTTTTGCTTGGCTGCCCTGTCACATCTTTGTGGGGCTGTCCATTAACATGCCACCAGCCCAGTGACAGCACTGGGGCCTGCCCAGATCACTTGGCCGCTGTCTAGTGGATAAGACAAGCTTTTTGGGGAATGTACCAAGATAATTACAGGAAGGTGAAGCTGAATTGTGTACATGTGCTGCGCCGAGTGCTCTGAGCAGGGGAGGCTTTATTCTGCAGTACGGAGACCAGATGGACTCTGTGACTGTTCTTTCGGTTTCTGGGGGAGAATTCAATACATATGGTCTGGAATCAACACCTCTTTTTGTCAGTACAAGTCACACCATCACACTCTGCTGCCCCCCCCCTCTAATTTTTGTTGTTGTTTTATAAACAGAAGATCTGCTGGAAGCAGGTATGTGTTAAGGCAGCCTTCTGAAATTTGCCAGCTCTTTATCCCTTTTGCTGAACCCCTGCTGGAATCAAATAGCCCAATTTCTTTTCTTCATCATTCCTGCAGGGTACAGACAGCTGTTATTTTGAAAAGAGAGGCTTTGTACCATAGTAATTCTTCTTAGCAATTTGAAAAAAGCACAAGCTTTCTTTTACTCTAATGTCTTATCAGATGGTATCTGTTGATACATATATAACATCCTACTGTATAAATTGTGAAAGTGGAAGGTCAGTAGTTTTGATGGTTGGGTCTAACTCTGTTCTTTTAGGGCCAGTCCTGGCAGCGTATCTAAGATATCTTGGTACACAAAAGGAATACACAGGTATTTCCCAGGTATTACTGAATAATACCAGTGGTCAGTTTAATGCTGGGATATGCTGACCGGGGAGGAAGCACACTCCAGTTTTTGGGTACTGCTTTCTAATACTTGATTCCTACAAAACCAAGCACTTTAACAAGTGTTAAAACATTATTCTGCATGGCATTATAGTTCATCTGTTGCAGTGTATTTTTTTTCCCAAGGAAAACAAGGTTTAATTCCATATCTTAGTGTACTGAATAGTTTAGTGTGCTGCAGATTAATTTGAAGAGACCCCCATTACAAGCAACTATAATAAAACTGTGGACCTAAATTGGTAACTCTAGTTTAAATATATATGACTGTACTCCATGATATGTTCACAGAAAAGAATTTAAAATCCTTTCTTGTCCATTTGTTAAAATAATTTACATTTTAATTTTATGTAGAACTTTTTTTGCCACATCTTGAATTGTTGGAAACCATGAAGCTTTGTTTTTAGTGAAATGTGCATGGTACAAAAAAAGAAACTATAATTTTAGATTTTCGTATATAATAGGCAGAGACCTAGATGATAAGTTTCAATGTCTGTTGGTTCTTCCTTGACTAAACACCTGCCCATTCTTTAGTGATGTTTGTGGTAGGGCAGATTTGCTGTTGTGTCATCCCACAATTCTAGAATATTAAGGCAGTAAACAGCACAGAAAATAAATTTTTCATATTGGAGGCAACTAACTCACACCAGGACCAGAATGTGTTAAAGGACAAAGCTGAAACATTGTACTGTCCTCTTGTTACAGACCAGAAATCAGGGGTGTGGGCAACACAGACCAGATAATTTTTAGGCTTTAGTGGGTTTGACCTTGAATTGGTTCAGAATATTTTCCACATGAGTAGCAAAACTGAACTAGTCTTTGAGGTAAAGGAGAAGCAGAACCCCACGGTTCTCTGATACACTTTTGTTTTATTTAAAAGAGTTAGTTTCCAAGGTAGAAGGGGTTAGTAATGATCCTAAAATGGTGATGATTTCTTTCTTATTTTTAAAAAAATCTCCTTCCTGAAATGTTCTTAAATGTTGTTTAGAATGCTTTCATTTAAATTAAATGGTTGAGTGGAATGAGATAAAGAATTATGCTGAATTCAGCAACCTTTCAGATGGTGGTGCCAGTTTGCTCTTAGGAAAGATCCGGGGGATTGTCCGTCAGAGTGGTCACTATTGCAGCTCTTGTACCTCACTGACCACTGGAGTTGCTGTCTTTTGTTTTTACAAAAGTAGCTGAAGTTTGGTTTCATCCTGGGCTGCTCACACTGACTCAATGCACACTTCCAGGTGAGTATATGAAGATCATTAGTTTGAGAGAAGCAATTTTCATGGATTCCTTATGTTTGATGTTGCGTAGGACTTGAATTGTGCACTGTGGACTCTGTAACTCAGTTTCATTTCATATTTTAGAAAGCATACCTGTAACTTGTGAGATAAAAAAGTCATTGAAGCTGTCACTGTCCATTGCACTCATGCTTTGACTTCTCCTTTGTGGTTCTCCTCATTCATTAATGCTGACATGCTGACTGATCTCACTCACATTTTATGATGCACAGACACTCCATATGTATGAGAAAAACCTGCCAGAGCCTGGGAGGCTTTTTTTCTCCAGTGAATTGATTATCTTCAAAGTCCTGTCCCATATCTAATTTTTTTTTTTTTGCAACAAGATCTTCCTGTGTGTCAGGGTATCAAAGGTGCCTTTAAACCAGCCTGTTTCCACAGCTGAGGGATCAACCTTAAGATGGTGTTGGTTTAGGATGTACTGGAGGGTTGGGTGCGAGGGGTTTTACAACTGCACAACCTCCACACTGATGACAGGGGTTAAATTGCCTTTAATCCCCAAGTATATACTAGCATAGGATTATTCTGGCTCCTGTTTTTTCACTGTAATTCCTGTCTACTTGGTGGGTCTTACACTTAGATCTATTCTAATGACCTTCAGGAAGTAATTAATATAACCTTCATATATATACCTTCAATATAACCTGGGAAAAGAATTGCAAAACTATTGTGAAAATTTTTGTTTTCCCTCTTTCATTTGTGGATAAGTGTTTGTATTTCACCCTGACTCAGAGGCACTTCCTCTGCTCCCTCACCCTCCATCAAGGAGCTGATGGAACAGGCCTATCCCTGCATTCTGCATGAAATGGGCTCCTTTTCCTCTTGCCACAAGGCTTGGACAGGAACGAAACAGTGGATGAAGCGTCCACCATAGGGTCATTTTGCTGCTGTTATGTATCCCTGTATCTACCAGGCTTTCCCTGATACAAGTTGGGATACCTTGCTGGAAAAGCTAATAATGCCTTTTGCTGTGAGGATTCCCACCTTGCAGAGCTCAGGATGAATGTCCTCCACAGCCTTGCTTCCCTAGAATCCTTTTTGCACTGTTTTGAAACTGCACTGAGACCAACCAAGTGGAAGTTCCCACATCATTTCCAGCCCAGGCAGAGATCATGCTGACCTTGCCCAGACTTCATGCTTGAATGTCTCCTGTGTGCTCAGAATTCTGATAAAAAAATCTGGGCTTTGGGTCTGGAGAATAGTACAGTAATAGGTACTGAATAATTTGACACATGTTTCTGACTGGCTGGAGGTCATTTAAGGCTTTGAAACTAACCGTGTGAAAAAAGGTGATGTGGAAGCTATTTTTGGAATAAAAGCAAATTTTAAGGTGTCTTTAGTGGTTCACAAGGATGAACCTTTTAAAAAGGATATAAAGTACCTATTTATATCTTTTCAGGAGAGGTATTGTAATTCCTTTTTCTGTTAATATAAAATATTGAGTTTAGAAAATGCCCAGTGCATTTTAAGCACATTTAAACTTTATATTCTATGAATTTGGCATACATACTAAAAAAGTAGCAGCTCTTTCTAGTCTCTTTTTTTCCCTCCCTCCCTGATTATGGATCACAGACACAGGGTGTAGGATTTATAAAATGTATGCAAGTGCAGACACATTCCTAAATGTCAGGGCAGCTTCAGGTGATTCTATCTAATTTTACTGCTTTGAAAGCTGATAAAATTTAAAATTCCTAATAAGCTGTAGAAAAAAAGACTTTTTACTGTTGGAAAATACCTAATTCAAAATATCTTCTAGTAGTATGGACGAAGAACTTGATATCGAAAACATTTAAAATGTTTTAAAAATGAAACTGAATGCTGTATTTCAACATTCCTGTTTTTCATTTGGATCTTTTTTCTTGTTCAAACTTTTAGCTGTACTGTAATATTTCAATATTACTGTAAAAATATTTCAACAGGACCTGGTTGATATTCCTCAATTAAGGTGGTGCAATCCACATTTCACCAAACATTTTAGGGTTTCAATATTTTTTATCCACTAAGGATGAAAATAAACTTTGAAATGCCTCGATTTCCCAAAGGATAGGAAATTTATTTCTCTAACTAGAAGTGTTTTACCACATTCTCCCTGAAGTAGGATCTGTGTCCTTATTACACAGTGTGCTTCCTCTTGCAGTCTTGATGATCAAAGCTTGAGAGCTGTCAGGTGAGAAAAAATGTGTAGCACATAAGAAGTGTGTATCAGTAACATATTGTTTAAAATCAAAGGAAATTACAACCAAAAAAAATCATGTTTCTTTTCACCTTAAAACTAAATCAACCCAGTGTTAATTAACCTTCAGAGACAGCAGTAGCTTCAGAAAATATTGGCTTTTCTGAGATTTTTATCAGAAGAAAGTCCTTGATCTCCAAATACATAACACAGAACTGGTTTTACAGTTCCAAGGGATTATTTAAAGAAAAAAAGAAGTTGCATCAAGATTTTTAGTCTCACTGAAGTCCATGAGCATTGGATTAGGTCCTTAGATCCGGTTATGTAAACATTTCTGTAACATTTTTAGACTGTAATGTTTGGCCTGTTACTATAGAGCGCTACAGTGCTTCTTATAGCTTGATGTTTTAATACCTACATTTGAAGAGCTTATAATTTATTTTTTACCTGGTACATCCACTTCCCATGTTAACGTTCCTTTCCTTTCTGCCCCCATCAAAACATGTGAAACAGCTGCCTGGGGTCTGACACCATGTAGGAATGCTGTTGAGTATCAGCAATCCCCAATTCACAGGAGAGGAGAGCTTATCCTTTGCATTTCATATTGCAGCTATTTCCTGTTTAAGGTTTTTTTAATCCACTGTCCTTGCTCCTTGTGCCTACTGAGTGGATAAATTTGCCCCCCCCTGTGAATGCTGCCTCGAAGACTTTCAACCTATTTTCTCTCTTCCTTACTCTGTATAAGCTTTATCTCTGTATGGTTTTATCTTTGTATAACGGGTCAGTGCAGAGTCTAAGGTTTTTGCCCAACAATGCTTAACCCCACCTAAAAACCTTGCTTCAGGTGTTAGCTGGGCCTGCAGTGACACAGGAGGGCTGTGCCTTGCAGAGGAGGCCTGGAAGGAGAGGTCCAGGAAACACTTGGCTTTGGTTCAGGGAGCTGCATGGTCAGGTACACAATGAAGGCAATACTCCATGTTCTGGGATCCTCTTAGAAAGAAATAAGGATCTCAGGGTTAAAAAGACTTGGCTCTTTCCCATTAATTATGCATACTGCACTGACTTTTCACCTAATTTTTCAAAAGATGTATCTCACTATCAACTGGATAGTGTTAAACAAAGGGAGCAGATTGATCTAAAGGGGGTGAATAATAGCTGCCTTGTGTCAGAACTGCTGAAAGATTGCACACTGAACCGAGTGAAACATGGTCCCTCAGTCATTGTTCATTCACTCTACTCTCCTGTGCCATCTGTTACGCGGTGCAGTGACACGCTAAATCACTGAATCTCGAAAGCATCAGCATTTTGCACAAAGGAAAAAGACTGAGAGTGCCAGGAAAATGCTTGTGAATGTGTGACCTGTATCTTATGCAAGCAGTGTGCCCTTCCCTGGCAGCACAGGCAAGCAGGGGAGTGGAGTTCCACCTCTTCTCTGTGCTAAATGACAATAAATATTATATTATATTATATTATAACATGTATGCATGATCTGATAAACTTTTGACAGAACTGTGGTTCTTAAGCACCAGCAGTGTTAATTACTACAGTGAAAATAATTCCTTTGCTACCAAATTAAACTGATGTTGCGTGGGCATGTGTCTGTTTTAATATTGCTTTTATTACCCTGTTTCTTACAGCCATCAGAGCTCTCCTAAGATGAGCACAATGTAGTTTTTCCATGTTCAGCAGTTGCACTGCTTTAAGAATGATGCAATAGACTTTCTCAAACACTTGAATGTATATTATGAAGGATGCACAGCTGCCCTTCTTCAAAAGCTGCTGGAAGAATATCACAGTCCAAACCTTCACTCATTTATTAAGTCAAGAAAGATGTGACCCTTACAAAGTCAATGGGGTTAGGTGACCTATATAGTTGTTATCTTACAATCTTTGTTGTAACTAATTCTGAACATGAGAAATAAGCACCCTCTTTTTTGACTTACTGAAATTCTTAAAATCCTCATAAAAATTTACTGAGATAATAATAGCAATCATATGTTGCATAGATAGTAGAGTTCATCTCTAAGTGCTTTTTAAAGATAAGAACCATCTTCATTGATGCTGAAACAAAATTAAAATGGCTTGTGCTAAGTCCCACAGCACCTACTGACAAAGATGGGCACTGATGAAACCATCCAATGCACCAAGTCTGTGCAACAGTACTTTATCTTTGTTGTTCTTGCCATTTTCTATGAATCAAACCTGTTAAAAAACTTTTTAAAAATATATAAAATAATAACTAATACTGTAATCTGTGCACACTTTACCTTAGCATTGCCTAGTTGTATTACTGCAAGAGGTGGTCCTATGTCAGTCCTGTTTTCTTTTATTTTGGACATTTGGAATGCTGGAGCAACAATCTCAATGCTGAAAGGAAGAAGGGAGAGAGGCACTCTACACTGCTTGAAAGAAATCTCATATATTAGTGGCATTTGCCACTCCTCAAACCAGTCCAAGCAGACCTATTTTCCTGCATTCCCAAAGTGAAGTCTGATCTTTACTGTTCAGATGTAGTATTTGTGTGTGGTCTGCCTTTTCTTTCTGCTTTATTTACTTCCATTGTTCTGCAGCATAAATTTGACTTAAATTACCATATTAATACTTCCCCTTCTGGATCTTTTAAGCCATTCATAGTAGTTTCATAACAATATATCTCACTGTGCTTTCAGTGCAATCCCCTCTCTATCACACCATGTTAATGACAGAAGGGATAGTTTTCCCCACTTAACTTCTTGCATCATGCTTTGTGAGATACTATTTGTTCCTGACATATGAAGGTATCTTGGGGTGCTGTCCTTGAAACCTTTGCTTTTCTTTTTGTTGTGTTCTTATTGTGTCTGCCTGGGCTTTAAGTTTTATGCTCTGCCAAATTTTAGCCCGGAGTGACAGCGGAGAAATGAGCATTATAATGAGAGTGCTGACAAACCCTTTGCTGTAATGACGTGAATGGCACAGCTATCACTTGAGTTTGCTGTGTTCTTTACTGTAAATCTTTAATGCTATTTTCTCTTTTTATCCCGTGTTGAGCAGTGGGATTACTCAAGTGGTTTATGGCTTAGAAGTTGTGCCATTGAGTGAGTTGTTCAGTGGGGTGGAAGGACTCCTCTCTGGGGGCTGCCTTCTTTTAGAGGTGTGGAAAAGTTTAGGATTTGAGAAGGAAAAACACTGTCAGCAAGAGGGTCAATACTTTATTGTCATTCCAGCACTGCCATCAACTTTGACCCCTGAGATCACTCCCTCTAATGACACCTAATTTTATGTGTGTTGGGTGAGGTAAGGTCAGTGTCCTCTGAGGTGGAAGAAACAGGGCATTTTGTACTGTAAAGAGGATAACAGTGAAGCCTTAAAAGTGAGAAAATTTAGCTTGTAATAAAGAAGTGTCAGTGGATGATGTAGGCATTAATATTTTAGACTGTAATTCATTTGGAGCAGGATGTCTGCATTCCTGTGTGCCATGGATGCTACCCAAAACATTTCTGACATTACCACAGTACAAATAATGTAGGGGCTAGATATGAATCCATACTGCAGTGCCCGTTCCCTGTCTGCATGTACCTGATGTTGCAGCAATGGAAGTAACAATGCTATGGAGTTTCCCTTTGATTTCAGTGACAGCAGAAACAAATTTTGAAGATGCTTTTTGGATTGGATCTCTAGCTTTTCTAAAATGGCAGAAGTTGTTTCATCTGAAATATGCTCTGGTATTTTATACCAGACAAGGATTTGGCTCCAGGAATCACCTCTGCCTGATTCCAGTCGGATGCAATTAGCATGTGGGTGGATGTGTGGCTCTCACTGTACCATGTGACCAGGTAATGCTAAAGAAGAGGGAACTATAATCCCTTTAGCTCCACCATATATCTTCCCATGGTGACAGATTAACACTGTGTCAATTTGAACAAAGTAAAAATGGTATGCATGTATTAAAAAAGATAAAACAAGGTGTATGTGCAGAAGGATGTTAAAAGCCTACAGATATCCACTGACATGAGCCTCATGAAGCTGAGCCCCATTTACCCATTGGGGAAATTAAATCTTCATCTTTGGACATGAAGAAGACTTGACTGTGCAAGGCCATGAGCAACCTGATCTGAAATGGTTCTGCTCTGAGTAGGGGATTGGACCAGGTGAGTTCAGAGGTCCTTTTCAGCTGATATTGTTCTATGAATCTAGTCTATTAAAAGAAAGATTAGTGGTGAAGTCATTGTCCTTTCTGTTGTGAATCTGACAAAACTTCTGAGCCAGTGGGTGCTTAGACCTGTCCAGGTGGAGATTAATGGCTCTGGCAGGATCGCTGAAGGAAGACCCTTCAAATGTGTTATACCAGAAACAGATTACCTCATTGTTGTCAGCAAAGTTAAGGTACAAGCTTTCATTTCATCTCCTGTGCTTCCCTGTCACAAAAACTGAGATCTATGTTTCCCTCATTCTTTACTATGACCTTTGAATAAAAATGCTTGTGACTCAAAAGTTCACCTGCTTTGTCTGAAATCATCCCACTTTTCCTTTGCTTTACTGTATGGAAATGATGTTGATTCACAGAGATTACTGTGCATCACCTGCCTTTGCTCTTTTTCTTTTTTTGCTTTTCACATGTGACAGCATTATATCACGGGACTTGCATCTACTTCTCAGGTTCTCTGGAGCAAGTATGATTTGGGCAGTTCCTGGAATGGTGTTCCACAGATGTGGCTGCCCTGGGGAGCACTGCTGCAAGCTGCTTTCCATAAGAAACAGCACAAACTCTTCAGATCATTCTCCCTCTTTAAATTCCCTCCATCTTTCAAGATTTCACTGCATAAAGAAGGCACACAGACACATTGTCTCTACAACTGTGTGTAACACTTGATTTCTTGAGCTGACAGCTACCACCAGTTATTCATTAATAGTCTTTTGAGGGACAGTGCTAATAGTGAGAACAGCAGCAGTGGGGGTGATATCATTATTCTCTGAGTCAGGTTTGATTAAAGAAGCTAAAAAATCACCAGGAGAAGCTTCTGAGAATCAGAATTGCAAACTAGATGATAACAACCTTCTCTGGATTATGTGTCGCCCTTCAGTTAAAACAGTTCTCTGTATTTCTGAGCTCTTAATTTACAACATTTTGCTGTCATGAAGCATACGCACAAAAGAAATTGTAGGGGAAAAGACCTGTGTAACCTTCTTGCTTTATTGTGCTTTACCATCACTGTACTCTCGGGCAGATCACAGCAGATGAGGTAAAGGCAGAAATTTTGGGGGTTTATTCTTACCCCAGACCTGTGATAGCAATAAAACTTGTTTCATCTCTCAATGCCTCATCTTACCTCCATGTAAAATGCAGTGGTTTTGGTTTATATTAAAAAGGAGGATTAGAAGCTTAGTCCATTCATTTTTGTAAAGCATTTTGAAATATTTAGAAGAAGATGTGAGTACAAAGGTTGGCGGGTTAGGAGCCTGCTGAGCAGGGTGGCAATGGTAATAAAATCGAGATGTGAGTTTTCTTGATTGCTTTTCTGGACTCTTGATTCGCAGTGTGACATAAAGAATTCATAAAGAGCCCTTGGCAGAGGTGAATAAGTGCAGTTATACAGCACCTCCAGAGCAGATACATGGTGATTCAGTGACTCCTGGGTTGAGAATAGGTACAGGAGGCAGATACACATATTTTCTTGAGTGTACAACCGAAGTTGTAAGTAGTAATGAGTAGTAAGACTTGGGTGTTAAGCATTCTGATTTCATTAGGATTGCTCTTTGAGACACAGATATGAACTGAAGTATAAAAAAGTTCTAATTTGTTGAGTGTCTAGTAAACTTTAAAAAAACTTCCAAAAATAGCAGCATAACTATAAGTGTAATAAATTCTAGACCTTTTGTCCCTTGTACCACTTTTCCAAATAGCTTACAGGAAGTCAATGTGTTAAGTCAAGCAGAAAGCTTTAGAAAACAAAATATATCTATTCTGCCCAAGAAGTGACACAATTTTTCATCCCTGCATGCCGAGGCAGTATTTGACACTAGGACATTCTGGTATATATGGTAACACATAAATCCATGCTGGTTCCTACAGACACCCTATATGGGGCTTTAGCCAGAAGCCATGGAAAGAAGTGCTCTGCAAAGAGACAGACAGGTATGAGGATGTGATCTCAGCCCCCTCTGTCCAGTGACCTTTTTCTGGCAGCCTCCTTTTCACTGGAACCTAAGGGAAAACTACAAATTCATTTTCGGAGGGACTATGGCAAAGACCTGTGGGAGACAACAGTCCCTTCATCTGTCTCCCTGTCTTGGTCCTCACTTACCAACTTTGGTGCTGCTAAAACTTGTCCTAAGTAGTTTAGCTCGTTTCCCTTTCCCCCCACTTAAATGTATGTATTAAATCAACAGCAAGTGTGCATTCTATTCTGGGAATTACTTCCCTGCACATTTCCCTATGGAGAACTAACATGTATCTTGCAGGGAGAAACAAGTGTGTTGATGTCTGACACATTACATTTTCTTCTATATTTGCCCTTCCTTTGTGTACAGCAAGAGGCTAAAAATTGTTGAGGATATTTGTTGCTTGTCACTCTTATTTGTGCATGATCATACACATACAGCCTTATGCAGGGACATGAAAACTTGGAATTTTAAAACAGTAAGGAAAGGTTTTATATCCTTGTTTATCCTCTAGGCACTGTGCTCTCACTTCTCTTTTGATACTGATGGGAAAGAGGCTTATTAATGAGCTGGTTCAATAGACTTGTTAAGAGATTTTCTTTATAATAAAAGAAAAAGCTTACCTTTTTGAAATTCCATCATTCAATGAAATTACATCACTGATTTAGTCTTTATTTTCCATATGACTAAGCATCTCCTTTTTATACAGAATAAAAATTCTTGTCAAGAAAAATTGGTCACAGTTCAGATGTTTTCTAACAAGACATCAGCTGCATCATTAGTGTGGTTTTCCTCTAAGCTGAGCATCAGCTTATATGAGAAAGAAGTGATTTGCTGAGCTCCACATTCTTCCTCCCTCTCCGATCTGCATATCGTGCTCCATTGCTGTGGTACATTAATTCTCTTGTGACCCAGCCATTCATAAATTAGCTCTCTCATCATCACTGCAGAGAGCACAGAATTGCAATTTAGTGAGGGAAAGATCCTGTAGGTCAGCCCATTCCATTTCCTCACCAGTATGAGATTGAGACGGGCTTGTGAAGGAATGGGGGAAACCAGAGGCACTCAGGTTCTGTATTATTCTGGTGGCATAGGTGGAAACTGGGACAACCACCACCAAGATGCTTGTTTTCCACTCCCTGAAGAGTGTGAGACTCTTCTGTCTCTCCAGTGAAGACCTGGTATCTTTATTTAGAGGCGTTTCTTCCAAGGAAAAGCCATCTTATTCTTTTCCCCATGAATTTCAGTGCAGAAGAACAGAAAAAGGATCCTTGTTGTTCAGAACATTTAATTTTAACAAGTGCATATTTGGTATTTGAGAAACAATCTATATATTTGTTCTGTGTAGCTTGAAGTGAAATACATGAGTGTTATCCCAAATATTCTAAAGTTAAATACAGTTGTATGGCAAATTTTGTTTTCAGGGTCTTTTTCTGGTTTATAAAAATCAGTCTCATACAAATTCTATGTTTTAGTTTCAAACCCAACCTTGCTTACTGTTTTTTCCCTGCATAAAGCCTTGCAATGTAGTGGCAGCTCATGTATTTACAGACACACAGCCTTCTCAGATGATGAAGGCAGATGAAGGTAATCTAGTCATTTTATTGAGGTAAATCTTCACACAACTATTTTTCTTCTGAAATATAATCCCTCTGGTTTTTATGTTTAGAATTCTTTGTTGACCTTGTCTGCTCTTACAACTCTCAGATCCACTGCTGTACTATGCATTGTATGCAATGTGCAAAAGAGTTTGGAATGCTGTGTTGTGTTCACACAAATAATATGGAATTTTTGGTTCAACTTTAAAGGAAGAAACCCACATTAGTTTCCTAATGCTGCCATATTTTAATACAAAATGCTTAGTGCTTTATGTTTGAGAAAATGTACAGCCCTAAACTCTGGTTATATCTTTTACACTCATCTTATAGTATTCTGACTGAAAATCCCACAGAACATGATGGCTCAGCTTTCAAGTCACTCTTATGCTCCTGGGCCATAAGAGTGAAAATGTATTTTGACAATGCCATTCAAGCCATACAGTGAGTTACAAATACCAGTTGACAAACATCTGTTTCATTTCTCTGTGGAACTGTGCTTGACTAGTGTGTGATAATGGGTGGACATACAAACATATTCCCTGAATAGCCAATAATGAAAAAGGATGATTTTATTTCTTACACACAGTGAACCTTCCAGTGCCGTTGTTCATAGTAATGGGTTGAGGCCACGCTGCTGCTGAAGTGAGAGTCAGTCTATCTCCTGGAAGATACAATTCTGTGGGAGTTTTGCATTTTCTTGATTATGAACAGCAGCTTTATTCAGGTTGGGCAATAATTTCATCAGCTGAGCTCAAAAAACATCTCAGGGAACTTTCTGAGACATTCCTCTAAGGCAGTTAAGAAAGTTTAATTCTTGTGACTACTGCACAGCTCTTTGCACATTGTATTTCCATTCCAGACTAATGTGCAGGGTGAGCTCCAAGTCAAATGTCCATTGGGATTTTAAGCCTGGTTCTCAACCCAGTTCAAAATTAGGATAAATGAAAATGGCCAATTCTCAGACTGGCTTCACTGGTGTCAGAGGTAATCACAAGTTTCTGCATGAAGTCCTAGTCCAGATAAAACCTGGTAGGAGCTGTACTAAGCAAGAATGTTTAGTGTCTTCAATACAGGCTTCTCTTTATGGACAGGGAACAATGTCCAGAGAACCAAATGGAAGAAGGATTTTTCTCATGGTAACTAAACATCAAAATCACACACACAGTGAGGTGCCAGCTGTACCTGCTGTTGTGAATGCAGTTTGAGGAATGACCTGACAAAGAGCCACAATGATTAGGGAGGAGTTGAGGGGCAGGAAAAATAAGTAGTTATTTAACTTTTCTGAAACAATTTAATAGCTAACAAAAGTTCATTCCCGTGTGTCCCTTTATCTGTGAGACATTTTTCTCTTGAGAATTGGCTATATGATAACATGGATTATTATCTCCTTCACACTCTTTTACACTCAGTATTGTCAAATACACATAAACTGAATGAGAGTCTTGTTTATTTTGTGAAAGAGTAGAAAAAGAGAATGGAAAACATAGACAACATCTACTTTAAAAATACTGTAGAATTATTAGATACAATAGATGCTAATTAACAGCTGATGGGGAATTTAAACCCAGCAATTTTGTGTTAATTCCCAGATTTAAATAACTGCTGTCAGTGGGAAAGAACTGATGATGTATCCAGATGACAGATTGCTCAGTGGGACATTCCTTTATTTGAAAAAAGTGAAAAATACAGCCACAACAATTCTACAATTAAAGGCATAGTAACTGATCAGCCCTATTTTGGCATCCATTGTGTTAACCCTATTCACACTGATTGACTCCCTAACACATATGAAACTATTTTTTGGAGAAAGGAGTGTTCATGGTGTATAAAATTGTCAGAAAGAGACTCTTAAGAAACTAAAGGAATAGTTTAATCACATTTTATTTTTCCTGTACATATTTAAGTACTTTCTGTCTAGGCCTATTTCTAAGGCTTTATTACTTCAGTTTTTCAGTACTAAATAAAATTTATGAAGAAATGATTGGGAAGCTCAATAGGTGCTTCTTTTTTTCCCAGGTTTTTCTTGAATTTGTGCAGCAAAAAGCTTTTTCTAAAAGATGCCTTCAGGAAAATGTCTTTTGTTTCCACTGCAAATGTATAGTGCTGTGACCACTAAAATGTGAGTTTGGAAATGAGAGTAGGCAGTAGCAGATGAAGCAGCACTACAGCTGTTTTGGGAACAGGAAAAAGGTGTGATCTCAAGGCAACAATTTGCTACTTTTTGGAAATCAACTCACTATATTCTTCTGGCTCTTTCAGTGATAAAAGGAATTAAACATGTCATAGATATATATGAAGAAGCTATTCCTAGTCAATTTTGCAGTCAACGCGTGATCATAATTTTGGTGAAAATTGGATTTTAACATTATTTTAAGAAAAGTATAATATACATAATAAGTATATAGTGTGTGATCTTTTAAAAATCAATTTAACTTGGCTCAGCATTAATGTGCACAGATGTAGCAGCTTGTTTCTTCAGCACTGTGAGTGAAGTGGCCAATTTAAACACCAAAGGAGAATGTCCCAGCTCGCTGTCATATGACATCTTTCCCCCTCTTTCAGTGCATTTTTAAGATGTAAATCCTGCTGCCTCTGACCTGCTGATGCAGACAGTCTCCAGCAAAGCCATGAGCCACACCTTCAGCTCCAGGTACCTGCAAAAGTCCAGTTCATATTCTGACTTCCAGAGCTGGCAACAAATTACTTCCGAGGTACTTGCCCCAAATGAATTAGGCAATCACAGTAAGTTTAGAAGAACTTTAAAGAAAGTAATTTAAAAAAAAAGCCAAATGGTAATTAAAGTACAATGCAGTATAGATACTCTATAAATAAATCATGCATGAATAAAGCACAAAACCTGCAAACCTGCCGAAGTCAAAAGGATTTTGTACCAGGCTGCCAACCTATTAAGAAGGAAAGCTCGCCCAGCTGAAGGATCAGAGAGTGCTCTGAAGGAGGTCTGTGCCTTCTAGATGGAAACCCCTTCAACCATGGCAATTCAACCTGAGAGAAATACCTTCTCACAGCTAAGCTCTCAGTATTTTTCACAAATGCAAAGTTGCTTTAACCTAACAGAGCACACAGATACATGTATTTTGTTGTTTGCCTCGGGTTTATTTATGCTAATGCTGATAAATCTTTTCCCTCTTGCCTCTGATGCTTTGTAGCTCTTCTCCTTCCCCCTAGCTCAGCTGAATGAAATGCTGTCTGTCTGAGACCTGTGCTCCCTGAGTTACACTCTGAGCTTCTGTGTGCATGTCTAAATTACTTTGGGTAGTTCCTTTTGTGGTTTATGTACTTGGCTTTTGTAATAGGGATCTGTTGTTACACCAGAGTTTCACAGTCTGAGACAAATATTTGATTGCTAGGCTGAAATTAAATGATTTAATGTAAAGGTGAAAAATTTTACTGCATCTTTCTAGGAGGAGCTCTGTTCAAGAATTGGTCTCCTTTTTTCCCTAGATGTTTTTGAATACTTTCCATAAAATCTTCAAAGATCTAGGACTTGTGCTTTCTAGAAGATAAATATATCTGCTTGTAATAAAACATAAGGTTTCTGTTGAGATACTGATGCAAAGGAAGGTCTATATGTCTATCAGAATTATTGCATTTCCTATACCGATCTATTAAATTCTTTTTCTCATTTTCCTTCTTAATTCATGACGTTACTAAGATTATTTATTTTCTGAAAGTCAAAATGTAAATCAAAGGTTCAGTTTAAACAAGAATTTTCAGTTTCTTTTTTAAAAATGACACAATCCTACCTACCCACTTATAGTCTTTCCTGTCTCCAGCATGAGCATCTGAATGTGTGATGCATGATACATGATACCTGAACCATTAATTTGTGCCTTGAAAAGATGTTGAAAGAATGATCTTCACTTAATAATGATTCTACATGACAATATATGAAGTATAGACCTGTAGATTTTAAGCCCATTAGAGACTTTTGTGACTGTCTATTTTGATCTATATAATTTTATGAATGAATCATTGTAGAATGTCCAGTAGCTATGACTGAAAGAGAACTGAGCCTTTGGGAAAATATTCAGTAGTGCAAAGTCCTTTGCAGGCCCACAGTTTATACTTTGTTCATGAGGCACATCAGGCAGTGTTTCATACATTGTATAACAAACTGATATCATCCACTTTTAGTTATCAAAAGATCATGTCAAATACCATAGAGAAATCTAAATATAATACATATTTTATTAAAACATCTCTTAGTCTCAAAAGGAAAAAGTGGCAAGATGGTCTGAAAGATTTATTTTCCATTGTCCTATGCCAACTTGTATGAATTATATTACCTTCCTTACTTACTGTTGCTTAAAAATTCCAGTGCTGACTTTTTTATTATCTTGCCCAGGATCTCTGTCAGGCTGACAGACATATAATTACCTTGGTCCTTCCATTTACTCTGCTCAGATTTGGCACAATTCAGCTTTCTTTCCATCAAGCTGAATTTTAGTATTGAATTCTCCTTCCAAGCTGGGGAACTGTCCTTGGAAAACTTAAAAATAATATCTGACACTGTATTGTTCACATCATGAAACCACAAGCATATGTCACTGAGAAATAAAAATGTTTTTCAAACAATTAAGCTTTAAGTCTTAAAAGAAAACCCTGCAGCAGTGGAGAATGACTTTAAACATGACTTAATGAATGACTTAAAATTACTTACTTTTTTGTTAAAAGTAACTTGGCTTCAGTAAGAATTTGAATACTTATTCTCTTGAAGTGCTTAATTCAGTGGTCAGAGATGATTTTGAAGCACTGGCATTTCTGACACAGGAATGCAAGTTGGGGTGATAGGTTGTATTGCTACTTAAAGGTTTATAGTGGTTTATTTAGAGGTCAAATGATGACAAGTTAAAACAAAACATCTTGCTAGTTATTAAGTAACTTGCAAAAGCAAACTAATCTTCACGGGCACTCGAAACCATCATGAGTTGATTATGAATTCAGAATGGTCCTTCAAGAGAGCATTCTGGTTTATCAAAGTACTGCACTGCATTTTTAAATGCAAAAGTAGTAAAAAGGTTGATTTTATTTATAATTACTTTTAGTAGTGATTCTATTGCAAACCATAGGATCAAGGTGTCTTTTATATTGTGTAGAATCTATCATGACATGGAATATGTTCTTTGATATAAATAAAACTATTAAATACAGGAATCTGAATTCCTCCTGCTTCTTCATTGCACTGTCACTGACTTGCTATTTAACATCATTGAGTTCTCTTCCATTTAATCTTCATTACATTGCTGGAATAGTTCCTGCAGCAGAAAGTTAAGTCCTAACACTATATAAATTAGCAGCAGAGCTCCCTCTGGTTTCAGTAATTCCATGATTTTATCCTGAATGCATAACCTGTCCTAATGTCGATTAAATCAATGTGAAGCAATGAAAGCTACTGGTTTGGGGTGCCCACAAATCATCAGATTGGTTGCAGTTAAAATCCATATACATAAAATTATATATCCATATATATAAAATACAATTACTGTTATGCTCAGGTGGGATGCAAACCTACAGAAACCTTATTCTTTGGTTTCATAAGCACACACAGGAACCTTCGTGGTGTCACTGCAAGAGGTGAATTCTGGCCCCATGGAATCGACGTCTCCCAGGGAGTTTTGCCTCCTTGCTCCAGCAAAACACTTGGCTCCAAGTTCTGCCTTGCCTGTGACTGCTCTGTAAAGCAATTAGCTAACTAGCCTTGTTCTTACAGCTATGCTGACATCAGCAGGGATGGTAGTGGCCAAAGAGTTTTGGCATGGATCTCTTTAATGTAATGTCATCAACCAGAGCATCCATAGTAGCTTCAGTACAGCCTGAAACACGGGATAGTGGAGGATGTCAGGGATAGTGGAAGGGCAGTAGGAGGTAAGAAGCATATCCAGAGATATTTATATTAAGCAGCATTCAATGACATTAAGGTGAAAATGACATAAAGGTTGTTTGAATGTGCATTTAGAAGGTCAGGTATATACAGAGAAAAAGAAATGCGAGTTGCATAGTGGTGAGTTTATTTAGTGTGCAGAATATAGGCAGAGGTATTGTGAATCTGATGAAGAGAATAGTTAGATAAAATGTATTTTTCAGCCTATTTTGGCAGTTCTTGGGCTTCAGACATGAGTTCAATAACCTCTTCATGGCAGAAAATGTTGGAATTAATCAAAGAAATTAAGCATTGTTACTGCATGCTCAGATGTGGAGAAGCAAAGAATGCAGTAGATTCTCTTTTTCTCTGGCTGACCAAATTACTTACTTGATACAAAAGGTTTAATCAAACTAACTTTAAGTTACCAAAAATTACTACATTCTTCAATTTTGTCTATAATATCTTGTGAATCTAAGATGGTCACTGAGTTCCTTCCTTCATGCTGCTAAATGTAAAGCCAGTGATCGGATGCAGGATGGGCCTGCTGACCTTTTATGCAAAAATCTGGTAGAATATAAGGTAAATACCCTGGTGTGAGGATCTTTCAGGTTTGGAGTTATTTTAAGGTGCTGGGAAGGGCTCATGACTGATCCGTAATCACCCATTATTTCAGATGTGCCATCATGTTTTACTGATTCCCATTGAGGATACGGCTGCTGCTGCTCTCCATTGGTTCTGCCTGAGTCGTGAGCCACTGGTTTCTGGGGGGGAAAAAAAGAACAGAAACTAGGGAGAGATTGCAAACTGTTGTCTCAGATTGACTTCACTTCAAAGTAAAGTTGGAAAATGAAGTTTGAAACATCCTGTATTTGTAAAGGTTTTCTCATTGTTGATTGCTATGGAATGCTTTTTATTTCTTCCTAATGCTATACCTGGTTACTATCTTGTGCTTTAATATCAGTAGCATCAGTCTGGACATTCAGGTTATAATGAGTCATCTCTGCTTTCCTGCTTCTTTCAGATTTAGTTTATTTTTTGTGTTCATCTTGAGCTCTTTCTGCAAAATCACTGTTAAAGGGCCACTGCTGTTTCAAATTTTCTTTCAAGTATATTTGTCACAAATAATGTAGCCTCACAGCTTCTCTGTGTTATTGGTTATTCTAGGTGGCACAAAGGTTATAGCTGATTTTATTGCTCTTAAAATCTTTTTTTTATACAATGTCTCCTCTGGAAGCTGTGTTCTTTTTTTCTGGCATTTCACTTTATTGCATGGATATTGAACAGAAGTGGGCATTTACATTTCTAGCTTTATCTTGTTGTTTTGTTGAGTCCTCTCATGCACAGGTTCTGTTAAGAGCTCAGTAGCTAATTCCTTGTTGATTCTCGTATCACTTCAATATTTTGAGACCCTTTATTTTCTTTCTTTGCAATCTTCTCACTTTGTCAATTCTGGCAGCCTTACTTAGTGCTGTTATTGGGTTTGGGGGTTTTTTTACAGTCTTCTAGTTCCATTTCATAATTCTCTTAATCCTCTTCAGATTTCATGTTCTTATATGTGTCATATACCTTCTATTTTTCCTCAAGAACTCTTTCAACATTCTTAGTCATCCACATTGGTCTTATCCTTCTTTTATGCCTAGAACAGCTGATTTTTCTCATGCTCTTGCAATCCCTTGTCCTCCCTTCCTTGCCCCACCTCCTGGTTTGTTCATTATTTAGCACTGGATGTGGCTGGATTGAAAGAAATACCAGATCTCATGGAAGTCAATGATATTGAAGTGTCTGCCTATTTAGGGGAAGCATTGATGTTTAGCTTCAGTGGTTCTGAGTCAGCCTTTGCCCCCAGGCCACTGCTGCATTGCTGGCTCATTTGAACAGTAGAGAAGGTGGTGCTTGGTGATGCAACAGGCACAGGCTGAAAAGATACAGATTCTGTTTGCCAAAAGGTAAATCTGTATGTAAGCAGGATGCTTAGGCAGAGGTAAAAAATAAACTTAAATTGCTTCGTTTTTCAGATAAATGTCTAGGAAGGCAAAAAGGTCCTTCTGTAGAGTGTATCAGCTAATGCACTTGGAAAACATGTTGTTTGGTTTTATAGTGGGCACCTTTCCATCAGAGGCAAGATCAAATCCATTCTCTATACACACTCCAACCCCAACCTTCATATTTGAATATAATTTAACTAGTGTTTCTGAAGAAGTTTAAACATTGTAATATTGTATCTGAAAACAAAATTAGATTTGAAGGATGGAGAAAAAGAATATTTCACATGGGTTTACAGTGTAGACTCTTGACAAAAATCCAACCTAATGAAGAAGCATTCCTGTCTGTTTTTATATAGCTCGATTCCTCATGTGTTTTAAGTATCCTAACAGCTTATTATTCTAAAAAACAGGTTCACAACCACCCTTTTTTGAAGTCCCTGTTACATTTGCTCTCTCCAGAGTTCTGAAGCTCTACCTCCCAGGCATCACAGCACCATTCCTCACTGCCACAAATGAGGAACATTTTAATGCCTCATTACAGTCAGCTACTCCCTGAACAGAGTGAGTGTTCTGTGTGGGTGTGTGTATGTTGTGTGTACCCCAGGAGCTGCCCACAGGTGAGATGCACTGCTCAAGAACAGGGGCAGCAGGGAAAGCAGCATTAGCCACCTTTCCTTGTGTCAGATACTAAAAGTCATAAAGATGTGCAGTGCTTTTTTTTAATCTTATTGTTGTTAAAACCACCTGAAATATTTGAGCTCTTTTTTCTCCTTTCCACTCTGAAAGCAAACTTTCAACTACAACTTGTTCCTCAATTAGAACTGCTCTGTGGAGAGATGGCACTGATGGAAAGAGGTAGTTTATATTGTGGCAATCCAGGACTACATCCAGGGGTTAGTCTAATATCTGACATACTTTAATTTACCTTGGACACTTTTCAAATATATGCCTGACTGCAAGATGCTGAGAAACTGTATCGTTAGCCAGGGATCTCCTTGGCAAAGGTCACAATCATTTGTATTTCCATTGAGAACACAATGTACTGAGGGCTAAAGCAGTTCTGAGGTTCCTCTGAGACATCATAATCTCAAAAATACTGATGGTTGAGAGAAAGTATTTGCTAGGATTTTTAAAATAATGGCATTTTTTCCTCTTTCAACTTTGTTTAAACCTTGGATTTTTAAACAAATTTTTGCTGGACTTTATGACTATATAAGATAATAGGTACGGTTGTAACACACCCACATTGTGTGACTCTTGAATGTGATTTTGTATGCATGGGACACTCAAATGTGTTTTATATTGCTAGGTACCTATATTAACTCTCCAGGGGCAGACTAAAAATTATTTCTCTCTCATCAAGCATTGTTTTACCCACTGTGTTGTACACAAAATAGGTCAAAATGTGCTACAGCTATGCAGAGCCCTTAAACCTAAATCAACATAATCTAAATTGAACTTCTAAGTGAAATTCACCATTTGGCTTGTTTACAATTTTCCAAATTCAGTATGAGACAAGAGGAAGCAATCTGTGTCTTTAAAGAATTAAAATGTGCCCATAAATAAGCTCAATCACTGGCCTTTGTAAAGAACAGGACAAAAAACCCCTCATCTACTAAATCAGCTAGAAGCTGGAAATAAATTTTGAGATTGTACTCTATGTTGTTGGGTTTGTTTATGTGGAGGTTTTTTTTAAACTGTGTATTTATATGGAACAGCAAACACAGATTATGCCTTAGTAATTTTTATGGCTTCGGCATCTGTCCATTTGCTTTTATTCACATATTTTCATAGCCATAATCTCTAGTTTCTTATTTGATGATGCAAACCTTTCAGATGTAGAAATGGATAAAAATCTTACTGAATCTAGTGAGAGTCATTTTCAGGAATAATCCCTTTATTTGACAGGAAATAAAGACCCCGGGCGAAAAAAAAAAGCAGCATGCATATTAGGTGACTGAAGATATTAATAGTGTCCAATGCTTTTATAGCTGGGTTTCTGCACAGGGAAATGCTAGAATTGCTCCACAATAACAAACTGGAAAAGGACATAATCCACCTGATCCTAAGTTTTATTTTGCATGCATAATAAAACTTTATTGTGTTTAAATTCCGGAGTACGTTGACAAGTCTGTCATCTGTCTCAAGGCAATACCCATATTAGGATACACCCCCTTCCTTGGGAAATGACACCCCACTTTGAGACACCAGTTCCACAGTCACTGAAAGGATCTTTACACATAAGTTCAAAGCTCTAAGTGAACTGCATCAACAAGCCAACTGTGTGAGGAGGGTGATTATAAAATATTGAGATTTGGCTGCACTCACTGATTTTCAATTAGCTTCAAGGGCATGCAGAAGAAAGCAAAAGTGTGACAGCATTTGTTAGTTGTTTTAGAAATATCAATATGATGCAAAACTGGAATATTTCCATTAAATTAAACACATCACAGCACATCCTCATTTGATGTGCTTGGGCAGTGATGTCTCTGATGAAAAAAAAACAATCCCCAACCCTCTACATAACAAAGCTTATTTCACAAGCACCTTTTGATAATTGCACCTGCTGGCTGAAAAACATAAAGGGAGAGCCCGTTGTGTCCTAAAGGAACTTTGTTATTTGCATCTACTCTATTACTGATTGAAAGCTCCTCTGTTGCCTTGTCTACTACTGGTGTGATCCCTCAGCGCTTTTCTATAGGGATTTGATTCCCTAGTCTATTAAGCTGGTCTTTGTGTTGTCAAGAGCTACACACTAAAGTCTTATGACATGAAAGGATATTTACTTTGCTTCCTTGTTTATGCTTTTGTCCTTTCAAACTCTTTGAACTCCAGTGAAAGCACCGTTGTCAGAGGTTTGACCTGACATGGTTCTGTGTTTTTTTGCATGTCACCATAAAACCAGGAAGAAAAATTCTTGGTTGGGTAGAAATCTGGATATCCTACAGCATTCAGAGAGACAGGGAAAGGAATTTTTGAATAATATAAAACTCATACATGTGTTTAAAAACAAAGGCTGAACATTTATACAAGATGTTAATGTTAAAGCCAAAGATGGGATCTTTACGTGACAGTCCCAGTTCTACCTGGTGAGGCACTTTAAAAATTATTGTCATATCATTTATATTGAGATTATATGACACATCCTCAATTATTTAACTTCAATCCTTTACTCCTGTGAGTAGTGCAGCTCATTGGATCTACTTGTAAGAATGCCAGATTTTAAAGAAAAATTGCTTTAAACTCTTGCTCCAGATGTGAAAATCTAGACTTGCGTTTCACTTCAGTAGCAGTTTACACTTGTTTCCCCCATTCTCTAATGTAGTTACTGGGATTGTCCCCTTGTTCTATAGGCCTGTGATTTTCTTATTATCTGTGGCTCCTGTTTCAGTGTGGGGTGCCTACACCAACAAAGAGACATGACTACATTTTCTCCAGTAGGTACCAATTAGCATAGGGAGGACGGTTTCTTCTTATACTTGTTAGCTCGTATGTACTCTAAAAGTAGTTTGTACCCACTGCTAGACCTACTTATTGTGAAACAGGTAAGGGCAAATCCTGCATGCTTTTGCTGCAGTAGAAAATTGTCTTCCAACAAAATAAATTTGGAATACATTTTGTGTCGTATCCGTAGCTGAATACATAAATTAATTAATTGGGAGAAAAGGTAAATATAAATATTTACCTTTGGTTTCTTGCTGTAAGTGTGGGCTGTCTCACACACTGAAATAGTGCATATTCCTGTAAAAGGAAGAATGGATCATGTGAAACTGTGTCATGATGCAGCCCCAGAACGAAGTAGGACATTTCTTGACCTTGGTGTGCCCAACTGTGCAGCTGTAGTGTTCTTCAAGAGCTGCTTATGACAAGGAATGTAGTAATTTTAAAAATCTATTTGGGAAAGGTTCTACACAGAAATTTGCTAAGTTCAAGTTTCCTGTATCTGCCAAGAGTTTTTTGAATCCCAGGCAATGTGTTGTGTTTAGCAACTGAACAATTTGACCAGTAACTGAGAATTTGATTTCACTCTGTACTCTGCTATATGTAAAACCCCATGAATTTTTTTTTACATATTCCCTAATATCTGTGCCAGTTTGTTAATATTTAATGCAGAGCTAATGAATTTCCCTTGTTCTGGCAAAAGTACTTCCAGATAGCACAGCAGAACAAGTTGGTTTAAAAGCTCTAAGTAAGTTTACATTTGAAAGGACACATTTGGGCTTTATAGCAGAAATCAAAGGGCTCTGTAGGAAGAGCAAGGACTCTTGCCTGAGGGCGTTTTCATTTGGGCTGGGCTCCCCTTGGAAGCAGCAGCCGGGGTAGCTCCCATGGGGTGCGGTGGGAGATGCTCCTGGGGCTGGAATTCCCACTTGATGCTGTGGGACCGGGCCGCCCCCTCTCCCGCTGCCTGGCTCTTGTCTCCCGCAGTCGCCGTGGGAGAGCCCCCACACAGCCGTGTTTGCCTCTCTAAAGTCTGTGCAGTTTTTAGTAGTCTCCCAGCCTCCGGTGCGGGGTTTTGAAACTCCATCACAAGCCACCAGCAGAACATTCTGCAGAAACTGGAGTGTGGCTTGTATTTATAAAAGTTATTTGTTTGCATGAGGCACATGTGCTGATACTGTGAGTCATCCATCCATTTTACTGTGACATTTTCAAGCACAATTATGTGTAGTGGAATTTTTTTGGTAGCTGGCTATGTTGCCCATCTGTGAAATCATCATTCTACCGAGCACTAAAAATAGAGATGAAACTCTTGAGAGAAAATTTTGAATCTACTTAAATGACAGTTTGAAATGTGCTCCTGCAGTCAACAGTTTAAATATTTTCTATCCTAAATATGGATACTCTAAATTTAAGGTGATGTAGTCCTGCTGTCACCACTTCAATTCACCTTGCTAGCACAGTAATACAGTTGGAAATAATTTCTGGCCAGAAACCCAGTCTGGTGCCCACCAAAGCCAAATCTCTTGGGCCCCAAATGACTGAGACTGGCGTAGGCGTGCAAGAGCTCTGGAAGGTGGATAACACATGTGTTGGAAAGGATTTATTAATAACAGGGGATCACTGGAGAAAAATGTGAAGACAGTCCATGATTGTAGATCAGAGGGGAACAGGGACAAGATTATTTCTTGAGTTTTGACTACTAGGAAAGGAAGCTTTGAGATAAAGAACAACAGAATATCCAGTAACTTTTAATTGGCTGTATTTTCAGTCAAAGCAAGTTAGTGAAAGATATGGTAAACACTGAAAATAGCAAAGAACTACAGCTAGGAGAGGGAACTGCTGGAAAAATATGAACTGTGTTGCTGAGTAATAGCATCCTAATTGAAGCCACAGAAAGCCAAGGAATCTAATTAGTCAGGAAAACACATTTCATTACATTCTTAGTAATTTGTTTTGAAAAAGTCCAACTGGATTTTAAATTGAACAGATTTTCAGTATGTTCAGAGCAGATTATATTGTTTATACTTTCATATAGAGACAATTCAAAATCATGTTTGCAGTTGTTCCTTGCTATCTGTGTGCCATTATATAAAGTTGTGCAGAGAGGATGGGAAAATAAATGAGGACTTTTGTTGAGTTGGTAAGCAATACTGGAGAGCATCACCCATTTCTTTAAACCACAGGCAATCTGAGACATACTTGAAGCTGTAGCTCAGCCAAACAAATGAAAAGAGCATTGCCTGTGCACCCTGCTGCCTTCCCTCCTTCTCTCCCTCCTTCTCCCTCCCTCTCGCCCTCCCTGGTTTTGTACAAGTTTTCACAATGAGATTGTTTCCACAAAATGTACAGCTAAGTACTGAAGTAGTGTTACTCACTTCATTTACATTCAGCTCTAAAAAATTTGTAATTTTGGTGAGTTTACATGCAAATGATTACATGGCAAGACCTCAGCGTGGTAGGTTTCTTGTATCTTGAATTTTTTTTCAAGCATTAAATAGGAGAGAAGAAAATCAAAATTATGCTTAGTATTAGTTACTTTGCTCATGCAAATTAATAAAAAAAACTGGTGCAAAACCATAAAAGACTGTTCTTGCAGAGGACACATAAAAATTCAGTGTTCTATCTCTTGGAAGTTCTTTTACCTATTAAATCTCAGGCATGGATATGGTCAATAACACGGACAATTAAGCCTCCCTCTCATCACCTTTATTCTAGAGTGGATTAATGTATTTTAAAATCCACTTATGCATAGTTTTATCTATTTCTGAGTTCCCAGTTAATGAGTTTTCAGAAGTATGCATGTTTTATATTTGTCTATATAAACTACATCCACAATAACAAAGTGCTATTTTAAGTTCTTTAAAGAGCCACCGTTACTTGTAGTGACATCAGAAAGATGATATTCATTGATCTGGCATAAACAATATACAGACATTTAAATTTCATCATGCTCTTTTTTAGATAAAAATTCTAACTCAAACTGTAGCTCTACCACAATTCAGATGAGAAGAATGAAAATAAAGTCTTTAGGCAAGAAAAAGAGGAATGCACCTGAAAATGTATACCAAATTAAAAGGAAATACATAACATGGATGAGAACGAATCCTGCAAGTCCTTGTTTGCAACATAACCACCCCTAATTAAAATATTCCTCCCATGAATAAGGATAGTAATAGTTTAGTATATATTAGCATAGTAATAACTTCAGCTGGACTATTAGAATTAATAATGGATTAACCCGCATGAGTGAGAATCCCTGCCTTGCTAAGGACTAGGCTGGTTCTGTAGCTTCCCATTTTTTATAAAATTACGTATTTGTTACGTAAGTTCCTCCCACATGCATTGCAATTGGATTTATTCTTTCTTCCTGCAATGATCCACTGCACAGGATTGCTCTGCTCCACTCCACAAGTTCGTCGTGGCTGAAGTTTTGGTTTATCCTTCTGCACAGCACCCCGAAATTTCTACTGGGCTCTGCTCCCATAATGTCCATAAGAGGCTGTTTCTTTGGCCGCCTCTTTTCCTTACAGAGAATAAACCCCTGAGAAGCAATAAATGTTATTGAGAGGGAAATGATAATAATTTAGTAGCAAATCTGCAATTAATGTATGATAATATTAAATGTATGTTCTCTCTGTTCTACCATTCTATAACATATAAGGGACGTACACTGAATATGGTGTGGTATAGAGGTATGACAGGTGGGGACATCCATATTTGTTTCTTCACTGAGGAATAGTTGTTTCCATTCAAAATGTCACCACTTATTGTGGTAGCTGGGACACATTCTAAAACATCCACAGGATGCTGGCTATTTCATTCAGGAATGAGTGATATAAAAGTGACAGAAAATTGATATAATTTTAGCAAAATAATTAGACACAAGTTTATAGAAGAAGGGAAAATAGCTGTGCAGAGGAGAATTGATGGCTTCAGTAAGTAGCACTTTTGTGACTAAAGGCTATCAGTGTTCTCAAATACTTTCTCAAAACTTTCTAAAAGGACTTTCTTTTTTAACTCTAATTATGATTTTGAAAATATAGTAGGGAATTTGAACTAGCAATAAAAGGAGAGTTAGCTTTTGAAATATGCACAACCATATGCTGTTGGTTTGGACAAACCACGAATAATTTTTTTCTCTGTTTCATGGTTTTATTGAGAGGCTTATGAAGTTTGGTTTTGAGGAGTATTCGGTAGCTTCCAAATACATATTGCTGTGTACAGTATATTTCAATACATATTCCAAGTACATATTGCTATGGTCCATTGTAAGGATTGGGGGTTAGAAAATAGATTTTAGAGAGGCCAAAATCCAGGAAATTTATGGAAACATTTGCAAGGGGAGCAGCCCTTTTCTGTGTGATGCTTTTTTGCTTGTGTTAAATCCAGGCCTGATTAGACATAATTTTCTCAATAGTGTCTCAGTGCTTAACTTCACAAGCCTTATTTCAAAAAAATGATTTGGATGCTGGAGTCCAGCTTTGCCAAGGTACTGCGTGCTGAGCACATTAGGTGCCTCCTTCAGTGCCTGCAGTGGTTGTTAGGCAACTAGTCTTGATTTAGACACTTTTGAAAATCTACCAAGCATTTTTGACACCTAAATATCTGACTGTTGAGAAAAGAAGTACTTTTGTGGACATTTGAGGCAAGTGCCCAAGTACATAGTAGACTATTTAATCTGGAAACAGCTGCTCTGTAATGACACCTGTGAACAGGGTGTGGTGCCTTCCCAATTAAATCAAATCTGCAACATCTGAGCCCAGCAGGTCAGAAGATTATAAAAGAGGAAGCACTAAACTGCAGGTCAAGAAGTGTTAGTGAGGGATCTTTCTGTGTGGGGTTGCTTTTCAAATCAACGTTGTTGTTAATTTTTTTTTTAATCCTTTAATTAACGAAGGTAAAGCCAAAAGGGGTAGGCTCCACCTAACAGAGAGCTTCTTCTAAAGCTGGAGGCTGAGCATTCTTCACCGAGTCCCTGGAGAATATCAGTGGTATTAAGGTTTTATTGCTCTTCTTCTAATTACTGTCTGTAGATGTTATTTATTATTAATTAGATGGAGGTAGTTGTGGATGAAGTATGGCTCAAAGAGCGGATAGGGACATGAATAAGGAAAGGGATGGTAGAAATGGTTTCACTGAGATGTTTTCTTAACAAAATACTACCTTTGTCAAAGATAAAGGTTCAAACCCTTTGGGTGTGATAGCGGCTTGTTTAAAAATTAATCATGCAATAGTATTTGAAAATATGGGGAAAAGTTCATTGCAGAGAAAACAAACTAATTTTGGAGCATCAGTTCTGTTTTGAATTTGTATGTCTATAATTCTTATTGTATTTCATTGATTACTTTTGTAGTGATTGAAACACTGCCTTGCCATAACTGAAGGCGGCTGTCCCGAGTTTCCTCCTTTGCAGTAGCACCTCACGGCCCCTCAGCCACGTGCATCGATACACGGCACTTCTGGGGTAGTTTCAGCACTAACGAGCAAAACCTTAAACGAATGTTTGAGGGCTCTGCAATGAAAAGTAATGCCAGAATTCATTCATTTCAAAGCCACATGATTTATTTGGGTAAACCATGGAAACCTCGGGGTCAGCTTGGAGTCAGAAAGACGGCATTTCAACAGGTCAGCGGAGAGCTCGGGATTGGGATGGGTAACTGGGGGGTTTCCCTGGAGGTGAGGGCAGAGGGGGCGGGCAGGTGAGCTGTGAGCTGTCTAGAGCGGGGAGAGGGACCTGGTGCCGCGGAAGCTCCTCCCGCACCTGCCCGGGACGGGGACGGAGGGCGCGGCGGGAGCGCAGCCGGCGGCGAGCGGGTTAAGGCGGCGGCGGCGGGCGCGGGTCTATTTGTGGTGCCGGAGCTGCGGGCGGCCCGAGAGCGGCTCCGCGCCCCCGCCCGGCCCGGCCGAGCGGCAGCAGCAGCAGCAGGTGGCGGCGGCAGCAGCGAGGGAGTTAAACCCCGCGGCGGCAGGAGGAGGGGGACTGCGAGCGGGCGGGCGGCGGCAGCAGCGGCAGGAGGAGGGGGACCGAGGCGGAGCGGGCGGCGGCAGGAGGAGGAGGAGGGGGACCGGGGAGCAAGGCAGCAGCGGCAGGAGGGGGACCGAGGAGCAGGCGGCGGCGGCGGCGGCAGCAGCCGGGTTGCTAGGGATGGAGAGATCCCGTGTCACCCGGATGTGAGTGTCATGTTGGCCCAAACTCTGAGGGATTTGGCAGCGGCGAAGCAGCAGCGGCAGGAGGAGGAGGAGCAGCAGCAGCCCCTCGCACGTCTCTAGTCACTACCATGGGGGTCGGGTAGCGGGTGGCGCAGGGGCAGCGCGCACCTGGCTCGGGGTGGGGTTGGGGGGCGTCTCTGCCCTTTTTTGTTTTTTCGTTTTCCTCTCACACATTGGAGAAAGTGAGAAAAATGCACCAGCAGCAGCAGCCCGAGCAGCACCCAGAAGGTAAGAGCCGGGGCGCCCACCAAGGGCAGCGGCGTGCTTGGGGCTGAAGGGAGGGAGGGGGCGGGGGAGGATTTATGAGGGATTTGGAAGTCGGGGATTGGGGGGGATTAGGGAAGGGGTTGAGGATGGGGTAGGTTTGGGATGGGAAAGGAATGAGCGGCTGTGTTCGAGGAGGGACCGGGAAGGGCAGAGGACGAGGAGAAGGCGGGATAAGGTGCTGCTCTCGGCGTGTGACCAACGTGCGAGTGGATTTATGCGCGTCTGTCTCTTGTCCTGGGGCCATTAATACCAGCCGGGAGAGGACACAGCTGGGTCTGCGTTTGCCTCTCACTTGTGTAATTGTGGACGAACCTGCCCGGGGATGCGGCTCCCGGGGGTTGCCCCGCGCCGGGCGGGAGGGCAGCGGGGTCCGAGGGCAGGGCGGCGGGTGCGATGCGCTCGGCCCCTGCCCGGCGGGGCGCACGGGGGCGAGACGCGCGGCTCCGCGGCGCTAATCCGCTCCGCCGACGGGCTCCGGCGCTACCTCAGCCCCCGCTGTTGTTTATAAATGATTCCTCCCTCCTCAATCAGCTGCAAGTTTGTGTTGCCTCCGAGGAAAACGCAGGCACCCGGGCTTTGTTTCCCTTTCGAGCATCCCTTGAAAAAGACGCTGGATGTATAGATAGATGGGTAGGTGGGCGGTTTATTTGCGCCGAGCCACGTTTCATGGCATCCCAAAGGGCAAGCGGAAGGCGGGGGAGATGGCTGTGCCATTGCTTTTATATCTGGAAAAAGAAAAAAGGGGGAGGAGGGTAGAAGGGATGCTTTGGGAAGATGCTGGAGGCAGATTTCCCACCTTTGCCCCCGCGGCGGCTCTGCCCCCCGTGTCACCCAGCTGTTGATGCGCCGCCGCTCGCCGCTGGCCAGCGCTCGCCGCGCCGGTGCCGCTCCCCGCGGCAGCTCCGTGGGCGCCCCGCCGTGACCCCCCCACTCCCCGCCGCCATCCCGGGGAGCCATCTTATGGCTCCCGCCTCCCCTCGCCCCCGGAGCGGGGGACGGGCCGGCCTCGGCCGCATCCACGCGCCTTCCCGGCGCTCCCGTGGTCCGTTCCCCCCGTCTAGAGCAGGAGGGCTCTGTCTCCCGTGCCTCTCCTCGACGAGCAGCGATCGCCTGGGAGCTGTTTTCCTCCCCTGCCGGGGTAGATCCGTTTCACAGTCATCCCGCCTGCCAGCCCGGATTCCCGACACGTATATTGTGCCGTTCCTCCATTTTTTTCCCCACCCAGGCATCTTCAAGTTTTGAATCTCACTCAGGAGCCTCTCCTTCCTACAGGTGCATGTAGGAGTAGACTGTTGCGCTAGTCAAAGAGCTCGCGAGGAAGGATCCTTGCGAGGAGGTGGTGTTTTGCCTCTTTGCTGTCATCTGTATAAAGAGGACTCGATTATTATTTGGAAGGTGCAGTTTATTTTTAAAATCCTTGTGAAAAAGCAAAACCAAACTCTGTCCTTTAACAGTGGGTTCACGTTTGTAATTTTCTAGTGTGAAAGATAGCAGAGTTTTATGAACATTTTCATCACAGACAACGTTGGATTTTTGCTTGTAGGAGGCATCCACGCATTTTTCTTTGAGAATGCAAAACAAGGCAAGATTTAACTTGCTTACAGGACTTCCCCCCCACACCCCACCCCTCCTTGCTGGTTGGTCTTAATTGAACAATGTGTATGAATTTTAAGCTACTACACTTTTTGACCAAAATGAATTGAGATAGTAGTAAATACTAAGGTGCTACAGCAAAGTTGATCTTCAGGAGTAGGTATGTTTTCCTGAAAAAAAAACATGAGGGCAGAAAAGCTGCCATCCAGTTAGGAAAAGAAGTGTTAAGTGGAAGAACCAAAATAAGAAGTGTAATACTTGTGTCTTGATGCTTACATTAAACTTGAAGTTATAATACTGATTCCTGAGCACAGTTGCATCTACCACAGCACAAGTGTGTGCATATGTCTGTGCCTGTGTGTCCAGTGGAAGCAACACACTGTCAAGAGGCAGTCAGAAATATTGGGACCCGTTCTAGCGTAAAAAATTATAACCAAGTACCTTTTTCTCTTGTCCCACAGAGGTGAACTATGCAAGTAGCACCAGAATTCCTCTCCCTGGTGACGGACCAGCTTTTCAGTCAAACAGTTCAGCACCATCCAAGCAAACTGTTCTATCTTGGCAAGCTGCAATCGATGCTGCTAGACAAGCAAAGGCTGCCCAAAACATGAGTACCACCACAGCCCAGCCTGTAGGATCTCTGTCCCAAAGAAAACGCCAGCAATATGCCAAGAGCAAAAAACAGGGTAATACATCTAATAGTCGGCCACCCCGTGCCCTTTTCTGTTTATCCCTCAACAACCCAATACGAAGAGCCTGCATTAGTCTAGTAGAATGGAAGTATCCTTTGCTGCAGTTTACTTTTTTTGTAATTCTCTTATGTTTTCTGAATGTATTGAGGGTTTTTTTTTTCTACAACATCTCTTAGAACATTACAACTAACACAGTAGTTCACTTGCACGTCTGGGTAACTGTCAGTGTTGATGGTAGTCAATTTTGCTTCAATTACTGTTAAAGATGGCCTTTTGTGTCATAAAGACACAATATCATTTTACTGACTTGAGTAGCTCAGTCAGAGAAAACCTCTAAGCTGTTCTTTTTTTTTTTTTCTTGAGAGGAGATGGGAGAACATTTTCAAGCTTACATTATATTCCAGCAAATCTCTGTATTGCATTTTTCACCCTTCCAAACAAGGTTGAATGGCTGTGAGTGTATCTAGCAGTGTTAACTGGGAGATTACTGAAGATGTCAAACCTGTGTCTTCCATGTTGCAGTTTGGTATATTGCCATTAGGGCAAATGGGTCAGATATAGAAATCTTTATAAAGAGATTGTTTTTCCAGGTACTAAATGTAGGAAGATTTTTACTTAAGCCAAGGAATCACTCTAAGTACACACAAGTGTCTAAAATATATTGATCTTCTGAGCTTTTACAACATATGTCTACCTCCAAACGTATTTGGAAGCATGTACATCTAGAGAGGAGATCAGAGATAGTGGCCTGTATTCATCATAACCTGTATGCTGAGAAGGGTTGCTTTTTCTTTAGTTCAGTGGTTGTGATGTGGAAATATGTGGATTTCTCTGGCAGAACTGAGAGCATGTTGATTTGGTATGTTATTTAATTACCAAGAAGAGGTTTGAAATAGAAAATAGTTTTGCCAAGGTACCAGGAGAAAAATGTTAGCCTATTAGCCATGGCAACATCCCTGTAATGGGAAACAGCTGTTCAAGAGAGTAGATTACTGAGGTAAAACTCATTTTGTTACTATAAACAGAACAGCCAACCTGGCAATAAGAGCTGTTACTCATTTATAGGGTTTTGTTTTTCAATTCTTTGAACAGAATTCAATTGTAAATTAAAGATAGCGAAATGGATTCTTCTTTCATTTAAACTGGTAGAAGTCCAAGTAATTTCGGTAAATTGGCCTCTCCTTGGCTAAGGTCAGGTAAATGAAATTACTATGGATCTAGAGTGGAATAACTCAGCGAGAATTTGTCCCAGTAGCACCACATCATAAAACAGGGTTGTCAGTCTTGTGCTGGTATGAATTGCTCACTTCAGTCTGGAAAATGCTGAGTGTTAAGACATGTGTTATAACTTTATTTTGTACACAGTATAGCAGCTGTTGATGTTGATAGGCTTTGTAGACATAAACTTGGCCCTTAAGGTGACAAACATTTTATAGACCAACAAAGAAAATTTAGCAAATCTTCCCCCAATCTTTTATGGACCTCTTGTGGAAACATATCAAGAAGTTATGCATCAAATATAGGAAAGGATGCAAAAAATCATAGCTGAGGTCCAAAGTACTTCCTTTCCAAAATTCCACAAACAGGTTCATCTGGGTGCTTTTATGTTTGTAGTTAAAAGAAAACGATGAAATACTTTGGGATAAAGGAGAATTAATGATAAACTGAAGGGTGAACTTCATAGGCATGAATTTTAAGAAATATTTTTTCTTCTGGAGACAAAAAGTATCTCCAGGTTTCTACTCCTGTCATCCAGATACATGATAAAAAGCATAGCTGCAGTTCTTACTGTTGTCAGTGTGAAAGCCTGAAGCCTCTCCTCATGCATGGCTACCAAGCCAGTCATGATGTTCTGTTCTTCACTGTACTCACCTAAACTTTGATCTGTCCTGACCAAAGCAAAATTATTCAGGAATCCAGCTGTTGGAGACATGAAGGGGCTCAGAATTTCCCTGCCTTGACTGTACAGCTTCCCAGGGCTCATACAGGGGAATAGTTGTGGTTTTTCTGGCACTCTTTCTCATATCCTGCTATGAACTATATCCCAAATTATTTTCCTCCTTTGGGCAAACATATTTCTATTTAATATTAATGGGACCTTTGTAAGTATCTGAGGACAGAACAGCTCCATGATTATTCCTTGCCCATCATGATGACCCACATATTGATTTAAGAGTGGGTAATTATATTCATCTTTGGAATTTAATATAAAGTGCTCTGTGGCAGCATGAGTAATAGTTTTCACTCTTTTCAAAAGGAAGAGGACGTTGGAAGATCATTGTGATGGAAAAATCATATGGTGTATATATAGTGCTATAACTAAAGGTGATGAAGTGTTTGTCATAGTTATCAGTCAAAAGATTGCCTTAAAGTAAGACTTGTTTTACAATTGTTGATACTGAAAGGAGAACTAGACTTAAAAGTTTGTAGATACTCACAATTCATGAATTCCTTAACAGATTTTCCAGACCATTTGACATATTTATACTACTGTCTATTTTTGCCAATTGTGTGGCCTTAGCTGTTTACATCCCATTCCCAGAAGATGATTCTAATTCAACTAATCATAATTTGGTAAGTAATCTTGAATTTTAATTTTGTGTTTGTTTGTTATGCTTTTAATTTGGTGGTTGTGATTAGCTGCTAGTATTTGAGACTGCATTAAGTAGAGGTACTTTCAGTTAAAAAAATTAATATATAATGATACGACAAAATGTATATGGAATTGTTCTGTTTTTTTCCTCCAGTATTAGGGTGTGCTCCCTTATGTAAAATGAGATTTTTCAGCAGTGAAATCCTTTGGAGGGAAATGTACATTAATATTATGCTGTGTACATGTGTATATTTGTCTGGTATAAAACCTTTAATTTGTGTTTTTATTGCTTATATTGATTAAATATATTTACTAGCTGTTATTGTTGCTGACACTTGTTTCAGATCTTCTGAAGGTTTGCTGCCTTTCCTAGTTTGTTGTCTAGTCTGTTTTCAGTTTTTAATGATGGTGTTTGGCTATGTATTTTCCTTGATATTTTAGTTTTTAATGAGAGGATGGTGGGAAATTGTACATTCATGTATTTTAAAGTGATAGGAACATCAGTGTGAGTTTTCAGAGTGGTCACTGCTGATATAAGTGATCTTTAAAAAAGGGATGGTACTGCAGTAAGTGTATCTGGAGATGTATTTCTTCCATTGAAAATAGTATATTAGTGTTGTGCTCGAAAATATATAATGGAAATTAATTTTTCTAGATTCTCTATTAAAACTTATAAAGGCTATCACACTCAAGGGTAATATTGAATTACATTGCAGTAATTTAATTGTTTATAATAAACTCCATCTTGAAATAGTAGAGTTCAGTGGTCCTGTGCACTCAAAACCTGCATGTGACTTTTTTTGGAGAGGAGGGTCATGAAATAAAGAATTGAATACCAGTAAGTGGGTAATTTTGGATTAATTTACCTGGAAAATTGGGGTTTATATGAGGTATTCTATTTTATGAACACCTTTGCGTAATTTGTGATATTTGGACGCTTCTTTATTTTCCTAAAAGTAATTCTTCTGTATGTATGACCCATTTCATGTATTTTTTTTATTTATCAAAATAAAGCAAATATGGACAATACAAATTGCTGATGAAAGGCAGAATAATTCAGGTCAATGTAAAGGAGTTATGCAGCTGTGTATCAAGCCAACCAACAGTCTTTCTCTCTCCTTTTTTTTTTTTCCTCTGAGAAATTCAGGGCACAAATCTCCATAACTGTCAATCCACCAAGAGATCCTCTAATAACTAATTTCATAAGGCATTACATGAAAAGGGTAAAGCAGTTACTTGTGTCAGAGGCTAATCATTTTGAGAAAATGTTTTTAGCACTAAATTTTTTAGGTTCATGTCTGGTATTTCTGACCCAATTTCAAGTCTACAATATGCTAGTATTTAGAACAAAATCGACATCTTCATCCCTGATGATTTTTTGGTTTTTTTTTATCTACTGTGGCCATGTTAGCCTAAGCAAAAATAAAATTCTGTGGCTTTTTTTTTCTTGCTAATAAAAGGTCCTTAATCCTTACTCATTTTAAATAGAAGGGTTCTTGAATATGACCAGTGTTCACTTGGCCACTTTAGTTATCTCAAATTGTCACTTAAATTTGCATCCTGTTTATACTGAAGTTGAGTTGTTCCACTGTGTTTGCTCAAATAATTTATACTGACAATGTATTTGAGTGGTGGAGTAGAGTTAAGTCCAGTAAGGGAACACACAGATACACCCTGTGTGCCCCATCTAATAAAACAAATAGTTCTGGAATGAGCAGCATTGGCTTTTCTTACAGCTAAGGTTCTCTATTATGAAATACATTAACCAGCAATCTAGATTCACGTCTCTCCCTCCTCACTGACCATTTTCCTAGTGTAGACCCATTTATTTGTTACTGTGGATTCAAGTGTGCTGTGAGGGAATATTACAGAAGAGCTGAGTTAGAAGTCTTCAGGCTTGTTTGGGAATGTGCTGGAGCATTTCCTGGTGCCTGATGTATATGTGTGTTTGAGAAAGAGGGCTGTCTTATAGTGGAAGCAGAGATTAATCTGTTAATGATGTTCAGATATTTTTGTGATATAGATCCAAAGAATAGACCAAATCTTAAAAATCACTGTTGAATGTTATAGGTTTGGTAGGATTTTAGTCCCCTGCATGTAGACATGTGTCTTTCCTGAGCCTTACACTTCCAGTTTGATCTTGCTAGGAGACTACTCTACTCTGGCTTTAATTCAAGTTCATCTTCATACATTTTAGTTTGCATATGGATGTTATATCTAGGGCTTGGTTCTCAGGGAATAAATCAGTGTTGCTTCATTGAATTGAATAGATTAATTGCTTTCCATCAGCTGGCTGAACTGGCTCATATTTTTTTCATTTGTAAACAGAAAAATGAAGTATTTATGCATGTGGGGTTTGTCTGTGAATACAAAATATACATAATTTGTAATCAGCCATGGAAAGAGGAAGCAATAGTACAAGAGAGCAAAAACCAGTGGAACACTTGAGTGGAAAGTAGGAATGGAAACTTTTCCAGTTTTTCTTGGGCTAGTGAGAAAGGCTCTTTGCGTATGGGGCAATTTGAGCAGGTGAAGTGTTCATTCCTTATGGCTCTGGGAAGTCTGCAGTGGCAACCACAATGCAAGGGTGCATGTGTAGAGTAGATGTTCAGTCCTCTCTGTGGTGGTGGTGGGATGTTGGAAGGCAGCTTTTGTTTGATGGAATTTGCAAGACTTGTAAGAGAAACCTGAGATGTGATTTCTGACTCTGTCTTCACCTGTGACTGAGGCAGTGAAACACTGACTGTGTGTCAACCACCCAACTGCTGGTTGGGCTGTGAGCGAGCCCTGGCCTTGCTTTGTCATTAAGGTTTCAACATGTGGTGTCTGACCAACACAGTTGTATGTTGCAGTAGTAATGGCAAAATAAATTGTATCACAGAATAACAAAAAAATTGAACAAACATTTTAAGAAACAGGTCTATGTGTCTTAAGAGAAATAGCAAATCAAATGTATGCATATTTATGTATTTCTTAACAATAGGCTGTATCTTGGGTATCATTCTTGAAAGTGAGTCAATTTTTGCTCCTAATTATCTTAAGATAAAGGTCTGTGAGAGAGTTCCACAGCTTGTTTTTAGAACAGTAGACAGTTTATAGACTACTGACAGTGCAAGCCAAGTGTAAGGATGGTACAACTGTATTTCTGTGTTGGTCACTTGTCTTTGCTGATCTATGAGTTGTCATTACTGATGTTTTTGTGATGGAGCCAGCTGCATGCTATGAGATAATGATGGTAATTTAGGGAAGTGAGAAGTTTTTTCCATATATTGGTGACTAAATTAAGAGGGTGGTAACCACAGATGATGTAGGATAGGAGTCCCTTTCATTATCACTTTTTTTTTGCATGTCTTTTTGTCTGAGTAGAGAAGCTTTGATTTCTGTTTTGCCTTTTTGCCATTCTCTGAGAGCAGAAGGTGCACTACAGAGATCTTCTTGCTCAGGGCATTCCTGGTCATACTTCTTCTCTCTGAAGAGTTGTGGGTGATACAAAACAATGCATTCAAATGAAGCAAAAGTGCAGGATTAAATAAAGCTTGACCACTTGCCAAATGTTCTCAGTTTTATCTAATCCTTTGTCTGAAACACCTTCATGTGTCTCTGATGTGTTCCAGGACAGGCAGGAGGAAGGAATCTTCTTTTCTGAATTTTGAATGGAGTAGTGGGTTTGTGTTCTGCATAGTGCAGTACAGACTGATGAACTTTAAAAACAGTTACTGAACTTGATTCTGAATTCTACTTCATTAACGATTAGGTCCCTAATTGGTGAAGGTACTTACACAAGTAGGTCCAGTTCTTCTGCAACTAGATGGGTGAAACTAGTATTGAACTGGAGAAGTTATTTTTCTCTTAGAGTGAGCAGGGGCAGCGTGCTTTGGGATAGAATCCTCATTAGCTCACTATTTCATATTTTAATGTAGTTTCTTTAGAAGTTTCAGCTGATCTGAACTTTCCATGCTTGAAAGCTCTCTTTTTGGAAGTGTTTCTTGTCTGAACTTGATAAGAAGCAGTTTCTGTCAGAAAGGGTTTCCTGTATATATCTTTCTTCTGTTTCTGCTGTATTTTCCTTCCCCCCTTCTCCCCCCCCATCTGTGGTATGTTATTTCCCTTCATGTCTTTTGTCTTTAACTTCTCACTCATTTCTTTCCTGTTGTCTTTTGTCTCTACCCTCTGGCTTCCCTCCGCATTTACTCTTCTGTTTGTCATTTTGTGCAGAATGATTTGCTCTATCTAGCTTTCCCACCTCAATTTTTCTTTCTGGTATCATCCTGCTGTATCATGTTCTGTTCTCCTGTGCTTTGCCTCCTGCTGCCTTTCCCATCAGCCTGACTGGCACTGGGCTTCTTATTTTTTACCATGTGCAGCCAGACTGGCATAATACAAGTCTGGATTTTGGCTGTGATCAAGACATTGTTGGTTGTTCCTTTTTCTTTCCTTTTTTTTCAATAAGTAAATGTGATCAATAAGATGGCATCCAAGCATATGGATTTATGAAAGCTATGCCCCTGAAGTTTGAGTCTGCTTGGTGTGTACTGCAGCTCTTGTGACTAGACCCTGAAGGTTTTCAGTGGTGACACTGTTCTACTTGAGAAGATTGACAGCCTGTGCATTTTGGGAGACTTAGTTGTATAAATTACAGCAGATTGGCAATTGCGAAGCCATGTGAGCAGAGAACTTGCCCCTAATGCATGAAGGGCTGGAAGGTAATGTTAAAGACTCTATGCCCCTGACAGCAGGATTCTTCAGCCTTGTGTCTGGCTACCACTGTCAGTGGGGAACCCTCTGAGTGAGGTTCTGTGTTAAAAGGTGGCCTCTCCAGCCTGTGCTTGCAGAGCAGGTCAGGTGCTGAAGGTCCTGGATGTCTCTTTGTCCCAGGCAGTTGGGACTGGGAGAGCCATAGTGGGGGACACTGCTACAGAAAGGTAATGTTTGTGTCCTACTTTCAGGCAAAGATTTCCTCTGTAAGTAGCTTTACGTGGATCTTTCAGTCTCTTCAGCAGTAGGAAATCCAGTGTTGTGCCTTCAATCTAGGGCACAGCAGGAGAGTACTCTGAGAAGAACCGGTTGAACTCTTGACTTAGAGGTGTCAGGCTTCCTGTCCTTATCTCATTAGCAACTCTGACTCATTCAGTTCTAAGGCCACATGACTAATTAATCCATCCATTGAAAAGATTGTTGGTTTTTTACCTTGCACCCAATTGTCCTCTAGATGTAGATTATCTGAAAACATTGTTGTAGAGTTTTAGTAATTTAAACCACATTTATTAAATAATTCTAAATTTTTTTGTTTAATTGCTAAATGTTGTATTTTAGAAAGATTTCAATGTATATCTGCTGTCTTGGTGTTTACTTTTTCAGCTCAGTGGTCTTTGAGGCTTTGGTCTCTCTCCCCTCAGAAAATTTTCCTATCTAAGTAACTTTTTGATACTGTATTTCTGATGTTTTTCTACCTTTGAGTTCTTAGCTAATGCTCTCCCCAAATGTCTAGCTGGCATAAAAGTCACCCAGGTAAACTTTTCAGGAAAGATGCAAGATAATTTGGACTCTGAAAATACTTCCCTTTGTATGCAAGGAAAACATGATGGAGACTTTACAATGATTTGTGTATATTTAGCCAAGCACCTACGTGCCTGCACTAAAGGCACTAGAATTTGTTTTAAGAGAAAATGTCATTAAGATTCAAAAATATAGGATGTATTTCTGTCCAATATACTACAGGAATCTTACGTTGTGTATCAATTCCAGTCAGTGAAATGTATTTACAGTTCTGTGTGTGAATAGCCAGGAGGGGCCTGTGAGAAAGTCAGTTTAATTTTGAAAAAAAAAATCCACAAATGTTAGGAGCTGTCATTTTTCACACAGGTTTGAAAATGAAGAGGTTTAGATCAGTTTTGTGACTATATGCTCATGCAAATGATCTTTCTTTTCTGCTCTTTTTAACGTACATTCATTACCCTGACATATATTTTCTCATTCAAAAAGCCATGAAATAACTATTTAACTGCTAGACTAACCTGCCTTATCTTTCATAGTAAAGCTGTTTGGTTATTAGGTGAGACAGTATGCAAAGTAAGTAACCTTTGCACAACTGCAAGAATTTCTTAATAGATGAGACTTCTCTAAGGGGATTATTAAAAAAATTGTAATATAGTATTCAGACCTATCTACATATTTCAATTTTTTTATATTACTGACAACCCAAAACTTCCAGTAGTATGCATTAGCTGATTATGGATTGCTTTGACTTTTATCAATGCAAATGGTGTATTCAGAAACCTTTTTTCCTTTATGGTGTAACGAACACCTCTGCAAAATAGATGAAAATTTGGAGTTTTTAATGTTTTACTCCCACTTTATCCTGCAGGAAGTTCCTAGGCTTATTCTATCTGTTCTGCATTACACCAGTAGTCTTGATAAACATAATTGAATGGGTCAAGTCCATTTCTAGTTGTGAATGAAACAAATTTTATTTCCCACTCTGGCTTAGGAAGAGGGGCATTCCTGAAAGAAGGATATGGCCAAAATGACTGGCAATTTCCAACTGGTAGAAAGGTCATTTGGGTTTGTAGAGGTTTGGGAGTAACATAGACAAGTCCTTGTTCTTCTCTATTCTGTGTGTCCTAAGATCTATGTGCCCTGAAGATGTGGCTACTTCAGCCCAAATTAAAATGTCTCTTTGGAGTACAGGGGTGTGAGAAGAAGGTCCATGACTTTGTGTTAAAAGTTTCAGTTAATGATGCTACAAAAACTTTTTTTTTTTAAATGCAAGAGAGAGCTTCTCAGTTGTCCAAACCAGAAGGCTTTACAGAAAGATGTACTTAATCATTCCAATTTGAAAGGAAATGTTTTTTCCGTGTTCAAAGTTGCAGGCTTGTTCCTGTGGGGAATTCCTACTAAGGACTTGTCTCTCCTTAAAAAGATTTGCTGGTAGTGCATTACTGGCAAATTGCCTAGGGAGAGACAGCATACACCAGAAAGAGTTCTTTCTATTATAGCCTAAAGTAAGTCTCTCAAATAGAGTAGTGCTGCTCTGGTAGAGAAAGCCTTTTCTTTTGGTTTCATTGTGCTGTGGGTAGCAGTGATTCCCTACCCTTCTTTTCCCTTACTCCCTGCTTGATAAAGATATGCCTGCAAAATGCGTAAGTATGGACTGGTCATGCTTAGTAAATAAGTAAATAATAAAAATAAATCAAATACATCCAAATACACAGAATAATTGTATTAGTTACCGTAGCAGTTGCGTGGTCAGTGGGGAAGTAGTTAGATTTGGTGTTAAAATAGCTGTAAGTGAAACCCAAATTGAGTGTTTAGGTTGAGTGGGAGAAGTTTGTACTTCTCATACAAACTATTGGAATAGAGTAAAAGATGATTTTCAAATGTTCTGAAAAAACCATGAACAGTCCTGGTTATAAAACCAGTTTGTGATGGTTATGTAAACCATGTGAATTACTCATTTACCCCAATATTGAGCATGTACATTGAACAGAACACTAATTATGGGTTTATTCCTTGGCAGTAGCTGCTATGCTAAAGGAAACCCTGAAAATTGTTTCTGAAAGTTTTACTCAAAAGATGAACGCACAGAATTGACAATCTTTCCATGTTGCTGTGTGTCAGTGCCACACCAAACAGACTGGCATAAGTTACTTGGATTTGCTCTGTAAAACCTGTTCTAAAACTCTTGTTTATGCTGAATATGGGTGTTTACCTACTTTTAAAAAGGTACTTCCTGTCAGAAGTATGAGAGACATTGAGTACTGTGTGTATTTGTTTTTTAATATGGCTTGTGAGTCAGTGCTGTGTCTTGAAACACCACGGAGTTGGGATCCATTGGTTTTTAAAGTGCTGCTGAAGGCTCACTTGCTTAATTTGAGCAGCAATGTGGAACTTTTTTGGGTGCTTTCAAAAAGGCAGTCCTTGTAAAGACTCATGTAGCTGTTAAATCAACTGAAATGTATTTTCTAATGTGGTGAACTTTAATGACAAACTGTTTTTGGTCATGGTTAATTGAATGTGTGATTTGCTTTACCATTCGTTTTGCAAGAATTCAGATTTGTTTATACTTCTGTCATGCAACAAAACCTTTCTTTTCCAGGGCCATCTGGAAAAATTGGGCCATGGAGAAAGGTTAAATGAATATATATAGTGATAGCGGGAGAATATTAATTAGGATGGATTTACTTCTAAGTGTTGTCTTTCTTTTGGTCATTGTGTAATAATTTGCAATAAAATTTTCATTTAATGAATTGCAAATTGAATATCGTTATATTCCCCCCTGCTCCCCCCCGGCCTCAGAGGAGATTGAGACCACAAGTGTAGTTTCTGGTTGTATAAAATTGACTTGGTAAAACCAATTAGCAGCTACTGTGGCTTGTGGTTGCTTTCATAGTAGTTTTTGTGAAGAACAGGGCTTTTAGAGTTCCATTTTTCTTGAAGAATGCCTTGATTAAACAGTGTGATTCTTCTCAGAGATGTAGGTGCTTGACTTCAGCATTTGAAACAAAACTTGAAATAAAGATTTGAGATTTATGCTCATAATTTAACTATAAAAGTAACATTTTCAATGATGTCAGCACAGCTAACCAGGATACATAATTTGTTTGTTCAATATCTGCAGGGATTGATAGTAATATTAAACTTTGAAGTCATGAGCAGATTGATTTGCATGGATTTATTTAGTTATGAACCAAGATTTCCCCTTCCCCCCTCTTGTTTAATATTAAAAGGTATTATGCCAGTATATTTTCAGTTTAGATACATGGCTAGAAGTCTGGGCAATGTTTGACTCTGCTGTTATGATATTTTTCATAGTGATTGTTATTCAAGGCAATAGAGAGCTGTTACTGGTTTGAGATCTTGTAGAATTATACATTTGGATGATGCCATTATTAAGGATCTGAGTCTTGCTGTTTGTTACTGTGGTAAATCACATAGTACAGACTGTGATCAGTGTTGGTTGGTGTAGCTGAAGAGATGATGTTTCTTGATTGATCTGATGTATCTTAATTGAGGAAAGTAGTTTAGCCCAAAGATTCATTTCTCCAGTTGTTTTAGTTGTCCTCCTCTTGTGGTACAAACCAGGTGGAATGTTGAATTTTATCACACTGGACATCTGATGTGTGTTGTGCTGAGCTACCAGGCTGCATTTCAGTAAAATTGTGTGGAAGATCCAGTGTCACAAAGGAGCAAACAGAGCTGTTACACTGGTACAGCATGAGGGCCAGAAATCTCTTTGCAATGTAAGAATATGAACATATGAAGTGCTTGTTAATAAGGTTCAGTGGTTTAATAATTACACTTTTCTGGGTTGCTGCAGAGTGCAGCAGCCTCCAGCAAGAGGCATCTTCTGTGGCTCAGCTAATCAGACAAATGCAGTCCTTCCAAGGAGCTGAGTAGCAAATACCCCAAAGCTGTCTTATGTTTATCAGACATTTTGTTAGTGCAGTTTTCACTCTGTTGGATTTATTATATTGCCATTACTTTTTTTTTTCATATATTCATCCAGACTCCTTTAAAACACATGACAATGATGTGTGGCATAAGCCAGTTATTCATCATGAAATGATATTTAAGTAATTATATACTTATCTTCATCACAAGAAGACTTATTAGTTCTGAGTGCAGGTAACTTCTGTTATTCAGTAATTTATTTCTTGCTATAGTAAAGGAAAAAGCTGAAAGAAAGCAACCTACCAAATTATATACCTCTTGTATGCTTATTTTAATAAGGTCTTAATCTCTTGACACTACTGACTTCAGAAAAAAGTGAAAAAATTAAGTGATAAAAAGGAACAGTGTTTAACCAAACTGTACCTAAAAGTGTCACGGCATGAAATGATGCTTACTCTTTGTGCTCTGATAGAAAGCTGGAGCAAAGGTGAATACTTCCAGGTATCAAGTATCTGGGACTGGCCTGCATCTGGCTCTGCCTCCTGTGGAGGTGCCTCAGCTGCTGTAATTCTCTAGGCATAGTGTAGAACAGGAAGCTTCTTTGTATTCTAGTACCACGTTGAGTGGTATTTCAAAGGTTTTAGGTTTTGTCTCAAATATAATGAAACTATATCATTTAACTGAAATTCCCTAAGAGCTGGTTTCAGCAGAGGCTGTTATTTTGCTGGCTAAGGACTCAGTTTTGTTTGCACTGTCACTGGTGTGTTGGTGCCAGCCCACCTTAAGCCCAGGCACGTGTGCCATCTGTGTTCCTAATGCAATAAGGAGACCTTACCCTGAACTCGGAAACACCCTGGAGGCTTTGCAGTCTTGACACCCATAGTTAATGCAGATTGAGCATAGGTAGACTGGGCGTGCACAGACCTAGTCTGTCAGCATGGGTTAGATTTGTGACTTTTTAAAAGGACTTTGTCTCCTGTAGTAGAAGAAAATCAACTGCTTCTCACATCTGTTTTCCCTAAGCACTGTATGGCTGAGAGGGTTTATCAATGTGGGTGAAAAATACATGGGCCACAAGTTCTGATGTAGCTTCAGCTTCTGAGAGCATCTGATTTCAGCCAAATAAAGCAGAAACAAATTTCTGAGTTATTTTTACATGACTTTTGAGAACAGGAAGGGAGAAACTTGGTGTTCCCTCTCTCCCCTAAATGCAGGCTGCAGCAAGAGCCCAAATGTCATACCAAAACTCAAGCAATGGCAGGCTGTTGGGATGAGGCTTTATTAATTTTCATGCTTACAGAACTGATTGTCTACTTTAAAAGAAACACTGAATTATGTGGGTTAAGAAAGGAAAATTGTTTGGTGCCATAGTGGAAAAGGTGAGAGAACGTAGGTAAAACGCTGACCGAGAACTTCAGGGTGAGCATTGAATGTTTTAGTTTGTCCCTAACTTCTTGGTATTCTTGGACAGGATATTTATATTTCTAGTATTTTATTTCCCCACCTACATAATAGTTTTCTACTTTAAAAGGATATCCACACTTTGATGCCATGAAGTATTCAGATATGGTGAATAGGGTTCATGTGAACAGTTAAGTGGAGCGATATGTAGGGAGTGCTCTTCAAGCAGTTTCTTGCTTTGCCTTTATCTGGAAATGCTTTGGCTGCCTTTCTGGTTAGCGCTTTCTGGAGAATTTTGTTGTTAGAGGCTATATTTTAAGTTTGAGTACGCAGAGTGTTTTGGCAGCAAATTTTGGCGAAGAAAAAGTGATTGGTAGTGGCAATATAGGAACAGAAGGAACAGCCACTGTTCCCATAGTGATACAGCAAAAGCAGTGACATTTAGGTAAACAGCAGTAGGACAGGAAATTTGGGGGAGTTAATGTTAGATGTCTCAGAAGATACAGTGAGCTCCCATACGGTGTTCGTGTGTATCTGAAAATGGTAATGTTAAGCCTCTATTTGTTACATTAGTAGCACAAGCACCCCTCAGTGTTTAGTTGGGAAGGTTGAGTGATTTCCTGAAGAGGTGATCTGTGAATGAAACAAAGGCAGGCAACATTCCATTCAGCAGAAATTGCACATAGCAAAAGAAAGCCTGATATTTTGAGTGTTCACAAATATGCTCATGGAACTGTCCAGCTGGTGGGAATAGTACCACTGAAGGTCTTTTTGTTTAGCGAGACTCTGTGTTCAGAAATGTTAGTTTAAGTTCCACGTTCCATCATTTAACAATAAAAGGAGAGAATCATAGAATGGCTTAGGTTGGAAGGGACCTTCAAGATCCTTGAGTTCCAACCCCCTGCCATGGGCAGGAACACCTTTCACTAGACCAGGCTGCTCAAAGCCCCATCCAACCTGGCCTTGAACACTTTTAGGGATGGAGCATAAACAGCAATGTTATATTCTTTTGATATGTGACTGTGAAATGCTACTAAACCCATAAAATTCTTTTGAATTTGCTTTTAAAGAAGTGCAGAACTTATAACGTTCTTACTCAAATTTCATCTTTAATGAGGAACAGAATTTACATGTAGTAATTCAATCTTTGGATCTGGTGTCTTTGGTGTGCAGAACTCATTTGTTTTTGCGAGGTGAATGTTTGCTCTTTTAATTTCATTTGTAAGTCAGGGAAAAGAAGGGATCAAACTTATGTGCCCAAGTGCATGCCAGAAAATATAAATCATGTGAAGAGGATTTAGTCCCAAGAAGAGATTATAAAATTTTTCTACCAGATGTGTAAACCATATTTTTGCAGAATGTGGAAGAAAAAGTGTAAACTCACAGAAATCTTATTTAAGTCTTCTTCAAATATTAAAACGCAAGTTAGTATGTCCATTTTATTCCACAAAACTTCAGTATTTTGTATCAGACTCTTGTTTTCAGCATGGCATTTGGAAGAGTTTGTGTTTGAGATACACAGCCGGTCCTATTATTAGCAAGTAATCTCAAAGTAAGTCCCTGGCAAGTGTGAAGGACAAATTAAGGTGCCAGAGGTTCAGGTACTTAGGCTATTTTCCACTTAGTTGTTTACTCATTTCTTTCTTCCACTTCTTCTCATTCTTCACGGGAAGAAAGTTGGTATTGGAGGCTCTGAGCTGATATTTTCACCATAATAATGTTCTTTTTGCCTTGACAAGGAGTGGAAGGTCATCTGTTGTTCTGAGAACTAAATCTTGACTGGTATGAACTGATGGGTAACCTCATCAGCTATCAATGAACTTAAAGGATTTGGATGTCTCTTCATAGTCATTGTCTGCACACACGGAGTCTGTAATTACAGAGTATAATGCTGATGTCTGCTCCTTGCTGAACTATTAGAGAGGTCACTAATAACAGAGATACTTAGGTTTCTTGGGCAAGGGGCAGATTTGTAGGCTCACATTTGTCTGAAGGAGGCATTTCCTCACCAGACAGGCAGCATTCAGTGTGCCAGACACTCCTGCACAGGGTCAGCACTCAGTACGCTGAGGTGACCCTGCAACAGCAGCTCTTCCTGCGTTGTACAATTTGTAAGCCCTCTGCAGTACATGGAGACAAGACAGGGAGATCTTAGAGTGTAAGAGCACAAGTTTTCTTATCCTCTCTCCTCTAAAGGTTTGGGGGGCCAGGAGGTTAAACACCAGTAAAAAGCCTGTGAGTTTAAAGCCCATGAGTTTACTGGTAACAGAGGCAGTTCAGGATGTGCTCTACAAAGCTCTGATTGTGTATTTTAGCAAAGACTGGCAAAGTTGCAAATGCTTCCTCACTTTTGCTTGCTGTGACTCCAGTCATGAATAGTGCATGTTGAAGTCCTACTGGAATGAAAGAAAATCCTTGAAGTCGAATCCTTGAATTTGAATGTTACTATATGAATTTCTTAAGTTTGTGGTGGAATATCTATTTCTCTAAAATGAAAATGGGGTAACTACAGGTGTTTATCTTGACGTAGAAAGGGAAGTTAAAGGGGCTTATTATCATTCTATCTAAAAGCTAAGACTGAATTTTTTTTTTTAATTTTAAAATGGTTTGTCCTTAAACTTAATATAAATCTGTCTTTGCATCTCTTTGTGTATTGACTTGATTAGAAGTGACTGGGTGGTGCTCTGAGACTACCCAGTTACAGGGTGACTCCTCTCATGCCACCTTTTTCATGGCTGCTCACGTTTTAAATTAATGCATTTTACTTGCAGTTGTGTTAAACACAAACATGGGAAGTATAATGACTTAGCTAATGAGTGATAAACTGCTGTGGTCTTATGATCACATTGAAATACCTGACTCCCATGGAGTAGAGAAGTTTTCAGCTTTCAGATTGTAATTAATTAAGTGTTAGAATTGTTATAATTTGAAGTAGGATGTAAGGTCTCAAGGGATTTTTACATTTTTTTAAGCCAAGCCTAGAGTGTGGGCATCTTACATAGAACCTGCCTTTTAAAGTATCTAGCTGTGTATTCAACTACTGTACCTGTTTTCAAATTAGAAGTAGCTTATCTAAGTTTGTATTGCCATTTGTAGTATGAACTCTATTATGGATACTTCTTTTTGCATCTGGTTAACTCTTTCCTAAGGCTAAAGGCTAAATAAAGGCTGTGGCTCTCAGAAGATTATTGAAGAATTCACTCATCTTTGAAAACCCATAAATAAGTTACATGTTACAGCAAAATTGTAAAAAAAAAAAATCAGAGGCAGACATCACAGTGGATTAATTTTTGATAAATGTCATGGCTTTGTGGTGTAATTTACTCTGTCAGGAGCTTTTCGGTTGATAAACGTTTATGAGAATTGATTCCCTAATTTGTAAGTTAGCCATGTGTTGCATGTATCTTTGCTCTACCAAAATAGTTGGATTCTGGCACATTTTATTCTATAGCTTTTCCTAATACAGTTTTTCTACCCATACTAACAGGTTTTTAAAAGCAGTGATATTTCAATGACGAAAATAATAACACTTCAAAAGACATTAAAATTGGTGAATGGTTTCCCACGACTTCAGTAATAGTTGAATGCTGCTATATTTTCTGCTAACACATGCCATGATTACTTGATAACTTGGTGCTATATCTATTCAAGCTGTGCATGAGTTAAGGAAAATATCACATATTTTAGCTTAGAGTTGCTAACTGTAATTTTGTATAGGCAGTAATAAGCAGTAAAATGTGCACTCTGTGCTTTGCAGTGACCTTCATTGTCGGATAAACCATAAGAGAAAAATAAAAATCAAAGACATGCTTAGAAATTCTTTGTTTGGAGGGCTAAATCTGGCCTGTATTCTGCTGTCCTAATTGTGCACAGTGACTGGGGACCTTTTCAGCTTGGGCAGGCACAGATCTTCCAAAGGGCACAATCAAAGCACTTGGTTTTGTTTCTGTTTTACAATCCTGTACATGTATCAGTCTAAACCAGTGATGTTTGTTCTGAGCTATAGATTTTTAGTCGGCATACCTGTTTTTTATGTAAATTTGAAAAGCACTCACACCTCTGTAAAGGACCAGTAGGTTATTTTTATCAATAACTTAGGCACCATAATTAGTTGAAAGTTAAATGTCAAGAATTCTCTCTCAGTTTGGATGTGCCCCAAAATTAACTTGGTCATGCTAGAAGCAACTCTACATTTTAGCAAGATTTTCCTTAATGTAGGAACAGCAAATTATAGCAGCTCTGCTGGCTTGTAGGATCAACCCCCCAGTCCTGGCTCTAACCCTGGCCAATAGGGAATGTCTGGGGAACAAAATAAGTGCACAGTACTGGATCCAGTTGTCCTCCAGAAGTTTGAGCCAGAGGTAGGTCTTCTGTTTAGTGGTTTTAGACGTGACAGTTCACATCAGTTTAATAATTCAGGCCCTAATTTTTTAAAATGTGTTGAGGGAACATCATCTGGTCATTGTACATGATTATTTTTATTCTAAAGATGCTTCAGCTGAGACAAATATTCTAACATCTCCCCCTAAAAAAAACTTCAAATATGGAACAATTTCCCACTCACCTGCAATTTTTTTTTTTTTACTCTTTCCATTTTGTCCTTTTGTGTCACTGTAGTAGATGTTTTTCCTTTTTCTTTCTGCACCTGTAAGGGAGTAAAATTTAAGAATGCAGTGATGGTTACTGTGAAGGTATTGCTCAGAAATAATACTTTGAATCAGAATGCTTCATGACATAATGACGTTACCTTCCAAGGAATCCAAATCTGAGATGCTGTTATGTATACTGTGTCACAATTGAGTGCTGTATAAGAGAGATTCTGACCCTGTATTCACCAAGTGGTGATCTGGGTTACAAGAATATTCTGTTTTTCTTGCCTTTGAAGGATTCCTAGTCTCATATAGTGTGTAATGGATAAGACACTATTTATTCAGGGTACGACACTATTTATGATGGATTAACTATTTTCTGTTAGCAGATATCTTTTAAAAACTGCATTTAATAGTATTTTGTCTGTTATTAATTTAATGCTTATTTCGGCAAACAAACTTCGAAGTTCAAAGTAATCCAAGCTTTCTTTGTCAGAGGTCAAATAGAATCCAACAAAGTTGTTCCCTACATGGATCTCATTTTTCCCACTCAGCTACCCCTCCAATTTAAGTGTTACTTTTTGGATACTGCAACTACCCCCCAACATCTGATGTTCTGTTTTTGAGATTTTGAATTGTAGCAGTATTTGTGTAATGGAGGGGTTAGTAAGAAAAGTACATTTTGAGAAAGCAGCAGCTGTGATCATAATATATCTGCTTTTGTACCACAAGCAAACAGAAAATGCACGTGGAACTTAGTACATCATTTAGGGCTGTGTCAGCTGTGCCTTTCAGCAGATGTCACTGCCACAGGTTTCTCATTTTAACTTTAGCATTTCACTGTAGAACTTTTGAGTAATTTCATTGGTAGAAGTTAGAGCCAGTAGGTCTTGGACAGATTCTAGTAATGACTTCAACTAAATCAGATGATCTCCAGATATTTAAATATAGTTTCTGCACATTATTGGTAATGATATCACATTACATTTTACTTACATGTAATGCTGGCTCACAACATCCTTCCTAAGTGTACTATTGCACTCAGTATTTCTCATTAAAGTATATCACAGTATTTTAAACATCTTCCTATTTACTTGTAGTAGACAAACATATTCCGTATCATGCCACCATGAACTTGTTTGAATTCTCTGGTGTTTTTTTGTGGAGAAGGCAGACAGTAGTGATAAGTAAGCTGCAGAATATCCCAACATTTGTCTGGAATTAAAATGTGTGGTGGATACAATTTGACAACTATCTCTTGCTTTATTTTCTTGTCCCAAGATTTTAGTCTAATTTGGTGACTTAATTTACTGATTTATAGTTTACTTAAAAACACTTTTGTATTACCAGATTACTAAATCAACATATGTGTTCAGTAAGCCAGTGACATATTCTTTTTCTTAAAAGGTAGTGAAAGAAGCTAGTGATTCCAGCTGAAGTAGGAGGAAAACACAGTTGGACTGAAATTGGTCAACAATAGGCAGCAGCTGTTAAAATCAACTGTTCTGTTTTCATCTCACTTACACTGCCTTCATTACCTGATGGATTGTGAATTAGTTACTTCTATGCTGACTTCTTGATTACCTAAGAGAAAATAAGACATTGTAGTTAAGCAGTAGAAAACAAATTCAGTTGGAATTAAATAATGCCAAAATGATTTGTTTTCTGTTTTGTTTTGGAAAACTATCCCACCTCTTTGATTCTTAAAAATAAAAATCTTTGTAGAAGTTTTGAATGCTGGAAGGGGTCTATACTCCAGCTGGTTTTTCCCCTATTCTTGTAAGTGATGATGATGACAATCATATCACTTTGCTGTTTTCCAGTGAGATAGACTAAAGTCTCTGTATGAGGTCCAAACCTTCCTAATTATTCATCAGAACAGCTTTGGGATCCTGTTCAGACACGTTTTTCATTACTATGGTGCTACATTTGCTACTAGAGACACTGCAGGAAGGAGGAATGGGAATGTTTCTGGGCAGCAACCTTCCTTATCAGGGCCTTCTCTTGACCTTCAGCTCAAGTGTTATTATCTTCAGTGTTGCACTGGTTCTAATAAATGAATGTACAGTCGAGGTATGAAAAGAGGCATTGCCCTCTTAGTGAATACAGATGATTCCACTCAAACTTTCTTCTTCTAGCTTGTTAGCAGTCCCGTTAGCTTTCAGCTATCCTAGATGCTAAGGAAGGGTGGACTGCACATTTATTTCTTCTGAGATTTCTCTGTTCTGCAGAATCTTTCAATTAGCTCATTGAGAAAGGCAGCTACAATAAAGCAGAGAATATAAATAACAGGCAGGGGATACAGTCATCTGAGAGAGCTGCCTCATCTGTAAAACTGTTAACTTCAAAGCCTTCCAAACTCCAAGAGTTAAAACCATGGGGTTGTTTGGCAGTTGGTGTACACCCCCACCTCCATGCCTGTTTTCCCTTGTCTTAATTGTTTAATGTAACTCAAATTTTAAATGGGAGATTGTTCTACTACTAAAGTGCTCTCTTTAGCCACTGCTGCTGAGCTGAAGTATGTAGTAATCAGGACAGCAATGGTGAAACTATGTTACAGGAATTTCTTTCTCCATTAGATGCTCTTGGATCACTGATAAAAGCTTCTGTGAGTTGCTAACGGAGATTCTAAGTGGTACAGATTACTAAGTAAGGAGCCATCTCGCAAGCAACTACATTGCTTGTCTAAGGTCAGCAGGCTCAGTGAGGAAAATCTATCACAGATTGCTTCAGCTGAGCTTTGTGGCTTTGTCTGTAAATTTACTTGTCTATAAATGTCCATCTCCTGGGAGGTGAGACAGGAATCAGTGAGCTGACTGGGTCTGTTTGGTGTGTCCACACCGGGAGGATACAGGACTTTGGTAACAGAATATTGGCACACCACAGTTTAAAAGAAAGTTTCCATGCCGGATAACTGCAAATTTCAATTGCTCTGTTGGGGGTCTGCCTAGGAAAGCTCCTAAAATGACCTCCCCATAGGGCACGTGGATGTGGCTGATCATGGTTTTCTCAACCTTCTGCACTGGTCACAGGCTTGGGCGTGGAGTGGGATGAGGAAGTGGGAGCCTGATGGTGTGTTCTGCTTCAACACCATCCTGTGTCCTCGTGTAGTGGAGATAACAAGGTCAGGCTCAGGTGCTAAATGGGCCCTGAGGGCACTCTAGACATTGTCTTGCTATGTTTGTGCTGGTAGCCTACAATGGTGATGGTGCTTCCTGAGAACAATAAAAATGCTGCAAAATAACCAGTATAATCTATGTACTGTTAATGATGGTTTCTCCTCTTGACCAGAAACTATGAAACAATGGCAGGGAGGTTGGAACTAGATGATCTCTAAGCTCCCTTCTAAACCAAGCCATTTTATGATTCTGTGAAGCTGATGGAAAATGGGGAAATACATTCTGGAAGTCATGCGCCATTTTCCAGTCTTATAAATTACTGCATTTGATAGTATTTTTGCATTTGTATTCTGTGTTTCTATGTTTTCTGTCAGCCTCCAAAATGCAGGTTAGTGCATCTTCTGAAGTTGATACCATAATTTTTATATAGTACAACTTTCCATCTTTTTTTGAAGTGGAAAGTTATTCTGTGCTGAAGGCTGATGTCTTTAATAGTTTGTGTACTTGTGAGAAGAGCCTTTCCATTTAGCTTATCAGTCAGCTGTACCTCTCATTTTTATCTTCAGATGTAGACAACAGCTGGGAGAGGCATGCTCTGGGTTGCTTTCATTGCTGATAAATACTTCAAAAATCATTAAAGAGAAGGCTCTTTCATGCTGAGTAAAAATCCTGCTTTGTTGTCTGTCCTTTCATGAAAATGTAGAAGATTTTGTGTGTCTCATTAGCATTAGTTATCTGTTGCAAATATGCTGACTACCTCTGCAAGAATAAGCTGGCAGTTTTTTAGCATTATTCTCAGCTAGCAAAAACTTGCTTTATCCCTTGCAAGCAGCATCTTGCACAGTGAGCTTGTGACTCAAACTCTGTGCATGAAAACAGTTCAGTCTTGGCTGGGGGGGTGGAGGGGAAAGAAATAGCCAAGTCCCTACTGAACACTTTGTGTGGAATTACTATTTAGGTCATTTTCACTAAGAAACACAGTGAATATAAAATTCATTTATTTGGAATTCTGGTCTAGAAGTTAGTCGAGAAGCTTTTTGCTTTGGACTAGAACATTTTGAAAATTTTAGTTTGTGTCAGAACTTTGGCCCATATGAAGATTTTCTGGATAGTTTGTAAAGAAATGCCAAGTTTCTGAAGCCAGATGGATGTTTTGCAGTGACAAAATCTATTAAAGGCCATATTGTACAAAGTCAAGATGCTTGCGTGTAATCTGTGATTCTCTCTTTTGGTCTTTTTCAAAAATGAGGTTCCAAATATCACATTTAATCAACACTGGGGTCACAGAGCTTGCTTGCTACATCAATTGCTTTATGGAACATTTCTAGGTGGAAGTGTGTTGTGATAACTTATTTTTTGTATTTCAGACAGTGACTACATAAAGCAAATTAAGGCAATAATATGTTTCATTCGACACGAGGCTCAGCAATTTGCAAAGGGGAGCCTAGGACAGGAAGTTCATAAAGCAAGTGCTTTTATATTGTAGTCTATTCTAAAAGTAACAATAAGGTTGAGGATTAAAAAAGTCACTAGCAAATGCATATTTGAAATGTTCATTTATGTCTTAGTGGTATAGTCTTCAATTTGCAAGCTGATTTCAGATATCAGTTGTGATAAGGATGTGGTCCATCACCTTCAACAGTTGAAGTTCAATGACATAGTAGTTTTCATTTATGGTGGAGGAGGAATAGAATGATATTGGAATATATCACTTGATTGACAGTGGAGATGATGCACAGGAATGATGTTGTATTGTTTTATCTGTCTTCTACTAAGGAAGTTGTCAGACTTGAGGTGTAGTTGCTTTCTAAATATACTGTTGAATTTGCTTTTGGACTTCTAGGATTTCAAAGTCACTTAATTGTAGATTTTGGGTGTCAAGCTGTGCCATGTAATGGGAATTTGTATATGTGTGTCGTGGTCCTCAGTTCTTGTTTTACTCACTGGCAATTCCTAACTCCTGTCTGGTATTTGATTTCTTCCTGGCTGGTGGTGTTTATCCTAACTGTGGTACTGCTCTCCTAGAATTTGAAACTAGTAATGATTGCCTGGCTGAAAAATTCAGGTCTCTTGAGAATACAACAAAGACGTAAGAAAGGGAGCCCATTTGTGTGGCTTTGGAGAGAGGCCAACGCTTCTGGAAGTGTTTGGAGATTGGGATTAAGGAGGACCAGCAGCAGGACTCTACTACCCATAGCACCAGGGAATTTAACATGCTGAGCCTCAAGGACATGTGCTATCATAAAAGATGTTCTACATTAGGTTTCCTTGCAGAACAGAGGTCAGAGCCTATAAATGGATGATAAGAAAATTAGGGGTGAGAGAGGCGAGGCTAATATAGTTATTTGGGAATGGATTCAGAGCAAACTGAATCAATTACTTCAGACCTAATTTTCATACTAAAACTAAATTTGTGCCAGGATGTTTGGTGAGAGTTGTCTGTATTTAATATTCTTGTTTGAAAGTCAAGTATTTAATAAACTTGAACATTTTGTTCAGTTACTGGGCAATGTCCCAGTTCGTGATGCTGTTGAAATGAAAATATTTTGAATGAATAGTGTTGAAAAGCACAGCAGAGGTCTTAATATTGATGGCATTCAAGTATTAATCAGGAACATGGTGTGTAGTGGGAAGTAACTATGTTCCTGTGTAAACTTTGTTACTTTGATATGACAAGAGGTTGTTTCTTTAAAAGTGAAGACCTGGATTGATTCCATTTTTACTCATATAAACTAGGGATTTATTCCTAAGGTGTCTGCATATAAAAATATTTTCCACTTGTCTGAACTAAATCTTTGGTGGTGTTGGTTTTATAAAGCATTGTAAGTCAATTTATAACGTCCAGATGTGCTAGCATGGAGCTGGATTATATTGTATAAATATCACATTTGAGCTATTAAGCATCTACGGTGACCGTGCAGTAAGTCTTCTGACCTCATTTGTTGATGTGAAGTTACTTGAGTAGCATGAAGGGGGTTTAGCCTTCAGAAGAGTGAATGGATATTATACACTATTAAAGTTTCCATACATGGATGGTTCAGGAATGTAATCTGAAGAGTTTTATAGCTGAGAAACCAGAGAAGTAGAATAGGATTTTTATTAGTATTGTAGAATTGCTGTTCAATTCCTGGCTTCCAGTTTTGGTTTTAGCAAGCTGAATGACTGTATCTTAATTCAACTACTTTTGGGGGGCTGGGAAGAAGGAGGGGGAAAAGGGAGAGAAGGGAAACTATTAAATTTTGCAAAAATCTAAGCATTTCCGAAACATTCGGCATTGTCAAAAAGGTTAGATAGGACTTACTTGCATCATGGGTATTATAAATGCAAACATTACATAAAGCATTTAGGATTGCATATTCAGAAGCCCTGTCTTATGGAAAGCCCTTTTTCTTTTTTCTGAAATCCACACACTTTTAACATGACCTTTTAGCTTGAAAGGTAGAATAACTTGGCAAAGGTAGGATAAATGGTTTTTATGAACTTGTGAAGAGGTTTCAGAAACCCGGTAAAAACTAGGTTGACTGATGTTCAAATTTGAAGTCAAATTCAATTATACATATAAAAATGTTATAAGTAGTTTAAAAAACAGATTGAAATGTATTAAAAATCAGATTAATCATTAGCTCCCGTCTCCTCTGCCAAAGGAAACTTGCCTCACATCTGCCAGCCAAATTTATTGTGGTTATTCCCTATCCTTGTGTTTCAAAGTGGTTTAGCCAAAATAGTTTAAACAATGAGCTTCACTTTTTTTTCTTTTCACCCTAAACTAAGCAGTGATGAGCAGCTAAGAACAGACTGAATGAGTTCTCCTTTCTGCTCTGCAGCTGGATCCAGAAGATGTTTGCTCACAGTTTCACTTCCAAGTTTAATACATAATCTTTACTTGACAATTATTCCCCTGTGTGAGGGGTTATGCAACCAGAATGTCCCTCCTTTTGTTGGAAGCACAGGAGGTGAGCGAGGTTGAGAGCTTTGTTACTACACAGCAGCAGGGATTGGACTGAATCAGGCAGATGTGCTTGAGCAAGGGGCTTGCATGGAATTGCCCCTGATGGATTTCAAAATATTGGAATGCTGTGAGGCTTCCCCCATTTATGGAGTGATGTAAATTCAGCACCAGTGAAGAGAAAGAACTGAAATTCTGGGAATGGAAACCTAGGTTTTCCTGTTTATTTTTGTTTTGCCCTCTGTGGACCATTTGTTTTGTGGATAAATGGTACTTACTTTAGCACATGGCCAAAATGTTAATTTTACTAGTTCAGGTAATTCAGAATTAATGTCTCTTTTTATGCTTCAATGCATTTGCAGTGGAGAAGCCTCAGCACATACATGAGCATGCAACATTTGGTAACGAGACATTATTATCAATTTGTTAAGTGCACAGATGGTACCTTTAATGCCATACAAGGCATGGAGAGATATGTTGCCAAGTTCTTATTTTAGTTATACTGATTGTGACTATAATTCTGCAGTTCTAGAACTATATCTGAATTTAGTCCTGGCTTTGGGTGGCAAAAAACAAACATAGGAGCTGAAAAAGTGCCCCCCCCTTTTTTTTTCAGTACCAATGCCAACAGATGATTTAATTACTGAATTTAACTTGTCCTGTAGTGAGAAATTCTTGTGATGCATACATGCAGTAAAGTGAGCTGAAGCCTACTCTTGGGAGTTCAATTATTATTTTTTATATTTCTGCGTTGTACATGTACAGTTTTCAGTTAGAAGCAGCTTCTCTATTTTGGTATTTTGAAAGGCAAGCTGACAAATGCCTATAACAGTCTACATACTTACATATGAGAAGTGTGGATGTAATTTAAAGCTTGTTGTGTCGAGCTGCTGTTACCTCAAAGAGTGGTGCTCTGCCAGTAATAGAGCATCTGCTCTCTGTTGACATTGTCAGAGGTTGAGGTCAGTAATGGTATTATGATCTACTGTATACTTAGCAAAGAGCAGGGTAAAGCCTTTCTGCTTCTAACATGTTTTGTGAGCCGTGTTTGCCACCACTATCACTGATTATAAAAAACAGAACTGTTTGTAGTTTGCTTAGGTGAATTTGCACATTGATTTTTACTGTGCTCTCAGATTTGAGAGCTACTGGTATTCCAACCTGATCATAAAATATAAAAGATGTCAGGCATACTTCTGGTGAGTTTAATGTCTTTCATCATCAGGGTAATATCCTCATCTGTGTAGTGTACCTTCTGAAACTTGGGTCTTGGGAATAGAGATCTGTGCTCAGAAAGATGATATCACACCAAAGCTGACAGCCTTGGGTATTGCAGAGGAGCAGTTCTGGAGGCTTAAATGGTATCAGAGAGAGCTACTAAGGAAGACAGGAAACTGAGGTATAATGTGGGCAGTGAGTACAGCTCTTGTGTCACCAGATACAGCAGAGAAAGGGGATCGATGTGAACAACAGTTGCTGTTATTGTATTGTTTTAGTGACATTTTGCTGATGCAGCAAAGCTGTGGCCAAAGCAAATCACACAGCAAAAATGTACTTTCCTGGGCTTGTTTTGCTGATGCTTCTGGAGAAAAAGGAACCTGAAAGGTGTTCCTGTGCCAGTGAAAGCACTGATAGTAATATTGTACCTGAAATCAATATGCTTTGTATCTTTTATGAAAGGCATAAGCAACTGAATTCTACCTCCCCATGTGAAATTGTCACTATAGTTTGCTTGGGCCTAGCAAAATTCCAAGTGATTCAATAGTAAACCAGAAGAGCTTTTTTATTGCCTCAGTGTATTTAATTAAATAGGTTTAGGAAAAAATAGGACATGAGCTTTGTGTTTAATTAAAATGCTAATTTGTAATTACAGGAGGCACATATGACCTTAAGTTATTGTGTGATAATCCGTTTCTTGTCAGATCTTGCTTCTAAATGGTGTAGTAGCAGTAACACTTCATGTTAGAGTGGTTTTGGTAATCAGAAGCAGTTCCAGTTCAGCACAGTAAACTCTAGTCAGTAATGCATCTTACGTACAGAGTTTGTTTTTAAACTTCTTATGAGTGCCTGTCGTTAGGTAGTAAAGCACAGCCTCTCTGAAACATTGCCAAAATCTTATTTTTGGTCCTGCAAGCTGATCTGGCCACACCAACCTCTTCCCCTGTGTGAAGAGCCGTTGGCTTTGCTGTTGTGCTGCAGCAGTGCCTGGAGAATGCAGGTGTGTGTTCACACAACGTGGGTTTAGTCTTAGATATCTGAGCAAGGTGTGCAGAGTTGAAATGTGTTACCAGGGATCTTTTAAATATGTTGTATAATTGAATCTTATTGATTACTCTTCCTGGCCCTCTGTGCTGGGTAAATATTTTATTACGTTTGAAACGCAGGTACTGATGCACTGGGAAGGTCGGACTTTGGGCACCTGCCTTTGTGTTTGTGCTGTTAACTTTTGCTGACTGGCAATGCAGGGACAGCTCCCCTGTGGCTGCAGAGCTCAAGCTTAGGTGGTGTTGCATGTGTGACCAGTGGCTGTTTGATGGCTTCTTTCTCATTCTAGGATCTACTTTGGGGTCATTTTTATAAGCTGGTGTGTAGTTTTAGATCTTACTCTTTCTTCAGTGGTCTGCAAGTTATGTCAAAACATAGTGTGTATATGGTGTGTCTTACATGAGTTGTGTTGTTCTTTGCTCTCTGTTACGCCCAAATTGATTTGTCTCACTCCACTTCTGCATTTCCTCAGCACACCACTGGAGAGCTGTTTGTACCTATGCTTGTGCTCTCATCCCATCCCCACACACCTCTATGCTGCAGCCTGTCTTTCTGCTTTTTAAGGCTCTGCTGTCATACCATGCCTGTATTCCTCTACACTGATCATGAATGTTCCATTTGACACAAAATTATCTACTTGTTACCGCTGTCTATGCGCAGCTGTGCTTATGCTGCGTGAAAATAAGCACAAGTAAACCAAACTAGGCAATGTTACCTGATGTTTGAAAGAATTGTTACGGCTTCAGGTGGTTGAGACATGTTCAGGCACAGTCTGTCTGATAAACCTTGGTCCAGAAACCCAGTACAGAGTCCAGGGCTTGTGCCTTGTCATTGGCAATACTGAATTTAACGGGCTATGGTTGTCTCTGCGATGTGACAGAAGTCCAAGCAATCCTGAAAAGTTGGTACATGAGAATGGATTGCAATCATAAGATTGCAAGATCTTCCTCTGGTGAGGTGGTTATGGGGAACTGTGTTAACAATTTCAGCAGCAGAGGAGTTCCCAAAATTCTGAGATTAGTAAAACAGTTTGGTCTTAGATGATCTCAGATTCCTTACTAAATAGAGTTAATTTTAAAGCAGCACTGTTATCCTTGAGTAACTCTACAGCTTCCCTGTGTTGCTGCAATAGTTTTCTAAATTAAAATTGGGAACGGTCATAATTTTTTAATGTGGTCATAATAAGCAGATTTTTCATCTTATAAAGAAACTAAAATGCACATAAAATAACAAAGACTATTTTTGTGTTTGCTACTCACACAAGATTAATTTGCAGAAGTTCTCTAGCAAAAGTTGGAGTACAAGAAGTTAAGATGAGAAATAAACCACTGTTATGTGCAGTTATGTTTCATTTATCAGGTTCTGTTTTTTCTTAATGAGCTCTGAAGTTTGGATGTACACATGGAGAAGAAGAACTAAGGCCAAGATAAAATAGCAGTATTGTCCTCTCATCTGTTGATTGCCCTCATGATTTGCAGATCCAATAGTGTGGTTTTGTCCTTACACTGTCTGTATACAACACATTTGGTAAGGGCTGCACTATATGAAACTTCTCACTGGGAAAAGGAATGAAGTTACAGGACTTTTTATTCAGGGAATATCCAGCCCTGTTACTTATCCAACTACTCCTTGGCTCAGAGCAGTACTTCTCTGAATTCAGTTTTGTTTCAGTGTTAGAGTAAAAGAATAATATATGTCTATCAGCTTGGGAAGAGACTGTTTCCTAAGTTCATTCTCAAATAGTCTTTTCTCTAGCAAGAATAATGGCAAAATTGGTCACTAATAAAAGCCCTTCTTACTGCACCAGATTAATCAAGAGCACAAAAATGTGGAAACTCTGAAAATCTGCAGGAAGTAGAGGAAATCTTTGTATGTGTGCACACACATGTGTGTTCATGCATGACTGCAGGCTGATGAATGAGTATTGGAATAACTGAAACTGAAAAATGGTGCAGTTCAAATACAGTTGTAATACGTAATGTTTATAAACATGGTTAATTCCCTAAACAAGGGAACTTCACATGTTTTTGTCTTCTGTGATCTTATCAGAGGGATAATTCCCCTCTATGGAAGATTTACATGATATTGCAGTAGGTGGGGGAAAATATACTGAAAAGTTTTAAGACTGGTGGAAAGCTTGTAAGTACACTCATTGCATCTGCTTTATACTGCTGACTAATTGTGTGAGTTAGCATGTATTTTTTTAGTATAACCAAATAGATTAACCTTACGTGTTTTTAAAGAATGCAATTAATCAGCAAAATTCTCTTGAGGTGGCTTTTTTAAATACCTATTTACATTTTTAATGAAAAACAAACGGAGTAATTCTTCAACTGGAGTAAAGGTACAGTTCCATAAACATGGATTAGAAGCAATACTGTGATTATTGCCAAATAAATATACTAGACCTGTTCATGCCTGTAAGTCTAGTTCGATTTTTAATGTATTCCAAAATGACTTGGAAAGTGCTGGGTACCTATATTTAGAAGTCTGCTATTGGAATTTCTGTATCAGAAGAAGGAATGAATCATCTTTAATAACTTGCATTCAAGTAACGTGATCCATATAATTTTTGCTGATTGTGTACAAAGATATTAAAGTTAAAATAGTTATGGTTTATTTATTCTCACATGCTGTACCTTCTCAGGAGGTGGGAGATGGTGGTCTTGTGTACTAGGTACAGACTCCACCTATAAAGTTCTGTAAAGTTACAAAAATAACATTATTCAAGGTAAAATTGATCAGGATGGAAAGAGTGTTGTGCCAGGCTAGTGATTCATTGCCAGAACACTTTTTTCCTGAATGCTAATTTTGTCTCCTTTAACCTTTTGGTCAGGTTAACTTTCTAAGGAGATAAATTGCACCTCACATGAGATCACAACACCACACAAAAGTGAAGTTTCCTTCTTTAAGACACTAAACTTGTATATAATAGTGTTACAATTTTATATTTTCTCAAATCTTTTGATATTATTTTATTGCATATAGCTATGAATTTAAAAAACCCAAATGGCTTACCATTGCAACTTGTAAAGCAGTTGTTCTCTTTCTATTTTTTTATTTTGCCTAGGTCTGTCTGCTCAGCTAATGCTGTGTTTTGAATTCTGATACAGAGGTCCAAAGCAGGAATTGGGCTTCTTTTGGCTTTTAACTTCTCCCTGTGATTAAAAAAAAATAGTAGTAAGGAAACGGTTGCATTTCTCCACAGCACATAACATTTCTAAGTTTGTGCAGTTCCAAGACAGCTGCTGTTGCAGGACATTAGATGGCCCTCTATGGAATGTACTAATTTTACTACTTGATTTTTTTACTTCTTTGTTTGGGTTTTGTTTGGGTTTTTGCTTTGTTTTGGGTTTATTTTGTGGATGGTTTTGCAAGCCAGTTACCAGGAGTGCAATTATATAATCCTGGTTTGATCACAGAGTAGTGTAAATTTGAAAGACTGTTTTACATAGGAAGCCAAACTTATCTGGCTCGTTGGCAAAGACCTGATTTTGCAGAAAAACTTTCATGATTTTGGTCAATGAAAATATGTAATAGTACAGGTGACCACTTAAACCCTTTCTGGGAAAGGCACTGGCTATACAGGTCACAAAAATGCATGCAAGTGTCATCCCTTCTGCAATAACTTTTAATTACGGAATACTTTGGATTGGATTCTTTTAACATGTACTGGAAGAATAAAACAACGTAAGTCTGTTGGTTATGTTCATATCTGAAAATAAAAATCTTTGAATTCTGCTCCCAACACATAGTTAGGGAAGAAAACACTTTTATATCTTAAACAGAAACAGTAATTCCATGTAGGACCTTACAGTCTTTGAGGAGTTACCTAAGCTTCTGACTAGGAAACTGTGATAGGAGTGCCAACTGTTATAAATAGTTAATCTAAGAAAGAGGATGATACATTGCTAGAAGAAAGATTATGCATATGATATGCATGCTTCTTGTTATGGGACAGAACCTTTTTCTGATTTCTATATGTGGTTGAAAAGCCACATTTTGGGACACTTTCAGCTTAGTGTTTCTGTATTTTTAAAATGAATAGCTAAGTAACTGCAGGAGCATCATCTGGGTATTTTTTTAAAAAAATCTCAGGGATTTATGATTAAAACTACTGATGTAGTAAACTAAAGGAAGTTTAAATATATTCTGGTCTGAATTACTTTGCATTTCTCCTTCAGTAGTTACTCAGTACAAGTTTTCCTTGTGGAGGATTAAAAGACAATGAATGCTGAAATCACATGCCCTAGGAACTCGTTAGCTTTTCTGCAATCTTGTAATCAGAGCTCCATATAATGAAAACTTCCCTTGTGGAGGTACTAATCTAGGAAGCAGGCCTATATTAATTATGTAATGGGAGTTGCTTTAGATGCAGTTTCCAAATGTTACTTTGTTACAGATGACTCTTTGCTCTTGAAGTGTTACTACATTTACTAATAAGCTTAAGAACTCTAAATTGTCTTTATCAAAAATAGGTCACCTGTTTTGTTTTCTAGCAGCAGAATTACTTTTTATGATTTAAAATCTCATTGTTCATTTTTTGGGCCAGCTCAGCTTAGGAGAAATCTTTTTGAATTTATCTCTTTACTATCCCTTAGTTTTTCTAAGCTACTTTCACTTGTATAAAATGTTTGGATTGTAGTCAAATGAGTAGAAAGACTGAGCAACTCAGTTTCTAAAGTAGAGAGGAATTCGATGGAAAAGGGACATGTATTTTGGTAGAGTCCTTACTAATTTAGTAATAATATGATCCACATGCAATTGCAAACTTATTTTTTATTCACCATTTGTTGCATTCAGAATATTTTGTTAAGTCACAGTTAAGGATACGCAGTTGTATTTACTTTACTGTATTAATTTAAATTCAGAGGAGAAATGGTCAGCAAAAGGTGCTCTCTGTCTAATAATTCTCTTAAGCATTGTGTTAACCAAATTTGTAGTATTGGTTAGTCCTCAAGCATCTCGTTGAACTTCACTTAACTGCTCAACACTTTATTTTGTAGGCAGCAGTACAGATGTTGTTGCAATAGTTGAACCAAGAAAATTCTGCACCAGAACTGACCATTTTTAGTACCTACCTCTGGCTTTTTTCCGTGCATGAACAGCCAAAGCAAGAGTATGGCTATTCCTGCTGGAGGAGAAGTTTAAATATTAACTCTTATGTACAATATCCATCAAGTTGAGCTGGTAGAGGAACATTATCCTCGGTTTTATCATGACTTGGTTTATGACCCCTACTGTAAATTGCATCCGTATAGAATAACAAATGCTCTTAATTGGAATTGCTTGAACTGCTTTTATTTAATAAAATAGCTTCTATAGGACTTTCCTTAGTCATGAGAATAGATATTCAAATGTAAATGGGTACAAAACACAGTCTATTAGTACATGTTGGCATGAGAATGAGCTTCAGCAAGTTTTATTCTAAATACTTGGTTATAGTGGTGCAGAACTTTATTGTAACAAATCACAGCTGCTTTGAAGATGAGCACACAGCCTTAGTCAGTGGCTGGTAATTTGTACTAACTTGCCTTTTTCTTCTCTCTATTCTGAATCATCGTGTAAATTGAGGTGGCTGAAAACTTTTCTGACATAAATAATGAAAAAGTAGTCACCTGGAAAAACAACATTAACAGTTTCTCATGTAGAGTTCAGAACAGAGTAATTGAATCTTGACAGTTTTTTCATTTTCATTGATGATTTAAAAAATCTTTTCTAGTAGGTATACTATGGTGAACAAGTTTTTAAACTTGTTTACATCTTTGAAAACAAAAGACAAAAGTTTTTGACAGCCTTTTTTCAGTTGTTCCACAGTTTTTTCCTTTTTTTATTCGAAGCATTGTGAATATCAGAATGTTAAAGAAAACATTTATATATCTGTCGAACTCAATGTAAATATCCCACTTGCTTTCTAAATAATGTTGATTCAGTTGAAGAAATTAATAAAAAAAAATGTATTATGTATATTGTGAAATGCTCTTGGAAATCCAGGGGAGATTTATGTCATTTTTTTACTCAACATGGCATTTGTGATAGAGAGACTTGTTGAAAAGCATGGTCTGATTTGTTCCTTAAATACTGTGAGCAATGTTCCTGTGAAGAACAAAATTTTTTTTGAAGGTGATTGTGGATTTTAAGTGTCTGAAATTGAGGCACTACAAATTCTACATAGTTTTGTGAAAGTTCAGTTGGAAATTGAAATGTTAAATTTCAGATTTGTTGCACTGAGTTATTAAAAAGAGAGAAAAATATTTGCCCTCCAGGCCTTGTATAGGAGTAAAAGGCTTAACATTATTCTGTACCTGTCCTCATGGTTCCTACAAACTATTATTTAGTCTTATTCTGGTTAATCTTAGAGTTAAAATAAAAAAGTTGGTCCTTTGAAGGATGTGTCCAGTTTCTGTCACTCTTTGCCTCTGATAGACAGGTTCTAACCACTCTTTGGGGGCATGTGGTACTAACTGGAGAGGGTTATGGTTTGGAATATTTCAGCTGACATGTTTATTCATTAACCTTACCCACAAAATACCAGGCTTGCTGTCCTATGGACTTGTCTAAGCCAAGGTCAAAAAATTTTCTCCCCCAAACTGGCCCCTTTGCTTGGTCTGTGTCCCAAAGGGAGCACTACCTACTCCTGCCATTTTTTCCCTTCATAATATGCAACAAGTGACTGGTGATGAATGGGTTCTTTAGCAAAATTTCATTAAGTTCATTTCCCACACGCATTCTAACTTCCTTCCAAAGTGAGAACCCGTGTTCTAAACCTTGTAATCATGTGTAACCTATTGCAAGAAGTGAAATTCTTTCTGCACTCAAGGGAACCTTATAAAACTTCAAGTATGATTCAGTTGTTCTTGCATTAAATAGTACTTACTCAAGGTGTAATTCTATTTGTTTTGATTATTAGATGGTTATTGTAACACTTGATCAGAATGACTCCGCTTTTAATTAGTCTCCAAGGACATGATGATGTGACTCATCCTCATGCTGAACTATTTTTAGTAAATATTTATGGTCTTACATAGTACTGGAAGGAAATGGACCCCAGTATGTTGACAGAGAAAAGAGTCCTTACTCTGGAGGTGTTCTAAGGTGTTGATTAAATAGTGTGGCTTTTTCCATGTGAGTGTTACAAGATTAGAATTTTCTAGACCACGTGATTACTGAATGTGACCAGGGATGTGAGAGTTGGATATAAAAGATATTCAAAGAATTTCAAATCACTGTCTGGTTTCAGGTAGATAGTAATCTGTGTTTAATATGGCCAAAGCCAGTGTCCTTGAGCTTGTTGGCAGTTTTCAGGGATATTTTACATACACATGCAGAAATATGAGAGATGACTTGTTGTTCAACTTCCTATAAAATACAGGAAATTTCTATACTATGTAGGACCAAATTAGAGGGTGAAGAATGCAGAGATGGAGCTACTTTCAGTATGCAGAGTTGTGGGTTTTTCTGAATGTTGATATCATTCAGTGAAAACTGGCCTAACACACAGTTTTGCTTTCACTGGGTTGGTAGGAGTGTATTTCTCTGCACTGCTGTTATACTGGTAAGGTACAGGCTTTTGGGTGCTTTTTCCCACTCTGGTGTTGCATTGACCTGTGCTGATGCTCTTCTACTTTATCTTAGTCTGTCATCATGCTGTAAATTAAAAATCATATCAGAACCAGTAATGAATGAATATACAGTATTCACCTGCATTCCATTCTGTACAATTTATGAGCTTTTCTCCTGTGTAAGATTTTCATCTCAGTATTCCCAAATAAGGTAGTAATATTTCAAAACTGGAAGGAAGTCATGCTGTAAAACATACTCACAGAAATAGTAAAGTTGTCAGCAGCAGCTTCTAAAATACATCCTTGTTAAATATTTTAAGATTCCATCATGTTCTCAATCATTTCCTTAGAAGGGACTGTGATCACAGTGGAGAATGTGTTACTTTTCTTTGAGCAACGTGTCTGTAGTCAACAAGAAATAGTTTGAGGCTCATGACCTTCTAAAGTCCTGCCAGAATTCTAGTTAGAAAGTTATTCCATAGCTGTAAGGAGGGAATTAAGAATCCTGCTGCATGAGAATAGAAGCCTCTGGAAGCACAAGGTGATTTACATGTACTGTGTTTTTCCTGAGGGGGCTCTGTTTTCCTGCTGTTTTTTAAGCAACAAGCTTTAAAAAATGTTACAAATAATTTCTGGGGACAGGTGATTTCCATATTTTCTGCAGACTTCACTGTTGAGCAAAGCCTTCAGAGACTTTTTAATTTCTGTTTCACCAAGCTATCGGGAAGGTGTTTCGATCACATTTGTGAGCAGGTCTTTCTGGTTATTTGTAGTTGAGTGTTCAGATAGTAAGAAGAAACATTATAAACTTAGTGGTGTGGAGATACAAGTGCAACTCATTCTGATCAATTTTGAGTTTTATATTTGTGTTTTCAGGTCAGCTGTTTTACTGAAAATAACTGCATCAAGAGTTTAAGAATATATAGCTAAAAGTAGTTCATTAAACTATAGGAAAGATGAATAAAATTGAATCCACTAACCAAAACATTTCTAATTGTTTAAAGAATACAAACTATTGAACAAAATAAGCTATACTTTCTTCAGGCCATTTGACATAAATATTGATGCATTAGTATGAGCTATTAAAACTAATTTGGCTTTGAATTCTTAAACTCCCCCTTTTCAGTCTCCTTAGCATGAATCTAGTGAATTTTTAATACAGTTTTTGCTAGTTTAAAAAAATCAAATCAGTACTGCAAAATCAGTGATTCTCAGTGCACCAGAAACACGATTTCATCATGCATTCGAAGAAACTTATTACAGTAAAATACACTACTGCAAAATTTATTTGTGAAGAGAGCATGCAGCACATGCCACTGGGTTGGCTTTTTTGTTGTTGCTAGTGCAATTTTACTAAGTATCGTGAATATGAAGCAAAGAACTCTGAGTAAAGTGGAACTTTTGCTGAGCTTGACATTGTGAGATTAGAAGATTGGACAAGATTAGCTCAAGGTAGACCTGTAGAAGCAAAGAGAAGCTGAAGGAGTTCGGTGGGGGGGGAAGGCAATTTGAAGAAAAAAATATAACTTGGTCAAAGTTCTATTTACCTTTTGCTTTCCAACTGGGCTGTAAAAATCTTTCTTGTCGTGTTTTCTTAAACATACATTTAAAAGGCTTCCTAAAAATACTCCTCACTTTTCTCCACCAAACCCAGATTGTTTTAGATAAAACTTCCCCTTCAGTTACTGAAACGAGTTGGATTAATCTCTGCAGTCCCAAAGAAAATCATACTCTGACAGCAATTTGCATTTCTCTTTCTTCCCTTGAGTGCTCCTGCATTTCATCGCCTGCAATTGGTGCTAATTCAATTTGCTCTCATTATGCTTTAGATCTCATGGCGTTGTCTGGTGCAAATTACTGTCTACAAAATCATGGCAGACTCACTCAGTTTTTCCAAACTTACTTCTGTGTAGGCTGACTTAGATGTGACTGCTGTTAACTGTGTTCATTCATTAAAATTTGTTTTGCTAATCAGATTTTTTGTTCTTGCTAGTCTGGCGAGAGATATTTGTATCCTCTTTAAGGTTAATTGTGTTACTTCTCATTTTGACATGCAATTCCTTGCTAATCTTGTGATTTTTTTTTTCTGTGTTTTTTTTTTGATAGGTTATTGTGTATTCTGATTTAAACTACTGAAGGTAATTTTAAATTCTCTCATATAAGAGAACTGAAAGAGTCCTGGATAGGCTGTGAAACACTTGGACTGTATTTTTGCATTTTTTTCATCCAAATCCTAAACATTTTGCATATAGTGATCCTAAATGTCTTAATGCAGGACGATGAAGCTATGCAACCTTTGGGCTGTAAGGGGAAAATTTTGACCAATAGCAGCACAACAGTGTGGCAGTGGTTATAGCAGATGCCTCACATGCGTCTGACCATTCTCCAAGTCTGGATGGGAGGCTCTTTGCTGTTGGGTTTGCTGCTCAAAGAGGGCAGGAGGAAATCCTAAATTTTTGGAGTTATAGACAAGGTTTGTTTAGGGACCTGTCAGAGCTTTTGACCCTGCTCTCTAGTGAATGACATGAGGCTTTAGTATTCACTCTTAAGCACAGTTTCAATGTTGTGCTTTTCTTCTGACAAGTTTACATAGGATGTCAGCCAAGAAAGAGCAAACACGGTCAGAGGTATGTTTGGAGGGCAAAATGGAGTTACTAAAGTTATTAAAGGACACTTCTTTATTCATAGATTAATTTCTTTCCTCTAGGTTGTTTGAAGGGCACTGTTTTTTGGCCTGAGGAAGGGAGAAGCTTTTATTAATTGAGTTGAATTGCTCTTGTTTTTATAGCTATAAAGTCAAGTCTGATTAAAAAGCATTTCCCTGGGTTGCTGTGGCAGTCATTATTTCAGGCTGGCAAAAGCAATCTAGGCTTTTGTCATGTGTTGGATCAGATAATGATGATTTCTGCTTCAGTTTATAGTTCTGTTACTGTTATTGGTAACTTCCATGGTCCCTTCTTCCAATTCCTGGAAGATGAAATCTGGTATCAATCTGACTTTTCTTTCTTTTCACCTTGTGCCGAAGTTACTTAAAGAATCCAGCCCTTGATACTTCAGCAATTCCCCTGTTAGATTATATGTCTTCAGTTATGCTTTCCTGTGTCATTTATTTTTTCTGTGGACTCTTACTCTTCTGAAAACTGTATTTTTTTTTTTCTTTCCCCCCCAAAGATGGTATATCTAAGGTTTTAGCTTGATGAACAATTTTCAGTCTCCCTGTTTACTTTAGCATTGCCTTCATCCCCCAGTGCATGTTTCTGCTGCTTTGATAGTGGTGTAGCTTTGTGCAGCTGTGAGGTGAGACAGATCAATGAACAGACCTGTGTAAAAATGGCCCCTCCCCACAATTTTCGATGAACTTTTAAAAGTTTGACACTTCATGCACTGAGGGTATTGTCTCTTCGGCCTGTTAGGTTTAGGGATCATCTGACCTACTATAGATGTCAGACTTTTATAAGCTCCATAGTACCTGTTGACAGTAATTGAAGATACACATGATCATGGGCCATGTCTGATGTGAGTCAAAATTCTGACTGCTGGGTAAACTGACATGGATACAGTGTGAAGTTAGTCTCAACCTCCAGACTTTTCTTGCGTTTGAATTCTGTGAGCAGAATTTTAAGGGAAGAACATGAGGACTTGTGGGCTTAGAACTTTCAGCATTGGATTTCTGAAGTTTGAACGAACACATGTGAAATTGTTACAGAAATGTTCCTCAACACTACAGTAAAACTGATGTTTTTGAGACACAATGTTTTAAAGAATACTGCTGAATCCTATTTTCTCCTGTCTTTAAGTTTTGTAGGCTAATGAGTTCTCATTTGGAACTGATTTTTGGTGTTGGCAGTTTGATTACAAGTACATTATCATGGTTGCTTCTGTAACTGGAAATACAAATATTATGTTGTCAAGTGACTCCAAGTACTGTAACAACTGCACAAGTCATCTGCAGAGCACACAGTGTTTAGGCACTTGTAATGCTTTTCTCTAAGGGAAATGTTGAGGGGAAAGGATACCAGATTAACAGATGTGGGTTTTTTGTGTGATTTTTTTAAAATCAGTGTAACAAATCCATTCTATGGAAAGTTAAGGATGTAGTCTCAGTATATGGTGGGCAATTCAGGGATGGAAAGTCTTAAACTACATTTTTAAATGTTATCATGGTTTCATGAATATTTTTCATGTATTTCCTGGTGAACTGAGGTATTTGAGGTAAGGTAGCACACAAACATAGTAGCACAGTAAAATGTCATGTGTAGTTGTGATGCCATATTAATAAATATTCCCTTGCAGATTAATGCTAAAAGAATAAAATTTCTTCATAACTGATGAATAACTCTTTGCTTAAATCTTTTGTGTAAGGCTAGGGCAGCATTCATCCTGTTGGTATCTAACCATCTGCATTCTTTATGGAAAGTGAATTTATTGCTTGGAGCAAACTGAACTTCCTTATCTACAAAATGATACTGTCCAGACAGTCTTCATGAAAGTTGTCAGATGCTTCATTGTGAGCCTCAAGTACTGTAGTTACTGTTATCTACTAAAACCTTGGTCTGGCTGGGCAAGTGATTGAAGACAGATATTAGGATGGATTCTGAAGAACTTGACCTAAACTTTATTAAATTGACATTTTCCAAGTAGACACAGTGTAAGGATTACATGGTTCCTTCCATGTAATCTATAATTTAGGGCAGATCTCTCAGCATACCAGAAGGATTCACCTTTCCTTGAGTTCTTCTGTTTTCATGCTTGATAGAAGAACAGAAAATGGGACAAAGTTATGATTTACGAAGTTATTTCCTTCTGTAAGTGTATGTATGATCCTTTATTTACACTGGAGGTCATATTTATGACAGAGTCTTTTACCTGTGCTGAATATTGGCTTCGAGTTTTAATAGGCTGGATCTTTGCACAGCTAAATGCAGTATCTAAATTTTAGTGTATATACTAATATTGAAATTTCAGTAATATTTGCTAACTAGAAAGTAACCTCATCCACAGTTCAGTCAAAGGTAAATTTAGAAATTGGTAGTTTATCACTGTTTCTACCAGATTGTCCAGCTATTTGTTATGTGTAGACACGTGGTAGGATTTGTTTTGAGCAAGCTGGTTGGTTATACTGTAGCTGCAGAAGAACACTCAAAGAATCCAATTTCAACCCTTATGCACCTAGATTTTTAAACAAATGACTGAAAGATGAAAGGGTCTATATCCTGTTATAACCTACTCTTCACCTATGTTTTAAACTTTTAATCCTCTACTAATCTTCTCTTACATGAACCTTGTGTTTGTGTTCATCCTAAACTGAACACACACAGGATTTTCAGAATTTTTGCCCTAATGCTGTTTTTGTGCTGAAAGCCAGACTTTGTGCAAATCTCTATGAAAAGTGTCAGTGATGCAGTTTTAATATTAACAGCATAGGGAAGTTGCCATCTCACATGGGGGGAGGGGGAAGGCTTTTATTTTTGCATTTTGCTTTAAAAGAGCAAATATATTCAATGTAGTAGGAAGCAAAAATTGGGGAAATTGTTTTTAAAAGAAATATTAATCTGCGTTATAGTGATGTGGCAAGGAGAAATTCTCTAGGTTAGGATTGGGGCAGGGATAGTTTAGATATAAATTAAAAAAATCTCTGTATTTGCAATTCCAGTTTCTCACCTCTGCTTGCTTCCTCTGGCTCTATATGCAAGGGTATAGTAAGCATATGGAAAAGTTTCTGATGTATATATATTTGAATTTTCTCCCTTGCAGTCTGCAATAGTTGGCCAGCATAAACATGTCAGGAAATACAGCCAGGTCATACTGACCTACTTTGCTTGCTTTTGGAGGGCAGAAGATTACTCTTCTATCCTTGTACTGTGATTTAGATGGATTTGGGAATAAGCCCAATTGAGGGGATTGGTTTGAAATCTCACTTTCTCCCCACTTCTCAGAATGTGCTACTATGAGGAGTCACTGCCATTGACAACATCTGAAAAGTGGTGTACTTTTCATTCTCCACTGTACCAGTAGCTTGTGTATTGCATATACAGACTATAATCAGGGTGTACATATAGTCTGTAATATACAGACTGTATATTACAACATGCAGGCTAAGTGTGTGTTTTATGAGCTACCATTAAAACTTTAAAGAAAATGAGATGCATGTAGAATTTGCACATAGCAGTGTTTTAGCTGGCCCAGCTCCAGCAGAGTGGTGTTGGGCTTCATTCCTGGTCTCAATTTCCAGTGCCTGGTTTCATCCCTGCCGTATGTGCTGTGGTAGAGTGTATTTCTGCATACGGTTCTTAGATGCTGAAATAGAGACCCCAGACAGCCAGAGTGCTGTCACAGATCAGGCTGCATGAATTGCCAGCCTATACCAGGTTTTATGGTGCTACCAAACTGCTGGGTCTAGCTGGTTATACACTGCAGCCAGAGGTTCAGTTACAGAATCCATAGGGTAGATTTAAAGCTCCCTGGCTGGGGCATGAAGATCAGCGCAGCTGCAGTGTCAGTGCCTTCACTCTCAGATGGTCAGGACTTCATTGTCAGCAGCTGGTGTCTTGCTGCTGCAGTTTTAAGGCTATTTCTTAGCTAGATTGAGATTAGTCTGCCTATTTATCTTATGATCAGTTTGCTATTCATAAGATAAATACATCTGTCCTTGATGCAGTAAAGTTGGCATTATATATGTATATTAATTACTTCTGACACAGTTAAACTAAGTGAGCAAATATGATCAAAGATTAACCGGAGTGTAGAAATAAAATATCTGTTGTGATAGACAATCTAAAGTAATGCCACACTAAGTGAACTCAAAGAATTATTCTTTAGCTTAGAGCAAGAAAACTCAGTAATGTGTATAAGCAAATATCGTGGTTTTTTTCTTACCTTTTTGCAAACACGCTTTACTCTGATGTTTTGTGGAATTTGGTGAAACATGGAGGTAAAGGGAAGCTAGGGAGGCAAAGAAGCTTGATATCAGTCTGATTGATATCTGTTTCTGTCTTCAGCATATCAAGTGAATTTGCTTGTGCCATCACTATAGTAATATTTTACTGCCTGACTTCAGACTTTACACAACTTGCAGTGTTTCAGAGTCCTCCCAGGAAACAGTTTATTCTACTTCACCAGTGGCTGGGGGCTTTGGTGTGGAAAATACTCTGGATCACCTGGCAACTGAACTAAGTTGTCTTGGCCTTTTCTTGAGACTTTTTATGCTTTTCCAGGGGGGAGAATTGGTGGTATCTCAACACATAATTCTTCAGAAATTAAAATATGCCCTGTAATTTAATTTTATTTGGTAAAACATCTGTGCTGCCCTTTCTTATGTAACGAACCAAAATCTAAGTGGGGCGTAAAATGTTGTTAGTACTCCTCTATTCTTGGTTGGTAGATGGGATAGTAGGTGCAATAATGGATGGTTTAACTTTCAGATTATGTCCTTTCACCTGGGCTAAGTAGAATGGTGCTGTCTGTAGTATTTGTTACTTTGGGGAATGCAAGTTAAGGTGAAAGGGTACATATACCAGAGACAAGGAACAAATGACAGCATTTTCAGTGACCTATGTTAGTGTATGCTATAGAAACTATGAGAATAAACAGCTACACAGCACAGTGCCTGATAATCATACTTTTGGAAGACTGCAAGTCAAAGTTAAAAAAACTGTTGTTCCTCCTTTCCATATGAAGTATTTCTTACAGAAACATTAAGTTTTTAATAATCACAAGGTCTGATTGCCTGCCTAACTTCTTTCTGCTCTTCTCATGGCTTGTTGCCATCACGGAATCTAAACGACAAAGTGTGTGGTCTGAAGACCTAATCTAACCATATCTTGTAACAGTAGTAAAAAGACTTTACATTTGTCCAATATGTTTCATCCAAAAAAAACCCCAACCCCATTACTACAGCAAAACATCACTGGATACTTTCCAAATACTGGATTCAGACCGTTTGACTTTACAAGAGAATAGTGTTTAATTCCAGACATGATAAATACATGACAGTGTATTTACATCGAGGCTTATGTAACAAGGGAAGAGATAACTTTATGCAAACCAGAATAATCCTTTTCTCTTCCAAGAAAATAGATCTGTGTTTTTAAGGATTCCCATAGAAAGGACTCCCCATATGTGAAATGTTAAGAGACTCTATGTGCTTATATAGAAAGGATAAATGGTTAAGGTGCCCTACTGAAAGGGAAGCCTGGGGTGCTTCAAAGACTTGTTTTGATCAAATGTGATTGGAGAAACTAGTGTTGAATCCTTGGTGGAGTTCAAGTGGTGACAATTTTGACCCTAAAGTAAGGATTTGAAGGTACAGAGTTTAAATACATTCACTGAAACAGACATAAAAGAAATTCATATCTTTAAATTACGTAACAGATTTATGTGCAGACTTTGTCACACCATGGAAATTGCTTTCTGACAGAGGGTAAATTAATCATCCTCTTGTGGATCAATTCAAATAAATAGGTGCAGAGGAAGGATAATAGGATGATTTTGTAAAGAAAACTTAATTCATAAGGGGGAACTGTAATAGCATGACATTTTTCAGCTAGGAAAATTGAAGAGAGAGAGAATCTCATTGGGGGAACATGAGGAAGAGAGAAAAGCTACTCAAGCTAAAGGATAGTGTTGGCACAAGAACAATTGGGTATCAACTCACTGTGGGTAAAGGTACATTAGTGATTAGAAGAGCTTTCTAGATGCCAGAGGGGTGAGATATGGGAACAGCATTCCAGTAGGAGTGAACAGGACATTCATTTTGGCAGGATTTGGACCCCAACTTCACATATTATCTTAATGCTATCAACTCTGCTGGGGAAAAGTACAGCAAAGAATGAAGAAATAAAGTAGGAAAAAGATGCAAATTTGAATTTACTGACATGTTGCCTTGATTTACCCCCAAACCTAATAAAATGCTAGGCTGTGTATTTTTTGTGACATTATTGTACAAAAGCAAGCTTTAGAATATGTGGAAGAACACGAAATACCGGGATTTTATTCAGCACAGTTAATTAGTGCTGCTGCTTCTTTTCACCAAAAACTTTGCAATTAGTAATTGATGGGTTTTCAAAGTCCATTGAGAGTTCCTGAGCAAGTAACAGCCCTGCTTCAAAGAGCTGTAGTTCATAGGAATCAGTAGCAGTGCATGTTTTATTATCTAAATGTATTTTTACTTCCTGGTTTATTCTTTATAGAACAGGAAGGATAGGATTTCTAATGCAAAGTCACTTTCCCAGTTAGAAAAGCCCATAGATATTTCATTATGTATACTTTTTGTAATGCTAGGGTATTAATGGAAATGAGGATTTATTGGAATCTAGTGTCACTGATTTTTGAGCTCCTTTCCTAAGTGATAATATATTGGAAATATATAGATTAATGATGACCTGTGAAATTGTATTTAAGCAGAAGTGCCAAAGTATCTCATACAGAGAAAGAACCTGATGGAATTGTAATGTAAATAAGGCTGAAATGGAGAACTATTTTAAATGTAAATCATGTTTTTATTCTTCTTGATCATATGTTTAGGACAAGGATGTTGTAGTTACTCGTGCAGGACAAACATTATGCAGTAATGTGGAAATAATAACATATGAAGTGCTTACCTGCTTTGAAGCAAAACCTGAATTTGTTTCTGAAAACCATTGGGTGACTTTAAAAATGTAACAGTAGTTAAGGTTAATCAAAAGTAAGAGGAATAAATGTATGATGACCTTTGTATTTCAGTGAAATAATGCATTTTTTAGTTTTGATGTTTCTTTCCTGTGGAAGAGCAGGACTGAGTCTTTCAGCAAACTTTTACTGCAGGGATCATTGCAGTGCTTTATGTATCTCTACACCAAATACTGCTGTAGAAATAGCACAATTGCTGGATGCCTTACTAAAACTAAATGTCATTGTCAGACAACAGAAAAAGTAGATCTCTAAAATAATCACTTTTACTTATGCCTGAAGAGTTGTGTTCTGTGATAGCGAGTTTGGAATCTTTCAGCCTTGATTCACAAAAAATGCATATACTCATATAATTTGTCTGATTTCGGTGGTATTATTACTGATCTGTGCTAGAGGAAATCAAGCAACTGATTTTTCTTGTGGAACTGTGATCCTATTTAAATAGTTGTAACTTTAAGGCTAAGCTGCCTTTCAAAAAACAGCATTATTTTAACTCATTGTAGAAATGAAACTGTTTTTGTATTCCTGTTTTTCTGTTTTTCAGTGTTTTAATACAAAATTCTGAGTCATCAGTGAACCTTTGTACAGCAAATATTATCTTTTGTTGTGAATAAATGAAAACTTACATTTTGCATTCCCATAAGTATCTGTTTGAAAAAAACCCCCAAACTTAAGCTCTTAAATCTGAGCTAAGGTGCCACTTGTTGGTTGTGGCTTAGGTGCTTAACTTTTCAAGGAGAAAGCCCAGATTCAACCCAACCAAAACAAAACTAAGAAACAAAGGTTATTCTCTGGTCAACAAGCACATGATACTCTTGCCACTGTTTTTACATTCCACTTTTCCTTCTTTGGCACCTTTTGTCTTTTAACTCTATGTCCAGGATAAACTAAGCATGCAGATTTAAAGACTGTCACTTCATGTACAGTCTGTTAATTGTGATTAGGATTTAGTTTTATATGCTATAAGAAAACAAATAACTGGTTAATATTTAAAAAGGAAATGCTGTCACAGTTGAAATACCAGGTTTGAAATATATAGTCACATTGAGAATAGAAGTTCATTCCCTGGTATTGTTAATACAGACTTTAAATGTTCCAAAATAAGTACATTGTTTCCTAAGTCTCAATATATTTAGGCATTAGTAAGAAATTAATGTATGTAGTCCACTTGGTAGTTACAAAGTATGTTGCATTTTACTTACTGCTTTTGAACATGGTCTGTATGTGTTAATAATTTAAGAACTGGTTTTATTTCCAGAACACTCAGATTTTAGGTCATAATTTTTAGTAATCTGTGGGATTTTTGGAGATCAGGGTAATTATAACAATTGTTACATACTTTTCTGTGAGGTGACTTGTTCACCATGTACAAGGCTGAATTTGTTGCTGGTATTTTTGCCTATTTTTATTAAAAAAAAAAACAAAACAAAACAAAACCAAAAACAAACAAAAAAAACCAATAAACCCAAAACAAGCCACAAAACCAGCCAAACATAAAGAAGTTCAGATGCTTCAAAAGGATGTGAACTAAGCCATGTAATATGGCTGAATTTCCCTGAAGGAGGAGGAAGGTGTCAGTTACGATTAATGTGAACAACATTTATGGCCCTGGAGATGTGACCTCTCGTTACAGTAAATGTGACAGCATGAATTACTTTCAATTACAGTGAACTACATTCAGCTACATTAGTTCTGACACACCTCACTAGGAGTCTGCTGCTGTGGGAGCTTGAACCAAAGGAAAAAAAAGGCAAAACCTCAGAGTGCAAGTGTGTGTGTGTCACTTGAGCAAAAGCACTGGATTCTGACTCTGACGTATTATTGCCTCGGGTTTTACACACTTCTGTTACATCATTTGTTATTTCCACTGGCACTTTCAGGTTTATGCCTTGGGCACTGAAGAATATGGAAACCACCTTTTTAGTATGCCATGTATAATAAATGTAAATGCTAAATTATCTTTTTTAAAAGGTTAGATGAATTATCCTTTTTATTTTTGTCAGATAGTAACCTGCACCTTTACTTGGAATTATAAGTGGGGTTTACTAGCTATCAGCATGTCCAATGTGTCCCACTTTTTTATGGCATAACTACCTTCTAATCTTTATCAACATTATGCATTTATTCTTACAAATTAAATATATCACAGCACAGGATATTTATCACTTGACAGAAGCAGTTCTTATAATGTCAGTACTTTTTCCTTCAAGGTTCAATTATCATGCTTGAGTTTCTACCTCTAAGCTTCCACAGAAAATAAAAGATGCCCAGGGCAGAAGTCAACCTTTCACTTTTGCTACAGAGGAGATGCCATCTATTTCACGCTGTGCTAAGTATTCCATCGAAACATGAGTAAAACAATGCCTTTGGCAAACCATAAATTAGAAATAGCACTAAGCAAAGGAAACAGCTTTAATTAAAGCATTTTGTTTCACTTTGAGGACTCGATTTGCAGAGTATTGGGCATTCTTTCTGCAGAGATGAAGACCCTCTTTTCAAATTCAAGGGACTGGTGTTGGAATCACATTAGAGAATTCATGATGTAAAACTGCTCGTTAACGAAAGAGGAAGAAAAATGGTGGTTGCTGATTCCAAAGTGATTCTGAATTAAGGCTGTAGAGTCTAAATTCCTGTTAGTCTTCATCCTATGTTAAGGACTAATTTTCAAACCTCAGTTTTTCCAGTATTTTCACTGGCCGTTCAATGCTATAATAGTGTTTTGTGAAAATATTTGTAAATGTTTCAATGGATATTATAAAAACCAATATGCAGTATAAACTGACTTCCATATGTTGGCAACTCCCCAGGCCATTAAGATACAAAGATTTGTATTTTAGTTGTTTTACTTACTAAAAATTAGATTAGAATAATATAATTTTTAGAGCTTTCTTCAAATCACTGAAACAGTGGGAGACTAATAGAATTTTCAGATCAGCTATTCTGGCTGTGAAATATCCTCACTTAGGCAGTCAGTGAGGATATTCAGATTCCCTCAAATCCTGTGTTTGGTTTTGGGCCCCTCACTTCGAAAGGGAGATTGAGGTGCCTGGAGTGTGTCCAGAGAAGGGCAACAAAGCTGGTGAAGGGTCTAGAAAATCCTGTGAGGAGCAGCTGATGTTGTTTAGCCTGGAGAAAAGGAGTCTCTGAGGGACCTTATCACTCTGTACAACAACCTGAGAGGAGATTGTTCTCCTCTATCATGTCTCAGAAGAAAGGACAACAGGAAATGGCCTTATAATTGTCCAAGGGAAGGTTCAAATTGGGTATTTAAAAAAAAACAAACCAAAACACTGAGAGAATGGTTGGGCATTAGAACAGGCTGCTCGGGGTGGTGATGGAATCACCATCTCTGCGAGTGTTCAAGAGTTCTCTGGATGTGGCACTTGAGGATATGGTTTAGGTGTGGTTGTGGTGGTGGTGGGTTGATGGTTGAACTAGATAATCTTGAGGGTCTCTTCCAGCCTTGATGATTCTGTCATCTTTGGTAAATGTATGTTAAATTCTGTGCATGTAAGTGAAAGAGACGAAAAATTAATTTTTTGGGTTTGGCTCTTGGTCTCTGTGATTTTTATCTGACTAATATAACAGGTTTTTTTCTTGCCTACTTGGGAGTAGTAGAGACTTTGGTTTTTAAGGGGAAAAAGCCTAATATTTCCAAAAGAGAGATAACAGCTCATTTCATGTAATTACTTTCAAGAATATAGTTTTAAAATATGCTTTAGGGCCTGTCCCACTGAATAGTTGGGAGAAAAGTCACAGGAATTATGACATTCTAAATCATCTGTAAAGCAGTTTTATAGGTGGAGAAAAAGCAGGTGTTGGTATTCTCAAACTGTCTCATAGTGATAATGGAAATGAACTTGAAACAGTGACAGAATACTGAATATATTGATGCGGACAGTGAGTTCTCTGGAAATCAAAACTGATATTCCAGATAAGGGAATAAATTAAAACAGACTTAGATGCAGTTCAGATGGGAATAATAACAAAATAATCTTCCTGATCAAGTGTTCTGTTTGCAGAAGTGGAAAATGAAATAAGACATTCAAAACTTAAATACATCCCCTGGGATGCCAAATGGAATGGGAATGAGAGGAAGGAAATGATTTCGTGTTGCAACTTTGAAATTACAAAGATGCACTTAGAGGCGTTTGCAGAATCTGGAATTGTAATTGTAGCAGGCACTGGAGGGACCCTAAATAATGTTCTTAACATTTCACAGGGTAGTTTGAAAACAGATTCATCTGTAGAGAAGAAAGAAATTTGGCTTCAGGGCAAACAGGCTCATGTCTTCCTTTCTATCAGAAGTGGAAGATTTTCACCAGTAAGGTTTGATCTGCAGATCACAGGAAGTGAACAAAACTTTTTTTTTTTTTTTTACTTTATTCAGTTTTGCTTTTACTGTGGCAAGTTTTCCTGATACCTTAGCAATGTATATCAGTAGTATTTCAAAATTAGTGCATTTAGCGTTACTTTGGTTGAACGCTTTTCTATCATGGGTAGAATGAATAAAAGAGTAGGGCTTCATGGTGGTGCTATTACTAGAGCTATAAGCTAAATATTTTATTTTTTCTAATGAATTTTCAGAAGAGTGGATCAGTCTTGTACCTGAACATGGCTGAAATTAAAGCAGGTGTATGAAATTAAAGGTATATATGAAGTTAAAGCATGGGTCTTGTTTGTGGACTGGGTACAAATCAGTGGTTTAGCTGTGCTGGTTTTGAATTTTTCTCGGAGCCCCTCTATGCTTATAAAGAGCTATTCCACTTAGTATTTCTCCATGTGCTCTGTTTGCAATGGAGCAAAGGGCTTCTGTTGAACACTGTCATGGCAGAAGAGCACATTTCTCCTTGTTTTTTCCTCTACAAATCTGCATTTTCTTTGTTATGGAACAGCCAGAGCAATCTGACCCTCAGATGTGTAATGAAAATGTCTCCATGTTCATTGAGCCTTCTGTTCAAGTTGGAAGAACTGTAGAAATCTTCCCTTTCATAGTTATCCAAATACTTAATGGGCACACAAAATGGGAATCTCCCTGCATTTTATTGCTGCAGGGAAATATCAGTTTCTACAGCCACATGAAATTTTCAATATCTGGAATTTCCTATAAGACATTCTTTCAAAACAAAGTCTTTTGTCAGTGAAAAAACTTTGATTTTTTGCTGTTGAATAAAATTTTTATTGAGTAGACACTTCAACCATTTGGTTGAAAAACAACCACAGTAGAAGAAAAAGTACTAGGAAGAATTTGTTCAGCAAACTGAGACAATCAAGGATAAAGTTGTGCTTTAACGTTTTCATGGCTATTGTAGACCATTCTCCTGTCAGTTTGGATAAATGCATGTTTTTGCTTCCTTACATCACTGTTCTGAACAGTATCTGCAAGGAGTGTTCTATCCTGCCTGCTCCTTCAGTTGAAAATGTATTTCACTGGCATCATTGCTGTCGACAGTTCTTTAGTTTATGGCTCCTAATGCTCTGGCAGGTTGTCTGCTCATAAATAATAGAGTCTTCCTAGATTTTTTTCAGTGGTTTTTAGTGCAATTTTACCTACTAAAAAATATAGAGTAAATGAGAGTGTATCTATGGAGTTAAGAAATTCTTTCTAGAAGAAAAGAATTGCAAAGAGATAATAGAGCATGTGGCATGTTGTTCCCAGAAAGGCATTAGATATTTCACACTGAAACTTATTTACCAAGTGTACCTTCTCCTCAGTGTGGGGTTGTCATATCCACATCATATCATCTGATGTTAGGATGTATTAAACAAGAAAGTAGGAACTCAATACAGATTTCTCTGATCAAATTTCTTAACATTGTGAATCCCTTATATCAGTAACATCCTGTAGTACTTTTAAAAACCCTTGTTGTTTTGTTTTTTTTTTTAATACTTTAATTCTGTAGCCAGTCCTGATACAGAAGACCCAGCCCTGGTCATAGCAGTTGACTGCTCTCCAAAAACAGGGGGTTGAAGAAAATGTTCTCAGTCCTGCTGGTTTTCAATGGGCAATAGTAAGACCACAAGTGTAGGATATTGGTTGGCCACTGGTCCAGGGCTCTGTCATTTAAATCCTGAGAAGGATGATTAGAAAACCTCCAATAAAACAACAGGCCTAAACCTTTGTATTCCTCTCAAAGTCAGACCAGGATATAGGGTAGGTGTGGTGTGTTTCAGTTTTTGAAAGCCTTACTCATGAGAATTTCTTAAACCTTTTCCACTGTAATAAAAACCAACCAGACAACCCCCCCCAAACAAACCCTATTAAACTAAATTATTTGTCCTTACATAATGGAAGTTTCTACCCTACTAGAAGTATTTAGAAAAACAAACTGTCCCATCGGGTCGATTTTTAACAAATCATTGCATAGTTTTTAATCTGACATAAGCAAAGAGCTACTGTAGTCATATATCTGACAGATTAATGAGTAAAGTATTGTGATGAAACTGCTCTGTCAGATTTGCCCAGTTCTTTTGTAATGAAAGTGAAAATTAGATTTGCAATCAGATGAATAAATCTTGGGCAAAAAACACCTACTCAAAGGATGTCATTGTTCTGTTTCCTGGCTGACACTGTCAGTGCAGAACAGAACTACAAACCCAATCTGTTCTCCACATTGTTTTAATTTTTTTTTTCCAGAAAGTCCTTGACATTCTTGAAAAACAGCACTGGATCATTATAGAGCTGTCAATGAGTACCTAACCCACAGAAATGTTACCTTTTTGGTCTTCAATTCCTTTTCCTTTGGGATGCCCCATTCCTTTGGGGTGACTCTGAGAACGCCTGCTTGAGGAATCTCCTGGAAAACAGACTTTTGTTGGGACAGACTTTTCCTGTGGCAAACTCCCCTATATAAAAGCTGAGCACAAAGTGACCATAACTGATGTGAGAGCCACTCCTATACACTGGAGAACTGTATTGGTCAAAGAAGGAAGTGCACAGGTTGGAAAACTAGGAAACTATTGGAAAGTGAACACAGGAAAAGTGGATATATTTAAATCTAGACTATTGCAGCGTCACCTGAATAGGTTGGCTGTTTGACAGTTTTTAAAAGAATTTATAACAGTATCTATGTTTTTGAAGTCTGATTAGCCAAAAAAAATGGGCAAAGCTCTCACAGGAGTATTATTTTTTCTTATATGTTTTGTAGTGAAATGCTGAACTACACTAATTATAGTTTGATTTGATTGGTGAGATTTTGGTCTGGAGTTTTTCTGTTTTAAGGAAAAACAGTTTATTTTGGCTTTTGGAATTGGTTTGTTTTGTGGGTTTTTTTTAACCACTTTGCCCTTGATTTTTTGTTTCTCTTAAAATGTTCTGGGAAGTCTGTATCTACAAAACACTCATAGAACATAAAAAATAGACTTGTTACTGGTCTTGTAACATCTGAAAGTTTTCCAAGCTCCAACATATATGTAAAAAAAAAAATTCCATAGAGGACTTACTGCTGTCAGTGCTCCTGTGTGTTCTCTACTCATGGGTTTCTGCATGGTCACAGTGAATTTATAGGGATTAAAATATTCTCTTGATTTTTAAATTCTCAGAACTTGAAGATGTTCACTAAACTACATGATACTTAGTAATATTCTCACCCCCTGGTTTTTAGCTAAAACCTGCTGTCTTATAAATAAATAAAACTGCTAGCAAGTAACAAAATATGTTTAATGTTAATGCTGTTTTATGACTAGATGCAGGTTTAATTCATCACTTGACACTGACTCTAGTCAACTGCGCAAGGTAAAATTATGAGACAATGTACCACTATACCCAAATATTCTGTTCTACTTTCTTTATTGTGCTGACCTTATTTTTTCTGAATATCATGAATTAGAGGGTGGCAGAAAGGCACCCAAGTAAATTGGATTCTGTTCTAGTTATATTCTTTATTGCTTACTTGGCCTGCTCTCAGCTGTGCAATTCAGATTCTTTGGCACTGTGCTCAGTCTTCAATAGGAGTTGTATGGATTTAGTGCTGAAGCTCTTGTGTCACCACCTGCCAGCGTTTCTCCAGCTTGCCTTCCACACCTTGCGAGTGTGCAGTCAGTGCAAAGTCATTAGTTCATTTTCCCTTGGTTGATAAATTTTCAGTACATGGTAAATTTGTGGTGGGTCTGTTACAGTTTTAATAATTTGAGTAAATTTTCAAAATCACAGCATTTATCTCGTTCTTCCAGAACAATAAGCAACAGTGGATTTAATAATGTGCATATAGAATGGATGTCTGTTGTTTTCACTTAGCTGTTATTCAGCAAAACTCTGTATTACCTGTCAGAGAGTAGAGTTCTGCCTAAATATAACATAGGAGGAAAAAAAAAGAAAGAATTTGGTTTTTTTTCTATTTGATGCTATGAACAGAAAATTCTTACTGAACACGTACTAAACAGAACTTGTACATGAACGGAACCAGCATGGATCCACACAGATCCTGGTAATTGATGTGAAAATTTGTCATTTGGATGCAACATTTTTTTGTACAAACTCTTATTTACGGAACAGAGGTGTTGACATCGTTATTGTGTTACTTACAAAGTTAAGTGGAAATACATGATTAAGAATATGATAAGCAATCACACTCAAAGAAGAAATATAGGTCTACAGTGCATTAAGAGGAATTGATTGCAGGAAATAATGAGAAAAGTCATCACAGTGTTAAACATGGTCTGCTTATTCATCTACCGCTGGCTGCCAGAGTCTGTCAGATGAAAGTAAAGGCATTACTGCTACCTGAAACTGTCTTTGCAGGCTGAGATACTATTTCAGTGATGTAAGTTGTTCAAATGCTCCTTCAGACTACACTGATTAAAAAACCCCAACTTTAAGAAACTTAATGACACTTAATTTTAATTACGGCTCAGTGTAATGCTGGCACATCCATTTTGTTTGTTTGCTGTGCTCAGTATTTGAGTTGTTTTATTGCACGTTCTTTTCTTGCAAACACAAATGCCTGCTTGAGATCTGGAGAATGGAACTGTTGTTAATTGGGGCTATACCAAGAGATTGTCAGTTCACAGTTCAAAAAAGATGAAAAGATTTTGTGTCCTCTTTGGAAACAGTGAAAATTCTGAGAGCGAGATTTGTTGCGTGGCAGTGGTACCAGGAATGTGAAATCCCTTTGGTTTTATATAGAACTGTGGTAGGAATGTTTATGCTGTGCAACACCTGCTTATTTCTACTCCTAAATATGGAGTTTGCATTTGGTTTTGACTTTTGTGTCTCAACCTTGCCATCAGATGTCCCAAACTGCCAAAGCATCTGGATCAGCAGCAATATGATGGTGTCCTATAAAGAGACTGGAGATATTTCTGGGCCTAATGCCAAATTCCTGCCCAGACTTGCCCTGGATTTTGCATGCATTCAATGTATTCAGACATAAAAGGGTCTCACGTACTTGAAATGTCACGTGCACTTGAAGTATGGAAATAATGTCTGTTGGCCCATGTTTGTGTTAAAGAAGTGCAGGGATGGGTACGTGGTTCTATTTTCTGAAGTTGCTGCGGAGCACTGTCAGGAAGCAAAGCTGCACTTCCATGTGCAGACATCTGACATAGCTGAGACCAGTAGTTGCATTCCCTCTGGTGGATCAGGACTGCTCAGGAAGGTACAATGTGATTTAATTGGATTGATCAGAACACAAATCCTTAAAATACTCTTTTTAGAACTCTCCCTCCCTTGTTTGTTATGTATCTAAAGACATAGTTAATCCAATTGTTCTCACCAAATTGTTAAGTGATAAATAATTCTAATTCTTCTAATAAATGGAGAGTAATTTACATGTCTATTCTTGGAAGTAAATGACTTTGTTTTTGTTTTTAAAGTTGATGAAATTAAGCTAGGCATATGGATATCTGTTTACCAGGTATATGGATTCCATGTTTGTTCTATTTTCTATATTGGGAAACTACTATAAGATTTTTCACATGTGGGAATAAATAGGTTTACTTTCCTTTTCTTTTTTTCATTCTTACTGTGGTGCAGGTCACAGATGATCTTCATGGGAATAAAGGTACACGAGGTGAAAAATTAAATAATTATATTTTAAAATTCAGAACTCAGTTACTTTTCTGTCTTATAGATGCTACGTTTTCCCAGTGGCAGAACTTGACAGGATGGCTGTTTGTCAAAAAGATAAAGGGCTTTATATGTTGTTGAGACATAGGTCACGCAACTTATTAAATACCACATGATTGATTCTTTTTTTTTTTTTTCCAAAATTAATGATGTCAAAGTATCTTGTGTTATGTCTGAACTTCATAAAGTTGTTCGGTTTACTTTGCTTAAATGGAGCCACGTTTTCTGCTAAACAGGTTTTTACTCTGATACAGGTGTATTACTCTGGGTGCAAAAATGTGTTTGCTCAGTTGAGAAATAATTGCTGTCTCTGATGCCAAGGGAATAGAAATTAATATGGGAAGACTTAATTACATAGCAGAATAGATTAAGGTTTTGCAAATTAATTACTTATTATTTTGAAACAATTATCTTGTGAAGCATCTTAAGTTAAATGCAGAGTTGTAGTGCATCACCTTACGACATGTAACAGTAGCTTTGCATATTTGTTTCAGAGATTTTGAAAATATGGAGATAAATGATGACTAATGTACACCATCTGGCCAGGGTGGGGGGAAAAAAAGATTTCCTGAGCAACAGGGTTTCTGCTAAGCTGATTTACTTAAAATAAGAAAGCGAATGCTTTTTTTCAATTTTTTTTTTTTTGAGAAAATGAAATTCTAATGATTTCACCTAAACTCACTGGGGAAGGGTAAGCCTTTGTTTTGTACTCCATGATCAATATTAAAGTGGAGCTCTTTGTGCTCCATCAGAAAGGAACTGTATCTTACCAGTCCTGTTGCATCATATATTCAGAAAAAGATTGCTGAGACTTGAAGATTTTGAGCAACATTAACAAAAGTGTTAGACAGCCTTGCAGGAATCAGCTGCCTGTGAGGAGAGATGACCCAGCTTTGTGTGGTACCAAGTCAGTGAACAAGCAACTGTAAATGTATGCAACCTTAGGATTAGATCCTTTGTAATGCAGACATATTGTTGTGCTTCATATCTTCTATAGGATTACAGCTGTCAGTTTTTTTCTGCTAATTTTGTGATGCAATATAGAACCATATGCAATAATAGATGTTAGAAATTATGTGCTATTTCCACTTTAATCTGTGCAATTTCTTAGACCCGAACAGCCTTCTCAGTTTCTTTTAATACAGTTTGTGTTTTGCAGGTACTCAGTCTTATGTATTTCCTTTGTTTCTTTTTGTTTTTTTGTTTTGTGTGTGTTTAGTTGTCTTCTTTCTCAGTGTTTCTACTTCCACTTTTAATGCAATAAAATATTCACTTAAAGATCTCAACTAATTTGAACAAAATAATATGTGTAGGGATTTGTCCACTGTGGAGAAAATAAAGCAGATAAATGTGTGCATCATAACCTGCTAGACATGCAGCCTTCAGTCTGTATTTTGAATCTGTCTTTTACTGTTTTATATTTATTTTTACTGAGCAACCCCACCTCTACAACTCTTCCAGTAATACTGAAAATGATGTGATGGATGAAACTTCATTTACTCTTGAGTAATAGTTGCTTAAGCTCTGGACATCCAAGATGATGTGTGGCCTACAGATGTATCAGGGTTGCAGAGGCAAAAAAATTGATGTCCATGGTGACTGGCAAGAAATTACCCAAGTGTGAGAAGGGACTGCCAGAACCTTCCTGAGTGTGAGCAGGTTGTTAACTTTGCAGTTCGTGTGAGAACATCTGTTGGCTGCCTACTTATTAGAGAGCCAAACAGTCTGTAAGGAAAGCACAGCCTGTACTTGGAATATTGTTAACTATAGGGCCAAGTCATTCATCTAGCCTCTGTGGGAGACACAAGTTGTGATTTAGAAAAAAAAATCAAAAAATTGAGTGTGTGAGAGCGTGGAAGGAAGGAAAAATGAAACACTGAAAAAATAATAGTCCTCTTTGGTTGTAGACATATAGATGTATAGAAATATCTGTGTTCCTTTTCTCAAGGTTTTCAAGGAACTGTGGCTCTGGGATTGCCCAGTGGCTGCTTTTGCAAAGCATCTTTTCTTGTGCCATTGGTTACATTAATAGCATTGTCCCTGATTCTATCTTGTGCCCATTATGAATATATATTTCTAGGGGCAAAATCTGGAACCATTCACATATGTGCTTTACAACAGGGAACAAGGATGGAAGGAAACACTTCCGTTCTTCAGAAAGGAATGAAAACTTTCCCAGTGTTCAAAGTTGTGTAAAATGTGGGAGCTTTAAGATGTGGAATGCACAGTGGGTGCAGGTAGTCATACATGCCCTGAATCTATCCCTACTTTTCCCTGTGATCATGGAAGAATTATTAGAATCATATCAGAATGAAGAAGTTACACAACTGTTACCTGGGAGAGACCTTTGGAAGTTACCTTTTCCTTTGGCTCCTAGCAGGACTGTTGCCAGCATTAGATCAGCTCAGCTGTACCATTGCACAGCTGCATCTTCAAAACTTCCTGCTTTAAACCTGCATGTTCCCGTTCTGCCCTACCCTTTCTGATAAAGAAACTTTTTTAATGTACTGTGAACTTCCAAACTTGCAGCTTATGACTGTTTCTCCTTATTTTCCCATGTGCTGCTAGTTATCATTTGTCTTCATAGTCTTTGTAGCCCCCTTATACTAGTTGTAGTCTACTGTTAGCTCTTCTCTTGAGGTCCCCTGGATGGAAAGGAGATTCTCCTTGCTGGAGAGGAAATATTTCCTTTTCTGGAACCTACACTCTCAACACCCACTTTGAACTAAGAGACCCAAAACTGTAGAAGTGTTGCAGCCTCACAGCACTGAGTAGAGATGCATCACAATTTCCCTCTGTCTGTTCACCATGCTGTTCCTAATACAGCCCAGTATGGAATTTGTCTGATTTACAATGAGCACATATTTAACTTGATGCCCACTGTGACTTCCAGGTCCTTTCTCAGCCCATATTGGTGTGGGATTATTTAACCTAAGGTGCAGCACTTCACATTTTTCCTTAGTGAGAGTCATGTGGCTTCTGTTGATGCAGCTGTCAAGGTTTCTTGTGGTCCATCTGGCAAGTGACACACACTGACCTTAAACCCACCGGTCGGTTTAAAAATGAGATTATCCTGCCTTCCGTGTGGATTTAATAGAATCTTTGCAATACTGTTTAGGAAATAAGAAACACTCCTGCTTCCATAAAAGAAATGAAATAAACAGGAACAAGATCAATATTACCTTTTAAACATGGATGGTAAGCGATAGGGTAGAGTTGTTTAGATTTGAACTGTCCCATTAAAATGAACTGTGGGGTATGTGGCCATTAGGCAGGTTACACTGGCATCAGAACTGGTGTGTAACCCAAATAGCAGAAGAGCATTAGAACATTTTCTGAAGGGGAACTGTGAAAGGCGAAGATGCTTTTTAGGATGGAACCTGGTAGGCTGATGGAACTAAATTACATGTTTACCTGTAAAACAGGACACTGGACATGGTGACCCAGGAGGTCCCATCCAGTCCTGTATCCTGTGTTCTTTTTAAGTAAAGAAGCTATTGCAGTCTTGTATATGTGAAACATATATCTTTTGTCTCACTTTTCCTCTTACTACTATGGTTTTGATATATATTTTGCCCACAGCAAATGCCAACCATAATATTTTTGTCTTCCTTACCTTGTCTTACATTATTTGTCATTCTATATCCAAGCTGCAGACTTAGTTATGTGCAGGGAGACAAAAATAGCTGTTATTGTGGAATGTGTACATGGCAGGATTTGCTTGTATTTAAGCATTTTTTGAGTATGTTTCTCAGGAATGCTGATAATCCATATTATTGTAATCTCTGTGGTGCTCTCCAGCTAAAGAGGTTTGATGGATTTTGGTGCACAAGCCATTCACATTTCTTCTGTCAGGCCACTTCACCCTTGTTAAGCAGTAATTGTTGTAGTTGATTGGTGATAAATTGATGGGTAAATGGAATAGACAATTTTGAGGGCAGTATTAGGAAGATTGAGGAGAAGGAGGATGTCCATCAGTGTTGCTGTACTGGAAGATCCCATACAAAATGTAAAGTAGCTGAGGAGAAGCTGCCTTGGGTGAAGTGTTACAGTGTTTATGAAGTGAGTTCCAAGGAGAGGAAAAAGGCAGGAGTAGAGGACTGAGCTGAGCAGGAGATGAGATCCAGGAAAAAGCCTTACCTGTCAGAGTGATCCCAGGGTACTGCTTATTGTAGGTGAAGAGTACATAGTTTATTGATAAGCCTCTGCATGTGTTTGGTCTCATATGTAACCATCTTAAATGGCCTTTTCAGGAGGAAAAGAAATCTATCTTCCCAAGTTCAAGACCTTGCATGTGAGAATATCAAGGTCTTCTTTTAAATTGTAAATGGTTGAGGCTTCGTTTCCTATTTGGTTGTATATGAAGGTGCCAGGATGTGTAACAAATAGGGATCATGTACTTTTGTGTGTTATACTTGTCCTCTATTTGAATGTATAATAGTAGAAGATTGTAATCCTGACTGGGCAGTCAATGTACTAACATTGCTTGTGATAAGTGAACAACATCATGTGTTCCTGAACAAGTTCAAAAAATGAATCGTACACTTTGTACCTTTTATTCTTGGCTGTAATATTTAAGTAACAATAGGTAACTAAACAAAGTATTATACAAAGTGATTATGTCTGATGGTAAGAACAGACATCTTAACTGATCTCTTTTGGTAGCAGTGGCTTCTACCATTTATCCAAATCAAGTATGCTAACACTGTAGAGAGAAGAAGCCCCCTAAATATTACCTAGTTAGTGAGGAAAAGAGATTCAATGTATAGTTCTGCTTAAAGTAAGAATATTGGTAAAATGCAGAAACTAATAACATTTAAAAAAAAATTAAACAAATATGAAGTTGGAGCTTCAATGATACAAGGTGGTGACACAGTACCTTAAAACTTCTTTGAGCATAATAGGGTGATTTAAAGAAACTGTGGTGATGTGGAAGAAAGAGTAAGTCAAAGTAAGCTTCTACATTAAGATGAAAAAGTTGTAAGACAGTTTAAAATGAAGTGAACACTCCGTTAAACAACTTAAAACTTTCTGAATCTCCTTAGTGTGGGATAATGCTATCTTAACCTTCCTTATTAGCTAGAACTCTGTAGGTCCTAATGAAATAAAGGCTGATGTAATGAATGCTAAGTATACCATTGCTTGCCTTCTGAGGGTATTTCCAGAGCCCTGTTCTACAGCATTTTCTGGTTTTAATGAATGCAGAGAATCCTATTGACCTGGATGGGACTATTTGCTTAAGCCAAAGGTACAGTATACTTCCATGTTTGCAGAAACAGAGCTGTTTTTTCTCTCACAGAGTGTGAAAACAGGAAAATCTCATGCAATTATGTAATTATAACCTTGTCAGTACAGTTATCATTAAGTGTTATGCAAACAAAACCTGTAAAATAAACTGCCATGGAGGTATCTCCTTAGTCCTGATCAATACAACTTACCCTCCTACTGCAAATTTGACCCAGTGAAAAGCTGTTACATTACATTGTCTTTTATTGTACTTTTTTGTCTTCTACAGGAAAAAGTAGAATATGCCTTCCTGATAATTTTTACAGTTGAAACATTTTTGAAGATTATAGCATATGGATTATTATTACACCCCAATGCATATGTTAGAAATGGATGGAATTTATTGGATTTTGTAATAGTAATAGTAGGGTAAGTAACTTACCTTTCATCATACAAATATTTTAAATTTTCTTTATGGGGAGGTAGATACAGGGCTGTTTGGCTGTGAGTAGTAGCCTCTGCTTGATTTCTGTTCCTGTGGAGCAAAAGAATGAACCAAGTGAAAAATTTTAAAAAAGTCTTGAAAGTTTTCAATGCTATCTGTACCTGTAGGCTGCATTGCATGATCAGCTTTATAGTGCAAGTTCCCAGAGAATTCTGAGTTCTGACAAAGATTTTTCCACAGTAGTCTTTCAGAATATTTTTCCATCTGATTTTTTCAAGGTAAACTGATGTCTTTCCATATGATGAAAGTTGATCTGTTGATTACATTATTTCATTTATTTGTTTAACTCTGTGCTGTGATCATGTGGCAATATCTATTATACAAAGACCTCTGGGAGAACCCACATGTTTCAAAGTAAAGAGTGGTCAAGGAGACAAAACTAACTGAGTGATTCCTTGACATTTGCAAAATCTGGGGGAACTTGATTTTGTTTTGAGATGCTGCATGTCAGGCCCCAGATACATTTATGACTTTGGCTTGTCTGGGGTAGAATTTCTGCTAAAAATTATCCTGTGCACCTTGCTATACCAGGAAGCCCTGGAGAGTTTGTTCTTTGCCTCAGAGCTTGGGCCTTACACAGGTTACAGAAGAGAGGAGAGTGGTACATCCCACATTTATGTTGTGCAGCTGCTTATGATGAATAACTTTTGTGTCAGGACTTCACGTCCATGGTTGTTCTAGTTCATTAGATCCTACCTTCAGCTATCTGGGGAATGAATCTCGAGACAGATATTCACTACTTTCCTAAATATTGTGGAGATTATATTAAAAATGTTTTTTCAGTACTTTAAATTCTGCTTATTGAAAATATTAATTATCTAGAACATGGAGAACATCATCCATGTGTAACCTTGTATGTTGTTGCTGGCTTGCAAAGACAGCCTCGGTGTGCATTATGCAGTTTTAATTTCAGTTTTAAATTCAAACTGTATCAAAGGTTGTGTGTAATTGAAAGGGCCCAGTGTCATTACAGTAAGGAAAAAGAAAAAGATGCAAAGTAAAAGAATTTGTAGTAAAGCATCGTTAAATTTGGGCAAGTACTACGAATGTATGAATGCATGAATGCCAGATTTGTAACTATTTGATTCTGAGATACTAAATGTTACTGAGAAGATTGTATTTGGGCCAGTTGCTTGGCATTCAGAGAGTTTTGGTCTAGGACTAAAATTTGTGTATAAATAGATCCTTCATCAGGTCAGGTCATTCTCAACAGATTGGCCTCTGTGCCTGAAGGGGAAGCTTGGTGGGCAGGTGTGGAGACTGTCACACACGAGTTCTGTTCTCTTGCCAAGCAGTCACTTGAATAGACCTCTTCCCTTTTGTCAAGTGACCACAGAGTTACAGTAACCCTGGAGCAGTCTAATTAACATGACCTCTATCTTTGGCCGTGTCCTAAATACATGATAACTAAAAAATTTTCCATTAACTCATAAAACTCTCATTGTTGGAGGCGAAGTGTAGTTAGGTCAAATGCTCACACTGAATCCATTGAAAATATGAATAAAAAAGGACTACAAGTTATCAAATACCTAAAATATCACACAAAGCTTGTCCTAGCTCAAAACCAAAATTTTTGGAATATAAACTATTGTGTAGGTTGTCAGCAGCATACATGTAAGGCAAGGTGGACCTTTCATAACACGTCAGGCACTGGCAAAACTGCAAGCAATGTTTTTATTCTTTAAAGAAGAGCACAGCCTACATGATTAAGCAAGCATGAGTCCCATTTATTTAATTAATATGTAAAAACCCAGTGAAAAATTGATTTTCATATATAACCCAAGGTGGATGTGGAATCACTTCTGGATCTGATTCTATTTGATTGGCTTCAATGTGAAATTTCATTAGGTATTTTAATAGCTCTGAAAGAGCTGCCATGATGTCCTATATTGAATGTATTGAAATTTCCTTCATGTGCTTTCTCAGCAGAAACTGTAACAGTCCAAATGCATTAATCTTAATTATACCCAAAGAAATCTCTACAAGCAAAAAGGAAACATGTATAGAGACTTTTTTTCCAAATCAAATCTGGCACTTAAACTTTCATAAACTGTAGAGGATTAAAAATGTAACTTTCAGTAAAGGAGATCAATAGTTCTCTGCCTTGATGGCTTTATAGGAATGACAAATGTCCTGGTTTCAGCTGGACAACATAAAGTGACAGCTGTAGACATAGCTGCAATATAGATATAGCTGTAAGCAGAGCATGAATTACTTTCAGTGGTCTACTACTTGCCTGCCTGCTACCTCACCTAATTTCCACTGATTTCTGTTAAAGAATAAGGTCCTGGTAGAGAAAGTTTTCATAGCATCTCCTGTGCCTGTAGCCCTGTAACTTTCTGAGTGTTGTGTGAACTGACAGGCTGAAAGCAGGTTCTCTGAATTCAAGACTTGATTCAGAAGTCTTTTTAATGTCTGCTTTTAGAGCATAAATAGTCACTCTTTAAATCATTGAGGTGGCTAGTTTTCCTAGAATTATGCTTCTATTAAATTATGGGACTGAATCAGGACCTGAAATATGAAATGTCTGGGTTTGGTTATAGCAGTATGTAGGTTGCTGATGTTCATTCCATCATCAGTAGAGTCTTTGTGGCTGGGTTTTGTTCTGGAGGAGAATGGAGTGGACCAGGGCTGGGTATTGACTGATGTGGGTTGATTGCTGACAGGGGGAAGGTAAAGTCTCCAATATTCTGGTTTAGGCAACCTATTAATATGTGATTTCAAGCAACTATCCAGCATGAGAGCTGTTAACCAGAGTTATGTAAACTTTTCATGACCAAAGTAAACCCCTGCACATTTCAGGCATCTTCTACAAGTATGAAACACTTTTTAGGGTTACGAAGCTCTACTAACTTTTGATAATCCTTTCAGGAGCAGTGCAGTTTTACAACTACTGAGCTACACACTCTGCAAAGCATAACATAGTTTGTGTGGTCCAGTTGCAGTCTAGAAAACCACTCATCTGAAGTGGAGCTCCAAACTAAAACCAACCTGAGCTTAATTTGTGTTTCAAGCACTTGCATCACTTTAAATTGCTGCTAGAAGTGGGAAAAAAAATAAAACTCTCATCTTCCAAACTGTTCTAATGATGCCTAGTTCATTCCTGCAGGGAAAAAATACAATATAATAAATGAGCCATCTGGGAATATATTTATCCTCAGAGGTATTATGTGTAAGAAAAAATTTTTTTGGTGTTGTTAGTTGTTACGCTCTATTTTTAATATATTCAGTTTCTGCTGACTGTATATAGAATATTGGAACTGCAATGTCACTTGGAATTCATATATTTCACCAAAATTAGACTAGATGGTTTTAGTTATTATCTATATCTTCTTCTAAAGAGAAGATTAATTGCCCAAAAGTTAGAGCTAAAATGTTTGAACCAAAGTAGCAAAGGAGCTTCATTTATTTAAAAGTAGCACTTTGCATATACAAGAGAAATGCTACATTATTGGGTATTGTGTGATCCTTGTTCTCTAGAGGGATTATAAACTCTTACACTTCCTAACTCCTGCTGCTATGATTTAATGTGTAAATATACCTCTCATTTTGACATCTGAACAACTTTTCAGAACTATCTGCAGTTCAAGTAATTTCCAAAGTAATTGTGTGGTAAATGAATAGTGATGACCTTACCTTTCCTCTAATCTTCTAGATTATTTAGTGTAATATTGGAACAATTAACCAAAGAAACAGACGGTGGCAGCCACTCGGGTGGCAAACCTGGTGGCTTTGATGTCAAAGCCCTAAGAGCCTTTCGTGTACTGCGACCTCTCCGGCTTGTATCAGGAGTGCCCAGTAAGCTCTTTTCCATTTAATTCCATTGGAATGAATACTGCAAACTGCTCTGATTATTTCACTTTCTTGTTCCAGGCACTAACAGAAATGAGAGGACAAAAATCTCAACTTTTTACTGTCTGGTTCTGTATATAAAGTGAATTTCAAGATGAGTGATACCCTTTTCCAAGTCGAACAAGGGATTGTGAATTCAGTCAGTGTATGATCTTCTTACACAGTTCAATAAGCAGATGGGGAATACACTTCCTTTTTAGGAGCTTTATATAAAAGGAAATTACATGTTAAAATGCTAAACCACCAGAAAATTAAATTCAGATTTTTTTTCAATTCTAAAAGCCTGCAGGTCTGAAAGTGTAGGTGGTCCTAAATTGGTTTATATGTTGGTAAGTGTATGCCAAAGCACATTACACATTTCGTCTTTCCTGCCCCCTCCAATGCACATGAATGCCTTCTGTTTATCTCAGTAGACCTAACAGATAAATTAGGAAACTTAAAAAGTAGAACAATATTGTTTAAAGAAAACCATTGAATTTTCTGATATTTCCCCTTTTCTTTTAATACATTATTAATTATTGAAGCTATTTGGCCTGAATACAAGATTCATGGCTTACAATTCAGCTCTTTCCAAGAGATTCAAAGGAAGAAAGCTGATTCTGTGTTTTTTCTATCATGGTCTGTTACATGGAAATGATCATGATTTTGCATGTTTGGCAAAAGGACTTCAGTGAGGATAGAAGCAGCCTATGGAATGTCAGAAAGGAAGTCTATTGAATTAAAAATGAGGCATTATTTTATTCTCGTTGGTACTGTGGCAGCTTCATTAGTCTGGGGTTCACTTGTTTTGATAAAACCAAAATTTGGATAAATATTTGATTGAGAAAAAAGAAATGAAGTAGTTCTGAAAGTGATAGGAGAGAGAAATGATATGAGTAAGTTTGTTCAGAGTAAAAATGTGTTTTCCCAATTAACTATATTTTTCTCTCCAGACCAAAAATACAGTTCTGCAATTGACTGAGTGTACATTTTCTCAGGACTTGCCACAAAGTTGTGGTGGCTGCACAGAACTTGTTAAAGGTCATATGAAATGACCCATAGCCCAACACTGATTACATGCCCTTTCTTTTTAGAAAACCGTAGATTCTCCTGACACATTTGAAGCACTTCTGTGACATAACAGAGGAAATAATTAGTCAGAAAGTTTTAGATTCTTTTGAAGCTTTTTGTTACAGGAATATTTTGTGGTTCTGGGCAGTAGAATTTTTTTAAAAAAATTATCTCTGCATGTTTGTTTCAATAATGTCTAATAATCTGCAATTATAGAAAGTTTGGTGGTGTGAGACATAGAAACATGGCTTATATCTTCATTTTTTTTCCCTTTTAGGTTTACAAGTTGTCCTGAACTCCATTATAAAAGCCATGGTCCCCCTCCTCCATATTGCCCTTTTGGTATTGTTTGTAATCATAATCTATGCTATTATAGGATTGGAACTTTTTATTGGAAAAATGCACAAATCTTGTTTTCTTATTGATTCAGGTAAGTCATGAAACTGTTGACTAAAATAAGGGTTTAATTATGTTTTCTTTCAAATCTGTGGGATTTCAGTTTGAAATAGAACCAGGGGCCAAAGCACTAGAACTTCTGTAACCCCAGTTTACACTGTGGTTTATAATTTTAGGAAGAGTGCATTCAATGGAAAAAAAAACAAACCAAAAAACAAACCAGCACCAAAACCACAAAAAAATCAAACCACTCAAAGACTAGAACATGCTCTGAGTAGGTTTTCATTTTTGATATGTATAGTTTAAATGTGCGTAGTGAAAATAATAAGAGTGACTCTGTACAAGGCACAACTTTTTGGCTTTTTTCCTCATTTCTGATTGCTGAAAGGGTACCTAGTCCTCTTTCAGGGAAGACAGACTTTACTGAGTTCATAATTTATCAGTGTTTCTCCTTCAAGATTGTGGCAGTGTGGTAAGAAGTGCAGTTCTGAAATGAGTAAAGAAAGAAAATGGTGTTCTCCATCCAGGTGAAATGATGAAATGGAAGTGTGTGTTGTTGGAGAATTTTGAAGGAGTGAAACCTCATGAGGGAGAGATCTTACCTAGTGGCTAAGGGTGCATTTCTATCAGCTAAGTAATGAAGATGACGTGTAGGAATTAGATCTCTTTTCCTTAATGGTCCTCATGTTGTCATGAAGTGGCAGGAAGTGAAGTAACAGCAATGAAAAGGAAAGAAAAAATTAGCCTGAGGAGCTTCTATGAAATGATGTATTATTGCATGCTACTTTCCACTGCTTAATTACTCAGGCTCTTGTATACATTGTTTTGATTAACTTATTTTGCAGTTGTAAGGCCCAGATGAGAGAGACTCAAAGCTCGAAAGCTCCCACGTGTTGCCTTTCTCAGCATTTCTCAGCTTGAAATCTGGATTTATGTTAGAGCAGGGTTGATGTTTCTTCACACAAGGGGTTAACTCATGAAAAATCGATAACTCAAAGCTGTGTTTTTTTTTTTTGATCAATTTTCAGATATACTAGTTGAAGAAGATCCAGCACCTTGTGCATTCTCAGGGAATGGACGTCAGTGTGTCATGAATGGCACTGAATGTAAGGGTGGATGGGTTGGACCGAACGGAGGCATAACCAACTTCGATAATTTTGCATTTGCAATGTTGACTGTGTTCCAGTGTATAACCATGGAAGGCTGGACGGATGTGTTGTACTGGGTAAGTTCATAAGTCACTGAGCTTGGTTTGCTTTTATGTTCAAATGAGAATTGAGCTGTGTTTTGCAATACCGTCATCAGGAGATCTGGATGAGTTTTGCAGAAGACAAACTCAGCTGCATATTCTTTCTGGTCACACATGTTACTCCTCAGGCTAAAAAGATATTTTAAAAACAAATTTTTTCATTGCTTATTTGAGAGTTTTTTGCCTGTTCCATTTGGATAAATGTAATACTACATTTATGTCCTTTGGACTAGCCTTTTTTCATGTAAACCTACAGTTATTAAGTATGTCTTCAGTGATTAAGTTTAAGAGCTCTCTTTTTGCAGTATTTCTGCAGAATTTTTCACAGTGTTAACATAAATTAGAACAAAGCACGCTCTCAACTGTCATTACTTGCCATGGGGACTGCAAACCATTTGTTTACCATTCAGAAACAACAAATTACAAGAGCCATGACCCTGATGTCATCTCCATAGAAGCAGCAAAAGGTATTCAAAAATGTAACTGTTAAATTCCTACCTTTAAATGCTACTTTGGTGTAAGGTATGGTACCTCCAAAGTCTTGCAACATAAACAAAGTCAGGTGGACACAAACTGTGAAACTGAAGATTTATTTAGTCTTGATTTTCCAAATGAGAACACAGATTTTTAAAGGAATAGTCTCCTAAATATACAGATAGACATTTCTCTGCTTAACCCCATTGCAGTCTAAGGGACACTACATTCTTTCGTGAATATTTAAGCGTTTAGATATCTGATGTGAGTGATTTGTCCAAGGTCATTCAAGAAGCCTGTGACAGCACCTTCCAGGTGCTGAACATCAGCGAGAATATTCTGTACTACTTGGTACTCTGCAGTAAGTCTTTGTGGCAGTTAGGACCTTATAACTAATACAACTCTAACCGTTCAAAGGTTGGAAAATATTTATGGAAGAAAAGTGATTACTAGTAAGGATCACTGTTAGCAAGCTGTTAAAAGTGGACGAGATCTCCAGATGTATTTTACTGGAACTATACTCCGAGTGATGTTGCTACCAGCAGCTCACCTGGTGAATTTGTTACTTTATCTGGCCAAGTGGGACTACTTACTGCTATTATCTGTTGTGGGGTACTGGATGCATTTAAGGATCTGGTATTACCCAGTGAATGAACACACAATTTTATGTAGTCATTTGTTGCAAATCAAGGTTAAATAAGCTGTTGCTATAACATTTAACACCAGTGTAATCTCATATAAAATCTGTGGTACTGGAGTACAGACTATGGAGATGTTTTAAGATAATGTTACTGTTCAAGATAATTAAGATGGTAAATGGACATTCTTTTAGGATGGAAAGACAAAAAAAGGCAAATATGAATATCTACTTCCACTGCCTTACCAGAGATACAAAACCAAATTGTAATAAAAGAATACTACAAGAATCTAAGGCAGCCATTTTAGCTCGATGTGGACGGGTTTTATGGATTGCTTTTTACTTGGAAATCTGTTGATGATACACAGACTGAATCAGTTTTACACAAAACAAACAAATAAACCTAAACCCATACATATTAGAAACTGCAGAACATTCTAATTTCCATTCAGTCACTGTGTGAACAGTGAAATAAATTCGGTAGGCTTATCTTGCGAGCAGGTGTAATGTGAGGGGGTGAAATATGTGCAATATTTTCCATCGTGTTCTGTGGCATTCTGTTAGCAAGGATGACAGCTGAAAATGACAGCTTCCAATAGCACTCCCTGGCACAGCTCGTTATCACCTGGTTAACGACAGTAAACTTGGTTTAAAAATTCTCCAAGCACCAATAATGATTTTTCCCTTAGGCATATCTATTATAAGTTGAGGCCTTGATCCTTCTACTGCTGGGAACCCTTCAGATTGTGGTGACTCACATGGGCATCCTGCTGCTCACCGGTTTGCATCTGAATCCCATATGTCCTACTGTTTTTAAAGTCTTCATCTGGCCCCTTTTTTCTTTCTAACTTACTTGCAACTCACTGGATAGCAGATATTACATATTCCATCCACAAGAAATATGACTCCTTAGTGCCAGAAGCTAGACTTGGGAGGTGAAAGGGTGTAGTGTCCTTGTTTTCACCAGCCAGTGCAGCCTGTGTGGTCCCAAATTGTACAGTGTGTTTGTGGCTGCACACCTGTGTGTCTTCTCCATTTATACCAGGACTGTGTTTATTCCTAGTCCCAGTCCTTTCTGTTTGCTCTTGAGCCCTAACTGAAGGCTCATGTTATTAGTTTTGGATTCCAGTGCAGTCCTTGTTATTGGCCAAGTGGCAGCTTTTGTGTGCCCAGGTTTTTAATGCTCTGGCTCCCATTCTAAAGCTGAGACCATAGTACTCTTTGCCTCACTTTCAATTTATGCTAGCAAGCTCTCAAGAATTACAAAAATTTGAGTCGGCATTTGCATATCTGGCTCTAGATTTTTCCCATGTCTTTGAAACATCTAGATGTATAGTCTATTAATGGCAAACACGGATTTTGTAAATTGGTTTTTATTTTTAGCTGTTTCACTCGATACGTAGGAACACAGATAATGAGCAGTGATACTTGCCAGCAAAACCCTCAATTTTCCCATGAGTACCAAAATTATCACATTTAATTCTTCTTGTTTTCACGATAGTGAAGTTATCTTTAGTTACTACACTCAAATAATCCACGCTGACACTACTGTAACTTGAATGAGAGATGGGCAGGGCCTCTGAGAAACCACCTTAATGGGATGGGCTACCAGCACAGTTGATTCAATGATGGAGCAACTGTATTAGTGGCTACTGAATTTTCCTAGCTCAATGTTATGGAGAGATGCTGCATTACCAAGTCAAATATTAACAGCTCCTCAGTTCTCTGACACCTGGCAAACACTGTTCAGATTGATCTGGAGACTTTTTGAGATTGAAGAACTCAAGCTAAAATTGCTGAATACACCGATATCTTAAATGGTTTTGCCTATTAATACACCTGCTGATATGTTAACAAGATATTCTCTCAAGGATTCATGTTTAAAATACTCAGTTCATTACTTGAAACGTCTAAGCAGTCTCAAATATATCTAAAACTTGCATAAGGTTTAAGGAAGGGGATGTCAGGTTTTTTTTAATATAGCCTTTACTGATACTTCTTAAAACTGTCTTACTAGTTTTTGTTAATAACATATATTATCATCAAAGAAATACTTCATTCATAAAAAAAGTGTGCACTTAGGAGTCTGTTTCTTGCTTCAGAAAGCTTTATATTCTTCACTATATTCACCGAAGCATCTTAGAACATCTGAAGAAAATCCATCAGTTCTGTAGCACAGCCTGTTTAGGCTACACAGCACTTTTGCTTGTGTCTATATGCCATTTTGCATAAGTGTCTACACAGCCATTGCATTAATGTTACTGGAAGTAACATATCAAGATAGAAAAGACTGTATCAGTAACTGTATTTCCATATACAAGTACAAGAACTGTGGCTTCCTTACTGGTTTCTCAATAGTACCAGGCAGTTTTCTTTATTATGCATGAGCTAAAAGGTAGAAAATCACTCTGTATTTATTTTCTACCTAGGTGGGAATTAGAAAAAACTATAACTCCCACATAAATCTATGTATAGAAAAAGAAAATAATTACAATAATAAAATAAAGCAGTCTATTGATTTTTTTTTTTCAGAATGTTAATCAGATGATCAGGAACTCAATCTTTTTAGATTGAGATCTTTTTAGAACGCTCCTAGTTCAAGAATCTTTAAGGAGAGCTTACTCAGAAGTATTATAAGGGGGTATAGTGTACTTGAAACCAGGTGATGTGCAGCCAAAGATTTTTCCTGAACACAAGGAAGTGTTTTACAAATACATCTCACAAGAAAATTCTTGGCTCATGCACAAAATGTATTACTAAGCTATAAACAAAAAGCTGCAAAATATGAAGTGTTATCAAAACTGTCATCAGAGTGCTGAGGAGTCTCCTAAAAAATACTTTTCAAAAAATGCAACCAGCAGTTAAATAATCAATAACACTCTAGGACTTCAAATTGAATGATTTAATGAGCTAATGGGAATCAACTACTGAGGGTGATTTAAGCCATATTAGTCCCACTCCACCTGCAGAAAGGACAGGCATGTTGCTCATCCAAATAATACTTGTCAGCAAGGAATTTCATCTTATTGTCTGAGAGAAGTCAGAGAATGCTTGATAGCTTTTTTTTCCCTTTGTAAATTAGTTGCAAATATTCGGCAGTGTTAAAAATTGTGAAGAAAAATTGCAGAAAATACTTATTTCTTCCTTTTTTTTGTTACATACCTACGGACAGCTTAATGCTGCTCTGTTAGCATCACTCAGCACCACTCTCAGGTCATCTAAGGGAGACTCTTCAGTGGAACAAGTCAGCTCATCCCCAAAGGCATCGATGTGCTGCATGCTCAGTGCTCCCAGCCTTTGATGACTACATAGCCAGAAATTTAACACATGATGTACAGCTGGAGAAAGAGTGACAGAAATTTTGGATGACAGCATTAGTATATTGCATAAATCTTGCTGAAGAGCCAGGGACAGCAGGCAGAATTTTTTCAATTTGAGTGTTAATTACTTCAATCCAGTTTCATGTTAAAATCTAGCTTAACTCCTCTGCCTTTAAGGTAATGATTTGGACTAATTACCTTTTTATGTTCTCTAGGTATAAAAAGCTCTGAATCAACCCATTTTAGATTGCAAAGAGAGAGAACTTAATCTCAGAGAGAAAAGGGAATGATAAAATTCAGACATGCAAACAGAGCTACCATCCCAAGGAATAATATACATATCAAGAGTTTGAATTAGGATCAGAGGGGATGATAATATAGTGTAATTTTTTTCCAATTAGCATCTTAACACAGATCCCACCCGAGGAGGATTTTAAACTACCTAACAGGGAAATATCTTTCCCATGAAGTGAACTTGATTGACTTTGACAAGTTATCTTGTATCTCAGTCTTAGCTGACTGCTGACCTGTACTGCAGTCAAAGCGTGGAACTAATTTCTTGTCACAGATCACTGCAAATACTAAAAAGAACTTATTATTTCTCCCCAGAAATTTTAAATAAAAAGGAGTAGAAACTGGATTAGAAATAGAGTCTGGAATTCAGGTAGTGCTAAGAATTCCACTAGTGGAATAGCTAGAGTTTCTTCCAAAAACTTTACCATGAGAAGAAAACCATTATTTTAAAAGCATCGTAGTTCCCAGTCTGTCCCAGGATAACAGTTCAGTAAATAAATTCAGATCTCCCTTGAGTATTCGGGTTTTGGTCATTATTGCTACATAAACTAAGGTAACAATTGTACATCATCTAACTGAACAGCGTATGCTATTCCTGCATTTTTTTGTGTCCGGCATATGGGGAATATTAAATACATCCAATTGTTATATAATCTTGCATAGGTGGCATAGCAGATACGAAGAGGGTGTTTAGTAACTATCACCAAACTGGGTATTTTTATTTTGTTCATTTTAATACATGATAGCTAAATATTTAAAAAGTAAACACACTATTCATCATATTAGTTACTCAATTCCAATAGTTTTTGAGCCCTTAGATTTGACAAATCAGTGCATAGGTTGTATAAATTTCTTTTGTGAAGTTAGCTTGGGCAATACAGATAAATAGGTAGAAGCACTCACAAAAATTGTTAATCCTAAATTAACAAGCTGAAACTCATGAAGGAATCAAACACTTGCATTTTTTTATACCCATTTTGTTAAACCTGGTAGAGTCTTCAACACCAAACCTTCTCTGGGTTACTCTTTTGTAGAGGTCGTACTGGTAGTACTCCTGATTTTTGTTGCGGTGATGTCCCTCTGCTCTGCAGTTTCAACGTGGCACAGCTCTCTGAAAAAGGACATAATTTCTTAGCAGTCATGTTTGACATCAAGGCTTTCCTTGGAACAATTACTTGATTTCCGCTCGCCCCCTCCCCCCAGTTAGACAGTAAGCTGATTAGTGGAATGCCACTCAGGAATTAGCTAAAATAGCATTATATGTAATATGAAGTATCTGAATGAAAAAGACCTGCATCCAAACAAATTTCTGAACAGTCTTAGTAAAAATTTTACAAACGATCACATTTTAAAGAATAAATGCCTCATGTGAGTACCAAATTTTTATGCTTCATTTGCTAAGTATGCATAAAAACAGCAGAAGGAAGATATTGAGGTCTGTTCAGATAGAGCAAAGCAAATTAACAAAACTGAAGCAGTCTTACAAGTTGAGGTTTAGCTTAAGAGGATCACTTATGTATCCATGTGCAACCATAGCACAGTTTACCTACAGAAGACGGAGGCCAAATTTAAGAGCTGATTAAACAAGTCTGAGGCTCTCTAGGTACTGTGGCAACTTCTCTAAGGGATCTATTTCTCTTTATGCCTACCTTGGTGCCTGAGCCATGGAATTCTGATTTTCCAGTTGTTGCTGAGCTGAAATGCTTAACAAAGCAGTGGGCTCGGTGCACATCCCACCAGTGCACCTCTGCTTGGTTCAGTAGATTCAAAGATGAGTCTGGCCAACCAGGAAAATGTCAGAGAAATCTGTGCTTTGACTCCAGAACACAGATAAGATTGAATACAAGATTTACACGTTTTTACAAACCAATCTGGAGGCTGCTGTACTTCAAGCACAGCCTGTTATAAGTCAGCTTTTAGTTAACTCCAAGAATATCTCAGGAAAAAACCTTTGAAGCCAGGGGGCTTTGAAAAGCTATCTGGTGTGCTCTACACTAAGTAGAAAAATAGCCTGATCTGAGGTTTTGTGAACCTCCATTGTATGCTTTGAAGAATGCAGGGTTAGTCCCACTTCACAAAATGCTGATTTCTGAAGGATTTTTACACCTGTCAAGAGACTGAGTCTGTCAGTCTTAACAATTTTTAAGGTGATTCGGTAGATTATAGGTAGCAATAAGTAAACCCACCACTTACGTGTTTGTTGGAATGTTATGAAAAGAGGAAGGTAAAGTTGGAACCTAAGGAAGCTAAGAAACCTAAAATATTTAAGAGAGTTTGAAACATTGTGGAAAAAAATTCAAAATAGGTTCATGCATCAGCACATTGTATCTGTAATGGTACAAATGCAGAATTAGAGGTGTTACTGCATTGCTTTATCATTATCCCCAGCTAGGGCTTACATAAATTAATACATACAAAGAGCTTGCAACAATTTTCAGTAAAAGAATACCAGGTGTTCAGAAAAGTAAGACCTTGATTTGCATACAATTGCACGTGAGGATTTTACAATTACCACAGATAGGGATAAATGAGATTTTAATGATTTCTAATTGATGTTTTAGATTGGAGTGTGCCATCTGCTGCTGTGTAGCACTAAGGGTTATGTCTGCTGTAAATTTGGCTTTCTCCGCATTTCACTTGAGAGTCTTGGTCTCTGATCACTTATGCTATGTTGTAATGGTAGTTGACTCCACCTACACCACAGCTAACAAGATAATTCACTCCAAGTGCCAGATGAGGCAGTTTCAGACTGTACCAAGTTTGTCCTATCAGCCCAAGATAATTCTTCAAGACTGCAGACATATACCCACAAATATATACACAGAAAATATAAAGAGCCGAGTGGACAACGCATAGTAAACATCTACTGTTATTGTCAAACAGAATTAAGGGATAAGAAAAATACTTTGTTCTTCCTATCATCCATCATTTCATCTGTCCTCTGGTTGATGTGGTGGATAAACTAATTAGAACAGAAATTCAAACAATAAGACTGGATCTGTAAAAACGCACAAGGAAGACCAAGAAGGATGGTACTTGGTGGTGTCCTTGCAATAGGTGCTATGAAGGCTAAAAGCCTCATGGCCTCAAAAAGATCCAGGACAAGTCCATTGAGAGCCATTAAATATGACACCTCCTTTGGTTATTATACATCCCTGAGCCACAGAGCGGGGGAGTCTTGCAAGATGTTTCACTGAGGGTTTGAGGTGTGGTGTCTCCTTCAATTCCTGGTGTCACTTTAACATAATTCAAGGGCTTTTATTGCTTGTATTTCTTAGTTGCAACTTCCAGTACATTTGGAATTTGTCTTTAACTCCTTATTCTGCACTTAGTGTGAAAAGTCAGCATTAATCCTTTCAATCTTGTTTCTGAGGATGGAGATTTTCCTGTTCTCATATATTAACCAAGTTCTGTCTCAGTCTTTAATCAGAAGGCAAATCGACTCCTTTAATCTTTCTTTAATTGGAAGTTGTGGAAAATGCCATTTGACATGCATGAAATAAGCAGCAAAGTTTTCCAAAAGGAAAGGACTTCTTTTTATACTTTGATCTCTGGTATTAATGCAATCTGAAATATTGCTTCATGAATAGAAATTACAATGCATTACTTGAATAGAGTTTAATTGTATCTAGAATTAAACGATAAAGTTGTTGAGTACTGCTGTTTCAGGCTGTTCTTCTTAGGAATTCAATCTTAGATTAGTGCCAAGGTGTTCTACTAGGTTCAGGTGTTCCTGAATTATGGAATGCTTTTGAATTAGCTCAGCATCTGCCCAAAATGAAATCTTTCTTCTAGTACTGGTTTGCTGCAGTTGCCAATTTTTACTTCACGAGGCATTAGTCCTGGATAGATGAGCCTAAAACATTGGGCTAAAAATGAAAGCACATAAATGAAAAGGAATTTTTTTATATGTTACACACTATAATGTGAAGGAAGGAAATGCAAATCACAGTTGCCCATGCTGACAGAGCAGGAGAATTTGAGCTTCACTCCTGAGTTACTGAGTTAGCACAATGCCTGGCTGCTTGAATATGTTCTCTTTGTGAGCAAAAACAGAGTATGGAGTAGTATTACAGTGATTTCCAGAGCTCTGTTTTCTCAAAGTAAAATTGCAAATATTAATATTTCGGGTTTTTTAAAAAGACACATAGGAGGCAAATGTTATCAACACCAGATGAATTTGTCTTCACACTGGTGACTTGCAAACAACTGCTGATGGAATAATTTAGATAGATGCAAAACACATTCATATGTATTTGGAATTTAATTAAATTTGCTCTGATCAGTTATTGCTGGAAAAACACTTTGCCTGTATGGTATGAGCCATGTCTTTTAACATGAAATTGAAGGTAATGATCCCAACCTTTCTAAATGGCTATAATCCTTCTTCATATCAACTTCTCCAAAATTCAGCTCTGTTGAAACTAAAAGGAAAAAAAAAATCCAACCCAAATATATATTTTCAAGTTTTCTTTTTCTTTTTTATTTTTTTTTCCCCCTAGAAAGTCTAAGTAATTTTAAGTTACTTTTCGGTACCTCAGTTCAGTTGCGAAAGCATTTTGGAAGACAATACATAGATTATTTTAAAAGATGCAAGAAAAAGCTGTGTAAAATAATCTTCTTTGGTTACTTAGGAAGTTTGTTTACTTTGGTAAGTATAAACTGGTATTAATACAAATCACCACTGAGGGAAAGTGCTTCTAGGCCTTAACTTGCAAAACTTAATGCGTGTGCTTATATCGGACCATCTATAGGGCCACCCTGCAGAAGCTGAGATTATGATACCTTAATAAAGGACAGAGGAAAAAATAAAATAATTTTGGAAAACATTTGTTCTCTGTTCCAACAGAGATGTTAAGGACAGGGGTTTAACTTAATTAGCCACAGAGCTCAAAGCCTGATCACAAATTTCCGATACAACAAACACAACAGCATTCACAGAAGAGAAAACAGATCTGCAAAAAGGTTGTTCTACAACACCACGTCTAATTTTTATCTGCTGAATTTTCATGTTTAAAAAACAGCTTAAGAAGAATCTAATGCAAACTTGTCAGTATAAACAAAAAAGCCACAATAATTCCTTTTCAAGAAGAGACATTTCCAAGAAGTTTCATGTCAGAATTATTTTTGTTACTTAGCAAAATGTGTTTTTGCACCTGAATGCTACACACAAAACCAAATTTCCCTGTTTTAAAATACCTGTTTTTCTGAATAGGCCTTTTTAGATCTCCATCCGTATATTTCTGAAGTCATCCTTTGATAGGTATAATGATCTGGCTAAGAATAGCCAGTGGAAGAGTTCTTTATAGAAAATATGTGAGTCTATAGAGACTGTATTTAAAGCTCAGTTACTTCAACCTCACCTTAAAAAAATTAATTAGCAACAACTTTTTAAAGTCTATTCAACCTTGATATAATTTATGTTCAAAAGTGTGTCTGGAGTGTTTCCATTATGTTTCTAAAATTTTACACAAGTTTGTTCTCATTTATTTATTTTTTAATTAATTTAAAATATCTGGCAGCATCCGACTAGTATTTCAGGAGAAAACTATTGGAATTCTGTGTTACAGAAAAAGTAATACTTCTTGTACTGTTGAGATACATATTGCTGTTTATTTTCTCAAATGATCATTCATGTCAATAGGATATATAGGAACTAAAAATCCTAATATTTCAATATACTTTGTGATCATTTTAATTGGAGATCTGAAATTTATTTCATGTTCTCAGTGTTAAAGAACAGAACTGTTGTAATGCCCCATTTATGTTTGATAATATTTCTGATCTGAATACTAGGTTCAGTCACCATTTTGTTTTAGGGTATGTATTGGAAATGCAAAGTGAACGTGGCCAGTGCCTTCTTTTGACGTTGTTCTTTCATTACTGAAGGAATGCATAGAATGTTATCTAACCTGAATGATCAAATTCTCCTTTTCTCTGACTCTTCATTGCTGTTAATATAGTGATCTACTCTATAAGATCATCTTATTTCTTGCAGATGAATGATGCTATGGGATTTGAATTGCCATGGGTGTATTTTGTCAGTCTCGTCATCTTTGGGTCATTTTTCGTACTAAATCTTGTTCTTGGTGTATTGAGCGGGTAAGCATACACCTTTTTCATCATGAAGGCAGAGTCCTGAATTCAGTTGCCATGAACACACAGGTTATCTCATACAGGTGAGACTTCAGTTGTGATGACATCTTTTAATAAACCTCTATTGCTTCCTCCTCTGATTAGAACAGAAAAAGTTGTCTCTGGTTATCATATAAATAACACACAAACACCAAAATCAGAGTTTAGACCTATCAATATATATTCATGTCCAGCCTTGTGGCAAAGTTATAAGAAGGACTAATAATTCTCATACACTTAAATGTTATTTCAATGAATCTTCTAAGGCATCACATAGACAAAAAAATTTGGGTAAGTAAATTTAAACAGTTGTTCATTCATTTTTTAAAGAACTGGATAAGCCATAAACTTTGTGTTGAACCTACGTGATCTGGCAGCTGCAAAAAGGACTCTGCTGTTTAATAAATGACTGAATCATAACTTATTTCCTTACGTTTTACAGGTAAATGATGCAATAGGATGTGAATGGCCATGGATCTATTTTGTTAGTCTTATCATCCTTGGCTCATTTTTCGTACTTAACCTGGTTCTTGGTGTACTTAGTGGGTAAGCAGTTGAGTTAACATTGTGTATGCTACTGCTACTTGTAAGATGGCCTCTGCATTTACTCAAGCTTCTCAGCAATGGCTTTTTTGCATGCACTTGAGATTCTAATGTCATCCTACCAGTGTTTGCTCTTTGGACTGAACTGTGTGATTCTACTGCCTGTATCTGTCTTGACATCACGTTCACCATGCTTGCTAAAAGTACTCATTAAATGAGGCACTAATCTCCTTATTCTATAATATTCCTGCAGGGAAGAACATTTTGCACGCAGAGATGGGTGGTGCACCTGTACAAATATTCTGCCCTGTAGTTATATACAAGTGGTTTTTTCTGAAAGACTAACTTCTGCTTTTGTTCAAATAGTCATAAAATAATTGAAGTGTTGTTTATGTTTACTAGTCACGTATTTTGCACAAAATTTTGCAAAGCATTTTTAATGGGTGCTTCAGGATCTGTCTTACAGGAAGAGTGTGGCTGTGTTACCCTGACACAAAGTGTTTGGCGCTTCCTGTGTTGCTGAGCTGTGAACTGCTGTGACAACCTGCACCAGGAGGCTGATATATTTATCAATAATCAAGTATCAATTTAATGCAGTTGTCAGTGGGAGGTTGTCACAGCTTTTTGTTGGTTTGTGAACTCCAGGCTCCAGCCAAGAATTGAAGTCATATCAGCTGTAGCTGTATAATGTGCTTTAAAACTGTAATTTATGGCAGGAGTTTGTCAGGTTTTCTTCTTACAAAGCCCCCTTCCTTGAGGTTGCAACTCCGTTTCCTTTGCTGTTTCCTGGTTACTAACATACTTGAGCTTGGGAAACTCCAGTTTATGGTCAAGATATTTTCTGATAAACATACCAAAGATCCTGCTAGCATTTGAATACTAAAAAGAAAATTAATGTAGTTGTATGTATTAGCTTTCATTTGACCAGAACAGTCTTGTTTGCTGTATATCTCAGGCAAGCTGTGCCATCTTTGTTGGCCAACAGAAGATTTTTCTCTTGCATGGAAAGCAGCCTGACACCACAGTTATGGTGTCCTCAGGCTGCTGATTGTGTGTGCAGCCCTGTTCATGTCTTTGCCACATTGTATGCTAGACTTGAAAAAAATTATAATGCATTATTCCAGGAAATCAGATAAACAAAATTTCCACTTGTTGATGTAACTGTGTTACAGGAGCATTTTTATCTGATGAGTGGTTTTACAGTGTGCTTTTTAAAATCTTAAATCATTTATCTATGATAGGTTACTGTTGCACAAAGGAAACTAGGGAAAGCATACTTTTACCTTACTGTCAGAATTGCTTTACAAAACAGATATTTAAAAGCCAGAAGGCAGTGCTAAACCCACATTGCTGATTTTTTTTTTTTTTTTTAGTTAATCTCTTCCTTCCAAGACCTATCCTGTAAAGTCTGATTTATACAGTCATATCAGCTTTGTTTTATCCAAGGACAAATGTGTAAGCTGTTGTAAAACTAAGGGCCTAGCTTTCAGCCACAATGGACAAACAAAATAATAAATAGAAGGACAGATAAATGAGAGTAGTTGCAGTGTAAATTATTTCTTCTTTCATGCTGTTACCTAACGTTGCTGTGTGACCAGACTTTGCACTGAAGTCATTAGAGGATTAGGCTCTCACAGTTCCTTCCCTGGCCCTTAAGAAGGTTGTAAGCACCAATTAGTTTTCTTCCTGTCGTGTGAAGGTGTCTGGTAACAGATAATAAATATTCCTGTTTTTCCTTCCATGACTCAGATTGTTATTGGTTTGGGAGTTTGGTTTTAAAAATAAATCATAGGGAAAGCTATGCCAGATTTGGTATTTTGTTGCATGAATTAATTCTTCTACTGAATCCATGGAAATTTCGAGAAACCCTCATGACTCTGCTTTACATTTGATTTAATACATTTAAAATACTATATAAGGCTTGCAACATTATGATACATATGATATTTGTTGGAATGTGGAGTTGCTCTTTAGCTGCTGTTCCAATACAGGGAAAGAGGTGTCCCCATGTTCTTGGGTTCCTTTCTGCAGACAAGAAACGACCCCTGATTTCTGGGTATTTTGTGACCCACAGAGCAGTAATGCTCTTCAGAGCCCTTGCTGGCTTGCCTTTGGTTTCCAGTGAACAGAAATGGCAATGTCCAGTGTGATGTGAACCCCTCCTTAAATTCATCCGGTCATTAATTGCTAAATTTATTTTTCTGCCATAGTGTCACCCCACGTCAGGGTCACTTGAGTGAGTGCTCAGGGTGTTTGATGAATTGTATCAATCCATGTTTGCCCTGAATACATGAAAGAGCCTTTCTAAAACTCCCTGGTTTTGTTTTCTATCAGAAGAAAATTACACTAGTGAGCTGAGACACGTGATATATAAATATCACCAAGAATTGACATAAAAAGCAGCAGGAGAAAGGAAAATAGAGTATTCCTAAAACATACTGATCATACCAAACTGATGTTGAGTATAGAACTGAAGAAAATGTCTTGGTGTACTTGTTTAAAACTCTGACAAACAAGGGCCAGTGTGGAATACTGTGACTCTGATTTATTTTCAATTCTATATGACATTTGTATATGAATAATATCTATTTTTCACATCTTTTCTATTTAGACCTAATAATCTAAATTTTATTGATTAAAGTGATGTACTAGTAAAATCCAGTGGATATTTTTGTATTCCTTAGTAGACAGGTAATACCTTTCATTCTGAGCCAAACATTGAATATGTAACACATGCATTTTTTGTTTTTTATTTAAGGGTTATTAGCTTTTACATTTTATGCTCTTCAAATCATAGCATGAAACTTGGTTTATGATAAATCAATAGATAAAATTAAATTTCACTGAACTGATCAAATGGCAAGAATGCAAAAATTATGCCAACTTACTTGAAAAGCATGGCTTTGCATACAGATTTTGAAAGTGGAATCTGAATGCCTTTTCTGTATGAAAGTGTTACTTCCTGTAATATCAGGTTATGCTGTGTACATTTAAATTTGTCTGCTGTTTTGATCTGTTTGTGGGTTTAAAATATTCAGTCATTCTCTTTGCACTCCTTTGTTACCCTGTGACCATCTGCCCCTTTGTATTTCTGTAATGCCTCTTGTGCACTGCATGTTTGATGTATTTAGATACTGTACAAGTGGATGAGAATGATGGTTTGGCAGATCTTTTGTTTTACATCTAGCTGTTTCTGAAGGTGAGTATTTCCTGGTGATCCGTGTCAGTCTTGCCTGCTGAAGGTGACATTCTTAAAATTAGAGTTCATATTTCTAATAGCAGAAGTGTAAATTAATAGAAACAATGTGTGTGTGGAATCTGCATGTGGGAAATATTGTAATTTCTGCATGGAAGCTGACTGTGGAGATTTTATCCTAAATATTCCCTTGAATAACAAGGATGGAGAGAATTCATAGGCTTGAGTTAATTAATCTTTTTCAAAATACTCAAATTTTTACTCTGTATCAGACACTAGAAGTATTCACATTAGTCTAAAAGTGAATTCTCAATTGAAAAGCTTTTTCAGTTTTCAAGGCTTGACAGGAAAATCCATTCTGGAAAAAGACTCCAGGTCAGGTTTTAGAATTGGCTCCAGTTCCAGTTCAGGCTCTAGTTCCATCTCAGAAATTAGAGCCACCTTTAAAAAATACACCAGAAATGGTTCCAGCTTTAGCAGTGACCTGTAAAAGTTGCCCTAGAGGCAGCTCTAGAGATGCTCTCCAGAAATAGGATCTAGATTCAGCTCTACTAAATGTCTCTATAAATTGCTCCAGAAAGGACTATGGGAAAAGGATACAGAACATGCTCTAAATCCATCTCCAATAAATGGCTGGACAATTGAACCTAGATCCAGCTCTGGAAAAGACCTCAGGAAATGGACCTAGTCCCACTCTAGGAAAGAGCAATAAAATTGGCATAAGACGTGTTTTTTGAAAGTGCTCTAGAAATGGCTCTAGACCCAATTAGAGATGTGGCTCTAGGAAAGGGCTGGTGATGGCTCTTGGTCCAGCTTCAGTGGGGGCTCTGGAGAAGGCTGTAGCTCTGACCTGAGAGCAGATTTGACAAACAGCTCAACCCTAAGGATATTAGAAAAATTGGCTGTAGTTCCAGCTCCAGAAATATACCTGGAACTGTATTTGAAATTGTGGTTCAAAACATTTGCCTGCTGATAATTTCTTTCATCACCATGAATTTCTTAGGAATCTGTCTGGACACCTGGAACAGTCAGATCTTTCACAATTCTTTCAATATTTGGAAATAGAGAGCAAAGTGCTTTTGCAGCTCTTGAAAGCTGCTATGGATGTATTCAGATATTTTCATTACCTTTGGCTGGTCTGCATTTTGTTCATTCCTATTACAAATCTAAAGGTATTCATGGCTCTGAATAATTGTTTTAGCTCCTAGAAATTGCAGGGTGATCATGGTACGGTCACGCTCTATTTTGGTTGCTTTGTCTTTTGATCCAGAATCAGTGGGAGGTTCAGTCTGTAAGAGACACCAGTGCACCCTTTTTCCTTTTGTAAAATTTCCTCTGGTTGTGGTATAAGGAGTAGGCATTGCATCTTTGGGGCAACTTCATGCTTGATGGAATGGCACAGAAATTGCTGCTGAGGGGCTGCCCAGTGATTCCAGCTCTGTGAAGGGTGGTGAACTACTTCAGGAGCCTGCTTTTCATGGAGCTTTGATTACACACAGTGTGACAGGCATAAACTGGACCTATGTTCTCTGAAGGCATGAAATACTAGAACAGAAACTGGGAGCTGAGGACAGGCCTCCTCCAAATATTCTAGGATTAAAAAAAACAGAGCATGTCATGGCATTTGATGCAAGAGACCGTGAGCTGAAATTGAAAGTTAAGTTAGAAATTATAGGGTTATTAGGAAGTTAACAACTAAAGATAAACCTTAAAAAATTAAGAGAATTGAGCACTACTCATCCATCCTGAAAGTAGTTTTAAAAGTGCTTCAAAAGTTAAGATAAACATACCAGTAATTCAGTATGCATTAAACTGTTTTGCTATGAACAGAGGAAATACTAGATTATAAAACTTCATAACTTATTTATCAAGAGGCATGGCTTTTAATGATGCATGATAATCTATTCCTGAAGATAGTCCTTATCATTAGGGGATAGTTTCTGCTGACGGCATTTTCTGCTCAAGGCATTAGTATTTCTTTGGGTAGCCATGGGAACAAATAAGACCTTTCAAACACACTTTAATAAATCTTTAAGTTGAATCTATTGCCTTGCAAAAGGGCACCAGAACATAAGCTTTGACATGTCCTTATATCCTCCTACATGTAGTCTTGCAGGTTACTAAGAGAATGTTAATTTTTTCAATTTCTTTCTCCCAGTAATATTTGCGATGTATGTACATAATGATGCTAAAAGCTAAGGGTATGTACTCATCCACACTAATCTCACAGCAATATCTGTCAATTAATGTCATATAAAATATGTTGGCACAGATAAGCTCATACACCTAAGGACTGTTGTCTACAGTATAGATGGAAAAAATTGTAGAAAAAGACATTTGAATAATGATGCACCAAATAGAAAATGGCACTGAACTGTCATCCACAGCCTCTCAGCAAAAGGGAAATGAACTGGTTTTGACAATGTTCCTTTTCACAGCAACAGGAAGGCCTAGTGAAAAAAATAAAAATTATTGCTGAAAATTCAACTCCTTCCCATAGATAAATAGGATATACATTCAAAACAAGAGAGAGTCTCTGGCTGTAGATCTGAGCATGTTATGAGCCAAAGTAGGCTCTTCTATTTGTTCTGTGGCTACTAAAAGTAAAACTCAAACACAAATATATACAAAACAAGAGAATGTTATTCTTGATTGATCAATTGTTATTACTGTTATTACTAACAGTAATAAATTGTTATTACTGTTATTACTAACAGTAATAAATCAGCAAATCCTTTCATCTAAATACAGTAATTACTGATGGACTGCTTTAGACAGAAGCAACTACGGTCAGTGGGAGTAGTTTGTACTCTTGAATAAGAACTTGGAGGGAACTGATTTTATTTCAGTCCTGTCTGAACTGACCACACCAAGGCTTCTTCAGGATTAGTTCTGTGAGTCTTGGCAGGTAACAAACCACATCAGCTTCAGGAACTGTTGACAAGGGCCCATCCCAGTGGTGGGGTGATGGTGGGATATGGTCCTGTGCTTGGTACTGCACCTTCTTTTTCTAAGAATTCCAGTATGTCCTGAGCCAAATGGTCTTGACTCAGGACAGGAAGAGCACATCTTAATGTGCAGATTTAATAAGTCTGAAACATCAGGTCTTGGTTTTGTTGCTGTATCAAATGGTTCCCTGTGTTGCTGTTCCCACCTGTGATCCTGTAGCATTGATGTGCACTCTGGCACAGGAAGGTTGTACAGGCCCTCTGCTACACAGAGGTGGTGCTGGAGCCATTGAATATACATTTTGTCAACTGCTAATGAACTGCATAGAAATAACTATGGTAGGTAATACCAGTTTGCATTTTCCCATCAAGAACCCAATGCTCCTTGCTCAAGGAAAATTCCTGCTAGGATTTTTTTGTGCTACAGAAATAATTTTAGTGTTCAGCCTCTGAGGCGTTTTGGTTCCCCCCCCAAAAGAAGGGGTGGTAACAATGATGTATACAAATCTCCTGTAATTAAAGATGTGATGTTACTTAACCTTTGTGTCTCTCCACATCTGTTACACTTTACACCCAGCTGTGAGCTGTTGTCCATTCTTAGCTGTACACTTAAAGCAGTTTTAGTTCTGTGATTTGATTCTGCTAATTTGTTGGTTGGTATGGTTACCACTGTGTGAAACCTCTCCTGTGAGTCTGGTCCCCAACACTGTACTCCTGTGAGTACATTTTTATTATTATGTGACTATTCCCTGCAAATAAATGAGAGTCTGGATGTCTGGGTGACAGTTTTACGTATAGCATTAGCATAACACTTTCTACATCCCAGACCCGGTGTGCAGCAAGTTCTACACTGCAAGAGATTAATTATGTCTCTCACTGCATTTGCAGTGACACAGAAGGGCAGTAACATGGCTAACGAAGAATTTGTGTTCTGCTTTATGGTTTGACATCAAAAGAAATTGTTAATTTCCCATCATCAATGCCTAGTGATGCCCAGGAGATATAACAACACTCCTGGTGTTGCACAGGCCCCCTTAGGAAATGTGTCTGGTCCTTAGCATGGGGAAACTTGCAGATGGTAGGAGGCCAGAATAGGTGTGTTTGCAGTTATTATGCCCGTGAATTGCAGAGAGAAGGGAGAGTACACCAAATACTCAATTTAAATAAATTCTTGTCTTAAGATTTGTGGTTAATATGGCCCTGCCTGAAATTTCAGGTGTGTGAACCAGAGAGCTGTAACTGAGTCCCAGCAGGTTCTCCCTGCTGCCACTTCCACCCTGTTGCATCGAGCCATTTCCAACTGATGCATATCAGCAGGAGTTATTTCACTCTGTTGAAGGAAGAATAATCTGGCATGATTGCCCCAGACTACTGAAGCATGAACTCAAGCCCTGCATTTTATATGCTTCTGCCTCAACAACCATTGATGATGACGGTGTTGTGCCTAAACAGAGATGAGATCATCTTTCTGCAGGGACACAAGGAATTTTTGGGCAATAGAAATAAAACCTGCATATTATGTAGCAGGTTAGGTATCACTAGAAGTAAATGAGATTATGTAAACGAGTCTCGGTTAAATGCTTTATTTTGCAAGTTATGTCTCTATTCTGCTGCAGATGAAGCACCCCCTGCCCCACATACACTTTGAAATGTCAGATCCAGGTCGTTTTATCAAACCAGAATGAAATGCGTATTTTCAAGTTAGCTCTCTTAGCACAGGCATTTGTGAAACCAAATATTTACAGAGCTTAAGTCCACTTACTGCAATTAATGTGCAATTTCCTGAGCCTGTCAGCTTCAGAGGCTTCTACTTGGAGTGCTGGGTTGATGACAGGGAGGCCAGTTGAGGCCATCAGTCCAACCATGTCAGTACTACGTTGCCTACAGAGCCAAAAGCTTTTTCTTTCTTCCCTGGATCAGGCTGTGCATTCCACAGCCATGAAATGCTGCACAAGCAGCTGTCTTATTCCTCCCTCCAGGAGAGCAACCAATGTCTATGTATCTTTATCTAAATATTCAAATATCTTTTTGTATAAATGTTTTTGTCAGAAGTTTTAAAGAGCCAACATCTCTCTCACTCCTCACCCCCATAATCTTTTTCAAATAACTTGTTTCTTAAGGAAAAAAGATGGTTTTGTTTTGGTAATAGGAAAGTCATTACTTTCCAATTCCATTAAGTTCTACTTTCTTATTCATATCATTTGACTTAAAGGAGCATGTCCATATGTACCTGAGGGATACCACTTCATTGTGGCTGTGATAGAAAAAAATTCCTTAGAGCCAGATTCTTCCTTCTCCTGGAGAAAATGCAGTCTTCTCAGGTGCTATACTTCCTTACAAACAGTCAGTTTTTAAAAAAGTTTTTAAATATCATGGAAATAAACACCCTTCCGTCTCCCCCTACTGATAAATTGCTGCAGCATTTAACAAGGCAGTGTCTGACTTCTGTGCTGTATTAAAGGGAAAGGTCAGAGTTAGCTGTGTATATAAAAAACTGTGACTCTACATTAAAATGGCTACATGCAGAGAATTAAACAGAGTTAAAAGGTGGCTCAGCCATGGGTAAAATGCAGTTTAAACTATCAGCTGTGCCAGCTGATTTATTTAAAAATTGTTTCTTACACTCCTCTCTATATAATAACAGCAACTTTCCTTTTACTTTACCCTCATACATCACATATCCTTTGAATTAATGAGAAACACCCAAAGGGCTTAACTGAAAAAGATGTGAATACTTAGTAAAAGCTAGCAATGCTTGTTAGCTGTGATTTCATATTATGCCATGATAGCTCTTTTTTCAAAGGCTCTGTGGGAAGAGAGGTACGAGTGTGTTGCCTCAATTGGGTGTAAATGACGGTGTCTAATGCTCTAAACCCAGCATTCCATAAACCAAATAGTTTCTTACTGGCTTGTGAAATTCTTTTTTTTTAAAGCAATTATCCTTCAGAGAGGTCTTTGGGGCTCTCTCTCTTTCACAAGCATTTTTGTGACGAGATGGCCTTTTGCAGGACCTCGTCCTTGGATGGTAGATGAAGGGTAGCAAATGCAAAGCAAGCACTGGCGTTCTTCAGCTTCATTACAGTGCCATCAGATGGAACAGGATGATCTCCACGTGCCAAAATGAAATTTTGTTAAGTCCTCAGCTGTAAAAGGTGTAATGCCTGCCTCTTAGCTTTTGCAACAGAAAGCTGTGTAGCTTCTGCAACATAACGTTAAAAAAAAAGCAACATCTGTATTGTAAAGGGCTTAACTCTTAAATTAACTGATGTCTTCTAAACACTAAATTTATGCTCCAACATGTTTGAAGACAAAACAATAAAAATAAGTAAAACCCCTGGTGAGATTATGTCTTTGCAATTCTGAATAAACAATCTATATCACTGAACTGAAATGCCTTCTTAAAGTATTTTGTCTTAAACTGATTTTCTAATATTTTCCATTAGAAAAGGGATTTTATTGAGTGCTTTAATAAATTTCTCCTTTAAAAGTGTATTAATTAGGGACTATTTTCTAGTGAAATAAATAAAGGAGTTGCAAATTCACAGCAAATGAAATTGCTGTAGCCATTTTTTAAATTTAATTTGAGCGCTATTGTAAGATTAACATGGACAAGTAGTGGTAGGACAAGGAATAATGGCTTTAAACTGAACAAGGTCAGGGTTGGATTAGATATTAGAAAGAAATTCTTCCCTTTGAGGGGGTGAGGTCCTGGCACAAGTTGCCCAGAGAACCTGTGGTTGCCCCTTCCCTGGAACTAAGGCCAGGTTAGATGGGGCTTTGAGCAACCTGGTCCAATGGAAGATGTCCCTGTCCATGGCAGGGGCCTGGAACCAGATGGTCTTTAAGGTCCCTTCCAACTCAAACCATTCTGTGATGAATATATTAGTTGGAACAAACCTGATTTTAAATATTGAATTGGTACATATTTACAATACAGTTCAAAAGATGCTTGCCTACCCTTAATTCTATGTGCTGATACTCAGATAAATTGGAATGTGTTCGATCCTTCTAGTGAAGGGAATAATGGGTTTGGAGTTGTGCATCACACCAAATGTTGTAATAATGTCAGCAGATGAGATGTGGTAGAAGAATATACTTGGTAGTGGTTTTGAGTTACAGATCATTAAGAGAATCATAGATTTATAGGGTAATTCAGATTGGAAGAGACCTCAGCAGGCCATTTATCCAATTTCCTTCTCATGACTTCATTATAATAATCATCATTCCATGATAATTTAGGGATTAAGCCAAAACACAAACTAAACTAGGCAGACAGTCCAATGCATTGTTTTGAGATTGGGGCAACGAGATAGAGGACAAAAGGATGCATTTCTGATCTGTGAGAGCAGGATTCTAGGTTCTGTTACAGAGAGAGAAAAGGCAGAACATCTATATCTCAAACAGCACAAGTTTCTGTCCGTGCTGTAGTTAAGAGAGAGCACAATAGTGGAAATCTGGAACGTTTGGGCATGGGCAATGAACTGTGGCTGGAAGAGGAAGGATTTTAGAACTGGATGCCAGAATTTCATTTTCATTGAAACTAATACTCAGCATTGATATTATTTTGTTACTGCAAGTTAATTACTATTTGTAGATAAAAGCGATTTTAAAATCTATATAGAAGAACACAGAATTAAGTGGGGGAATGGACCCTTTCCCTGTGGGACGTGTTAGGAATACCACTTAATTTTCAACTAAGTCAGAAAATCTCTGAAAGTTGTGATGTAACATGGCAGGGATTTGCCATGACTTCTTTGCACCTCTACCTTGTTTTCAAAGCAGCTCTCAAATCTGCAGTGTGTTTTCTATGTCACTGTGTTACTCTGCAATGTCAAGACCTGGATCAAAATGCTTGGGAGTTTGTCAGTCAATGCTTTTTTTTCTGCTTTATCCGAATTTGATAGGGAATTTTCCAAAGAAAGAGAAAAAGCCAAGGCCCGAGGGGACTTTCAGAAGCTACGTGAAAAACAGCAGCTCGAAGAAGATCTGAAGGGATATTTGGACTGGATAACGCAAGCAGAAGACATTGACCCTGAGAACGATGAAGAGGCTGATGAGGAAGGCAAGAGGAACAGTACGTATTCCTTCCTCTACTCCTTCTGTGGGGACAGTTTGACTGACACACTGGGGTGAATGTGGCTGGTCTGATGTGGCTTTCTCATTTCAGTTTGCAAAAGTTTTGGGTAGCAGAGCAATTGTCTGTTAATACAGTGATGCTGAGTCATGGAACATAATTTGGAATCTCACAACACACCAGTGCTCTGGGGTGTCCATGTATAAATCATTGTCTGCTCTTAGTCACCGCTGAGACTTTTAAACTTGGCTTTATTTGTGTTCTGTAAAAAGTTAGTGCATGGAAGCTACGTGCCTCTAGGTATCACTGTAAATCCTTACTCGAGAGGAGTGTGTATTTGCCTGTAGGTGCATGCATGGGAATAATAATAATATAAAGAGCTTAAAAATATGGCCTAAGCTACAGTTAAGAAATAACCTTGTGCTAATAGTGAGGATTTTATTTTTGTTTTGAAGTAGGCAAAGGAGATTCTCGATCTTTCTTTTTGATATTCAAGAAAACCATATAAAATCTTTTTTACTACATGTCTTAACTGAGTGTGAAATAGAGTCTTGTGGGATTTTCATTTGACACTAAGAAATATCACTTACTTACAGTGTATTTATTTGACATTGTGTGTTATGGGACATGTAATTTATGCTGTAGTGACCTTCTTGTGCTTCTGACCTGAGTCCTAAAGTAGAGGAACGAGTTTCATGATATTACAACAACTGTAAAAGTTATACTTGATTTATGTATAGCAGAAAATTCTGGTAACAGCAGTATTTTAGTGTCATAGTTTAGCAGAGGTTATTTTAGCCTCTTTGCTATGTTTTCATAAAAGGATTTAAAATTTTTATGAGAACGCAGTTTCAGAATGTGGTTTATGATTTAATACTAAACCCAAGATTAAAGTCCAAATTTCAATATGTATACTAAGTAGCACCTTGTTATTAATGTCATACTCTGGAAAGTTATGGTATTTGTTTATTTAGATACCACTGAGTATTTATAAGGAAATGCATCTATAAGCTGTTTGTCAAAGACAACTCAGAATATTATTTTCTGTGTTGAAATAATACATCATTACTCCCGTTTTTCTTCTAGTGCTGCTAATTTATTATGGACTGTTCTTTTAAACCACAGTACTTTTTGGATGTAGTAAATAACAAAAATAGTGTGATTTGATATTGAGTTAGCTGTTTTTAAACTTATCTCTGCATTGTATGTAGTTAAGATTTTTAAAATCTTTGCTTTTGAATTTCAGATTTTTATTAGTCCTTTAGTTCACAATAAAAGCAGAGTATGGACCTGTGCTACTGCCTGGAAGGAGATAATCATTTTATGAGAGGCTGGAAGGAAACTTGTGGGTTGATGTTGATGCCAGCATCACCCGGAAAGAAATAATTTATGTCTATATGAAAATCTGTTGCACAAACAGAATTTTTATCTAGAATAGAGCAAAAAATACTTAATTATTGCTGCGAACACTGTGTGGAAGGGATACATAAACTGTGGGTTTGGGGCCCAGTACCAAGTCCTAAGACTGAGAAATAAAAGGTGGTGCATTCTAAGGAGTAAATGCACTTTGTCCAAGGCTGCTGTGCAGAACTGTAGGTGGTACAGAATTGTAGGTGATGCCAAATTTTCACAGAGCGTTGGACAACCACGCTGTCAGCTCTGCTGCCAATGGACTTGGTTTACAGATGAAATCCCAGGAACTTTTTGCATCCTGTTCAAATTGGGGGTTTGTTAATAGGCTGTAAAAACCCCCTTTGCTCCAGCAGTCCTTAAACCTGGCTTCTAGGTCATGTGGATAAAAAAATACTTGTTTGCATAGTTGATTGAGTTTGAAAGAGCTTTTAAGTCTAAACTTTTAACTTGGGCATAATTTTAGGCTAAGTTAAGGGTTGCAGGAAGCTTGCAGAGTAAAAATAGAAGGAAAGTAATTAAAAGAACTTTAAGAGAAATGTCAGGAATTTTATTTCAGGCATGCATATATGTTTTGAGTGGAAATTTCCAGCAGACAGGCAATCTCCTAGCATTCCTGGGTTTGTGCACATTAGCTTAAATGTGTGGCTTGGAATTTCATTTTTCATATCAACTGCAATGGGCTGTAAAGGAGGAAGGGTTACTGAGTTGCTCCACCTCCTTGCATTCAAGACATGAATAGTAAGCTTAGGAAATAAATTTAGTCCACATTGGTGATGGTTTCTTTTGAGTTATCTTTAAAGTATAAGGTGGAGCTGAGTCCCAAGGTAGTCAGAATCATAATTTTCGGGCTTCTAGGCAACTGTATTCCTATTTGAATATCTAAACCTCTGGGTGATCAAGATAACTGCTGATTTATGGTTATAGAAGATTGTTATAGTGCAACTTCAGTGGTGTGGAAGAGCTCTGGGCTTAGGATACAGAAGAACTCTGTGGCAGGAAAAGGTAGAGATTTCAAAGGCTGTTAAGTCAGTGATTAATAGTTTCTCACATCCTTTAAAATTGTAGTTGGGGTTCCTGCAACCCCCCAGCATTTTAAAATTTCTAACCAAGGAAGGCAATAAGTCATTTATTTATTAACTCTATGTATTTTTCCATCTGTGTTACTGATAGTGGGCGGGTATTCAGTGCTGTTGAATAAAAGAATACCTTTTAACTACTAGAATTGTAAATATGTCTTTAGTAAAAGTTGGAAGTCTTTGTTATGAACTAATAGCTGGTTACCCTGAAGTCAATGAAAAAGCTTCCATTGCCTTCAGAGCATTGCAAATTCAGCTCAAAATGCGAAAATCCGTGCGAGGAGAGGGATTTAGCTGTGATTAGTTATGCTGCCGGTGATTTCAGTTTGTTTTGCCTAACCTTGCCTGTGTTGTGTGTACGGACACGTTTTTGTTTTTTGCGTTGCGACTGCTGCCACCTCCTGTGTCACCGCTGGGATTACATGTGCTTACCCAGGGGTTACACTGGCCGACTTAATGGAAGACAAGAAGAAAAGCAGACTTAGCTGCTTTGGCCGTTCTTCCAATAAACATGGTAAAACGTGTTCTGATTTGCAGTTGAACTTTCTTTTGTGCCAGTACTGCATTGGATGTGTTAGCTTTTGGGAGCACATATTGAATGCATTTTCTATAACCAAGGCTATCCATCTGTAGCATGTGACCCCTCGTGCATGCAGTCCTTCCTGCTGGTTGAAGTGCATGTCTGAAATGAGGTGCTGCTCTACCTCCCTGAAGCAGAGTGTTTAATCCATTCAGATTTCCACTGAAGTGTCTTTGTCTGTGACTTTCTTGTTGAAGCATAGGTTTTCTTCTTCAGAAGTCAGGTAAATGAGATAAAAGAAGTATTTTAAATTTAGGTATGAAGAAATGAATACAAATATTTGACAAGCTTTATAATGGATCGTGGTGTAAGCTTAGAACAGTATGATGACAGTATTTACAAATTATTTTTAATACTTACAATGTAGAATCTCACAAAACCTAACAAGCTTTTACTGTATCTCCTTTTGTTATTAAAGGTTTCATTTCTGTGCTTTCTGATCTATTCAGTTTTTCCCCACCCACACTGGAGCTGGACAGGGACTTTAGAGTATGATAGTTATTTTCAAAGCTGCACTTTTTTAGTACTGGCAAATGTGTTGTTTTGCCATAATCACAATTGCAGTAGTTGAGAGGTCTACTTTTAATCCTATCTGCAACAGTTATTTGAATAACTGGCTTCCTTGCTGTCCTAAGAATCACTACTGTAGCCCAGACTGAGGCTGAAAAATCTGATCCAGTTACTTTAGAGAGTGCAGAATGTTGTTAGAAGTTGCTAGGACCCAATGGACTCATTTTGTGCAAACACTGAGTCTGCTTGAAGTTATTTGTGCGACCGTTGCAGATATTGTCTAACAGCTTGCACAGCTTTACAGCCTGAAATAGTTTTTCTGTAAAAGTTGCTGAAAGATGGTTGCAGTTTTACTTTGGATATGTGTTTCAACGCAGCCTTTAAATGAGCAGGTTCAGGTTCTGATGGCTCTCATAAAGTAGCCTGGAACTGGCTGAAAACTTACTGTAAACTTGCTGTTGTTGGCTGGCAGCCCCTGCTGTCTTGCTACTCCCGCCTGACCTTGCTGGTCAAAAACATCCCCAAGCACATGTGCACTGACTTGGTTTTTTCTGCCTTGCAGGGCAAGTAGAACTTTTGTGAGTAGGGTTTTTCTGAAGTACAAGTCAATGGCCTAAGTTTATTTTTTTTCTGTGTTAGTGAGACTTTTATATTGATCTGAGTAGCTCACACTTAGACTGACACTGGATTAGAAATACTACCCTAAATATTTTTCTTTGTTTTACCTCTCCCTCTGTTTCCATTAAAAGCACCACATCTGTGGAGTGTGCAGCATTCCCAAGGTTCATAGTGTCATCCTTCAGGCTGCAAGTGGTTGGTTCAGTGATACTACTGTAATGAACACTGATTATTTTGCTCTCCTCCCACTGCCATGCAGCCATTCAACCTTACATTGCTTTTCCACGGGCTGCCTATAAAAAGTGAGAGCCTACAAGAATGATTGTTGATTATATCAACATTAAATCTACATGAAGACAGGTATCTTGCCATACTGTTGTGTAGAAAATATTCCAAGCAGACTCTCCTTAAAATGAATTTACACCAAGGAGCTTCACAGTCAGAACAGATAGCACCACTTCTTCCTGATGTGTTTTCTGGGCATACAGCAGAGTTAGGAAAATTTGAGGTGAATTTGCAATGATAATATTGCCAATTTGGGGATTTTTTTTTCACCCCGTTTTCCTATTTGACTACCTCAGAGATTTGGTATAAAGGATTCAGAAAATTCATATCCTAATTTAGGAAAGAATTAGGAGAATTTTGGAGCTCAAGAAATTGGTTGGCTATTGCTAGCAGACAGAAGATCACTTTTTTTGCAAAGTTGATTTAAAATTTTGCCCATATAGTACCTTTTAAAATAATTCCAAGATTCTGTGCAGTAACCAATACTGATGAGCTGTGCAGGTCACTCCATATCGGCACATGTAACCAGAAGGCTGCCCAAGGTGCACCAGAGTGAAAATGAGATCAGCCTATGGATCCAAAATTGCATAGTGGAAGTTGAAAGAGGTTAAAATGTTAATTATATACATTCTAGAGGGAGACATTTCTAACAATAATACTTGACACCACAGTTCGGTAGTTCAGGTAATTCTGGATTCTACAGTGATGAAAATTGTGATGAAAATTGTCATATTGCAGGATTATGTAATTTATTTCTTGTAACTTCTGCTGGCTAGGACACGTCACTACTGATGGACACATCACTGCTGATGGGCACTGGCTTGCTCTTTGCTATGCATTAGTTATGTTACATCCTGGAGTGAAGTTTGAAATTCCTGCTCCAAAGTCTGAAAACTCTTTAGAGTAAATAGAGAACATAATAGATTGTTTTTCTTATGTTATATTTTTATCTACAGAAATAAAATGTAGTAGTTGAAGTATTTGACCTGTTTTCTATATACTCAGGAAAGTATTAAGCTGCATGCTGTATGGGTTGCTTATATTGCCTAATGCAAGCACTCTTTTGTTTGAAGTGAGTTAGCTTAATTGAAGAGATTATTAGATCTAGAAATCTACATAATCTTTCCAGAAGAATGCCAGTGAAATAAGGGCAAAAGGTGAATAAAGAATAAATTTGGTCTCTTCCTTTGAATACTGGGCTGCCACTTTAAAGATCTCAAAGCTGACCATGCTGAGCTCAGAGTCTTTCCAAACTTCAGTGTGTGCTGTATTTGCCTGATGAACACCACCTGCCCTTAAGAAGCTGTGGTCATTAAATTGGGTCTTTTGGAGGCTTGGCAGGTTGCTTGCATTAGCAGAGTGGATGTGGACATGCAGTGCTGCTGCTCTTTTCTTCTGGCTCAAGATCTAATGGCATTGCTGGAGCTGGACTTCCACACGGTGCCTTTCTCAGTACTCCTGTCGAGTGTTAATTTTGACGTATAAATTACAGTATAATCACAGCTGCGTTTCTAATGTGAATTAACTGTCTATGGTTCTTTTTTTTCCTCTTCTGTTTGTAACACAGCACCTGCAAGTCACTTAAGAGCTAGAGCAACAGCCATGTTGTGTCTGAAAGAGAGAATAACATTCTGACTGTATTTAATAATTAGCAGAACTGATGTTCACTTCAATAGAGACAAAGATTTTTTTCTTTTGTGCTTTGTTTTTCTTCATGCAGTCCTGTTCAAAAAGGTCTGGTATTATTGTGGACTACCATATCAAGTCTGGGTAGACTTGAATTAAAATGCCGAATAATTTTAAAAATAATGACAAATGTAGTTTCGGTGACACTGAGTGACACTTTATGAAGAACCGGATTCTAGGTACTGCTTTTAGGTGAGGGAAGGGTTGATAAATTTGAAATACAGGTGTGAGACACATTGTATATAAGTAATAATTGCAAAACTGTGCCTAGCTCTGTTTTCCTGTCAGCTCTTAGTAACAATGTATGAAACAAGACTTGTGCGCTCATATTTTGCAGTTACCCATCACAAGTGCTGAAATGGGATCAGGTGACTATAATGTTGTGTTTCCTAACAGCATGCATGTCACCCAGGACAAGGCAAACAGTTCAGTTCTTTACCATACCAGGAAACCCCTTGGATTTATTGCAGAAGACCCCCCTGGCATTTTGAAATAAAAATTCTTAGTTCTGAAGACCTGAGGCTATGTTTGAAATAGTTTTGTGATTTTTTTTCTGCAACCCTTTGAAATTTTAATAGTCGAATTTGGATATCAAGGATTTTTTTCATTACTTCTGAAGCCTGTAAGCTGTGGAGTTCACACAGGACTAGCAATATTCATTTTTTAAAACTGAAGCATGATATTAGAATTGAGGCACTTGCAGGTGCTAACCAGGGACTTTCCATACATAAAGCAATTACAGTAATATTTTGAAAGACTCATCAAAACAGAAGAACCTTGTGAAAGAAGGTGTTGCTGTGCTTATTGCCTGAAGTGCTTTGTTTATTCAAACACCTGCATGGATGTTTTGGATCTTTCTTTGTTATACCACTCTCTTTAACTTTTCCTATAACAGTGACTTACATTTATGGGGACAGATTCTCAGCTGTTGCAAACAGTAGATGAGCATCTGGCCTGCATAGACCTGTCAGTCTCTCAGCTGGGATAGAACTGATGGGCATGGAAAGCAAACCAGGACTTACCGTTCCGTGTATCTTTGTGTCAGTGTTGAGGCAATATAGAGAGACTTACTGACAGTTCTCATTCTGTACCTGCTGTGGAGACAAATCGGAAAATTCAGGGCCTGATTCTTAAATCTCACTTATATTATGAAGTGTGTAATTAAACCTGCTTTAAACCTCTTTTAGGCTACCAAAATAATGAGACCTCCCTATCAGAAGTAGGCAGTGTATCCTTTCTGCCTTTGGTACTCTCAGTGCACAAACACTGGCTTTTAAACCCTTCCCAAAAAAACAAAACAAAATAAACCAACCAAGCAAATCATCAAAACAGTGGAAGGTACACACCACAATACCTTTAGAATGCTCTGGTTTTCTTCTGTTCTTGCTGTTCTACAGTAATTTCAGGGCATCTTCTACCTCTCTTATTTTTTCTTATTTTATGTGGTATTTGTACTGTATAGACCTGCAGCATTAATTTTACATCTTTCCTGTTCCTGAGTTCTTTCTTTCATTCTTTGCTTGCAATGTAGGCATGTTCTCCCCTAGGAAGTACTGAGAACTTCAGCTGTTCATCATTTCCTAACACCTTTTGACACAAGGTGTCCTCCCTTTATATTTCACTTGATTTGAAGATAAATGATGATGATCCATCTTCAAATGAGTTTTGTCTAAAAGTCATTAGCTACAATTGCTAACTGCTCGGTAATGATCCACTATAGGTACAGTAATTCACTGTGTAACAAATGTCATCATCCCCTTTTTAATTAGTATTAATTCTCATCATCATTTGCAGTACCCATCCTGCCATCCCCAGTGCTCCTTCCTGCTGCTCACACAGTATTTGCAGGCACATTTATTTTCTATCTTCTTGCCTTGATAATTCACGATGTCAGGAAAAGCAAAGAGTGGTCAGTATGACCAGAGTGTGATAGTTCCTGCTTTCAGAAGTTGGATGATATTTCCTGGAATTACCAAGCACGTTAACAACTCTTCAGCTGATAAGCATCTCCAAAGTGTTAACAGAATGCTTCTCAAAATGACAGGTCACAAAATCTAGCTCATGATTATTCCTTTACAAGGGGTAGTATTCTTTGTTACAAACCTCCTCTACTTTGTATTCTGTAGTGCATTGTCAACAGTTATGTTGAGTCATTGAAAAGAAACAAAGAAGCCACCATGCTCTGGAGTTCTGTGTGCTTTTGCTCTAAAGAGGACTGATGAAGTGTCTGACTTCATCTACTGCTCCTCCGCTCTTCCAAGCTCTCATTAGAGGAACGAAAGGTGGAGGTATTGTTGCCATAGGACAGGAGATGGTGATGTGTGTGAAGCCTTGGCTGGTGATGAGTCTAAAGCAGTGCCTGTCTCCCCACAGCAAGCATGCCCACCAGCGAGACCGAGTCGGTGAACACGGAGAACGTGAGCGGAGAGGGGGAGAGCCCACCTTGCTGTGGGAGCTTATGGTGAGTACGGGCACGGGTTTCAAGTGCCCACCCTGACCAACTCAAAGTGTAAAAGAATCATTCTTTCCCCATCGTTTATTTAGCCCAAACTGCTTTGAAATAGTCAAGCTTTGTATGACACTTCAGGGGTTTTTTTTGCCTTTCAGTAGGTTTAGACCAGTTATTACAGTATTAAAGTGCTCTGAAAATTCTCAAGGTAGGAAGATATAAAGCAATTCAACTCAACTTGCAATGAAGTCATGTTTTCCTGAGAGCTTTTATAAAATATAATTATTGTCCAGAGTGATAAGAACAGAAGTTCCTGATTACACGGAGGAAGGAATGTTTTCTGTTAAATTGTGCATGACTTGGAGAATATCTATTTTTTTCAACAATAACTGAATGTATGGGAATTATTTCTATATCCCACGGTATTCGCTATTTGTTTGCTCAGATTTTTGTGACTTCCAAGCTTCTACATGTTTATTCAAGGTTTGTTTACTTAGTTTTAAAGGAGATTTCCTTTTTTCTCTTAGAAAATTTGTAAGGCTTCAGGAATGGTATTTCAGAAAAAAATAAATAACAGGCAATAGAATTTCAGCATTCATGATGCATTTTGTTAAAAACTTTTTTTATATATATGTAATTCCAATGCAAAATTCTAAAGAAAATGAATTTGTGTTAATTGTTTCTACATTCTTAAAAATGTATTTTCCTTTTCTTCTAGTCAAACCATCTCAAAATCCAAGTTCAGGTCAGTATTTTCCTCTCATAATCGCTTTTTTTCCATATGACTGTTCACATATCATAATGATCTCACAAAAATACTCTTTATTTAGTGTAGTTTTAATTTTACTATGTGAAAGTTCTTCCTAACAGTTACTAGCAAATACAAAAGTAAAGTATCCAGGAACACTTCTGGAAATCAAACTCCCTCATTTGCTTTGCTGATATTTGCAGCTTTCTTTTCACTTACTAGCAGCATTTGGGAATGTGAGCTTCTATTTTTTCAAGTATGTTTGCAGAAGGAAAGTGTTATAAGCAAAATTAATAATTAATAGTCCTGATACTGCAGACACTGGATGTACCAGTACAAACCCAGTAGGATTCTTTATTTTGATTTTATTTTCCCATCTTATAGGACGTATATTTAGTAATTATAAAGGATAATTTCAAACACAGAAGAGATAGCCCTTTCTGTTTAAAAAGGTTAGGTTACTCCATGAAGGAACAACAACAAAAAGCTCTGTGATTTAAGGTAAGTAATCAAGTGGTTGACTTAGTGAATCATGAAGGGCAAAGACACTCCTGCAATTGCAGACAACCCACAGGGTAAATATTTTTTGCATAAAATTATCAGTGAGGGACAGTCAAGAAGATGTGGCAACATCTGGCACCAGCAGTTTAGGCAATATCTGGAGTAGTTCCAGTTTTTTAACTCTGATAAAACTGATTTTGGTGTTGGATGCAGAGCAAGTAATTTATTGGTAACAACAATGTGTTCTCCTTGCATTGGCTTCAGAAAGCCTGGAGGTGCAAAGTTTGAGCCTGCTTTTGACTCCTACAAGTAGAGATATTCCAACAGTATGATCCTTGTCTCATTGACTTCAATCATAGGATGTTCTGTAAGTGTAGAAAAAAGTCTGTTTAACCTACCCAGGGAAGGAGCCATCCTGATGATGGCCATGGACATAGCCCTTATAGCAGGGATTGGCAAGATAAGAATGTTCTTGAATACCATGTTGATTTAGGTCAGGACAGGATATTTTTCCTTTATATGGTTAGAATACTGCAAAGGCTTGAGACATCTTTGTACTGATTTCTGGAACCAGTATTAATTTCCATTACTTCAAGTACCAATTTAAGGTGCATAAGGAAAACTCAGCTAATGCTGGCATACAGTTCCCAGAAGTGAAGCAGAGATATCTAGTTTTATGAATCCAAAGATACACCCTCATACCTAGGTACAACTTTTAATTGTACTTTATTATCAGTCTTATTTACTTCACAAACATTTGCTCACTGACACAATTTCAGGGCACATCAGTAGAAATCTCTAGGATTTGGTGAATAAGATTTGTAATGTTACAGAGTAGATTTCTAAAAGGTGACCTTAACATTCCTACCTTGCTTAATCCTGCCAGAATTCTGTCTGTGGTTTAACTCAAAGCCTGCATTTTCAGACTAAATTTAATTTGAATTCTAAGTTGATTCATTGGCTTTTCTTTATTGCTATTAAGGGTATGGGGCCTTGGAAAGACAGATCTATCTTGTTACTCAATGGAATGTTGAATGCAACCTAATCTAATTATGTCACAGGCAATTAGAGTCTGCAAAAGTTGTGGTTTACATTTAGAAATCTATAAAGAAATCTAAAAAAGGAATAACACATTAGCAGTCCCTTATCTGCAGCTGGTAATAATTTACACAATTATTGAAATACTGTACACGTATTTATGAAAATGTACTTGCTCACACATACGTACTTGCACTGTTTCTACACAGAAGAAGCCGTCCTTAAGTTTATATGCATTTTCTATATAATAATAAATTTGTTTTTATTTGAACTTGCAGTCGACGCTGGCGTCGCTGGAACCGATTTAATAGAAGAAAATGTAGAGCTGCAGTAAAATCTGTCACATTTTATTGGCTTGTTATTGTCTTAGTCTTTCTGAACACATTAACTATCTCCTCAGAGCATTACAATCAACCTGACTGGCTGACCCAGATCCAAGGTACAACTAAAAGTTGTTTGTCCTGGTTTTGACCATAGATACTTGCATTTATCAGTGGCTACTTTTGTACTTTGTCGTTCTGTTGTTTGCTGTCCTGAGGGATATACAGCCCAGCCAAAGGGAGATACAAGAAATGACTGAATGTCTTTGATTTCCACAGCTGTAACACAGCTTAGTGGTAGCCAGCACAGACCTGACTATACTAAATTGTAAATACCTGTACTTTTAGCATGAAACCAGGCCTGAAAGATGAGGAAGGAAATGGTACCTGGCACAGCAGAACATGCTGTGGGCTGGCTGCTTAAGTTACAGCATGGACTAAAGCTGTGAGTTGAGGAACTGTGAACTGCACAACAGATTGGAAAGATGAATAGTTTATAGGTGGCAGGTTACATCCTTGTATAACTTTTGCCACTGAGACATAAATTACAGTCCAACATGAAAAGACAATACTTTCTTCTTAAGCAAAAAGCTGCAAACTAGTGTTGAAAGCGTAGTTATAATATGTTAAAATGAAAATGAAATCTATGAGGCAATTCAGAATCTTTCTTTTTTTAATATTTTGTTCCAGATATCGCAAATAAAGTTCTTCTGGCTTTATTCACCTGTGAAATGTTAGTAAAGATGTACAGCTTGGGCCTACAGGCTTATTTTGTTTCTCTCTTTAACCGCTTTGATTGCTTCGTTGTTTGTGGTGGCATTGTTGAAACCATTTTGGTGGAGTTGGAAATTATGTCACCCCTTGGAATTTCAGTGTTTCGCTGTGTTCGTCTCCTGCGTATTTTTAAAGTAACAAGGTAAGATTATCTAATACTGCTAATTCTAAGGATAGCTGAAGAGTGATCAGCAATTCTTTTGTAATACTTCATCATGCACTGCTCTTTTACTGTTTTGTTTGAGGTTTTTTTGCTGTGTGTTAACACACGCATTTTAATTTATAGGCACTGGGCATCCCTGAGCAACTTGGTAGCATCCTTGTTAAACTCAATGAAGTCCATTGCTTCACTGTTGCTTCTGCTTTTCCTCTTCATCATAATCTTCTCGTTGCTTGGAATGCAGCTGTTTGGAGGCAAATTTAATTTTGATGAAACTCAAACAAAACGGAGCACCTTCGATAATTTTCCACAAGCTCTTTTAACTGTATTCCAGGTAACTTTCTTTCATCCCGTATGAAACATTTTACCTTTGATCAACAAAACTGTTTAGGTGATCATGTTGCCTGAAAGTAAAATCACGAATACTGTTTATTCAGTTTACTTTAAGTAACATTCTGCTCATTAAATTCAGTACTCTGGTAACTCAGCACCATTTGTACCATTTGTTTCATATCTTATTTGATCTATCTATGCAACATAGCTGTCATGTTACTTCACAAAAGGAGATCTCCTTTGTCCATTAAATACATGACTAGGAAAAGAGGTGGAATGTTGTTTTTGTTTTGATCAAATTTGTTTCTTTAACTTCATTAGCTATATGAAAGTTCAGCTATGCCCAAGCAGGAAAAAATAATAAACCTTGTAAGAGTGCTTATTTACATATGGGTTATATAACTTACTCTGATGCAAAATTAAGCATTAATTTCTTTAGAGATGCTTTCAGGTTTTATTAAAATTTTAAGGCAACTTGTATGTGACTTGTGAAAAGGTAGGGCTGTACTTCGAGTTTACTTTTCATGAATTTGTAATGCTCTTTTTAATTTTTGCCAATGTGGATACTGGAATTAGGCTAATTGGTTTCATCTTTCTAGTAATTTTCACACTCACCCTGCAAGATTCACTTTTTTGGCAACTTTCTGTCTCTTGGGTAGAAGTTGCATCTGGTGATTGCCCAGAGCAAGCAAAAACCATTTCCATTTAATTTTAGCATGAGGAAATATCAATGCAATACTGAGAATTTTTATACTAACTTGATTTTTAAGTGGTGAACTTTTGCTACGTATGTGGCGTTACTGAAAACCAGGGCTCTTACTTTCACATGCCAAAATGAATAAAATGTCAATAAAAATTTATTTTTATTATTTTTGCCTTTGAAGTTCAGTCATACAAATGCATAGCATAAAATAAAAGCTGTTAGAGTTAAACCCAAGCTTTTAGGAGGTGTTTATTTGAATGGAAATTTCAAAACAGAGTATGGTATTGCTTTGTGCATTAACAGAAGATTAGCTGTGTTGTGGTCAGAGGAAGTGTGTTCATTGTACTTTTTGATGCTGAGTTACTAATAATCTACTAATGTCTGCTCCTTAGATTCTAACAGGTGAAGACTGGAATGCTGTTATGTACGATGGCATAATGGCATACGGTGGTCCGTCATCCTCAGGCATGATAGTCTGTATATATTTCATTATCCTCTTCATCTGTGGTAACTGTATCCTTTACACTCACTGGAGACACCTCCAAATGGGGCTGTGTGCCAGGGATATATGCAAAATCTCTCTAGGAGGGGGTAAATGGCCACAGGCACACAAGCACTTTCTGCATTTGCTGTGTCCCTTAAATAGACTTTTCTTTGTACACCTGTTCCCTGATGAACAAGAGTCAGTGATGCTCAGTCCATCTCCCGCCACCACAAGGGCAGAAACCAGGGAATGTTTTCTGTCTTCCTTCAGTGGGAACATGGCCTTATTCTACCTGCTCTTTGACATCTCTCCACCTGAAAACACATGGATGTGGTCTGGTTTCCAGGGCAGTAATATCCCATCCATCCTCGTGACGCTCGGTACAGCCCTGTTAGTTCTGACACACGGGGACAGGGGAGCCAGTGATCCCTGGGTAGTGTGGGGACCAGAGGAGAGAAATCTGCATGGGGAGATGTGGAGTCAGAGTTAGGATTAAGTCTGCTGAAACAGTCCCCTTCCCTGCCTTCAGTGTGCTGGAAATGCTTCCTTGGCCCCATGTAGAAACAAAGTACTGTCATTCTCAGAAGTTCTTAAAAGGTCGGGAGGTGATAAAAGGGCAAAACCATTCTATTTTCTGTAATAAATGGTATTTGTATCAGTATTTTTATCAGCATTTTTACTTAACTGATACAAACTGAAGCACAGAATCTGATAGAGATTTTTGTAGACATGGAAGACAGAGCATTATAAAAATGAATTTTTCAAAATGCCTGAACAGTCTTCACTTGTAATAGACAATTTCAGATTTGATACTTGCCCAGGCTGGCGTGAAGCTGAATTTCATTTATTTAAAAAAAAAAAAAGTCAAGTATTCTGCAGTTTTAAAATCTGTGACCCTAAGGGATCTCTGCTTACTTTACAGCCAGTATTATCTAGTCCATTAAATGAGTGTTGTTTGCACTACACTCCAACATCACAAATCTCCACACTGTAGGTTGGGAACATGTGTTTTATATCTCTCACATTGTCAGTGTTTATGCTGATAATAAACCAAACAAGTATAGTAAGGCATAGTGTCCTTAAAATGATTTGAAATAGATATCTTGCTAAATGTCTTCTTGGCCATTGCTGTGGATAACTTGGCAGATGCTGAAAGTCTAAATACAGCTCAGAAAGAAGAAGCTGAAGAAAAGGAAAGGAAAAAGAATGCAAGGTAAAATAGCATGGGCATGTTGAAAAAACAGGAGAGGGAAGGAGGAGGGTACTGAATTCTTTCATAAGGATTTTCTTTATATAATGTCTTTAACATCTAATGTCTTTACCATCTTCAAAATTTATTGGACTCAAGAAAAAAATAAGAAAATTTGCCTAGACACTAAAATAATAGCCAAATAGTAGAATTGAAGATAAAGTTAGGTAGTAATTGGGATGAATTAAGAACATAATGATCATCTAGTGATATTTAAAAATTGCAACAGTAGGATTTATTGAACAAATAGCACAAGAACGTGTCTGTTGTTGCCAGTGCACAACTCCCTGTGGAATCAGTTCTCTAAGCCTTATATAGACAAGAAGAAAACCTTCCTCTGAAATCAGTGCAAGCCTGTGGAAGTCAATGAAAGTTGTTTGTATGAGTTCAAGGGCACAGTTTATCCCTCTAGAAAAGAGTAATAATCATGTACTGAATTTTTTAGGGCTTAGCTTCTGGAATTATATTCAAGATTATAATCTTTTAAATGGATCATTGCATTCAAATGCAGTAGATTTTGTTGCTCTGACACCTGCAGCTGTGCAAAATATTTTAAATATCTTAGTATAAGGTTTTAGATATGCTCTCTTAACTTTTCATAGAATTGGTATAGTTCACTTAAAAATGTCTGTCTTTGCATGGCATGCTTCATAATTGTTATTGTATTGTTTTGCAGAAAAGAGAGTCTGGAAAATAAAAAAACTGAGAAGTCAGAAGCTGACCAAAAGAAGCCCAAGGATAGTAAGGTGTTTATTTTAAAAATTGTGTCTTTTCTCAGAAGCAGTTTTACTAATTTTGCTAGGGAGTAGTTTTCAAGACTACTGTGCATTGTGCAATTTCTTTTATGAACCCATTATCCCTATCCCATTTCCAGGCAAAGGAAACTTAGTTCTGATGCTTTGCATCCTCACAATATCTCTTAATTCAGAAAACCCTCTTGGTATCAGTATACCCTGAGAAGGGAAGCTATTTTAGAACAAAATATTTAATGTTAGAAAAATGTGTTGTCATTTTAGGATTCCTGTAGGTATTTTGCTTGATAAATCCAATAGATTAGTGAATGATAAACTCCTTAGTAGAATGTTCCAATATTCTTGGTAACTTTAATCAAAGCCTGTTGGTCGTATCCTCTACACAGCTAAAAAGGTGTGGATACTATAGAAAAATAATTTTTGAGAAATATGTAATAAACTGTCAGCTCTCCTCTGTTTTCAGTTACCCTGTTTCAGAAAACTGAGACTTAGGGATCACTTCTCTGACTTCAGAGGCTTATTTGGTTTACTTTCTGTTGAACTTTATACTCCAAGCTATATTCAAATTTATTTTTCTTCTTGTGCATCCCTTTCATTTCTTCAGGTGACAATTGGTGAATATGGAGAAGGAGAGGAGGAGGATAAAGATCCCTATCCACCCTGTGATGTACCAGGTATGTGAATACTAGCTAGAACACAAGCACATTTAAGTTTGCTAAAATATCCTAAACTTGGTCTTGCTGAGCATTGAATCAATTCCTTTGAAGTCGGTGAAGTTGTGCTCTGTTATCAGTGGATAAGTGGACCTGTAAGCTGCTAAGTATTATCTTTTCCTGCAGCTTCCTAGACAGTACAGACATCATATGAGAGTTAATACTGTGAGCCTCAAGACTGTTGTGGTAACACTATCTGGATGTGGGAGCGAATTCTAAACTTCTCTAAAACTTTTGGCAGAAAAGGGACATTCCAGGGCTCGTGACGTTTGGTCAATTTTCTTCCAGTCCAGTGAACACACTTATCTAAAAATCGACTCTGCCTGATGGTCTGGATGCCTGTTACAGAAATCTGCCCTAAATTTTGAGCACACAGTGCTCAACCAGTGCACAGAGCTCAGCACCCCCACAGCACAGCTCAGGCATGGGCTGACAGTCAGGGGATTTTTATAGCCATGCTGTGAATATATAAGTATTTCCTGTAAGCCGTGTATATTTTAATACAAGCTATGTTTTTGCATTGTTATGAACAAAACCTCAATATTTTTTAGTTTATAATAAAAGAAGTGTTTAATTTAAAGTAGGTGAAGATGAAGAAGATGAGGAGGATGAACCAGAGGTACCAGCAGGCCCACGCCCCCGTAGGATATCAGAACTAAACATGAAAGAGAAGATCACACCGATCCCTGAAGGGAGTGCCTTCTTCATTTTCAGCAGCACCAACCCGTAAATAAGATTTTGAAAAATACTGTTTTAGTGCATTAGGGTTGAACAGTGAAGCAACAGACCTCCTTCCAAGGAGGTTAGGAATAGAAATCTAGTATCTTCAACAGAACAGAGATTGGCTTCCCTCCTAAAATTTTCATAACTATTTGGCAAATGAAAAGAATTTGAAAAATATATTAGTTTTCTTCCAACCGTTGAAGATAATAGCATTTTGTACATATAGTGTGAAGTCTGCACATGTCTGGAAAGTGCCCTTTAATGTGCAGTATCTATTTGCTATGTTAGTCACTGGATATAAAAGCTGTGATATAAGATCTGAGAATCTTCTGCATGAAATAGAATTTCTTGTAGCCCTAGTAACCTTTGTGGAGCAATACAGGCAAGAAGAAGAGACAACAGGAAAAGAAAGAGAAAAGATGTATACATTCCTCTTAGCATTTCCCAGATTCAAACAAACACCAAAGATAAAGACAAATTATTTAAAAAATCAAGAACAATAATAGTTGGATTTTGGAGGGAATTGGGATCTTTCACCTCTCAGTCTAACTCCAGATCATTTGAAGTTCTACACTGCTGAGAAAGCAAACTTGACTAATCAGTAAAATTCATTACTAATTGTTGGGTGGAAGTGAACAAGTGAATTAAATTCAGTTTCTACAGACTGAACATAGCTGAGGCATTTATAGATGGCATTTTTATGAGCAGTCTTAGAAATAAGTTTAAGAGTTACTTGGCATGGGAGAATGCTCTCTCCTCAGTGGTAGGGGTCATCATAAGTTTAGAAGATGTTGTGATCATTAAGATACAATGTTTTGGGTTTGTATCTTACTCGTTGCATGCATTGTCTGCAGCTCTTCAGAATTTGCAAACAAAGTGGAAAGAGAGCTCTTTTAATTAGTAATTTTAAGAACACATATACTGAATGCAAAAATATTAGATTTGTTGAACATGTCAAATTGCTTTCAGCTTCAACTAACACTCCATATTCTCAGGCCACAACGGCCAACTTGCTTAAGTAAGGTACACTGTACTCCAATTATCTGCTTAGTAACAGGAGAACAAATTTTTCCTGAGAATCTTCTGATTCTTCAGCAGAATTTAGACAACTTCAGTGTTAGTCAGTTATGAACCTGATCCTGCCTTTTTGTCAGTTTAATCCCAGATCTCCTCTACCAAGGTGCTCAACAGTCTTTGTTATAACCCTGGGCTCAGTGACTGAGCATATGTGCAGTTACACTTCACGTCATGTGGCTGAAACCTCATGGCTTTGGAGTCTTCGACACCCACTTACCCTGAAATTCTGTGAGAAAATCTTCACAGAGATTCTGAGTTGAGTTGTCTTTAAGTAGCGCAGTGAGATCTGCAACCTAAGCCACGTCTCCCAAGATGAATAATTTTGACAGCTTTGGTAGGAATCAAATCAAACAGGGCATCTGAACTGACCTATTATCTAGTGTTGGTCCTTTTGATGTTGTCCTCTGTACATGTGCAGTGGTACAAACACTGGAACTTGCAGTGAAATTCATAACCCATTGAAAACCAACCCCTCTCAGATTCCTTTGACAAAGTGCATCTTCAATACAGGTGAATTGACTTTTGAATTTATTTCCATTCTTAGAAATCTGACCAATAGCTTCCATGTTTTCACTGTTTTTTGCTGCTGACTGTTGTTCTGTTACTGTTGGCAGAGTAACAGAAAACATGTTGTATATTAACCATCTGCTGAATTCTATGTGCACACATGGTTTATTTTTGTATCTCTTCTTTAGAATTCGAGTGGGATGCCACAGACTTATCAATCATCACATCTTTACCAATCTCATCCTTGTCTTCATCATGCTGAGCAGTGTTTCCCTGGCAGCAGAAGATCCAATTCGCAGCCACTCTTTTCGAAATAATGTAAGTCCCTCATTTTTGTGTCTGAAGATAAATATACCCTCACAGGATAATAATTCTTTGGGACTAGTGCCTAGTTTTTAATTTTCATGTTAAGAAACATTCCTTTTCCTTTTTCAAGCCATACATTTATATTCTTTTTGCATTAAAAAGCACAAATCTTTAAAGTCAATTAACTTTATGGATGGAACATCATCAGTATTAGAAGTGTTTATTATTTACATCATATATTTCCTTTGGCTATTGTTTAGTAGGATATAGGTTCAAGCTGAGTGTAATATCTATAATTTTCATATTTTTTCATACTTTGCAGCTGGAGTACCTGATGTGCATTTCCTGAATCACTCTTAGTGCTTGTCAGTGTTTGTCACTGATTTAAAAATGGCAGTTAAAATTATCACTGTTTATCACATGTTGGGAATAGATTCTGACCTGTTCTCTCTTCTCCTTCACTTACTCTATTATATGGTCCTGGGGCACTTAGAGTAACACTCTGTAGTGAATGCATGGATTCATAACAATATCACCTCTTCTTTCAAAGAAACTAGTGTGGCCACACTAAGGGGTTTGAGTACCCCCATGTTGGACTCAAAGATCCTTGGGTTCATGATTTATCTTTCTTCAAAGATAAAAAGAGACCAAAGCACAAAGACACTCTCCATGCACTATTCAGCAGAGCTGTGTGCTTCCCACATCTATAGAACTGGACAGTGTAACCTTATGAATAAATCACACCAATGGTTAAGAAAAAGAGAGCTGGTGGGGAATACTGAAATTACTGTTATAGGAATGGCTTCAAGAGCTGATAATTATTTTCATAACTAAAGGAGCACTGGGAAAATGTAAGTGGTAACTGAAAGGGTTTTTCCTCTTTGGGGTACAGACAAAATGTGTGAGGGATTTCAGGAAGGCATTACCCTCTTGTTGTAAGTATTCTCACATGCCCCAGACCTGCGTATTTTTCTTTTTGTTACCTGGAGTGTTCATTTTCCTTCCACCAGCCAGCTCAGCAATGGAATGAAGGTTTACAAACTGGAATGCCTTTAAATATTTTATTTTAACTCTAGAATGAATTGGTTACTGATTAATCTTTGTTGAATTGTTTTATTATTTGCATATTTTTTCAGCCACAGCAAACTGCAGAAGGATGGGATCTTCAATGGAATATGGGGAAAAATGATTTCCTTTCATTTCATCTAACATGAATTGTTTTTTTGTGTGTGCTGTTTCTTTATTTTATTTCTCCTTTCCATTTTGTTCCTTGTTGAACCATGGGCAACATGTTTCTGTGCACAACTGTTTGCTAATTGGATTGCTGGAACCTTGAAACTAAACTCTTCCCCTACTGCAGTGCAGGTTGATCTTTAAATTATGTGCTGGTGATATGGCCACTTTGAGAGGGTGAAATCTGGGTTGTACTGAAATGTATGTTCATGTGCTGTCGACAGCAGGGAGGTCAATGCCAAATCCACAATCCTCTTAGAAGTTTGCATATCACTGTGCAACTGTTGTGAGGTCTTAAATTTCCTACAAGTAAATCACTGCTGTATCTTTCAAGCTCAAGGAAAAAGGGCTCTAGCAATGGTTTTAAGTAATTTCGTTATTTTTTAGTTTGCTTTGAGACACTCGAGCCAAGCCTATACTGGAACAATATAATGTAGCAAAGTGTGAAATGATATGCAGTCTACGAGTATCCTCTGAAGTTTTGTGATGCAGTACTTTGGTAAAAAAACCCAGATGTTATTAATACATATTTGTTCTTTGTATAAGATTCTGTATCTCTGCTAAAGGCTGAAGAAAGTATCTGTGAAAGGTGATGGATGAAAGTCTGAATTGAAAGTGTTGATATTGGGTCCTGTCAATTCGTTAGGGGTGAAATCTAATACCTAAGCACAGTGGTGTCTGTTAAATTTTTAAGCAAATAAAAATGGTTGCACAATAGCTGGAATTTTAAACTACTTTGTCTAAATTCTCCATCTATTGACTTAGATTAATTCTGGTGTTGTTGTGCATGTGGTCTAAATTGTAAAAATTTATTAATAGATGGATTTCTTACTGTGGCACGTGTTATACCTTGCAGATACTTGGTTACTTTGACTATGCTTTCACAGCCATCTTTACTGTTGAAATCCTGTTAAAGGTAATGCATTGTTAATTGATCCTTGTTAGCTCAAAAGCAGCTTTAGCAATAATGTTTGTAACTTTTTGTTTACCTTCCAGATCCTAGGGTATGCAGATTATGTCTTCACTAGTATGTTTACATTTGAGATCATTTTGAAGGTAACAGGTTTTTAAAGGAAGCTTGTTTAAAAGGATTTTCCTTGTGTGTCACCTGCCAAGAAAAGGCACTTGAAGTGTTCTTCGCCTTTTCTCTAAGCGATCAAAGCTAAACTCTTTTAAACTAGAGGATTTTTTTATTTGACAGTTCCTCATAGTTTTGATTGGTCATTTTTTTTACCATTGGGTGCATGAAGAAGCTGATTTTTTACCATTACATCAGTTTAATAATTCATTTTTTACCCTTTTTAAACTTACAGTTGTCAGAAAAGGGAAAAATAATTCACTGCGCATGAGCTTTTCCTTCTCCTTGCTCTGGCATTTCCAAAAGAGATAATCAGTCTTATAAGGAGAGAGCATGTAATTTCTCATTTCTTTTGCTGAACTATATCCACAGAGCTAAAATAGTAGATAACTATTTTCTTGCAATAGGACTTGCAAGACATCTTGCATTTATCTATCTACACACTAAGATACTTTGCATTTATCTTGGGCATACATTTAAATACACAGACAGGCATAAATATGCTTGCTTAAATGTATTACCCATGCATGAGCCAAAAATTGGCATTTTAATGTATAGTTTGTGTACTGATTGTTAAGAATGTCCATTGGGGTTACTCACATTTTTGATGTACGAGACTTACTCTGGCAAAGAAGCCATTGAACTGAGGATTGCATTCACGATGTAACAAAATGCTGAACGAGGAATTAAAATTTTTTGTTGGAAATTGGCAAAATATTCTTTCAGAGATTTGCTCGTGATTCGTAAACATTTCATGCTGTGCTTATTCACTGTGAGGTTTTGTTTGAGTAACCCTGATTTGTACACTTAAAAATTGCTGGCACACTAAGAATCTGTACATAAACTTTGCATTTCCAGTTGAGGATTAAGCTTAACAAAATCTCTTCTCCCAGCTTTTGCTCATATTGCTGTGCATACTCTTCACAATGCGATTTGATTAATACTAATTGATGCAATATTTGGGCTGTTTACAAGATAAGCTGTACTGTAAGTAATAGACTATTTTTATGCTTGTGAATTCTCTCCCAGAGTTATGTTTATCCCCTTATTTCTCATTTTCAGCAGTGAGGAGCTTGCTATAGAATTGATTGTTCTTATAACTTTTGTAGCATGCTAAAATAAATACCCAGTTTTTTTGCTACTAGAGAAAGGCCAAACTAAAGGAGAGGACGAAGAGCTGAAAAGAGCTGTAGAATTAGATCAGGCTTGTTCTTGACTCTGAATTTGAGAAGCCATAAAAAAATACTTTGCCACTATTTCTCTGGCAGAAGAGAGTCAGTAAACTTCCACAAGCACTGAGCAGCAAGTTCTGTAGCTCCTGCAGTTCCATTTGTGTTTCTCTAGGAGACAGAAGAATTATAAAGCGTGGCATAATGAGGCATAACTGGATGTGTTAAGAAAAACAACATTCCTGCTAACTGCAGAAGACTTTGGCACGGAGCAACTTAAGAGTTATCCAAGGGAAGCAGGAAGCTCTGGAGCTTGGGCTGCTGAAATCTGGCATTGCAAAACATTACAAGGAAACAAGAAGCCACATCATAGCCAAACATGTTGATGCTTCTGACTCTTTCTCCAGGAAGCTCTGCCCTGCAGTACATTGTTATGTAAAGGAAAATAAACTGTACCTTAAAAATGTAATGGACAGCCAGGCCATGACACACATACACAGACAGTGCCTGCTTTACTAACATGTCTCAGACACTGGCTTTGCTTGCTTATGGCTGGAGCCCTCCATGTCCTCTGGGCTGGGTTTTGCGCTGTGCTTCTCACAGTATCCAGGTCATACAGAAGCTGCGTGTGTTCTGCAAGGAGAAAATTCAAGGCTAGACCTGCTGTAACAGTAGTATTCCATGATTTCCAGGCAAAAAAAGTATATGAAACTGAAATTAAGATAACCAGAGGCGGTATTATCAGCTGCAGTGGAGAAACTTGTAAATGTCCAAAACCGAGCACTAAAACAGAGTAACTCTCAGCATGTTTGGGGTCTCCCTGTGCTCTCACTGCTCTGCAGACACGAGGATTTCCACATAACATGGTGTTGAGTATATGAATGAGTATATGAATAACAGAAGAGTTGCAACATCAGTTTAAAAGCATTTGAGAATTCTCTTATGACACTGAAATCCAGTTTACCATCCTGTTTGCAGTGCTTGGGAAAGGTGAAAACATCAAGGGTCAGGTTAGGGGCTTGTGCTTTTAACCTTGCCCTACTGTGCTAATCCCACACCATTTAAACTTGCTATAGGGAGTTCTAGTCAAATGCTTCCACTGGGATTTGTGGTGGTTTAAGTATGAGTCTCTGTATGAAGGTGGAGAGATATATACTTCACCTGTACTTTTAGGTCAATAATTGACTTTATTTTTGTGGGAGTCATTACATGAAGCATTGTGTGCTGCTAACTGATAACATGCTACAGTGTAAATAAGTAGTTGCAGATGGATGTAAATCTGATATTCAGGCTTAGTTCAGTGTTTAACTCCCACTGATTTTAATAAGTTTACTCTGTACAGGTGTAAGTGAAAGAGCTAGGAATGTAATGGAAATTTTATAATGTAACTGTGTTATCTCTCATGTCATGGCATAGGTTAGAGCTTTAGCATTTTTACTCTTCTAGCTTGGAGGAGCATTTAGTATTTTGATCATGACAAAAGAAGGCTCAACATGAGAATAAGGAGAGGAGGGTTTAAAAAAAATGCCTGTTTCCTTTACAGAGGTGTAGATTTTATCAACAGTGATGGTTTGTCATGCACAAGACTTGCAAATTCCTGCAGATCAAGTAGTGATGCAGTTGACTGAGATGCCTATTGCCCGTAGCTCTGTTATATGTTGTGGAACAATCTTGAAAGCTGTAGTAATCTGCTGTGAGGGGAAATGAAATAAAATCTTTTTACTACACCATGAGAAATAGAACAGAATAGGAAGTACAGGGTTTAAAATCACAATTAAGGTCAGATATTCTCTAGCTGGTAGTGAGTTTTCTTACCTGTGGAAAACAATGAGTAGCTAAGTATTCAGTTCTTTTTTTCTGAGGCTGAAGAAATTAGAATCCATGTGCCTGAGCTGACTACTAGGTATTTTTCAGAGATATCCTTATTTTTGTGACGAGTTTTTAGTTTCAGTGTTTCAGTCTTAATCTGTAACTATGGAAAGACCTATGAAATAGTCTATTCAGCTGGTGATTCTGTGCTTCTAATGGCTTAACTAGACTCCTCTGTGCATTTTTTAACTGGTACATACTTGCAGTTATGGTAAGGGTCTAATCCCTAGATTAGGAACCAAATTCAGCTTTGAGATACCCAAGAACATCTGCTCAGATGCTCTCTGCAGCCATAATTCATAGAGCCTCTGTCAATGGCTCCTAATTAAACCTGCCAATGATGCATACAGGTTCCTTGGCAAGATACACTTTGTGTGCTTGTTTCATCTAGGGACATAAAAAAAGAATTAAGAAAAAGTCCAACAGGGAGAGCAACTTTTGATATTCCCCACAGAACAGCAAAATTTGGAGACCCTTGTCCAAACATAATACAGAACAGTTTACGAGTTGTTTCAGGTTATTCCAAGACACTAACTCATGATCCTAACATGTTTCCCATAAGTCAAAGGGAAATAGCCATGTAATGCTGCCTTAGGACAGCCTTGTCCTGGTGCTGTACCAGATTTGACTCTCAGGTGTTTACTGGGCCCCATAGGCCCCACGGGCTGCGTAGAAGTCATATGCCACATAAGCCCCATAGACCCCATGGGCCCTATAGGCAGTACTTTTTCAGCTCCTTCAATTCTCAGGGTAATATGAATGATTAGGAGTCAGAATTGGACCCTACAGTTTAGTAAGCATGGCAGTTTTATGGGTTTTTTGGTAGTAATTTTTTTAATGAAGGCCAAATCAATTCAGTGTAATCACCTCAGCCTTATTGGTTCTTACACAAAATAAAACATTGTTTACATCAGAAACAATTAACATACTTGTTGGTGTTACTTGAGCAGAATTTTTGTGATTTAAATGAAAGATTTAATGTATGTAGTAGGATTGTTTTATCTCTCAATTACTTTTAGAAAGTGAGATAGTATTGTATGCATTCACACTCTAGGCAAGTGTCTTGTAAACAGCCTAAATGTGAATTTGAATAAGCTGAAATATAGACTAAGTGTGTAACAATTCTATTTTTAGATGACAGCTTTTGGAGCGTTCCTTCATAAAGGGTCCTTCTGCAGGAATTATTTTAATTTGCTGGATTTGCTGGTTGTGGGTGTTTCTCTGGTATCATTTGGTATTCAGTAAGTACTATACTTATAATGTGAATGATTTATTTTTACTTCGGGGTTTTATACTGAAATCAGAGTTTCAGCTCCTTTTGTTCCCTCATGGTGTGTAGGTGTGCAGTGTCAGTATTTAGTGTTGGGACTTGCAAGAGGTAGTGCTTCACTACTAATAAGGGTTGGAATAAATTACTACTTCCCACTATTAACAAGAGATCAAGGAAGAGCACTATGGCACTGCATTGTATAGCAATATTACCTGGAGCTTCAGGAGGTTTATGTGCCTTCTCTTGTGCTATTGCCACATCTGCAATCTAGTTTTATGTGGTTGATCTTTCAGTGTAGACCTACAGGGGTGTGTAACTAGACAGTATTTGAAGAGTGAGAGAACCTACACCTTAATCAGGACTGTAAGTGGTAGTGAAGAGATTTCTTTGTTTTGTTTGGGTCAGAGTAAACATAATAAAAGAATAAATAAATAATAAAGGTGCTTAGTGGTTCACTGAGCTGTCGTTCCTCATTCAAAATCATCTGTGAAACCTTTTGTGACTTAGAAAAGGGCAAAGGTGGGTGTCAGGCAACTGGTCCCCGCTTTGAACTCTGCTGGTACCAGAACACCTATTGCACAAGCTTTCAGTTTCACATGTTCTTCAAAAGGCTGTCCACTATTATTGCCTTAAAATGCAGTCCTAGCCCCTCTTAAAGAGAATGTAAATTATTTTGGATCTTTTGATCTCCACCTAGTTCAAAATTAAGGCATTCATTGATTTACAGGATTTATATGTGTCTTCAAAAGAGCTTGTCAACAATGAAAAATACTTTGGGGACTATTTTGCTCCATTATAGTGTCAGACGAGCTTCTGAGTTCTTAATTCCGAAGTTGCTCCAGAAATAAAAATAATTCTTATGATATTTAAGAGATTGATACTATTTTCTAGTGTTTACATAAAAGATCAATAAAGAATAAAAAGTCTTGTATATATATACATCTTGTGATTTTTTAAAAAAAATTTCATGTTTAAGGAAGTTGTAAGAACATTGTTATTCTTGGTAATACAATCAGTTACCTTAAAAGTAACAGAATAACTCTTTTTTTCTCCCTAGATCAAGTGCTATCTCAGTCGTGAAGATCCTCAGAGTTTTAAGAGTATTGAGGCCTCTAAGGGCAATAAACAGAGCAAAAGGACTTAAGGTGTTTATTCTTTCAAGTTATATTTCTGTTGGTCTGATTCTGTATTCTGCTTCAGGTTAAAAATTCTTGCACAAGAAAAATTGTCTACAGAAGTTCAGAGAGCAAGGACATAAATCAGTTCCTGATTCTTAAACATATCTGATCTTAAAAAGCTTGGGTTCTGCCCACAGTTACAGAAGTTTGTATGTGGAGGAACTACCACTGAGACCAGATTTTGACTAATGAACCAACATGTCAGTGCAGTATTTTAATTGTTTATCCATAGTGTTTATGTAATTTTTAGTCAGTTGATGTTGATGGGTTTATGTCAACAGATTTTACAAACAAATCTAGAAAACAAGTCTAATTGCAGTATTAGGTATAATACTGACAACACAAAAATAGTAATTTTAAAAAATAGTACAAAACCAGATTTTATGCTTTGTATGCTGTGACAAATTGAATTAAATTTTTTTCTTTCTTTCATTCCAGCATGTTGTTCAATGTGTCTTTGTGGCTATCAGAACTATTGGTAATATCATGATAGTTACAACTCTGCTGCAGTTCATGTTTGCTTGTATTGGGGTGCAGCTGTTCAAGGTAAGAAGACACTCAGAATTTACAGTTCATCAAGAAAAATAAAACTGAGTTGAATTCTTAGTTACTTGCTGCTGGAACTGGGTGGCCCCAATTCTGAACTAATCGTAGTATAAATGTGTGTATTTTGCATATTCTCCATTTTGTCATTGCTTTTTGTTTTTATATGTAGGGAAAATTCTACAAGTGCACTGATGAGGCAAAACAGAATCCTGAGGAATGCCGGTGAGAAGATCTTTGGTCTAAGAATGTGACACATTATATTCTGAATAACTTAAATTGTATATGGGCAGGCATGTGTCAGGCCATTTAGATTTGTGTAAATTGGGATTGTCATCTTAAATCCACCAGAAAACACAGGTTAGCAAGGAAATAAAACAAGCATAAGGAGGGAATAAAAGAAGCAGTTTTGAATAGTGCATTGAGTAACTCTGGGGTTAATTTAATATTTCACTAATGACAGTTTCTTTCCCACAGAGGGATATACATCGTTTATAAAGATGGAGATGTCGATAATCCAATGGTCAAAGAGAGGGTCTGGCAAAATAGTGATTTCAACTTTGATAATGTTCTGTCTGCTATGATGGCCCTTTTCACAGTATCCACCTTTGAAGGGTGGCCAGCGTGAGTGGATTCTCCATGTTTTCAAAGTGTTGTTAAGATGGTTGCATTTTCCAGAACAGTTTGCTGTCATTTGCCAGGCATCTTTTGGCAAAAAAGCAGTTTTAAATAATGGTATAGAAAGTTATTAAGGGAGGAAGTAAAAAACCTATTATCCTGAATCTGTGCACTTTTCCTGTATTTTAGGAAAAGTAAGAAAGGGTGAACTTTTTTATACTGTTTGATTACCAATCTTCCAGTTACTTTTGCTATAATGAGCTACTCCTCAGCTCTAATGGAAGGAATAATTTTAGATGTTTATCCATTGATGCCCTTTAAGTAGTGATAATTTGAAGATTTAAGGCCCTTGAGTAAAACTTTTGCTAAAAAATCAGGCAGTAGTACACTGCATAGAGAAACCCAGGAAGAGCAAACTGCCACTCATCATTTCCCTAAGTGAGAAGAGTCTTAGAGAATAGCTTTATGTGGGGAAATAATTGAAAACTACCACCATCTGGTCATTACCCTGTTTCTTTCAGAAAAGATAGTATGCCAATGTGTGCTGTGATTCTTCTGGTTTCAATATTGTTGCAAGCACTGTCAGAATCTGGAAAAAGGAGACCATTTCTGAAACCTGTCCTCTGAGTCTGCATATTTTACTGTTTTCTCATTTCAATGATAATGAAGATTAAATTATGTTTGTTTTTCAGGCTGCTGTACAAAGCGATTGATTCAAATGGCGAGAACGTAGGACCTGTGTACAACTATAGAGTGGAGATCTCAATTTTCTTCATCATCTATATCATCATTATTGCTTTCTTTATGATGAACATATTTGTTGGTTTTGTGATTGTCACATTTCAAGAACAGGGAGAACAAGAGTACAAGAACTGTGAGCTGGACAAAAATCAGGTTAAAATAAATAACTTTTGAAAATATCTTTTTTTGTTTATGCATGAAGAGCTTCCTTTCTGCTTTGGGTCAGAAGAGGGCACCAAACACGTATCTTAGTATTTGTTAATTTCATTTTTTTCCACTGTCAACTGGGTATTGAGGTTATTATATATTTCTCTTTCCATTAGCCCAGCTTATCATTCTTTTTGTTGTGAAAGGTGTTCAATTAAGCTTGTTATCTTCTTAATGTCTTGCTTTTTGGTGCCACATTAAGAAGAATACAGTACTTGACAGGTTATCCATAGGCAGAGATAGGTTTTGCAATAAGAACTGGAACAGAGATTTTATGTTCTGAATAGTCTGAAAGTGTTTGAAGTTCAAAATGTTCTACTCCCCACCCTCATTTATTTAGAAATCCATGTGAGATATTCAGATTAAAATGACAAAATCTGTCCCCTTTTATTGTTTAATCCTTTGATAGAGAAACTCCTCAGTCACAACGTGTCAGGTATTCTTGGCCAACTGTAACACACTTCATTTAAACAAAGCCAAGCATGAAACTTTAGCCAGGATTAGCCAGCATTCATTGTGCACCATCACTCAGGTGCTGTGAGCATTACCTGAGGGACAAGGGGAAGGCCCAGTGTACAGGAAGATTATGAAAATGGATCCATGATGTTCCTACATATGTCACATGATTTTGCTGGGCAGTTTAATTGAACTACTGGGAATAACATTTCCCCAGTATTTGTTTTGCTGACCTCAAGGGTTTTGTGCTGAGCAGTCACATTGGTGGTTGAAAACGGAGTAAAGACTTAATAGTCATGTTCTTAACAGTCATGCTTTGTACTATACATATACATACATATAGGTGATAGTATATTACTGTGTGCTACTACACTGTAAAAAGGCAAAACACTTGAGAATTTCGATGAGCATTGTTCGATTATTTGCATGTGGCTGAGTAGTGTCTATGGTTAGATACAGTTGTAAATCCCAAGGGAGGATTGGGAAGCTACTTGATTACTTTATTAACACTTAATAATAAAAAACTCTACATCAAGTAGATAGACTGTTTTTGAGAGTTTTATTTTAATGATTGTACTACCAGTTGATTAGCTGTTAGGTAATTAGTTGATTACCTGTTAGGTACCTGTTTAAAGTCTGACAATTTTTGATGTATTTGCTTTACAGCGTCAGTGTGTGGAATATGCCTTGAAGGCACGTCCTCTCCGTAGATATATTCCAAAAAACCCTTACCAATACAAGTTCTGGTATGTGGTGAATTCTACTGGATTTGAATACATCATGTTTGTCCTCATCATGCTGAACACCCTTTGCTTGGCTATGCAGGTAGGAAAACCAGAAGCTCTCTTGAAGCAGTTGGCATAAATTACAGGGAAGGATATGGGTGTTATAATGCCTTTAATTTATGGTAACTTGTTTTTTTTTATGAAGTGAAACTTTAAAAAATGCACTTTTGATCATAGTGTTTTTCTGTGACATGTTCTAGTTGTCTCCATCTTTCCCTGGGGATTTCAGATTTTGATAAGAAAAAGAATGGTTTGAATTCAGTTCACAAAGCCATTCTGCTTTTCTCCGTAAACTTGCTTACACTGTACCCCTGTGACTAACATACTTCAGGTTTTCTAAGCAAGTGGCACAAGGTTGTGTAATGTTAAAGTCTTGCATATAAAGCTTGGAAAAATTAGAAAGGAGTCTAATACTCCTTTTTTGAAGGAGCAGTTTTCCTCTCAAAACCATCTCTCTGGACATTCCCTTAGGATGTTGAGGAATGACCATTTTGTTCTGCTCAGTGCCTAAACAGAATAGATTTAAACAATTCCATACTTGACCAGAGATATTCAGCTAATATTGCATATTTATAGGTGTGCTTCCTAAATTTCACTAGAAAATGTGTTCCTGTGCTGCATTTTTGTCAATTCTGTCTTATGCTGCTTTTCTTTCACTTAATATTTTAAAGCCTTTACTTCTGGTAAGTATTTTATTTTTCATTCACAGCACTATGGACAGTCTAAGCTCTTTAATGATGCGATGGACATTATGAATATGGTTTTCACAGGAGTGTTCACCGTTGAAATGGTTTTGAAACTGATTGCATTCAAACCCAAGGTAAGTTTAAGATATGCTTTAATTAGGTCATCACCACAGGAATTAAATATAGTGTTTCACACTAGCTGTACCTTACTCAAAGAACAGAAAGAACAAACATTTTCCCACATTTATCTATCAGTGAAATCATAATAGAAATGTAACACCAGGAAATGAAATGCAGATATCAGAAAATAATCTCACAAAGTCGTTGATGAGATCTGGATTATTCTGAAGTAATGAAAATGTCCCTTTCTAAATCAGATAAATCATTTCCTGTTACAAGCATTACCACATCTCCTGTTCTGGGTTCTACATTCATTACTTTACACTAATTTAATCTCCAGTAAAGACCTGTATATTATGCTATATTTCATCTTCTAAAATGCAAAATTATTTCTTTATAAAATACAACTAAGTATTACAAACATACACGTAAATAATTTGCATATTCAATAGCCTTTTTGGACTTTTATATTTTTAGTTATATATATACACAAAATTTGGTAGAAGGCCCCACACTGAGCAGTTGATTCCTTGCCTTAAAGGGACACTGTCAATATGATTGATGCAGACACATTTTCAAAAGTAGATTTGCAAGAGAAACTGATAACTATAATTACTAAGAGAAAAAAAAGATAAAATTTTCCTGTGGCAGCTAATGAAGTCCTCTTGTTCAGTTCTTATACTGCCTTTATGAAGTGCAAAAGTTAGTGATGAAAAACCAAACTAAATTTTTTTTCAGTACAACAAAATCAATGTTTATTCTGGGCTTATATCTATGTAAATAACTCCAGTGTCTTCACTTGCTACACATGGAATTTGAAAAAAACCAGATGTGCCATTTGAAGTTTACTGATCTCACTATCTAAGGCTGGTGCTTTTCATTTTCCATTGCCCTTCTTTTAAAGTGACCAGCATATCTGCATCTGGAGCTGGCTGTGACCTGTGCCCCTTCCTGGTGTGAAGCAGTGACCCGGGTGGCTGTGGGCTCTGTGGGCAGTCCTGTTCTTGCTTTAACCCACCAGCTCTCATGCTTTCACAGCACGGCTGCCCAGAGCTCAGCGTGGAGTAGGTGTATAACTACTGTTCAGCTTTTCAAAACCATTTGTTCAGCTTGCATTTAGAATTGGGCTCAGCCCTGGAGCCTGAGCTACTTGATTTAAAGTGAGCTCGTGTTTGCGTGCAGAAGTGAACAAATTATCCATCACTTGAGATCTGATGTTGAGATGTGAACTGTGGAGTTCTGGGTGAATGCTTACCCACTCTCCTGTAGTCTTGCTCTGCACTGTCCAGTCCATTGTACATTTCTAATGAATTTATTTGTATTTTTGTGTCAGCTATCTTATTTAAATACTAAGGGTTTCACATTAAAAATAGCACAATATGAGGCCCCAGAGGAGATAGCTCAGATATGTGGACCGCAGTGTCATGAGTTGCTGATTGTGTTTCCTGATCTGTATTTCCTGTTCTATATCCTTGTTTTGCACAGAAGACTTTGCTGCATTTTATCATCTGCTCTTTGAAAGAAGATTGTGAATCCTTGTATGGTTCTCCATGCACTTGTGACTGTAGTCAGAAATAGCAGCTAATGCAAAATACAGTGGTCTGATCATGAGTGTATAAATCACAGTGCTCCATTTGTACTGTGGGCTTCCTATTTGTTATCAAATGCAATGTCTTAATACTGGTCTCTAAGACTCTGTACAATTTGAGTTTTAATTCTGTTGCAACATGCTTTCTATCTGATTGGATGCTTTTATTGTGAGAGATCCCTGGATCTGAACCCTGAGAGTTTGAAGGGCAGACGCTGCCAGTGAAAGATCCTCATTTCCTGAATTTTGTCCCCCCATAGATGCAGAACACTCTAAACTTGTTAATTAGCAGGACAAGGTTAAAAGACCATGGTATTAATCAGAATTTTGGAAGAGCCTAATAAGCAGGAAAGGAAGGGAGTTAAATATTTTTAAAGGTTTTCTTGTTATACTTTGGAGATTGTAACCTTTTAAATTGCCAGATACCCTTTAACAAAACACCTATTGCTAACATATATTACATAGTTCCTTAAAAATCACAAGTCAGCTAGCAGTCTTAAGCAGAACATGAATGCCTTGAATTTTAATTTTAAACTAGATACATGCTTAAAAGAACAATTAATTGCTTTAAGTAATATTAAGATTTAATAATAGTAGGAACAATCTGAATCCCAATTTAAGGTTTTGCTTTAGGGTCTGTGAGGGAAGAGTGATTAGTTTCTTCTATGTCTGTGTCACTGGTGGGTCTCTTAGACTAGTCTGACAGAATTAACAGTTTTGTTTATTAATTTTGTGCATTTAAAAAATTATTCCATCAAATAAAAACTCCATTACTCACTGTAAAAATAAGAATAGATAAAACACCTGTTAGTTTTTACTCATCTGCTTGACAGTGTCCCCTTAATATGTTGACAAAAATCCTGTGTAAACTGCGATCCTTTGGTTTTGCTGGTCATGTAAACTTCAGGCTACTATAAATAATTGATACTCATACTATGATATTGTGTTGTTTAAAACCAAGGCACTACAGGCTCCCTTCCAACTCTGAAATATATAAAATTTGAATAAGTGCTAGGTATTAAAGGTGATGCTAAGTGTCTGGCACACTTGACTGGGAGATTGGATCACACAGTACTTTGCAGATTGAGGCCCTAAAATTTTCAAGAGAGTACTAAAAGGACTAAAATATTTATGTGCTAGATGAATCGAAACATATTTTGGTGTTCATTCTCTATGCCTCTGTATTCCCCAGGATTTGTGATTTTGTCCTTCAGCATTTCTCAATGAGCAAATTTTTCATAATATAAAATAAAAGAGCAGGCCTTTTTCTTCACGCTGTACTTCACATTTGCTAAAATCTGTACTTAGCATGGATCAGTGCAGTACAAAACAAAATACAGCTATGAAATCTAAAATAATACATCAGCACATACTGTCTGTACAGCTTCACGATAGCTAGTGTTGCTTAAACTTGTAATGATTTTCCATGTCGTTTTACATCAGATTTTTGTAAGAAAAAAGGAAAGATGGCTAGTAAGTGAATTGATCTTGGGTCATTGCAGTGGTGAAAACAACTTATTTGCATGATGTTTATTTGCTGTGACTTGTCCATTCCTCCCTTTTCCAAAACCATCTTTATTTTCTCTTAGTTTTTTGTTTATTTGTATGCTTTTGCTTTACATATTACTTTGAACAATATTTGTCTATACTGATGGAAAAGGTTTCATAAAATAAATAAATGTATAAAGTATTTTAGCTGTAAAGTGTTTTAGCTGTATTGAATCAAAATGTGAATTTTTTATTTCAGTGCTTTATATTGTAGCATGTCTAGTAAAGTCACTTTTTCTATAGCTGAAATTCACCTTTATTTGGAGGACCTTTTTTGATTCCCATTGTAGAGGAAGATGGATAGCACACCTCAGGATTGTGCTGATTATGTGTTTGCTGTTTGCCAATAGTCTCTTATTTTGTGTGTATATATATATATATATAAATATTCCTATTTTAAAATCAAGGAAGATTCTTAGAAATGAGGAATGTGAATGACCAGGAAGGATATTATGAGAGTAACTCCCTTTCTTTAGTTGGCAGCCGCCAACTAGGATTATAAATTTCAGTACTGTTGAAGTAGTTCAGCATGATGTTTAGTAAAACTTTGGGAATGGCTTGTTCTCATGAGGCAGAATGAGTAAGGAAGGAGTGACAGGGAATTGTGTAGGAGCTCTCAGAAGAGGAGGAGTTTTTTCAGGAGGTCAAATCCATGAACACCTCTTTTTGCCCCAAGAGTGGACTTGGTAGTTAATCCCAAAGAACCAAAGTGTGAGGTGCCAAGGGCTGTGGAGATAATCATACTCTGATCTATTTTCCTCTTACAGCCCCTTCCTTAAATAAAGGAATGATTATAGCAATTTGTGTTTTAAAAGGGCTAGAAGAGAGTAGCATTAAAAACATAATGAGCCTTTCCTGACTGCTCAGTGCTTCCTCTCCTAGAATAAAAACTCTACTGTAGCAGCTCTCTCATAGTCTTCAGGAGCAAATTCCCACACAAAATTAGCTTTTTTATCTTTTAAACTGTGAAGTTGCTAGGATTCTCACAGTTTAAAATCTCGAGAAAAGCATCAGTCCAATTCTAAAATATTTTGGAACTGATTTTGCTTTTCAGTGCTAACAACCCATGTAATAACTTAAACTACTCAGCTAAAACATTATTTTATAGTAAAGTGTAATAATAAGTGCAAATAGCACATTTGTAATTTTAGACTTCTTGCTAAATTTATTATTTTAGAGTTTCAGTAGTTGCTGACAAGTTAATATTTTAAAATTTTAAAGATTTAAAAATTTTAAAGTTTTTAAAATTTTAAAAGCAGAATGTACATATACAAAATGTCCATTTCAGTTTTGGTCACGTAATGCACATTCCTTAGTCATGGTTGGCTGATAAATTAATATATCTGAGTGTGGTAAAGGGCAAGTTCAGTAATTTTTGCAATTCTGGATTTCTGTAATAGCTAGGCAAAATCCACATATTGCAGAAAACCTACATCTCTTGCCTCTATAGAGTTGTCTTCATGAGCATAATATGCCTTGATTTGTTCCCAGTGACAGATTGATCCTGGAACCCACCTCAAGGTTTCTTCTGAAATACCTTTTTGCTCAAAAATGCAGTTTTGTTGCCAGTAGTCAGCTAATTGCATGACAGCACTTTGTATAACCCTTTGCAGCAATGTCCCAGTAACATACACATAAGAAATATATATTTAAAGCCATAAAATGTCAGAAGGGTGATTAAGCAATTTATGAAAATGAATTTTCAGACATTGGACTGGCTGCATTATCAGCATTAAGAAATTGTTCAGGTTGCTGTGATTCCTAGTACTGACTTCACTGGATACAGAATCAGAGTGACTGCAAATGTAGTATGAGTTCCTGTATTAAACCTAGTTTATGAACAGAAGATTATCAGTTCTCTAATATTTATGCACAGTTTCACATTAATAATTGTGCATGTTTATCTAATTATGTGCTTTGACCTTTTAAATATTTTTACCAGTCACTTAGACAGGACTATCACAAAATCCTTAACATTAAGGAGGCTTCAATTGGCTTGGTCTTGCAGAAATATTATAAAAGGGATCTTGTCTTGCTCATTAGGGTATACGTGTTAGAATTTTTCAGCCTTGCTGGAAGTCCAAACCCAGTTTTGGATGATGGCTTGCCTGCCAACATTGTGCTTATCTGATGGTGTGTTATGCATGTGTAGTGTGTGTGTGTGTGTGTCTGTGTGTGTGTGTCTGTACATGTATATATATAAAGTATATATATACACACACATGCACATATATGTTGCTTTTCCTTCAGTAGGCAATATTGTTTTGTTTTTGTTTTGTTTTTTCCTCATTAGACCACAGGTTTTGTTTAACTAATTTCTGTTTATGCAAAACTAAACAGAAGTATGCAAATATTTGACATTTCATGTGTAATCACAAACGTTTGCACCCTGCCTGCTCTGTTCAGGGCTATTTTAGTGATGCCTGGAATACGTTTGACTCCCTCATCGTTATTGGCAGCATAGTAGACGTCGTTCTCAGTGAAGCTGATGTGAGTATATCCCAGCTTACTTTCCTCAGTCCCTACTTCTCTTTCTCTGTCTCCCCACTATTTCCATCATCTGGACAAGTCACAGATTTTGATCTGATGTTTCTAAAGTTTGAGTACAGACCAGTCATAGGTCAATTATGTTGATATGGGAAATAAATAGCCTTTTTTTTCTACCAATTTTTTTGAGCTATGAAAGGGAAAGATTAGATTGTATAGTGGTACGTCAGAGAAGCCTAGAGTGTTTCTGTGTTATAACACTGTCCTTTTCTTCTCTTTTTCTGTTTGTGTTTTTCTCTTGCTCTCTTTCTGCTGAATGCTTGTCCTAACAGCACTATTTCACTGATGCATGGAACACTTTTGATGCCTTAATTGTTGTTGGTAGCGTCGTTGATATTGCTATAACAGAAGTTAATGTAAGTAGCAACTGTTCATGCACTAAAAAGTAATTGCTGTCATCAAGAAATACAGAAAATGTAAAGTTAATCCCCCCAAAATCCTTTTTTAGAAAAGTATGTTTAATCCTGGAATCAAAGACGAAAACATTGATATAGATGTTTGTACCAGCTGTTATTACTTATTTATATACCTGTGTGGTTGCACATGCACACAGCATAGTGAGACAATAAGAATTATGTTTTTCTATGCATGTAAAGAAAATATTTTTTAAAATTTATGTATAAAATAGAAATTAAGCTTCTGTTACTATTTTACTTGAAGCCCAATGGGTTCTGTATGTAATTTGACTAAGATAATTCAAGATTCTGTAAGTTGTTTCACTGCCTCAGTTTAACAAATAATGATTTCTTTTTCTGTGGGAGGGTTGGGTTTTAGAGCGGTGTTAGCATTAGCAGAAGGAGGGCACATAAGAAACTAAGGCTTTCCATGCTGTGGAAAACAGAACATTTGCTCTTTTCCTGTTCCTTTGGCTTTTCCTATCCTGCAGTAAGTGTTTTGAAATTTGAATTATTCTTATAATACTTAGAAAACTCCATCTGCCCCCAAATTTTTGACTGATGGTCATTACCCATATAGGTGTTAGGACAACAGATTCATCTTAAAATTGCTTCCTGATCTTGTGTTAAAGCGTGAGAATCTCATGTGTGACTAAAACGGAGGAGTGATGTGATAACATGGGAGCAGGAGAACCTTAGCCTGACCTTTAGATTTCAGACTGATTTTGCTCAGTTCTCAGTGGGTGATGGATCTTCCCATGAACTGAAGGAACTTGAGCTGCCAGGGAAGGTCAGTCAGCACAGAACTGCAGTGCCCCATTGAGACATTTTTTAAAGTATAACTACTCTTCACAGACTAGATTTTTAAAAACTGCCTCTGATTGATTTTTAATTTTTTTTTTCTTTTAGTTTTGTTCAGGGTTTTTGTTCCCTGAGAAGTTTAGACCGAGACTTTCAGCTCAAGTATTTACAATTTACCCATCATCTCCTGTCACAATAGTGTAGATGAGCATAGTGTCTGAGAAGAGTAAAAAGACCAGTCGTTTAGAATAGCTTTCCCTAATAACTGCAGAATGTATTTGATTGTGAAGAGATTGAAAGATAGCTCAGATGTGCTTTCATGATCAAAGCAGATGTCCCTGCATTTAACACTGTATGGACAGTGTTAATTTGACAGCATTACTTGTAACTGATCACTGCTGAGCTTTCAGCTGGGAAGAACACTGTCATTTTAGTAATTCTCACGGTTGTCTTGAAAATATTCTGGAGATCAAGTAGTGATCTTCAGGATAAGTACAAACACAGTCAACAACTGGCACTGTCATTTCTTAGTTTTCATGCAATACTCATTGGAGGAAAAAGACTCATCTTTGATTTCATTAGTTTTGCACAGCAGACTATTTGTGTACTAAGTATTGTCTGTTCCTGGTCTTTCCACTTTTCTGTGCTTTGTTTGTTCAAGTCAATAGTGTATTACAGTTTCAATATATTTTTTGGGCTTGATTTCCCATTTTCAACATGAAAGAGTTAATACTGCAGAGTGTCCAAGGAAATTACTTAGATTTTTATTACTTTTGTTGTATTGATTCTACTGAATTATTCCTGCTTGATTAGTTCTGTGTAAATTTCTGTAATCCAAATTCAGTATTTTAGAATCTTTTCCTTAGTATTTTTTCGGCATTCTGAATTGTGCCATTCCACCTGTACTTGTTACCTGACACTGACAGTGATCCTGGGAAATCTATAGCTCTGCTAAGATGCTGACAAAACTTTGTTTTCAATGGGGATTTCAAGCACGATTGAAATAGCACCAGTGAAAATTCCCACTATGGAAACTTCTTAAACTGAGCTCTTAAACTGAGCTCAGCCTTGTTTGAGGGCTGATCTGAAGAAGTGACAGCACTGACATCAACTCAGATCTTGTTGCAGTTCTAATTGCACGAGCACAACAATCTGAATTGATCAATGGGAAAAAAGACTTGAAAGAATGTGAATACTTAATGTACTCCATAGGAACTAAACATTCTTTTAGGATTACATATATAATTGCCTCATGCTCTGGAAACAGCTCAGTGTCATTCTCACAGTCTAGCTGTGTATACTTAGATCCATTGCTAAGGCCAGCAAGTCTTTCTGGTATACAACAAGTTTGTATCTGACCCATTTTTTTCAAGACAATGGGTTGGACTGTCCAGTTATCTATCACCTTGATTTCAGTATTCAATTCTGGAAATTATGTGTCATCTCTTTTATTTTGTTGTTCATTTTCTTTTTTTAACACTTTATAATGTATATGCTGCCCTGAGGGTGATTCTTCTGATCCAGTAACCTCCCATTCATTCACACATAATCCAGGAAATTACTGTGCTTTGAATATTTTTAGCGCCTGTGGAAGTCAGTGTTTATTGTATTAAGCAATTTACAGGATTGCTCAGCATCCTCAAGGACTGGCTCAGTGACCAATGCCAGAAATGAACCACCTCAGAGCAACATATATTTTGGCAGTAAAAAATTTTCTATGATTGTTTTTCTTAATTTACTCTTTCATTAAATGTCCCTTCCTTCAACCTTCTTTTATGAACCTAATTGGTTTTCATGTTCATTTTATTTTTAGAAATTATTAGAGGCAAGTATATATAAGTAAATATATATATATATGGTATAGCAACAAAAAAAATTAAAACCACTACTAAAACCTATATAATTACTTTTGGGCTCTGTGGCCTTTTGTTTTCAAAAAGTTTCACATAACATGCAAGACCTTGTGTGGTCATAGAAATGGTTCCTTGTCAATTAAAGAAACAGAGGAATGATTGTGAGACACAAAGTGTTGTCAGCCCATTCTGGGAGATGGACATATATAACTCATGACAATAAGAGATAAATAAATTTGAAATAAAATCTGAATAAATGAGTAAGTTATTAAAAGGAAATAACAGAGAAGTTTCATTCTGGTCTGACTGTATAGAAATGATGTTATTTTCCAGCTCAGAAACCATTTGTATGATCAACACTGAATGACTTAGAAGCATGATCACATTGTTGCAGTAGTGGTTACAAGGGTTTTAATTCACGTTTTTTATATAAGTTTCTTTAACCATTCATGTGCTGCCAAAATGTCGAGAAAATAATGCAGAGATCACTTTCCTCTTCCTTTGTGCAAATGTTTAATGCCATCAGTATAGGACTAATTTTATTCTTGAAATTAAGTAAAATTCTGGTTCTTTGCTGAAATAGGGCTTAAATGAATAGCATTTATATCTTCATCCTGAGTCCCTCAGGAAAACCTATTTGTCTTGAACCATCACTGTAAACACATGAAGCTTGTTCAATGCTTACACTGCTGGAACAGCTGAGAGGGGTTGGGGGCAGTGTCATACATCAAAAAATCTGGCAAAACCAGAACTGGATGTTGTGCCATTTGGCAAGAAGGGGCACCATTATTGGTATGGGATGCTCTGTTGGTTTGCTGGGCTGCTGCTGCAGTGTGTACTGGGAGGGCTGGTGCTTATTTTTATATAGTTGCCCACTCACCCAGTAGCTGGTGGGACAGCTGGCCTTGGTTACCTGGGGGAGTGGAGTAAAAACCTCGTCTCTACCTCCTGTAAGAGATTCTGGATTCCAGCTTTGAACAAGAGCAGTCCAATTCAGTTTAGGTAGAATCATAGAGACAACCAGGTTGGAAAAGATCTCTGAGATCATCAAGTCCAACCCTTGATCCAACACTGCTGTGGTTACCAAACCATGGCACTGATGCCACATCCAGTCTCATCTTAAAAACCTCCAGGACGGTGGATCCACCACCTCCCTGGGCAGCCCATTCCAAAATGATATCACTTTATTCATCCCTATCATATGTTAAAACTTTCCTATCATATGTTAGAACATCCTTATCATATGTTAAAACTTAGATTTTGGTTGTAGTTATTGATATTTTTGGATACCATCAATATATTTTATAGACTTTTGCAAATGTACCTCTATAGGCTCAAGGATAGGTCAGAAAACTACATTCTCATATGGCTTTACTTTCATTATTATGACGTTTTCTTGCTATATGAAATCTCTACTGTGTTGCAATATTTAATTTGGAGACAGAAATAAATTTCTGAGCTGCTTTCCTGAAGATGGTAACATTAATAATTTATTTGCTTTATTGCACAACTGAATATTTTTTAGTTATGCCATCAACATGTTAGTTATGAACTTAGAGTTTTAAATACATCTTTTACAAGGGAAAAGGTATTTTTTTAATCTTCTCTGGGGTTCTTCACATTGACTCAAAATGTTTATTAAATTATGTTTGTGGGCATTTGGTTCACATTGAACTGGGAATATAGAGAGCACTAATAAGACTGTGGAGAAATTTACTTGCCCACACATCTGAATTCCAGTAACTGTTCTCTGAACAAATTGTATGTGTATATGACACACATACAGTACACATTTCTGGAGATATTTTGGCAACCTGAATGTTTTCCTGTATATGCTGTTGTCATCATATGTGTTTGTCATTCAGATGCTTCCTTCTATATTTGCAGTGACGATGATATTGTCATTGTGTGTTCATTTGTTCTGGCATAGTCTTGGACCCTTTGGCACAATCTGTTAAAAAGAAGCATTTGACCAACACTATATACTAATATCCACTGTTTTTCACCACGTTTATTTTTTTCTTAAGCACAGACCTACTTTGTTTGCTTCCAATGCATGATGCAATCTGTTTCACACTGTTCACAGTTTTGACATTGAAGTCTTTTTTAGTCAGGATGTTTATTTTGAACATTTGTTGCAATATCAAGGGTGTAATGAGGAGTTCCTGCTTATGAAATGTGCTAAATTTTTCATAAGCAGCATTAGTACTTGGCCAAAAATGGTAGCAGGTTGAAAACATTTTAATCAGTGAGTCAGAAATTGAGGTGATCATGGGTTAATCTTTTTAGAGGGTTGTGATTGTTTGGGGCAGAAAGCTGTTCTGTTGCACTTTGATTAACTAAAAAAAGAAAAATCATATATTACTACCTATTTAAAGTATTTAAGAATTGGCTTAAAATTCCATAGTTATGAAGTGCTGTGCTGACCCGGGCTCTGAGTGTAGCTGGCACATGGCTGACAGAAAAGGTAGAATAACGAAGGCAGTGTCTGCCCTCATTCACCTCATTGCAGGGTGTTGGTGAGCCAAGCAGGGAGAGCAGGAGATGTTCATTTATTCCGGCTGTGCCCATTACCAGACTCCTAGAAGTGATCCTGGAATCACATCTGTCATCTTAGGAATCACACAGTCCCATGGGAGACAAAAAAATCCTAATGATGACCAGCCGGTCCTGAAGCATTGGAATGATTGGTGGAAGGTGGGAGGAAAGAGGAGGCTGGAGGTAGATTTTCTGACCACAGGAAATATTTTTATTTGCATTCTTGTCAGCAGACATCATCCCCAGAGACAGTCTGTGCTCAGCCTGCCCCCTGCTCAGTCTCAAGTCCATTTTAATACCTCCTCTGCATATACATAAATGTGCCAGCTACTGACATGTGCACAGGCACGGGATATTCCCAACGTTGCACATCAGGTTGTGTGTTTGGGTACTGTATGATTTTCTTTGTCTCCAGGAAGCAGATGTTCTGGTTTTGTCAATCTCTCTGTTATTATTGCTGAAGGTTGTGTTATCTTTACCTGAGTAGCCCAGATCTGAGCATTGCTTCGTGCTGGATGGACACACATAACCATTAACTAATTTTGTCTTCTAAAGGAGCATTTCCTTTATAAATATGAATAATGTTTTCTTTGAGGTATATCATTATATTAGTTTCATTATAATTGGTATTAATAACATAATCCAAACTGCTTCATTATCAGAGGGAAATGCCAAAGAGGGTTAAAAAATAGATACACTTACTTTAAAATGTCAAACTCAAAACACTTGGCCAGTGATGGGCAGAAATTGAATACTTTCAGATCCATTAGAAAAATCTCCTCTGGTGTGAGGTGTTCATGTTCATATTTGTTTCTAGCATCTATCTCCATCTTGGTATTAATGCACAATTTACTTTTTGTGATCAGAGTGTTTTTCATTACTGGCCTGAACTTTCCGGTGTCTGTAATTGGTAATCTCTTGGATATGACATCCTAACACTTCCCAGCAGCATCAGGTCATCCATCAGAAACAGGCAATTAGGACTGCTTAGTCCAAAGAAGCTGAGAAAGAGGGATTTGTGAGAGGAGTGTATGTTACTCGGTCCTGGGCATACACTACTGTGCACACAGAAATACGTTCAGTGACCTTCAGCCAAAAAAAGTGGAGGGATCATCATTCCTGAGTACCTGCAGTAGAACTGTTCACTTAGTTTGGGTAATAAAAAGTGAGAATGAAATAATTATTAAGATAGTAATACATAGAAAAACTTTTTTTTTAACCAATTTTTCCTTTTGTGAGGTTTTTTTTCGTAATCAAGTCATAATGCAAACTCATTATTTTTTTGTTTTGGAAAAGTGATTAAATAACTGTGTAGGACCAAAGTATCCTTTTTCTGTTATAATCTATCCCATTACAAATTGCTATCCTAATACTGTTCCTAGTTTATTTGGGGCTCAATCCTGCCCCTATAAAAGCTAGAGGGAAAAACTCTCAAATACCAAACCCAGCATTTTACTTCATTTTTAAGTTACAGTTTGTGATGATACTGTAATTCAGTCTGATCTGTATCTGTCAAATACTTTGTTCTTTGATGATGTAAAATACTGAATGTTACCTAAGTAATTTGCTCACTATTTAAGACAGTATAAAGCTCAACATGAGTCAGTCTCCAGAGATTAATATGACATTTCAGGCTTCATCTGCAGAAGGTGTAATGAAACCCTTCTTTTTCTAAAGTTTCAGATCAAAAGGATTTTTTTTTCTGTACTAAAAAGTCAATAGCAGTGGGTCTGTGTGCACTAGTGCAGGTTTGGGATGGATATAGGTAGGCAACTTTGCAAGATTGTTTCCATTTTTTGTGGTATTTTGAAATGTATGATGTTTGTGATAATGATTTTCTCCTTAATTATATTTTGATAGGTTTATTTCAAATTGTTAAAATATGCAGGGAATTTCTAATGAAGCAGTTGTTTTTCATTGGCAGCATATTTTCTGTGTATTTTATATAAGTTCTTAAAAAGTTTAGATGTTCCAGCTGATTTTACAAATACTCTGCTTAATGAAGTTTTATGAGGAGATTTGGGGGTTGCCTAATTTAATGCATAAATTTAGTAATAATTCCTTAAACAGTTTTAAGAGTCTTTGTTTCAGAATCTCAGGGCAGTGATATATCTATATGTAGATTGCATGTACTTGAGCAAACAGTTATTTTTACCTCATTTTTCCCTTGTGAAGCCTTTCTATTATATATGTTTTGAAAAAAGATAAGGGAGAAAACAATTAGTGTTTTAATAATGATCTGATTTTTAAAAAGTACTACCTCTTACTGGTTTTTTTTACCATAGTATGTTTGTATAATACATTTTCAGCAGAATCAGCTCCTCTCTTTTCCCTTCCTTCTCCTCAAGTTTTATCTTGAGTAACAGCATCACTTGAGATTTTGGTAGAAGTGTGGCATTGAGTGTGACAGATGCATCCACAGTGTGTTGGAAGCAGCACTGAGGTGGCATCATGTTCATCTATGTGATAGGAATTGTCACATAGATATTTTAGAAGGATATTTTAGGCAAGAGGGTAAGACCCATCACTTGAATCGAACGTCCAGAATGCCATTTGTTCTAATACAATAAATGTTTTTATTTAAAGACTTCTATTCAACTTTGGAAGAAGCTGCTGCAAATCTCTCAGTGCACAAGCAAGCATAGAACGTTGGTCCTCTAAGCTTTGCCAGCTGCTGTGCTAAGTGTCAGACCATTTGGGATATTGGGACAGTTTGTCCCAAAGTCAGGGAGAGAGATTAAAAAGAGAAAACTGAGATTGTTCTTCACAGGACACAGAGTTTGGCTTTGTGAACAAGAAGCTGGTGTGTGCCCTTCTCCTCCTTGTAGCTCCTGAGGGTTGCACAGACCTGTTCTAAAAGGGTCAGTTGAGTCCTGAAGCCCTTTCTCCATGCCTGATCCTGTTACATCAGCTCAGGTATATGAGTGCTTTGTAGATGGTGAGAAGTTCAAGTGTTGCCTTCTCATTTGCACTGCTGGGGAAGTGTTAACCTTCATGGCCTTGTGCTAGAAATGTTTGTCTGTCACTTTGGCAGAGTGAAAATGTGTCCTTATAAAGCACTGCAACACCCAGTGTTCATCACTGAGTAATCTCAAGTGAATTAACTTTGCTTTAAGGGAGCTCCTGCTGTGATATAAAACACAATTATGGGTAGATTCCAGTGATGGAGTAACTAATCTTCAAAAAGAGCACAGGAGAAAAGGGACCTTGAAAGGCTAGTTTGACCCCAAAGCTTTGTTCTGGAGTTTTAGTTGGGCTTACTGCTATAATTTTGTACAACATATGGAAGTTGATGGCTAATTTCGTTTGGCTTACATAGGAGCAGATATTTTGTTTTGTATTTATTTTCTGTCAGGTCTTTTAATCATGTTTTATACTAGCAGATTTTAGTATGAGTCAGCTAGCAATGTTTTAGTATGAGTCAGCCAACATGAAATGCTAAGAGGATGGTTTTATAAGGATATTAATGTTTTGTTCAGGATGTTATTGAGTTGAAAGATGTTCATTTACATTTGGAAATGAAAAATGTTCTACATTTTATTTATGGTTAAGCTGACTTTTTTGATCTTTTATTTGATTTTAATATTTAATGTTCTTAATTTCTTAAAGCCAAAGCCAACTGAAACAGTCACAACTGATGAGTCTGGGGTAAGATCAGTAAACTGACCCCAGTGGTTTTACCTCTACTTGAGTTTATTCTTTTTACCATGTCTTTTTTCCACCAATTTTTTCTGTATTTTTCATAACTGTCTTACTGCAAAGGTGTTATGCAGTGGTTTGCATTCATTGTCAATGTTCTATTGAAGTCTACTACAAACAAACCCAATATGATCCTATTAACAAACCAGAAAACTTGGAAATGCATGTGATGTGTGAAGCATTTCTACAGGTCCTGTGTTTTCAGCATGTAATTTTTCCTTTCATATCATGGTTATCAAGGTGAACAGGCCCTCAAGATACATTTTCAAATCTTACCTTTTCCACCTTTGCATTTTATGTTGTTTTTCTGGAAGTGTTGCATGTTTGAGTTTGTATTTGGTTTGACTTCTCCATGATGCTCTTCAGAACTCTGAGGACAGCGCTAGGATCTCCATCACTTTTTTTCGTCTCTTCCGGGTCATGAGGTTGGTGAAGCTGCTCAGCAGAGGAGAAGGAATCAGAACTTTACTGTGGACATTTATCAAGTCATTCCAGGTTAGCAAAATTGGTTTAAATTTGCTTAATAATTATAACCATGTATACACCAAATTTTATGAAAAAATACCCTGTAGAGTGCAAAAAAAAAAAATTAATACTATAAATGATATCAATTATATGTAAATATATTTCCATGTTAATGCCAAAATGAACTTCACCAGTTACTTCAGTGAGGCTGAGGGTCATTCTTTGTCATTTAATAATAGCTGTTACTGTGAGATTTCTATGGTTCTTCCCCCCAAAAATTTGGTATATTAAAAAGGGGTAGGATAAGTTTGACATACATAGATCTCACACTGCCACACATTTTATTAGATGATTAGAAAAGAAGAATTTAACCCATTTTTTACAGGAAACCAATTTCATGTGTAACAGATACTTGAATCATTGCTCCTGAAAACTGATGAAGGTGAAGTTAATAGAACTCTGTAACTGTGTAGAACAAAGTCTCTTTGTGTTGTCAGAATCAGTAATGAAAATAAAATTAAAACCACTAAAGGTGATTCCTCCCTCTGGATTGCTGGCAGAAATAATTTAAAATACAATGAAGCTTGTGTTCATTCTATGCAGCAGAGTATTCAGAGTGACAGGTAATATTGTTTTAAGCACTTGCAGAGGAAAAAAAACAACTTAGAAAAGTCTTTGTTGTAGAGAGAAATTATTTTTGTAAATGGAAATAGAATGAAGTTATTAAAAGACAATGCACCTGTCCTGTTTCTAGGCTCTGCCTTACGTTGCCCTCCTGATTGCCATGCTGTTCTTCATCTATGCTGTCATTGGGATGCAGGTAATTATACAAGTGTTCTAGCATTAAAGAACAGTACAGTCTTGTCTGAGAATTGTTTCCTAAGGTGTTTATTGAAGCATTCCTTTGATAGTGGTGCTCTGTGTAAGGCAGTGCCTTCAGAGTAACGTAAAAATCACTATCTTGACAAATCTAAAGTTTAATGAAAGTGTGCCTGTGAAAGTGTTTTTCATACATTCGGAAGCAAGTTTAACCTGCAAGACCTACAGCCTCTGTCAGCACACATCACTGGAATGAAAGTCAAAATCTGGTTTATTGTAGGTATTTGGAAAAGTGGCCATGAGGGACAACAATCAAATAAACAGAAACAACAATTTTCAGACTTTCCCCCAAGCTGTGCTTCTTCTCTTCAGGTGAGTAAACCTTAACTCTTACTGAATGCATCCCATTTCATAGACCTATGGAAAGTGTTCAAAATGTGTTTGCAGGTGACAATCAGTTCATCTTAACAAGCCCATACTCTCTCTGTCTGTATGCTGAGTGTCCATGGGCACAGCAGGGGTTTGATGATGTGATACAGAGCTGAACTTATTACAGCTGTTGTGAAACACCTCATTTGTGCAGTAATTGTCCAGGTAGAGCCCAAACATAGTCAGCCCTGATATCACTGTGGGAGTATTGGGAAAGGGGAAAAAGATTGTGCCTTTGCTGAAATTATTACAAGTACAACTAGTGGGACAGTTGGAAGAAATGAAAAGTTGCTATGAACATAACAAAATAAACTGTTCTTTACATTTACTGAGGAGTTGACAAACAGTAGAGGGTGTAACTTGCAGAAGGGAAATACCAGATAAGCAGCAGGAAAAACTTTATGATGGCAAAGGTAGCTAAATCGTGATGGGGGGGATTATGTGATCTCCATTGGTGGAGAGTTTGAGAAGAAGGTAACCATTTGCCAGGAATGCTTCCTGGAGCAAGGAGAGAGAATGACATGGAACCCTTATGGTGCATTAGTTGACCTTATGAAATGTGTCTGCAGTGTCAGATGTATGCTTGTCAGTTCTAAAACTTGCTCTGTATTTCTTAGTTCCTGCTCTGAAATGTTCTTCTGGCTTCACATTTGCACCAGTACAGCTCCCAGCGTTTTGTCAGAGCTTTACAAATTAATACATCTTTAATCCATTTTGATCAAATAATTCTCATTTTATCTTTGTGACCTTATAAAGGTGTGCCACTGGAGAAGCCTGGCAGGAAATCATGCTGGCATGTTTGCCTGGAAAACGCTGTGATCCAGAATCCGATTATAATCCAGGGGAAGAATACACATGTGGAAGCAATTTTGCCATCATTTATTTTATTAGTTTTTACATGCTCTGTGCATTTCTGGTGAGTTTAGCTTTTACTTATTAACAGAAATGAGCTTTAGGCATTTTGACTTTCTTCTGGATTAAGAGCTGTGGGTTGAGAGAACGATTGAAAATCCCATATCCAAAATATTTTGGCAAGGTTATATTTTTCCATACAGAATATTAAATCCTGTATCTTATACCAATTTTTACAGTGAGGGTGGTGAAACACTGGAACAAGTTGCCCAGAGAGGTGGTAGATGCCCCCCATCCCGGGAAGCATTCAAGGTTAGGTTGGATGGAGCTCTGGGCAACCCGATCTGGCTCAAGACGTCCCTGCTCGTTGCAGGGGGGTTGGACTAGATGACCTTTAAAGGTCCTTTCCAACCCAAATAACTCTGTGGTTCTAAATTACCATGTGCAAGATTTTCTTTTGTGTGTAGGGTGGTTGGCTGCACCTTTGAAAGCTTCTTAAGTTAACAGTCTTTTCATAGCTGTTATTTCACGCAGTTCTCAATAGTGTCAGTAAATATCCCCTAATAATAAAGCTGCAATTATTTTGACTTACTAGTAAATGCTATTTGTATTATTTAAACTTAGCAGAATTTGGATTGGTCTCTCTACAAGTGTGCTCAATTTGTGGCACATGAAATGTGAACAATAACCTTTCACCTAATCCATGGCCTAATGGATTACTTGCTCTAAAATAATTGTTGAAATATGTTTTTCGTCATTGCAGGTGTGTGGTCTAAGCTGGTTGATTTGTTCTATTCACAATACTGATCTCCTTGCAAAAGGAGAGTGATGCAACAGAATTCTGTGAACAGAATTCTTCCACTGCTCTGCATCACCTTCTGTGTTAACAAAACATGCAGAAGTCTTATTGTTATGAAATTGAATCCTATTACTACAGAAACTGTTTCCTGAGATCTACACTGTGTCAAACATGTGTATAGGATCCATTCTTCAATTCGATGTGGTGGGATCTGGCAAATCAAGGAAGAGAAACAAATCCATTTTGCAGCCTGTGTCAAAAACTAAGTACTCTATAGTAGAATCATATTCTCATTATGTCATTACTTGATAGAGTTTCAGTTAGTTAAATGAAATTATTTTCTGTGATATTTGATTATATTTGCCAAAAAATCGTCAATTCATTTGTTTGAATTCTTAACCTACTCTACCTACTGAATTTAAAAAAAAAAGCAAAATGATCAAGGCAGATTGTTCTTAGTTACTTTTTTTCCCTCCTTTAGATTATAAACTTGTTTGTGGCTGTTATTATGGATAATTTTGATTATTTGACACGTGACTGGTCTATTCTGGGTCCCCATCATTTGGATGAATTCAAAAGGATATGGTCAGAATATGACCCTGAAGCAAAGTAAGTTAGATCATTTCTCTGATATGATTTATTTGGTAAAAACAATAAAAGCAGAATGTAGTATATTTTGGGGGAGTGGATGTTTGGTAACTGATGTGTGTTGATTCCAGGGGAAGGATAAAGCATCTTGATGTGGTTACATTACTGAGGCGCATCCAGCCACCCCTTGGTTTTGGCAAGTTATGTCCTCACCGAGTGGCCTGCAAGGTAGGGCTTGGTTTCTCTTGCAGTTCATGCAATTCTGGCCCATATTTATTACATGTGCACAAGTAATCCTGTCTTTTCACAAGGTTTCATTCACTCTCAACTTTTCCTGTTTTTTTTGGTTTTTTGTTTTTTTTTCCCCAGGCTTAAGTTAAAGCAGCAAAATTAAGGTCATTTCTTTCTGTGCACTCATTTGAGTACTTACCACCAATGTAAAGCTCTTCATAGAGGATCAAAATGACAGGGATCAGTGTGTGTATCTGTTATTAGTCTGTTATTGTCACATATCTGAGCTACCTCATCCCAGCATTTCTGGTGGCCTATCTCACTACTTCAGCCCAGTGACATTTCTGATTTCTCTTCAGTCTCAGGGAGAAGAGGGTGGTAGTTTGCTTTAATTGACAATAAAGTTTTGATACAGCGCTTTTACAGTCGCATTCATGAGAATTTTGCTCCACATGAAACACAGAAATGAGATTGTAGGGTGGGCACTGCAAGATGATAAAGCAAGCTGAAGTGAATAATGGTGTGTAATACGATATGTAGCAGTAAGTGAGGAGACAGAAGATTAATGGGAATTTAAAATTATACAGAATCTGTCAGGCAAAATGTGTGATTTTGAGGTGATTTTAATTGTATTTTAATATAAAAGTTGAAAAGCAGCACAAAGGAGAGGAATGACTACTGCATTATTTGACAACCTCAGAACTATGGATGTTGTGGGTTTAGCAATTTCAGTGGGAATTAATCCTTTTAATTAAAAGATTGTTACAACGGTATTGTCATTGGGATTTCTTGTGTATCTGTTTTAAAAATAGGTAAGTTGACATACAGACCACTGGGTTGGAATAGAATGTCACAAGGCGTACTTAAAGCAAACCTGTATGTTAAGATCAATTATTCATTGAGTAATGCTTTTAAACTAGAATAGAGGAAAATCCAGGTCGGACATTAGGAACAGATTCTGATAGATTAAATAGTATTCTTTTGACAGACAGGGTCACAGCAATGCTGCTCTAAAAGATGAACACTAACCCAAAGGGAAAAGCCCCTTCCCAGTAGTTCAGTGTAGGTGGCATAAGAGATGCACGGCAGGACTAAAGAGCTGCCTGAGCAGTACAAGACAGGCCTGGTGCTGTGGTTCTTTAGGGAGCACGAGGAACCCCTGGGAAACCTGGAACGTGACTGAAACTGGAGTGCATGCTCTTAAATAACTGCTTTTGTCCTTAATACTTGCACAGTGTGACTTACAGTCATAGCCAAGGACTGAGCTTGGATATTTGAAAATTGCCTAAATAAACAGCTCATGAAAACTTGACAGTTTTAGTTTTTGTGTGAGCATGCATGTGATTAATGCCAGAAAGAAGCGATTTTGACTGCCTATTATACACAGCTAGAGTGGAGGACTCAAATTTTTTTGAAGAACTTATATAATTTGTGTGCCTCTCACTAATATTATTGTTTGAATACATGAGGTTTTCAAAAATTAACATTACATAAGGTGTTTTTCAAACAAAGCAATGTCAAAATTTGTTTTCCTCTTCTCATTTTCAGAGGTTAGTAGCCATGAATATGCCACTAAACAGTGATGGAACCGTCATGTTCAATGCTACTTTGTTTGCTCTGGTTAGGACTGCTCTAAAGATAAAAACAGAAGGTAAGGTTCTTTGCTGTAAAGCCTTTCTGGACTTGTCACAAGGTACAGTGAGGAAAAGTTACAATTTATTCATTTTGTTGGACATGAGTAAAGGTGCCTTGGTCTCACTGGATATGACTTGCTTTTGGATCATGGATTTTATTCACTGTTGCTAGTAATCACTTGCTAGAAAATGAAAGGAAAGGGGTAGTGAGGCCAGAGCCCAGCATATTGCAGAAATTAATCTATGCTTTAATCTGATCAGATAAAAATGTGCAGCAGGGGCATAACAGGAGTTCTACTATAAGGAATGAATGAATTCCCCTTCCTGCCCAACCAAAACACTTCTTTCTCACTACCTTTTAGCTTGGTGCCTTGGATTCTGCACTGGTGCAACTGCAGCTTTTGCATGCTTGAAAACAACATCCCCAGTCTGGTTGAGGCCAGTTCTGACTGGTTTGAATGAATTTCTGTAATTTGCATTGAAGAGGGAAAAGGTTTTAAAAATAGTGATATGTTTCAGATAATTTGCTTTCTGTTTTCATACTTTTTTTACCTTTTTTCCCCATTCTGTTACTCCTCTATCTTCTTCTCAGCAGAATTTGAGTTCCACTGTCAACAACAAACTTAGGTTAAGCCCCCTCAGGCATCACTGTGGTTTAGGTGAGCACTGAAAGAGATGAAAAACTGCTCAGTACTCAGTTGCCTGAACTTTCAAGCCTGTACAACTGAGTAATTACTGTAATTAAACAAATAAAGGCTTAGCTTTGGATCAAGAAAGAAGTGGCTTGTAAAGAACAAGTTGGCACTTTCTGGACAGCTTAAGCATAAGGAGAGACAGAGTGAGGCCAAGGTCTGTAAATCACAGTTGACCTCTGCAGTGCTCAGAGACTGATTTGAAAGCACCAGGAACTCGCTGTCTTATGCCCTTTCTTCTCTTTAGTTGTTGTATTATTGTTTGCTACATGACGGAGCTTAGGTTTGCCACAAAGGATCCCTGTCACAGTCTTTAATTGTATAGAGCTAATTAACATCCAAAGGCTCATTCATTGCAGCTGGTTGAAACATAATTGCCATCCTCCCTTTTTCTGTTTCATTGCCACAGGTAACCTAGAGCAAGCAAATGAAGAACTTAGAGCAGTTATAAAGAAAATATGGAAGAAAACGAGCATGAAACTACTTGACCAAGTTGTCCCTCCAGCTGGCGGTCAGTCTGATAAACTTTGCACTGTGCTGTTCTCTGTGCCTGTTGGTCTTTCTAGACTGTCAGGAACCAAAGAAATGAAATTACTACATTTTGCAATTGTAATGTCATTGAAGGACAACAAACAATAACAAAATAAATATTGAGAAAATGATATCCTTTTACACTAGATAATACATATAGGACTGATAAGTGACATTTTCTTAAATCAAAAAGAGAGAGAGGAAAATATTATGCTTATTTTCTTGCTTGTGACATATACCTTATTAGACCTAAATCTAGTCTTGATTTCGGATTATTCAGCAAAATAAACTAGTTTAATTTTGATGCACTGATTAAAACAACATGTTTTGTACTACGCTACATTATAGCTTATTTGCTTGTATATGTTGAATACTTCTGGGAGAAAAAAAAATTATTGCCAGCTTTAATTTTTTTTTTGCTAAATTAATAAAGCAAGAGGTTAAATCATCTCAGTTACACTAGTTTAAACCAGAATCAGTCCACAGTCAACAGATGATGGAAATGGTTCAGATTTACACCAGTATGACTGAGATATGAATATGGCCCATGTAAAGAGATATCTCAATTGTAATGACACCAAACATTTGTGTTACAGAATTACAAGGCACGTTTATTAGATGTTCCTACGTGCTGTAAAATAACATGTCAAACGTGTTATATCTCTCTTTGTAAATATATATATCCTGATATATATATATTTAGCCTTTTTCAATATATACATTTTTATTCATATGCTGTAGTGTAGGTTTAGGTGACTGTTCTTTTCTTGCTTTTTCAAGTTTTAAAAGTGCAGGATCTGTTGCACTGTCAGCCACACCCAAGATATGTTTACCTGGACATCCAATACTCAGATCTATTGTAATCACCTGGTGTTTCTTGTAGTTAATTGTACCTTCATAGTGTTACAGCAGCTTCCCAGACTGATCAGACTCAAGAGCCCGGGCATGGTGGTGGTGGAGGCTGACCCTGGAAGGTGATGCTCAGGCCCAGGCAGGAGGAGCACGCTGCCTGCACTGCTCTGCAGCATGACCCAGCAAGGAGCAGTAGCTTTGTGGCTGCAGGAGCCACTTGCTATTGGTGTGGTGGCTGCCAGATAATAGTGGGGATGAAGGCAAAACCTGAGCCTATTTGACTCTTCAAAGGGGAAATGATACTGCACATTTAAAACAACTTTTGTGTTCTACTCTGTTGTTCTTAGCCTTACACCTAAGTGCTTGCATGGCATAGATGAATCGCTTTGTTATTGTTGTAACTATGTGCTTGAGCTTTTTCTGCAGCCTCTGTTCCTTTCAACTATGAGTCTTTCCGAATATTCTGAAGCAATTCTGTTTTAGGGTGGTGGCATGGAATTAGTGTTGCCTCTTGCCGACTTTATTCCCCTACATTTTTTAATTGAAATAGAGATGCATGCTTCAGAATAGCGAGCTCTGCCTGCCTAAATCAATCTGACAAAGAACCTGTACAGATTACATTCCTAGAACTAATCTTACATAGTAATTCACTGTTAACTTCAGCTTCATTTCATTGCTGAATATAAGCTGTATATTTATTTTCAGCTATACTAAAATTCATTGCTGATATTCTGCAAATGTAGCTCTTCAGTGTAGCTAGAAGGCTGAAAAATGGATCTGCTCAATTGATAGGAAACAGTATGGCTTCTGCAACCCAGTAGAAATAAGAACATGTTGAGAGGTACTGCAGCTTTATGAATTTTCGATTTTAGTTTGGTTTGTTCCTCTGTGGACCTTATTATGATTTACCTGAAAATTGAAAATATTTTAAACCACCTAGAAAAAAAAGAGGAATACAGCTATTTTACATTCATATGCCATAGGAGTGTAAAATAGCTTAGTGTATGGTAGAAATTAGTTTTGATGTTTAATATTCAGTGGAAAATTGTATATGAATTAACGCCAGTGACAGCTGATAATAGCCATCTGCTAGGAGACACAAAATTCTTTTCAATATAAATCAACAAAGCATCCAAGTTTAATATGTTAGAATCACTTGCACTTAAAAGTATTGAGAGGTCTAGTTTATAACATTTTTCTCCAGTACTGCTTTTACTGCTATTACTGGATGGTAGGTCCTTTGTGTGCTCATGACTGTGCCTCCAGAACACTTATTTGCAGAGCAGAATGAAAATAATCAGTATCGTATTTTTTCCCTTGGATTATAAATAGATGCACTAGAAATAGACAGTTAATTCTTGTTACTGATTAAATAACTTATTACTGTAACTTAATTAGACTGTTAATAGTTAGCAACGCGTTTTTAGTACAGAAAAGTGAACCTGCTTTGCAAAAACATAGAATGTCAGTCAAATGTCTGCTGTATGAATGAGACTAGAGAGTAAGAGAAATACAACTCACTGAAGATTCACCTGTATTCTCTGAACTCCCCAGTCTCCACCTGCTAGCCCATTAAACCCTGCCTAATACTTTTTGCCCTCTTTCAAAAGCTTCCTACTGAAATGATTCCTTTTGCTGTCACTAATTGTAATTAGCCATGTGTCTATTCTGTGGTCAGTTATGCTTAGCTGCCCCCCTGTACCTGTCTATATCTGGCTATATGTGTGTTACTCCATAAACAAAGTCACCCTTGGCCAGGTGTCCGTCCCTGTGTGCCCGTGTCTGCAGTACAACTGACTGTGCCTGGGAAATACATGTGCATCTTGTTGGTACATGCAGACTTGGACATGCCCAATTCAGCAAACTGGTAGGGCATTCATCTGATATGCTTGTAAAAAGTTGGTGCATGTCCAGAGTGATCAGTAAGGGCCCTGCATTTCTGCATACTGATATTTCACAGGTATTGTCATCTCAGGCACACTCAGTAGTTGTGCAGTGTCATAGCCTGATTTGAGACATGCTCTAAGTGCAACCCATAGTATGTTATATCAAGTCTGTCACTTCTATGTGCTTGTTCCTTCTAGGAGCCATTTACTATTTCACTTCCTTAACAGTTCTGTTCAAATACTTGAAATAAAATAGAATAAAGGATGGGGAAAGGCTTATCTGGGGAGTTTGACCAAGGCTACAGTGTAAGTCGATGGGTTCAGCTAAACTAAGGCAGGCAGGTTCAGAGTAGGTGCTGTGTAAGAGATCTAATACAAAGCACCATTAGTCCCTGAAGAGCTGCAAAAGGAGATTACACGTGAACATCAAAGGAAATGTTCACAAAAAGTTTAGAAATTAGATTTGTGGAGTCAATTAAAAAGCCTTTTGCTGCTGAGGCTGAATCTGTAGACTGGTGAGCTTTTCTTGTGAGCTATGGAGTTCCTGCTATTTCCTACTAGTTCCCCCTTTCCTAGCAGGAACTGGGGGGCCTCAGACGTTTGAGGAGTTGTCACTTGGGCAGAGCAGGCTCTTTAATATGCTAAGATATTTCCTGCGACAGACTGGTCTCCCAAACAATATTTTTTGAAGCAATTATTATAATTATTTTTCCTTTGATACGTTTAAAGACAAACTGCTGGGAGAAGACATTCTGTGTGCATTTTCACTGAAGTTAAAGCCTATCCTGCTTTCTCCCATGCATACAGCCCATTTCAGATGTTATGATGAGAGGAGCTGATTTTGAATGGTAGAGGTTTCATTTTGAGATAAATTTTATCACAGAGGCAAAAATTAATTCAAACAGTCCATGGATTGGATTTCTCATCCTTTTTTTATGTGAAAGCAAGTCACTAGAAGAAGAAAGTCAATTAAATTAGAAACAAACAGTCATTACAGGTAAAAATAGTATTAGAAATACTGTCATTAGTGAGATACATTGGCACATATTGTTGATAAAACAAAAATACAACAACATTCTGTTTTAATCAAATGTTAATGTATAATATCTGATTAGAGCATTTGCTTGATGGGAGCAAGAGGAAAAGCTTGTTTAACAGAACGTGCTCACATGTAAAATCCCCACAGAACAGAAAACAAACTCAAGTCTATTCTAAAACTCCATTAGAGAGTTAAAATAGGGAGAAAGCAAACGACATTAAAACAGAATCCATACTTTCTAACAGAGGTGTGTTAAAATGTGCCTGGGCATGTTAGATTTTCATGTTCAGCCAAGGCATGACTGTACAGAGTAACCCAGAGCCTGAGATGGGATAGACACCTGTCTGTCCCAGCAAGGGCAGCTGGAATGATGGGAACTTACTCCCCATCAGGATGATCCCTGACAGCAGAGAGAACCTGGATGCTTAGACCACACCAGCCCTCCTTTACGTACGGCAGCAGCCAGCCTGAAACGCTATTGCAGATGGCTATTTCAGGATATTGAAAACCACTGGGAGGCTGGACAGCACAGCAGGAAGAGAAGTAGCCAACTTCATGTCAGATAACTAGAGAGGAAAAAAATGTGTGACAACAAAAGCAATGTTTTTGAATGGAAAACTACTCCTACTAGTTTTCTGGCAAGCATTACTGGGAGATGAAACCTGCCCCGCTGAAGGATTCACTGGACTCATAAAACAGGCACAGGCATTCTTAATATGCTGTGAGCAGGTGACTGTGGTGTCCTCACAAGGACAATGCCACCTGCCTTTGAACTTTGGAAACTTTGAAATTTGAATTTTGTTCACAACAGTGACTCTGTAAACATGCTTGCTTTTATTGTCCTGGCTGTTTGCCTATCATTTGAATTGTACTAAATTAACTGATGGAAGTTATTTTCATTCCTATCAGCATTGCAGAGCTCACACAACACATAATGTGGGAGAGAGCCATGTTGTTTTGTATTTACTGTTATCAATATCACCTGTGTAGAAGGTGGTTAAAGACCACATCTTAAACATATAAAAAATACATGAAATTGTAACTTCTGTGGTATTTCATCAGAGACAGGAACCTGTCTTGTCTTATCTGACAATAAAATAGCAGAAGTTACAGTGTAACATGAGCATCTGGGGCACAAAATTCAAACTGGGAGATGCTCAGGTATTGCAGTGAGGGCACGACACCAATAAAAAAATCTGCAGAGCGAAGCAGGCTGTAAAGATGTCCAAGTCCTTGAGCAATCAGAACAATGCTACACCGATACACTGACTAAGCAAATTTGGTTCAGCCATGACAAAAAAAAAGAGATGTAGGCAGGACCTTTTTTTTTACAGTCACTCTTATGAACATCAATGTATGTATGTCATAGTAGCTTGTATTTAATCTATTTATTCCAAGGAACTAAAGCCAGTACTTCAGCTTCACTGCATATACAAATATGTTTATGGTTTTGTTAGAAACTTACTTAGAAGGACATGAGACTTGGTATTGTATTTTCTTCTTTATTAAGGATGAGTTCACTTAACTGACTGAGCCAAAACTGCTTGCTAAAACATTGCTTTTAAGTGAGTTACAGGGTCCATTGCTGTAAGCTGAAAGTGCAGCACCTATTGCACCCATCACATTTTCCCCCCAAATCAGATATGAGTGTACAGGCTATTGATAAATGTGCTGACTTGGGAGAGATCTGTCTGGTCTGTTCATTTAGATGATGAGGTAACCGTGGGGAAGTTCTATGCCACCTTCCTGATACAGGACTACTTTAGGAAATTCAAGAAACGCAAAGAACAAGGACTGGTGGGGAAATATCCTGCGAAGAATACCACGATTGCTCTGCAGGTGATTCTGTTTTTACTTTTTTAGCTAACCATTTTGTGACCTTACTTGAAATAGCAGGTAGATGAATATTGATGATTGTGCAATGCTGCCAGGATTTTATTTAGCTGGGACACTTTTGGCCCTTATTCATCAGAAAAGTAAAACGTAATCCTGCTATTCTGCTATAACAAGGTAAGTGCAAAAAGTTATTCTCTATGGATTACTCCAACAGTAGCAAGGGTTATAAAATCTTGTAGCAAGTCTTGATACATTGCAATCTAAAGTTGCTGGTACAGAATTGGATAAATAAAGTTCTGAGCTATCATTTATGTTCGTTTTGCTTTAACTGTTTAATATTTTGTGTTCCTACAATGGCATAAGCCAGTTCTCAGGGAACTTCCTAATATGCATGACCTCACAGTAAAGAGGGTTTTATACAGTATCATTTCTTAATTCTCATTGTTCCTTTCCTTTTCCACTTATGACTACTGGTGAAAAACCTTCCTGTTTTTTATTTGCAAATTCCGAATTCCACATTCATCAATTTCTTTCATAGGAAGTAATATTAACATACTGCATTAATGTCACACACTTCTGTCTGTCTCTTAAAACAAGCTATCAAATGGAAACCAGGACAATAGATCTGTCTGTCAACAGGCCTGCAGCAAGCAGTCCATAGAGTACACGTGATCTAAAGGGCAAATTCTGAAAACTTCTGTCCAGTGGTACCCTTTCTATTATGAATTTTGAAACAGGCAAATGGAAGGCTGTTCTCAAATAATTCCAGACATCATACACTGCACCATTTTTATTGGATTGGGACTTTGTGAATTTCAGTTAATGCTGAGTAGTTTACTACAAACTATAAATACTTTTAGTGTTTCTGATAATTTTTTACTCTGATGCCAAAATTTACAGATATGTTATGAAAATCCCTTTTCTAAAAGAGGAGAAATGTGTTAACCTGATTTAGCTACTGTTTTCTTTGTTAAAAAATCCTGTTGGTTTATACTTCAGTTTAGCAGAACAATCTTTGCTGTGTGAAGTGAGTAATTTCTTTCATTCCTGTGTCCTAAGAATGCCTCTGCTGGCAGCTCTGACACACATTGTGTTGCAAGTCACCACAAGCATAAGAGATGCAGCAAGCAGGGAAAGGTTCATCACAATTCTTGCTATTGATTTGGGAGCAAATGGCTTGCCAGGAAATGTATGAACTGTATTTGCATAGTATGAAAGATGAGAAAATTATTAGGAATAGAAGTGATAAAAAGACTGGAAATAGTTGAGAGGAAAATGAAAGACAATGGATTTTTAGAAAGGCCTTTGTAGACTTCATTATTGCAGAAGCATTGGAACATAAGGAGCTCAAAATTAGTTTTAAGCCACAGTATTACAGGTTTCCACTTGTGTTTTTGAAGTTTCACACATAAAAACATAGAAACAAACACTGAGTTTTCAAATGTGAGCGTGCTCTGTTATTTGTTACTGGATCATGCTTCCTGTTCAATGACAAAAGTAGAGGGCAAGATGGAACTGGAAAAAATTAGCTCTTTGTTCATCTTTAGACAACTATTTTTTCAATTCAAAACAGGTAAAAAAATGACCATGAATCTCTGCTAGGAATCTACAAAGGCTTATGGGATTTGAGACATAGCACATTTTTTTTTCTGATTAAAATAATGCTCCTGTGGGAATAAGATGAGCCAGGCCAGTAGATGGGAAGGTTCTTTCTTTCTTTTTTTGACCTCTTTGTTCCAGACTTACTTTGTCCAAAGCTCAAATGGTTGTCAGTGTTTTCAAAAACCTGTGGTGTTAACAACCATTTTTTGGCAGTGTAATTTATGGGTATATCATCCAACTTAGTTCTCAACTCTACAGGCATTTTTGTCTGTGTTTACCTTTTTTTGTTGTTTTGAGAACTTTCTTTTTGAAATTAGAAACTTCCTGTAGTCAGGGCAGGCATGTTACTGCAGCAGCAGCTTTTGTTTACTTTCTATAAACTAGTTAAGATTTCACAGTATCTGGAGTTGTGATAATACCACTGCAAACAGCCTCTGCTTTCTGGACTTGAGAAAGTCCAGCAGAAGCTGTCTGTAATTTTTTGAGTTCTATCATTAAGAACCTTTCTATACCAGGAATTGTTTGCTTAAAGCTTTAAATAACATGAGGAAAGTACTTTTATCGGGCTAATAAGAAAAGGCTTTCCAGCCATCTGATTCTTCTATTTGTAAAGAATAAGACCAACTGTATTTTCATATTCTTGATTACATCTTCTCTCTGTTGCAGACCAGTTGTCAGGCTGCAAGATCCTTAAGCAAACCAGCAGATAAAAGGCAATGTCACCTGTTCCAATTTGTGTCTGAAACCATATGAGCAATAAATGCTCTTGTACTTTTGCTGATGCCTGTGACTTTCTCTTGGGGTAGTTGACCTAGTTAATTAGTGAAGACCATGGTTCCTAAGGATCTAATAAACCATGCATTATCTAGCCTGGCTTTCCTTATCTCCTTTCTCCTGCGAGAAAGGGAGAAAACGACCTGCTATCAGGCTTTACAATCCCTTCCTAACCGTTGAATGAAGCAGGAGATGAGTCACAGTTTTATAATCCTGCTGATTCTTACAGTTGTTACACTTTTCCTGACTTCAGAGAGTAAACAACCCCTGTGAGAGAGAAGGCATATGCTCCTTGTGACAAAATCCCATGTGTTTTAGTTCTCAGGACAACTGTTAGTCAAGAAATTAATGTATCTTGCCGTTTTCCCTGTTTCATGGGAATCCAATAGAATTTTTTTAATGTAGATCACTTCTTTGCCTTCCTTTATTCCTCGTGTTCTCAGTAGTATTTTGTTGGGGTTTTGAAGGTTGGTTTGTTTAGTTTTTTCCAATAGTTTCATTTAGTACTTTTGAAGATACTGAAGAGAAATCCTGTCACTGTCAAATGGCCTAAGGCACTGTTCTTCCAAGAGAGTTACACTTACTTTTTTTTTTTTGAAACTAATCCTTTAGTTATAATCTAGGATAAGGAGTTGGATGCCTTGCTTTTTGCTAAAACTGTTTAAAACATTTACTTCTCATGCTGCTATCTCTGGAATGACTTATAGGCATTGGGTTGAGTTAGAAAATTAGAACAGAGCTCCCTGCAAAACTAGATTTGCTTTGTGAATACCAGAGCATGCAGCAGGCAGGAATTCCCCTTCTTACCACACAATAACTTCATTTGGTGTGATTTTTATTCTATAGAGCTCACGTTTTCCTCAAGGATGTAGCATTTGCTGTTAGCCCAGCACAGCTGCTGTTTGGGTACGTGTCAGAGAGGAGGAGGCAGCCCAGAAAGTGAAGTGGGTCTCAGGGGAATGATTATCTGCTCAGACTATTAAGTCAAGAAAATCTTTTTGCTGTGAAGTTTCAAATTCCTCCTCACTCAGAAAAGGACACTTCAAATTATAACCAACAGTAGTTTTTCTAAACTTGCATATTGGCACCAAAAACATCTTCAGAACTGCGATAACAATATCCCTGGGAACTCCACTGTCTGTCTTTTGCAGACCCGGGGTTTTCACCTCTTATGAAGGGAAGAAAACAAGTGGCTCTGAAATGACAGATGACCAGTTTATGTTAGATCTCTACTGCCATTTTTGTGATGTTATACATGCTCCTAGGTCACAAGAAAAAAGGTGCCTTTCTTATGCTATTGACTGATACTTATCCAGTGAGAACAAATATATTTTCTGGGTCAGAAAGAGATGTCTTTCTGTAATGATGGAAATTTGTATTGAGCCAAACAGTAGTCACGTTGCTAATAAAATAAATGTTAAATGAAGCATGAAGAATTTTAATTACTTTCATCTGGTACTTAGGGGCAATGAATTAATTCTACACTATTTTTCCTAGGAAAATACTTACTATATTTTCTGTACTTACTGTATATACTTACTATACTTACTGTACTAACAGTGTAAGTAACATTTGCAGCTATTTTTCGCATTTATTTACAAGTAACACTTTTTGTTAATACACAGAAATAAAAGTTAAAAGATATTTCCCCTGCCTCCTACACAATAGCACTGATTTAGTGAGCTGAACTTGATTTTTAGAATCATGTTTCAGATTAAATTAATTATGCTCTTTTCCCTCTGCAGATGTTATAACTGATATTAACCCCACAGTAAACATTAATAGAAAAAGGAAAAAACCCCAACCCTCTAGTAGGCATCGTCTGAGGGGTTAATCTGTAGCTCCAGTTCCATTGAATTGTGCTCCCATGCTGATGTGGTGTTCGCAGGAGGGCTTAGCTCCAAGGCAGTCTGGGTTGGACTGAGAGCAGAGCTTTTGTGTAGTTGTGGAGCAGCACACTCGGTGTTGGGAGCCGGGCTCTGAGAGGATGAACAGCTCTGGAGAATCACGGCTCGACTACTATGTCTCTTATGTTCACTGCTATAGTGTAGGTCTATCCAGCTATTTCTCTGCACGCTTATTTCCTTATTTTAGTAGTTCTTGTGTTGTATTCTGTTTGTACTAACCTCAGTTTATTTTTGTGTTGTCAGAGTAGCTTTGAGATTTTATGTTCTTTTTAGTTTTCTCTGCTATAAAATACGCAGATAGTAAAAACGTGTTCATTAGCTACAAATGTAATGGTTTATTTGAACATTTTTAGAGTCCTAGGCTTTCAGGACTCTGAACCTCTGAAGACCTAAGGATTTAGAATAAATGTTTATGCTTGTTCCAGATCTAGTGAGTTTGTACAGCAATATACATAAATATACATCATTGTTCTAAAGGCTGTGAAGCAAAGCTTACCAGTGTTTTCCATTTCCTGATATCATTCTAAGATGCCTCAAAAGAGGGAGCATTGTGTATTTTATGTGACTGGAAATAGTTTAGATGATAATGATTCTTACTATTTAAATAAGGGTATTGTGCTTGCAGTTCTTAATCTAAGCTTAAACTGCATCTATATGTATGTTGGACCATATCTCACAATGCTTGTAGACTGAATTTAGCTACAGGGAAAATGATCTTTTTGTGGTTCCAGTATTTATAAGCACTTAAACATTTTTCTAGAAGTCATGACTCTGGAGTCTTGCATTATACACAGATTTCTTAACATAAGTCATGTATTTAAAATGGTGTTACTGTTTTATGCATACTATAGACATGGAAAAATTGATTTAAAATGTATTTGGCATTTTTTATAGACAATCTTTTCAAAATATTTAAATGTTTAACTTTAAAACATTCTGATGTTTTGGTGTGAGGTGCTTTTTAAGCCTCTTAGAGAGTCTCTCCGTCTCTAAATAACCAATACAGGGATACAGTTATTGGCCATTCGACATTTTTTCTCCCCAAGGGACTCCTGCAGTTCTGTTTTTGCAGCATTTGAAGGCACATACATGTCATCTCAATGGTGTGTTGGAGACAGGGGCATCATTCATTGTCTCTTCAGATGCTGTTTAGGACCCAGCACTGGTGTCTCAGTGCCTTGTGCCATCTTGATGACACTGCAGGTGCTGTTGTGCCTCCTGAAGCACAGCTGCACAGAATTACCATCTTCATTTGAAGTCATCTTGTGCATTTATGGGAAAGCCTAATTAAAGGCATGCCTGGGTTTCTCATGTAATTATGTTGTTCAGCACTCTGTGTATCACTGGTTTGCTAAATAACCATTGGACTGGTTCATGCCATCTTAAGCCTACAAGGAAAAAATGAAGCAAGGAAGGCATTAAAAATTAAGTTTTGGAGAAAGGATGTGTCTGAACAAGAATTAACTTCTTTTGCCAACTTCTAGTGAAATCTCTAGAATAGAATTAGAGGCAATCAAACATATTAGTCTCTTTTCTTCCTTTATTTTAAAGAAACAAAAAAATAGAAAAACCTGAGGAGAAAGTACAGATGTTCTCTGGCAGAACAGCATGGATAGTTCAATCATGCAGTTTTGATCAATGTTATCCCTATAGAATTGGTGCCTAAACATGTTTCTGGCATGTGTTATCTGTTATAGACTCTTTCATCTTCCAATGTCTGTGATGAAAACAAAATCTGCTGAAAGGTATAGGGTAAATGCACATAAACATTAACACCCATGTGTCATTGCAAGAGGTCTGTTACATGGAAATTAGTGTTACTGGAGAGAGATGAGATGATAGAGGCTGCCTGCTTTCTCTTGAGTAAAGGAGGGGTAATTCACTAAGAAGTAAGCCAGAAGGCAGTTGGAAATGTAATCAAAATTAAATCATTATTCAATATGTTGCTGTCAAATGTGGCTTGTCTCAGGTCCTAGGCATATATTTGTGAGACTTAGTCACAATTTGGCAGGCAGGAATATGAGCTGGTGGTTTTTGTCAGGGCTAAAATTTACCATACTGCTGTCTGAGAGTGTTGTGTTCACAGGAGGGCTTAGCTCCAGGGCAGTCTGGGTTGGACTTGAAAGCACAGAGCTTTTGTGTGGTTGTAGGGCAGTGCACTCAGTGTCAGCACTGGGAGATGGGCTCTGTGAGGATGAATATATCTGGGGACAAGACTTGACTACTGTGTCTCTTGTGTTCACTGCTGTAGCCTAGGTCCATTCGGCTATTTTATTGCACCCTTATTTCCTCATTTTAGTAGTTCTTGCATTGTATTCTGTTCACAAGTTTATTTTTCTGTTAAAGTGTCACTGTAGCTTTGAGGTTTTTTGTTCTTTTTAGTTTCCTTTGCTATAAAGTAAGCAGGTAGAGAATGTGAAATGCAAGTGACTATTCTTGCTAATGATCAAAAATAATAGCAATCCTCTGCTAAATAAATACTGCCTTTGCCTCTGCTAAATAAATAGAAGCCTTTGGTCTTCTACTTGAAAATCTGTACCTTATAGTGTTAATTTTACTTCCCTTCAGCACCTTACAAAATGACAACCATTAGCCACCTTGCTGAGGTTTTGACTGTGCAAGTAGCATGAGAAGTGGGAGAAAGCACAAAGTATTCATGAAACGTGTATTGTATATTAACTCACTAGTAAATGATTTTTAGAACCTTGTTCACTTATAGCGTAACTCTCAAAGTTCATCCCTGAGGAAGAAAATTTAATTGCCAAATACATGTAGCTAATGTGATCAGTCAGGCACCTTTTTCAGGAGGTGAAATACTGGGATGAGTGAAACCTGCAGAGCAGCCTGTGGTAAATCTACACTGTTGGATTAAAAATTTTTGGTTCATCCCTTTCCGGATTCTGATTGCCCACACTGCATAAATGCCTTTTTGCTCCTCATCAAACCAGCTTGTTCTGTTTTGAGTGGGAATCCGACTGTAATGCAGTGGTATGTTCCTGGGAATGTGTGTGAGAACAGCAAGAATGGGACCAAGCCATGTTTGGGGCCCTCCAAGGTCCTTCAGCTCCAGCTGGAGCTCTGAAACACAAACAAAATTCTCTACACATCCTTATGCCACCCCAGGGCAAGTAACATGCAATGGCAGTGTTGTGCCATAGAACTAAAGCTCTGATGGGCTGGGAAAACCTTCAAAAAATGCAAAAAAAAAGAATCAGGTTTTTAGATAATAATCAAAAATTGGGCCAAGTGCTGTGCATGATTTTTAGTAGTGCAAGTGTAATGTAGTAAAGAGTTAAACAAACACATCTTTGATTTCTTCTGAATCTGATGAGATAAAAAAAAGGAGTTGGGAAGAACAAAACTGTGTTTCTTGCTTTGGACCAGAGTTAAAACAGGAAAAATGTCTCCTATTTGATGCAAGGCAGGCCTGTACAAAAGCCCTGAATTCTTGGCATGGGTATGAGGTCTGTTTCTAACGTGCAGGTCTGTCCTTGACAAGTCTCAACATTTTCCCTTTTCCTAAAGGTTGCTTGTGGTGGCCGACTTGAGAGGACTGTGAACTGGTGTACACTAAGGTCCATGCTGCTGTAGCTAAATGGTCTTCTGCCCTAAACTAAAATTTTAAATCAAATATCTGTGTACCAAAGTGCAGTGTAGATGAGCTGGAATTATTTCACTGCTTTCTTTTCCATCTGAGCTCTGCTAAAATTGCTGTTGCTGTAGCAAAACTCTCCTTGTGTTTCCTTTGTGGACACAGGCTGCAAACATTTAATACACATCTCATTGAAATGCATTTTATTAGAGTTCTTGCTGATTACTTATACCTTATTATAAGATGAATCCTATTTCTGTAAGGGTCCATAAATATCCGTGGTCTTTTAGTCAGTATCTACACTGATAATAAAGACGTGATCACCTCATCAGGGTTGTACTGGAATATATAAGCCTTTTATTAAACAGTAAAGAAACTCAACAGTAGGATGCATCCTGTGTGGATGGCAGGATACGAAAACTTGTTAACTGTCCTTTAAAATAAATTAAAGAGCGACAAAGAATTTGCATTCCTAATGTATTATGATATTGTCATTGATTTAGGCAGGACTAAGGACACTTCATGATATTGGCCCTGAAATACGCCGAGCTATATCCTGTGACTTGCAAGATGATGAACCAGAGGAAAACAATCCAGAGGAGGAGGAAGATGTTTATAAAGTAATGTCAGAACACAACCACGTGCATTGTTTTATCATATAATATGAGATTAAAGAACAAGCTTATCCTTGAATATGAAATAATATATATGTACCTAAACCCCTCAAATCAGTAAAATATAAATATTTTATAAATAAGTATATTTTATGTATAAATCTATAAAAATGGTATTACCAGGACACTTGCATTTCATCATAAATTTAGGAAGCAGCTCCTGCAGGGTGACTCTCCTGCCCCTAATTCTTTCTCATTAATTCTTATTTTTCCTTAGGCAAATCCTAAGAAAATGTATGAACCTTGCCATCTCAAATTTTGATAGTGGCATGGTGTAAACTGGAATTGTATTAACTTCTGCAGTGGTAGATAGGAAGAAGAGAATGAAATTCTGTGCAGCCAAACCACAACAGACACAGAGCTGCATCTTTAAAAATGAATGCCTGGAATTGCATACAGGACAAATAAATATAAATTGTATTTCTAGTTTCTCATGAGGGATATCAATAAGAATCAGTTATAAAAATGATTAGTTTTCCTCTTCTACGCTATTTAGTCCTAATGGCGAACACGTACGGTTGGTGTTATAATCAGAAGCAATCTGGAAACCATTTGTCAGCCAGCAAGAAAACTTAATTTTTCCCAAGCATTTCAGAAGAAGCAGATGTAAAACATGCTTCTACAGGAATTATATCAGAAGCCCCATAGCTTGCTACTGTCCTTTGCTAAAAAGGAGGATGTGGCACTGGAGGCAGTGCCCCAGCTACCATCAGTAGATGCATTTCTCTGCCAACCATCATTACCTCCTGTCTTCTCTAGATTGAGCTTCAAGACAGACTGCTGTCATCCAAGACCCACACCTGGCTAGACAGGGAGGCTACATTATCTGGGTCAGGTGTAAAAGAGAGCTGCATGTCATGGTCATAACTTAGCACTTCATTCTCTCTTTCACCATCCATTACACTCTCAGGGCTGGTAAAGAGTAAACTACTCTTTCTTGTACCTCTGCAAGAAGAAAGAATGGAAGCACTGAAGCTGAATGTTACCTACTTGAGTTATGCTTGCAAGCTGTTGCATGGCACTCCATCCTGTCTGAGTGACGCCTGTTGCAAACCGGTGCTCTGGGAGAACAGGAGACAATTCCACCAGAGTGTTCTCAAAAACGAAGCAGACACGTCCCTTTCTGAGGAAGTTGGTGCATGTTCATGTATGGGAATCTAGGTTTCTCCTGCGTAATAAAATGTGGAGAAAACTGGATATGTCACATTTAGTTGTATGGAAAAGAATAATGATCACGGCATAATGTCGATTTGACTCGGAAATACAATATTGTCATTATCACAATCACATCTGTGTCACTTCAGGAGATCCCATCTAAAGCATCATAAAACTAGAAAGAAAAATCACAGATTATTTGAATTGCTACTTTTGTATGCATGTAGGAGAGAAAAGTAAGTTGTCACTGTCAAAAATATGTTCTGTTAAGGTATCTGATATAATTTTTTCTTTCTCTTCTCCTAAAACAGAGGAATGGTGCCCTCTTTGGCAACCACATAAACCATATTAGCAGTGACAGACGAGACTCATTTCAACAGATCAACACCACACACCGTCCCTTACATGTTCAGCGGCCTTCATTTCCACCTGCAAGTGATACTGAGAAAAATATCTATCATCAGGCAGGAAACTCTGTATACCACAATCATCATCATCACAACTCAGTAGGAAAGCATGTTCCAAACTCAACAAATGCCAATCTCAATAATGCCAACGTGTCCAAACATCATGGAAAACACGCAAGTTTTGGAAATCGTGAGCACAGATCTGAGAACAGTTACCGTTCACACTCCAGAACTGATCACGAGAAGCGCAGACGGCCAAGCAGTAGGAGGTAAACTCACAAATACCTATTTGCTTTTAAATAAATTTACAAATACACTATAAGAAACTTATGCTAGGTGAAATTAATTTGACACTTCATTTCTGTTGCCTAACGATGTATGAGATTTATCTAAAATCTAACTCCGATGTATGGAAAATAGCTTGGAAAAGGTTTGAAAGTAGCAGTTTTCCTTAAAGTGAAGTTATCAGTTACAGCACAGATATTGTAATTACCAAAGAATTTCTCTTAATGACTTGTTCTTAAAATTTCTTTCTCATTTTCATGGCTTACCTGGATAGAACACGCTACTATGAAACATACATTAGGTGAGTTGATATTGTTCTGACATAATTGAAGGGGGCAAAGCAGTTTTTCTCCTTTCCTTTTTCTCCTTTTGCTTTTCAAAATTAACTGTATGACAATGCATATGATTAATAAATTAAGTGACGATTTCTAAGTCAAATTTTCCACTACCTGTTCTAAAAGGACAAACTTCTGGTCAAGTTCAAAGTTGTTCAAGTCCTTTTAAAAGTCCAGGCAGGTCTCTGCAGTTTTGAACAGGCTAAAGATCACACCTGATGATGGCCCTTGTTAAAAATTTACTTGCAAAGACTGGAAAACCACTGGTGTTAGCTTTGATAAATGTTAATGTGTACAGTTCCACTTATAGGGGACCCAAAATCTTTCCTGATTTTATGTCTTAATATTTTCCAAGACAACTTTTTAGAACAGGATCTGTTTTTTTAGTTGAAGTGCATAAATGGACATCTAGTGCTGGTTTTAATGTCTGGAGTTGCATATCCATGTCAGATTTTTCTTGGCAGACCTCACTGAGAACTCATTAATATTTGAGCCATTTCACAAACTTCACACATTTAAGAGAGGTTGTGCTTCTTCAAGTGACTGAATGTGTGTTTTGCAAAAATGTCTTAAACGTATTTGACTTCCCTGAGCATCCCCTTATTATTTCCCTGTTTGTATTATAAGGAAATAAAGGGAGATAATCTTTAAGAAACAGATACATTATTCATGTTCTGAACTGCACTACTCTGCACTACTATGACACCACCTTCTAGAGAGTTCTTAATGATGCTTTTTCCTTTGGAAGCAGATTAAAAGAACTGTGTGTAAAATAAAGAATGTACAATTGATATAAATAGAAAAAACATAAGTATTTGTTTGCTACTTACAGATCTGACACTGGTGATGGGCGTCGACCTACTATTTGCCGTGAAGAACATGAAGTCCAAGACTATTGCAATGATGATCATTATTTGGGAGAGCAGGAATATTTCAGTGGAGAGGAGTATTATGAAGATGACAGTATGTTGTCAGGAAACAGGTGAGGATATATTTTAAACTAGGAAAATATTTCAATAAATTAGATACTGTAGAGCCTTCCCTAAGCACACTTACACTCTCTAATGAAGTTAATATTCCACAACTGCTGGCAAGTAAAATGATGAGTAGGAATAGAGAGTGTACAGAAGATTTTTTGTGTTTGGCATCATGTGCTGACTCCAGCAAAACTTCTGTACCAAATTCAAAGGAAGGACAAAGTTCCTTTGAACTGATTATGAACTTGGTAGTGTATTTAACTCATATCATCTTTGCATTCAATATTTTAATTTCAGATTTAAGAAGAAAAGGCATTGATTTAATTTTGCTGAATTTAAGCTATTCTCTGCAGTTTTATTTCCTATACTTTCTTCAGAAATGGACTGGAGAGAGTTTTTCTAACTTTAGGATGGGCTCCCAAGTTAGTTCAGCTTTGAGCATTGCCAAATTTGATTTGAGCACTGTGCTGTTGGCTTCGGGCAGCAATGGCTTCAGCAACAGGGCAGGTCCTGACTTTGCATTGGGACTACTCCTGTCTGTAAATAACAGGCTTCCTGTTGTTCAGGCAGTGTTTGGGTGCTACTTTGGGTGGAAGTTCTGATATTCCTGTGATAGTAGTTCTTCAAATATAAGATCATTCCAGTGTTTTCTGTCAAGGAACAGAACCTGTATTTGGTAATACTTGAAGGACTTTCTATTTAAAAGAAAAACAAATGCACCTTTTCCTCAAATATCTTGTGGGGTTTTTTTTAATTCCGTAATATCCATCTTCTCCTTATGTTGTAAAAAGACATATGCATTTACCAGAATGTATTTTTCTTCCTTCCTATGTTTCCCTTCTGCTGGATAAATTCAATAACAAAAATAACCTCTACTTCTGTTGATAATTTTTTTTGCTTTGAAGTCCATCCCAGAAGCAGAGGAATTTATTACCATTTTGTCTTACATCCATAAGTGCATATGCACCAGTGCCAGACATGTTTAACTCTTCTTCTCCTCCTATACTGACTGTCTTCACCATCTGATTTCTGGCAAGATTGGCACCCTAATCTGCATCTTGCTGGTTTGCATAAAAGCTAGGATTTGCATGAAAGCTAAATTTTGCGGAATTCTCAGGTCACTAATTTTTTTTTATATGATAGAGTCAAATAACACCTTTCCAAGATGTGATTTTAAATGACAAGTATCCAGAATGTAAAAGGCTTAAATCCATTCTCTGAGTATCTGTGCTCCCACACATTACTCAGGCTTCACAAGAGAAGATGGCAGCAGTAGAACAGAGTATTTAGTTTATTTTTTTAAGCAGTGTGCAACTCAGGTCTTACATTTTAGCCTGTACTGGTAAGAAGAAATTGATTGAAAATATAATTTGATAAAAATTTCACCTGAGAACTGACTGTGTAACTGTACTAGTACAAAGGTGTATGCCCACTATCTCAAAATCATACAGAAACTGGAATTTAAAATTGAGTGGTGCAATTATATAACATAGTATTTAATTATCTTGCTGGAGAAAGAATAGACTTGAAAGTCTTCTAGAAGAAAACTAATAGATCAATTTACAGATACTCACTAAAATAACATTTTCTTGATTGTATTTTAAATGCAGGCATATATATGATTACCACTGTAGATATCACTGCCATGACTCAGATTTTGAGAGATCAAAAGGTTACCATCACCCACATGGTTTTTTTGAGGAAGATGATTCACAAATCTGCTATGATACAAAAAGATCTCCTAGGAGACGGCTGCTACCTCCAACACCACCACGTAAGTACATTAAGAACAATTTGTTTGCAAATCTAGAATTCTTTAAATGCATTCAGACATGTTCCGGTTTAAAAAGGCTTGTTTTCAGCTTGGATTTCAAACATGACATTTCTTGATTACTTTTGCCAGTGCAATGTTGTGTATGGCAGAAATATTTGTCCATCCTGAGAGACTGGCCAGAGAATCTGCGGCTTGTAGCTTACAAGTCAGTCTTTCTAGTATTTCTTGCCTCACTCATCCAATAATATAAAAATAACCAGTGTCATTACTAGTTTTAACTTGGTTTGATAAATGAAGAAAGAGCAAGGTGGGATGCAGCAATAGTTTGCTTTGAAACTTTGAGCAGGGGGTTTCAATCCATGTGCCCTTTACTCACACCTACAGATGTGCGGCACTGCTGTTGATCAGTGCCAGTCTCTCTAGGATAATTTTCAGGGAAGAGAGAACCTAGAGTGAACTTTGTTTTGGCTTTTCCTTTCCTCACTTTTGAAGTGCCTTTAGCTTTTTAACATGCTTCACAAGTTGCTGTGAAAAATAAGTGTTATGCTGAGCTAAGCATCTTATTTCAGATTCACATTCATATTTTATTCTGCCATCTCAGGAACAATGCTTAATATTCTGTGTTTCCTCTGAGGGAGAAAACGTTTCAGTTTATAGATTGAGTTAGCATTGTCAACAGATATGTTTACCTATTTCTTTAATTTTCATTTATTCTCTTCCTTAGATCTTTCCCTTGGTTTCTCCTTATCTCAAGAACAATGTTGCTTTATCTGCATTTCTGCAAGCTCTCATGCTTCTTATCTTGTAATTCTCTCTTTGTATGTTCCAGGCCATGCTGCAGAGATCAGCGATGCTGATCCTCTGCTGAAACTAGGCACAGGCTCAAAACTCTTGGACTTTTGGTCTTTGACCTCTGACACTTCATAGAGAGGAAGTACAAAAGTGCAAAAGAAACCTCTTTTTATGGGTCTTTCTTGTTGGTGCAGGAGAAACAACACTCAGCACTGTGCAGTGCCCACGGTGTGGGCTGCACAGCCAGGTCTGTCACGTGTCTCTGGGTGGTGCATTTAACCAGTGCCATCCAGGCAAGACAACGCAGGATTGTTTCTAGAAGTCTCCACATTTTATTTGTTCTAAGGTGGAGAGTTGTCTTCCATTCTGATGATGGTAGGAGCCAGAGCCACAGTCCAGTTATCTGTGGAAGGATGACTGCAAGGACCCCGTGAGTGGGAAAATGAGTTTCAGTCCTTTCCCATTTCAGTCACCTTAAAGGAAATGCAGGTATAGATTTAAAAGATAACAGTGTCTCAGAGACAAGTGTAGTGAGATCATGATGTATCTGAGGCACAGTCTCAGACTCTCCAAAGCTACAGAAAGCTTTAGTAAAGGGCAGCAGCAAAATATGTCATCATGTAATAAAGGTAGCATTCTTCAGCAATACTGTCAGTGTTGGATACACACTTTCGGCACTCAACTCCTTATGAAAAGACTGGTAATGCTCTTTGCTACTTGGCATTCTGACCTTAAGGGGCACAGACGGAAAAAGCAAAAAGAATGAGTCTGGTACTACAGAGAGTAAATAACTCAGATGAACAGTAGTGAAATGTCCAGAAAGCTGGTAGCTGTCTTCCAGCAGCAGAAGGAAAAGACTTCAGACAAAGGAGAGACTGTGAAAGGAGACCCCTGTACATCTTCCAACAAGATTTTATGATAGCAGAGGAATTTTAAGACAAAGAAATAGATGCAGGAGAACAACCTTCTTATAAAAATCCTCTTGGGTCTGCCCTTGAAACTGTTGTGAGAGAAGGGTTGAAGGCTTCCTCTAACTGCAGTCTTTGGCATTCATTTAACTTTTCTGATAAGGTTTAATGATGGTGTTGGGCAGACATTTCTTTAGAGGAAGTTGCACTTTTTATCTCTCCTACAGGAGATTAGATAAATGTACTAGATAAGAGGGTTTGATATCCTAGGATAAGAGGAGCTAGTTCTGATCTAAGTTGCACAAGGGTACCATAGGAAGTCCTTTGACTCACCAGTATAAGAAGAGCATGGTCAGGCCTCCTGTCATAACCATTTATTTAATATTCAGGAACACAGTTGAGAAATTATAAAGGCTTGGTATCTGAGCAGATTTTAAAAGAAGCTCACACCTATTATTTTTAACTAGAGTATGGTCTCTTTGGTCTGGGGAGGAAGCCTTAATGTCCTTGCATAAAAAAGGAAAGAAAAAAGAAAAAAAGGGATCTGCAGCATTGCTGCTGGCATCTGGATTCAGTCCATGCTGACATAACATACAGTGCCTTGGCTGAGAACTGCAGTGAATTGAGCTCCATGTCAAGCTTTAGAGATGTTTTTATACCAAACTCACCACTAAAGTATTGAAGCAGTTTCCAGAAGTGTACTGAGAAATGATTAAGTTGTTCCTACAGACTCTTTTCTGCAGAGAAGCATGTGCAAAGAAGTGTCTTGTTTTGGATGAGGGGACTTTTTGGATTGCTTTTTATTTGTTTTGGTATTGGGACATTTAGCATGTTAGGATCAGGAGCTAAGGCTAACATTCCTGTATTTGAATTTACCATACAGACAATGGAAAGAGACAAAGTTCGCATTAAGTGGACTGAATCACCTCCTGCAGGTGCCTGTTTTAGGCCAATAGCTCTTAAAAAACCTTGATTGTTAGTATCCAGCATTAAGTGTCTGTGGCACTTAACTCTGTTGTTCACAAAATTCTCGGTATTGGAAAAAAGATACCAAGAATAGTTTCAATTAGTTTCAAGAGAGCAAAGTTTTGTATCATTTCTTGGTACAATCAGGTTCTTTCCAGTTTTCCACTATGATGCTTGCAGCTGTGAGGATGTATCTGGATTTCAGCTGCTGTTCAGCATCCAGGCTTTCTTCACACTGAAGCTTCCCAGTGTTCTGCAGGTTTTCACCAAGACCAGCTGAAACATTTCCACATCAGCCAAACGTCTTGTTTGAATTCAGATTTCTACTTTTTCCTTTCTAGCATTCACATGAATTACAGTGTACGTGACAGCTGAGATCAGGGCTGGTCGTTGTCCTGAGTAACAGAATAAATAGTAGGAATTGACAGCATGACTCAACTTTGACTTGGATATGACTTTTCATATTGCACATGGCTTCCAAGGAACTGGGGATTTGGTATTTGCTTTGGGAAGTCTGATTCATTAGAATCCAGAGTTTGAAATGGTGGGGAAGAAAGAAGAAACTCACAGCAGTTTATGGCAAACCTCTGCAGTTGGGTGTCTGAACCAGTCAGGTGCATCACAAAAGCTTGTTCTGTGAAACAGCTGACTCAAATTCGGTTATATTAGGCTACTTGTATGATTTCTACCTGGGACTGCTTTTGCTCATTTGATGAATCTATCCTGTATCTTATAACCAGCTGCTTACTTCTGTTAGCACAAGTTGTTTCTTACTTGGGGATCTGTTTTTGTTTGTGTTATAGTTGACTCACACTGGAATTCTAGAAATAACAGACTTTGAGCAAAAATATTTTATGTTCCTAATGAATTATGGTTTCCCTGTAGCACACAGAAGATCTTCCTTTAACTTTGAATGCCTCCGCCGACAAAGTAGCCAAGATGAGATACCACTCTCTCCTAATTTTCACCATCGCACTGCTTTACCACTTCATTTAATGCAACAGCAGGTAAACACAAACTCTGACTTAACTAATAATAAGTTAGATCTTTCCAGCTTCTATATTGTACTTCTGACTTTCACTGTTGTTTGAAACAATACTAGTGTATTGGAGTGTTTGCTGTGAGTAACTTCTAGGCCAAGTGTAGGCTTGTAGTAGAACACTGACCTTGTACAAAACATTGAGAATGAGGAGCTTGTTCCTTTGACTCTTGAAGTGCCCACAAAGAGTGGGGATGCCCTAAAGAATTTTGACCAGGACCGCATGACACAGCAGCTGTTTATTAATCTTTGCCTATGGGGTTACTCAACTCCATTTGTGTGAGAATTTGCAAGTACCACATACACGTCTTCTGGGGCTCAGTGCCTGACTTGGATAATGCTGACAGCTTCCTATCCTGTCCCTGCAGGACAGAAGGGATGTTTCTATACTTTGCTTTCTTGAATATATTGCATAAGCAAAAAGATTTTGTGATATGCATAAAATGGAAAAAAATAGCACTTTATCCTGTCAGTTTACCAGTTTCAGTGCTGTTCTACACTACACATCAGAAAATGTTAATTTTGCAAAGCTGCTGCCTGCAAAATTGAACTAAATGCTGAAGTGAGAAATGGGTATCACTGAGCATTTGAAATCACTAACTTCTCACATTCTTCGCCTCACCAGGTCATGGCTGTTGCAGGTCTGGATTCCAGCAAAGCTCATAAACACTCACCAAGTCGTTCAACGCGTTCCTGGGCTACCCCACCTGCCACCCCTCCCAACAGGGACCGCACTCCGTATTACACCCCTCTGATCCAGGTGGACAGGGCTGATTCCACAGAGCACATGAATGGCAGCCTGCCTTCCCTGCACAGGAGCTCTTGGTACACGGATGACCCTGACATTTCCTACCGGACATTTACACCAGCCAATTTGACTGTCCCCAATGACTTTAGGCATAAACACAGTGACAAGCAGAGGAGCGCAGACAGTCTGGTAGAAGCGGTGAGTATTGCAGGAACCTCTGAACTGGCCAGCAGTGTCTGTCTGTTCAGTTTTTGTGTTGGCTTTAAAAAGCATATCATTTGGTTCACAATAGCTCTCTGAAAAATGTGTTTTTTTCAGTTTCATAGCCCCCAGCTGGCTTTAAGTAAAGAGTGAAACTTTTTGAGTTGCATAGTAAAGGATTTCTGCTGAATCTAAATCGTAACATCAGTGAGGTAGTAATCCGAGAACTGAAGATATTTCAATATTTTGAAATCTAAGTTTTCTAGATGAGGATCAGTTCTGGAGTATCCCTCCACAAGGGCAATAAGGAAGAGATGATGCATATGCCTGTTTTCTTCATTGTTTCTGTAGAAATATATCACCATTTTTGCAATAATCTGAATAAAACATCAAAAACTCTATGAATCAGTGTGCTAAATGCAGAGGGGTAAGTAACAACTACAAAGATTGATTTATAGGTGTACTAAAGAATGTTAGGAATTTCCTTTAATGTTAAAAAAGATGTAAAGATAAAGAGTGTACAGCATTTCTGAATCATAATTACTGTTGTTGCTTCTATCTATCACTTCTTTTCCATTGCTATGAGCTAAACAATACATTTTGTTACTTGTTTTAGCGCATGGGAATTCAACATCTTTTTTCCATGAACTCTAAAGTACTGAGAACATGCAAAATCTGTATTTCAGGCAGTTGTTCTAATTGCACCATCTGAGATATATTAACTGTATCAGCCTGATGATTCATGTTTATCAAAGACTACCACAAAATTTCTGAAGAGAAGTGTCAGATGTGCTGCAAAATCAGTTGTGCTATCACACACCTCAAAGTGTGATTTAATTGTTCTTTACACAGGCAGTTTTGATGGGAGTTGCTGTAGTGATTCAGCATGGGGTTTCTAGTGTTTTCCACAAACAAGAAGCTTTGTTATGATCTGTCTGTTCTTCTCTGATTCCATTGTGTATCTCACTCTCTCCCATTCATCTGCCAGGTACTTATATCTGAAGGCCTAGGAAGGTATGCAAAGGACCCTAAATTTGTTTCTGCTACGAAACACGAGATTGCTGATGCATGTGACATGACTATTGATGAGATGGAAAGTGCAGCAAGTAATCTTCTCAATGGAAATATTAGCAATGGGACCAACGGGGATATGTTTCCAATTTTAAGCAGACAAGATTATGAACTTCAAGATTTTGGTCCTGGCTATAGTGATGAAGAACCGGAAACGGGACGATATGAAGAAGACTTAGCTGATGAAATGATATGCATTACAAGTTTATAGTATTTAGCAAGGAAAATGATTCTAATAACAGAAAAAGTGCCTCATAGTTTAAAGATGCTAGGCACTAGCTGGAGTGAATAACCAATCAAAGTTTTGTACGAGTGATGTCACACCTCAAGGAAGCCATAACTAATAAATTTATTATCTCCAGGTTGCCGAAATGTGATCAGAGCTGCAGTTTGTCAAGTCTCCTCCCGCAGAGCCTTCAGTTCCTCTGTAGGAATAAGGTTATTTTGAAACCAAGCAGATTGTGACAATCAGTTTTTTGAGGGCTAGAGCAGGATTCTGAGGTGTAATATCTTGCCTGTCTTTCAACCTTGTGCTGCTGTCCTTTATAGTAGAGCAGGATTTTGTCAGTGAAAATGTCTGTATAGGTCTGGCACAAAATTGTGCAGGAAACAGCAACATGAGATGAGTGATGACAACAAATAATGTCATTACCTCAGTGCTCAATAGCATATCAGCTACCCATTGCATATCCATTCTAACGTTGTTTTCAAACTTGCCTCCTGATTTCTTTTCTTAATGCTGTTCTAAAATGCAGTTTGTCATGCTCTACCTGTTAGAGATCTTTGGAAAAAGAAGTTATATAAAGAATAATCTGTCATATGTAACATCAGTTTACATAGGAAAATATCATTCAGATAGTCTGTTTTATGACTATCACGTTAAGGGCAAAATATACTGGAATAATTGCATTCTTACTAATGCACTTGCAACCAGGTTATAGTAGAATTAGATAAGATAGTTTGCTAAAAATTATATAGTAGAAAATATTGTAAATTAATTGTAATATACAATGATTTGTATTTGTAAAGAGATGTTCTATATTTTGTAATTATTGTACCGTAATTGAACTGCAGCAATATTTATGGACCCTAATTATTGTAACTCTCCACAGAATTCTAGATAGAAGTATTTTTACTTGGAATATATAGATCTATAGCATAAATATTTAAATAGAGCCACCTCTCAGTGTAAATCTCTTTTTGGGATAAAGTGTCAAGTTTGAACTTGGCAACAGAACAGATTTTTTTTTTTAATAATTGAGTCAAAAGAATCTCTCTGCATAAGGGATGCACCATTGACTACTTAAGTCTTATACTTGGAAAGGTAAAAGATTTAAAGTTATTTCAACTTTTTTGACTGAAAAATAAGCTCTAATTTTATTTTTGTATTAATCCCATGCAAAAAAAATTAACAACTTGGCAAGTTCTGCCAAGGTATGGTCATGAGACTAAGTGTAATACCTACATACCCTAATTTGACACAGTAAGCATCTTGGGCAGAAAATACTTCACAGGGAAATTAAAATGCTTTACTTCAGTACTACATTGTCTGCTCGTAAAGAAAAGAAATATGATAAAATGATTCTACACAGAACCAAAAACCTTGATATACAAAGTATACTATTTTATTGCCTCTACCTTTCTGTTGTTCTGTGTGTACTATTTCAAAGATTTATTTTTATGCAATCAAGAGAGGGCTTCGATATTGTTCACAATGCAGTAAAACCCTGAAATGACTTTGAGGCTGAAATGACCTTGGAGGATAATTAAAACACACGGAAAGCTACTGTCTATTTTGTTAGCACTGGATAACAATGACTTGTTCTAACAAGTTATCTTATCAGGTTTTACCTGTAGTTCATATGCTAGATAGCAATCCAGTTCACATTTTTACAAATGTGATGTTTAAAACATGTCAATAAGCATTTTGTACATAATGACAGTTTCCTATGAATAGCTTACAGACTTCCTCTGAAATCATTCTTATTTCAAATGCCAGGATAAGAACTTAAAGGTTTGTAAATTATTTCTTGACCTACATCATTTTGTATTAAAACAAATGCAAAATGTTCTTCAAAATAAAACTGTGTAATAATTTTATTATACTTGGGTGTCCTTTTACTAATATTTTTTTTCACCAAGAAGCTCCAATGGTTAAATTCTGTTTGCATTGTCTGAAGAATGGGAGGGGATGTGTGGAATATAGTATCAGTCTATAGTATCAGAGCATGCACATCTTTTATGAATGGTTGCTGTTAACCAGAAAGAAAAAAAGCAACTAGAGTATTCATATAAAAAAAGGGATTATTACTTCCCTAGATACAGATCTATGGAAACAATTAGGAAAATTTTATTTTAATCCCCTAAAACATCAATATTTTTCATGCTATCTGCTGGGAAGTGGTTGTGTAGATTACCCAGCTATAGTCACTTGTTGCATTTTCCCAGCTTACAGAAAAAAAACTCCAGGGAGCCAAAATGGAGCTTTCTGGATTTGGTATCTTGTGAAATAACAATGAATAGTTTTCAAAGTTCCACCTACTGTGGTATACCCACTTCTGAAAACCACCTGTAAGGCAACAGAAGTTAAACATTAAAAAAAATAAATAAAATCCCAGACTTTTATTTTGTTGAGCATCGACCTCTGATAGCACATCAGATTTGGCAGAATGAACTGAAAGATTTTTTTTTTAATTAATGATTTGTCCAAGGAAACAGAAAACAATATGCTGACCTCACTGTATTTTCTTGCTGTTAGTCCTTAGCCTTTAATAATTTGATGAGAGACTCTTTAGGGCAGATAAGCTATTTTATGAGAAAACTGTTTGCAAAAGTAAACAAGGAAGGAAATTTAGTTTCAAACCATGTTCTATGTAGTTAATAGTTTAAGGGAGAACATATGTATGGATACATAGAATACCTGTTCAATTTTACTAAAGAAGTCCATGGAAAAAAGTAATCAATATATGCACAATTATATGGTAATTGGCACCCTTAAAATACTGCCAATCATATTAATTATTCAATACAGAAAACTAGAAGTTCTTTCAACAATTAGAACATATTTTAAGTCCCCAAATTCATTTATGTGTGTTTGTAATGACAGAAAACATTAGTAAAGAATTAGACATTGTGAAGTCTTTTACAGTGAAGTAAATTCACTGAAAAAGTGAATCTACAAAATATATTCATATTTGAACACTGGGGGCTTTTTGGAGCTTGGATGACAGAAGAATTGAGACTGAAGTTACAATACTGTGATAAGATATCATGTGTTCTCTCTACAATAACTCTTCATTTTAACTATAATATTAAAAGTATTGATTCTTTAATTATTCCTTAAAATTTCTGTGTTTATTGTATAGAAAATGCATATTCCAAGCCCAGTTTACAGTTTTCCAGTATTTATATAGCTGCCTCATTCGGTTGCAGATTAACTGAAATCAGACACTTGGAAAGGATTTTAAGTTGCTGCAACATCAGAAGTTCTGATGTACAAAACCTTACATAAATTAAATATAATGCAGTTTTATAAATACTGCTATTTTCTGCTGCTTTTGAAAGCATTTGTCAAACTAAAGCAACTTGAACTGAAATGTGTGTACAAAAGATGTGGGTTTGGTCACTTTTCTTTCTTAATCTCATTGTCCCCAGCCAGAGACCTCCAACTGTCTGAAGCATCTGCAGCAAGGTATTCCCATGGAAATGCTGGTGTTCCCACTTGTAGAACTGTTGCTGGTTCAAGCCATGCTGGCGGGTCTAGTAACTTCCAAATTCTTACATCAAACAGCTTTTACAGTTAACTGGTTTTGAATACATAAATAGAAATATGTGTAGAAAAATTAGTGTCTTGGTAGAATTGGGAATAATCACACTCTATTATTCTGTTAAATAAGTAAAACACTGGAATTATCAGCCTGTGTTCTGCAATTCAATAAGGTGTTAATAAGATGGTTAATTTTAGCTAGCAGACTGCCAGTGCTCCACAGGGCATGTTAGAATATCTTGGACGTGTTCTAAGCATGACTTGACTGCTAGAAGTCAGAACAATTTTACCAGGAATTCAATATCAGCAGCCAGATGTCAGCAAGAGAAACTAATGGTAAGACTGGTGTTACCTAATGATTTCCCCAGAGCAACAAAACCTTTCAGCCATTTCTCTAGCACTGCGTCAGAGGAATGTCACGAAGGAGCCTCAGCGTTTACAGCAGTGAGGCTGGAATTAATAAAGCAACTGCAGTTCACAGCAATGAAAATATCTAAGTGTTTAGAAAGGGAGGAATCTGCAAGGTGTCTATGGGTGCAAGAAAAGATTATGTTTCAGAAGAAATGCCTGATTATTTGATTACTCAGTGCAGCGATGTGTACCTGAACTAAGACACATACAGTTTGGCATAGATACCTTGCTATTTACTCGTATTTTTAGGGCTTGACATAATGGCAGAGGATAGGTCTGTGTGTGTTCAGTGATAAGTTATGTAAACCAGTGGCTAGTTAATCCTCTGCAGTTGCATAATGACAATTCCCATTTTGCATGCCTAGAGTGGAAACCCATGTTGTAAATCTGCAAATGCAGGAACTTCAGCTTTCCACCTTGCCAAATTGCTTCCCCTCTCAACTGCACAGGACTGTGGTAAGTCTCACCTGTTTATATTACTCTGAGTATGCTAATTGTGTTCCAAATGACACTAAGACACTTACTGAATACCTTTAAAGGAAAATCTCAGAAGCACAGGTGCTGAATAAAAATGATTTGCCATTAAAAGGTACAGAATACGCAGTCCATGCTTCTCCCAAACACACATTCACATCAGATCAATTGTGCCTTTCAGCTAATCAATCACCTATGACTTGAAATATTCCTGTTCTTCCCCTCATTTCAAAAGAAGGCATCACATACATAGAGAAGGTTTACCTGCCTCTTTTTGGAGCAGAGTTCGCCGTCATCTTCCATCTTCAGTGTTTTTGTTTGTCTTTATGCAGAGATTGAAGTGAATCAAGTCCTTTCCCTCAGTTAACAGCAGGGCTTCCAATCACTGCCTTACAGCGAGCACCACCAGGTACGAATATCTGCCTTAAACATCTGCAGTTGTCCCTCTAGCCAATGTCTGAGTCAGCAAGGTTTTTTACAATCTGTTCAAATGGTGTCAAATTCCATTTTTTTTCTGAAAAAAAGTTTATTCTGTTTGCCACCAAACTTTGGCTACAGAAGCTTTTAATTTATAATTTGACAGCTGCTTAGTCAGAAGTTATTTTGCAATACTTAATAAATACAAACTAATCAATGGATTCAATTTCATTCAATAAGTTGTTCCCTTAGGTTTGTTTTTTTAAAAGTCAGTACCTGAAAGTTAGATTGACACAGAAAACAGCCATGAAAGATCATGTAGCTTAATTTACACATTTGAAGATAATAAAATTAAGATTTAAGTCCCAACTAAAATGGATTCACTGAATAAGATACTTGTGTTCTAATTTAAAAAGATCTCTTCCCATATTATCAGCTTATGCAGTTATTTTGAATAACATTTCATTTTAAATGTAGTTTGGCTGTAATTTTTTAAATAAAAGCAAGGCACCATTCACAGTATTTGTTGAGAAATATGTTTTGTAAACAATCATCTTGGAACTAAGACCAGTAACTTTAAGGATGTTACAGGAAGTGCAGATCTCTTACTGTGCCAAATGATAAAGTGGTACAACTAAATCAGCTTAAATTGTGAACAGAATTCTACTAAGCTCCTTGTGGGAAAAAAAAAAACAAACAAAAAACCAAAAAAACAAGGAGAAATTCCAGTTTTCTGTTACATTTTTATAAATATTTTTATAACTATTAGCTCCAGCTCTGTATTTTTTTGAAAAATAAGTTTCTGATATATGCAATGTATGTCTTCTTCCTGAATACTATACAGTTAAGACTGCTAATGAAATCTCACCTTCAGTGTGAATTTGTAAACCATGTGTTCCTCTCATAGAAACAAGATTTAACAAACTGTGAGCACATGCAGGTTCCTCTCTTTGCTATGAATTCTGATACAAACTACTTTGGCTTGTGAATATGAAATTGCATAAATGCCTACATTTACTTAACCATTCCTTGCAGGATGTGGGGATAACTGACCAGCCGTTAGCCTGGATAATATTCTCATAGCAGTTAAAATTCTTCCTTTAAATAACAAGGCAGACCATAATGATTTTCAAAATAGCACACATTAATATCTTCCATTCCTCATGCAATTGCACAGTATTCCTGGCTCACGTGCACACCTGTCATTTAGAAACAGCTTCTCTTCAACAAAAAGTTTGAATTTACCACAGGAGGTCATATTTAACTTAACTTGTGATTCTTGGGGTGGCCTGCACAGGGCCAGAAGTTGGACTCAATGGTCCTGATGGGTCCTTTCCACTCAGCATATTCTATGATTCTGTAATTCTAAAATAAGCGACTTAAACCAGCTCATTAAAAAAAAAAAGCAGGTAGTCTAATAAAAAAAAAGTTAAAATTAATAGTTATTTTATTAGGATATGTTGTTTTGTGGGATATTTATCATGTTGGCATGTTCAGTATGAGATCCCCACATGCTGATCAAAGCCTAAGTAGCAAAAGATGTGAAAGGATGAGAATATTCATTTATCTCTGTGATTCCAAGGTTTTGGGCTTATATACAGGAACGTTTTTCTCCTGAAGTGATGGGAGGCCCTTAATTATATCTGCAGCTTTCTCCGCTATCATGATAGTTGGGGCATTCAGATTTCCACTGACAACACTGGGCATTATTGAAGCATCGACGACTCTGAGGTTCTCAACGCCAATGACTTTTGTTTGGGGATCAACTACAGCAGTGCTGTCTGAGGGCAGACCCATTTTGCAGGTGCAGGAAGGATGATAAGCACTATCAGCCTTCTGCCTTATGAAAGCATCTATTTCTTTGTCAGACTGAACGTGGCTTCCCGGTTGAATTTCAGGCCCACAAAATTTTTCCAAAGCTTTCTGAGCAAAGATCTCTCTGGTCAATTTGACACACTGGCGGAATTCCCAAATATCTCTTTCTGTGCAGAGAGAAAAATAAGAAAATTGTAAGTAGACCTTTAATTTAGCAATACATACAGAATGCATAACAGAAAAAATAGCATAGAAGAAAAAAGGCTGGAGGGAAAGTCTCTCACTTACTGCTGAAAGCCATAATAAAGCAGAATATTTTTCAAAGTCACAGATATTTACATTCACTGTGAACAAAACTCTCACTTGTATTGCACAGTCCCAAAAGGGAATAGGTGAGCTATGAGAAATTGCTCTTTATTTTGCTGTACCCACTGTCCAGCCAAGGCCATTATTCTCAGCACAAAGAAGCAAATGAGATGCATTCCTTCCCAAGCAGAGGAGGGATGGAATGAACAGCATGACACAGCAAACACTGAGAATTCTGACTGCACCCCCTCCAGGGAATTCTTCTAGTTTATAGGGTGCTTTGGACAACCACCTCTTTCAATACTAGTTGATTTTATAAATGAAAAATCAGTAACAACATACCAACCAACGCTTCTGAAGTGGTGCTGAGTAGATACAAAAATCTGCCACTGAAACAGGCAAGAAGTAAGTTGACATCAGAGCAAGGAGAGGCTGCAATTACCTGTTGACAGGTAGTTGGGCTCAATGACAGGATGGTCATTGGGGTCTGTACTCTTCAGCTTCAGCCAGCCCACACTTGTGCTCCTCATGGGTCCCACGTGGACCTGCAACAACAGTGCTGTACTCGTGACACAATCCCACCAGATGAGGTTCCAAATTCAGTATGAGATGGGTTTTTTTTGCAATTTAGACAGACTTTGCAAATTCAGCAAAAATAAATGTTAAACAGAGATAATGGAAAATACCATCGAAGATTTTCCTGTTTTACATAATTTTTTTGTAAATGTATTCCATAAGGGGAAGGAAACACCAACTCACAGCTGTTCTTTTGATTTAAAATACAATCATTCCAATTTAGCAGTAGCAGAGCATTCTAATACAATCAGCAGTTGGACCAAATTACTATCATCCCTGAAGAAAAAAGAATGGCAAAAAGAAATATGTATATTCAGTGACAGTTCTCCAGAATTAGCACAGACTTGAATCAAGATCACAGTCTAAAATGGGGCTTGGATTTGTGCCAATTAATAAGTATGTGGTCTTATAAATTTTTACTTAAACCTTTGTCTAAACTGCAGTGGAACAGGGAACAACTTGATTTAGTTTTCAACAGCACCTACCATAATGTTATCCTAATCAACAGCACTTCACTAGTGCAAATCCTTGAACAGCAATTCAATACTTGCATATTTTCTCAGAAATAAAAAGTAACATAATTTTGGTAGCAATATCAAATGACAAGCTTGTGTTTTTTTCCCCAATGTAGGAGGTTAAGCCAACTCTTTCATATTATACTGTACAAAGTATTTTTCAGTATACAGTCAAATTATCAATATTTGCAATGGAGTGTAAGCCTCCTTGCTAATACAAGACATTATTGGAACATATTCTTCAACTCACCTGGTAAGCTTCCATTGTGGAAGCAACCCGACCATGGTCAATCACCTGAGAAGGAAGAAAGTGGAACTGAATGTCGGGGTGAGGAACCCCTGGTTCACTTCGGATAAAACCACCAGATTCTAAGTGGGCAGTGGCTCCCTCACCTAAAGAGTGTAAATGAGATTGAAGATGCCATTAAAAGACCTCAGAAGAGCAACAAATCCACTGCTTTTTAACCCTTAGTAACACTAACTACTATTAATAATTTATAGATTCAGCATCAATTGCAAGGAACGCGAATCCATTATGAACAGCTTGTAATTTAAGCAATGTGCATCACTTCCATCTGCTTTTTAATGACTAGATAAATGTAAATATGCATAACTTTGGAAATCCTGTTTGTTTGAGAGCGGGCTGTTACAGTTCTCTCACTAACTGGCAGACCCAGGGTCTGACTCCAGAAGCAGATTTGGTCCCAGGGCCCACAGGTGTGGAGGGAAGCGACCTCAGCATCCCGATATTCCTGCCCTGCACACTCCCTGATGTGCAGTACAGTTATCCCATCACATCCCCACATGTAATAGGCAGAACCATCCACAGTCCCCACCCTGAAGGGAAAGATGAAAAGCCTGCAATGTGCCCCATATAATGTTATTCCCACATCTGTTTAAAACTGTAAGTTAGCTGTCAATATTTACTTGTGTGGTAAAAAGCCACATATACCCAGTGTAAGTTGTCAAATACTAACAGAATAATTCAGCAAGTGGTGAAGACCTCAACTTTGACCAAACTATTTTACTGATGTCAAGGACTGTATTTACAGATTCTTTTTAAGGTACAACTTACAGCTGAGTTACTGTAAAATGCACTGTCCTTTTAGCAAAAGTCAGTTTGCATTTACTTGCAGGCCTAAAGGATTCTGATCAGAGCAACAAATAATTGTTCTTCTGGGACAATTTTACAGAAAACTTAGTTCAGTTCAACAATATGTTTCTATTGACATTACATGGATTTCAAGTAGAATATTTTCTTCATTTTTTTAACAATAGCTTTCTCAGTAGCACTGATTTTAAAATGTAGAATTTTTCTTCAAATGAGATACAGGAATGTCAAAAATAGCATTAAAATATTCTGATTTACAAGAAAATATTTCAAATCCATTTGCAAGTTCCAGTTATTTTCCAGAGCATGAAAAAAGTTACATATCAAGGCTCCCAGCCTATGAAATTCATGGATGAAAGGCTGTAATAATAAATCAATCAAGGGTAGAATGATTGCATACTTTGTTTCATACCTGTAAATTTCCAAAGCCATTCCAGACCAATCCTCATCATGTTAAGTGGCTTTTGTGCACTATATAGGGTAATAGGCTTGGTGCACTTTTGCTGGACGTACACTTCTAAATGATCTTGAAGGTTCTGCCCTACTCCTGAAGGCAAAAATAAAGGGGGAGGAGGGAGAATAAAGGGTGGGAGGGGAAGTTATTTCATACAGAACAGTTACACACCACATTGGCTACCAGAAAACAGCATAAATGGGAACTAAACTGACTTCTTACAAGGGCAGTGGTGACTAAGACCAAAACCATGAGTCATATCAGCCTTTTGCTCATGTCAGAATAAGGTTTTACATAAACATAGCATAACTAGAATGAAAATAGAAAGTTAGTACAGTACTAACTTTTTTAGTTTTAAGGAAAAGTTCATGTTATTCCTTCTATATTTGAGTATTTATGACAGTGAGAGTTTATACAATCTGTTGTGGATCAAAACTCACTCAAAATCCTTAATGAGAATTGTGCTGCTTAACCTTAAAGTGTGCCTTCAGAAAGGCATTTTTACTATCAAATGTAGTGAAGAAAGTGTAGGAGTTTATAGTTCAGTTCTATAATCAATGCATGTTTCCAGTGATTTGTATAAAAATCAATGCAGCTTTCCACTGATTTGTAACAAACACATTTCAGTCCACACAACGTGATATAAACAAAACTGAATTTCATGATTCATTTTATTTAAAGGTCATTGAATTGCATCTGTAGGAACATGAAAGGTTAAAACAAATAAAAAAATTACCAGGAAGATGGCAAACAACAGGGATTCCCAGTTTTTTTAGATCATCTGCATTTCCAATTCCAGACAACATAAGCAGCTGTGGAGAATTTATGGCACCTCCACTTAAAATAACTTCCTTATTGGCAAAAACCTAAAAGGAAATGAGCACAAAAGCCCTAAGATTATTAAGCCTGAGCTGACTGAAAGCAATGTCAAGAGCTTCTGTTCGGATATGCTGTTCTGATCCAGATTAGACACCCTTCCCTCACATTTTCCTCATCCTAAATGCGTTCCTGTCTTGCCAGAAGTTTCCGCAGAGAGAAATAATCAAGCTTTCACTTTGATCATTTCTGTATTTATTCCCAGCTTTACAATCCATTCAAATCGGATGGCACATAAACATTCAGCTCAGTCAGTACCACGGCTGCAAATAAACTCCTGTCCTACTTGCCAGGAAAAAAGTACCTATGACATTCGGATCAGTCAGTTAAGCTTCTCTTCCGTTTTCAATAACCATTTGTAAATTAAAACTGAAACTCCTAAGGGAGATCTTGAATTCAGAGACATGCTAGCTCAAAAATTCTCAAGAGCTTATTTTCTTAATTCAACCAAGACTAATGTTTGGTTTTTTTAGCTCGTTGTAGTTCTCAGAAGCCCCTCAATCACTACAGCACTACCGAGAAAACTGTCTGCAGGCATATCCCTAATTCTGTTTTGCTGACACACTTTTCATAAGACAGTTTGGTCTGAGCTGGTCATGATACAGCTGCTAAACTATTCCTCTGCCTTTGACTTGGTTTTCTGTGCTGTATAATTCTTTTCCTAGAACCTTTTCTGCAAGTATTTTGGCACATCATCCTTCCAAGGGTTCTGCCTCAGTATATTCTCATTTAGCAATACCAAAATCTTTCTCTGTGTCATTTGTATTTGGGGTCTTCCTCTTCGCTGTAGCCACATCTCTTAAATTTGGGATCAGAATAAGCCCTCCTAGTGCTTTTTACAGTTAAAACTGTGTGGAGTAAGGAAATATTGATACCCTCCTCCTTTTCCCTTCACTCTTTGAAAGAGGATGATGTGGGTGAACCCAATCATGTTCAAACTATCCCTTTCTACTCCAGTGAGATGGCTCATGGACACACACGTGTTCCATGAACACGCACGTGTTCCATCCTCCCTGGTCACACGAATGTTGCCTGTTGTATAGACACTGAGTTAGGGATTACAAACTGAATAGTAACTCTCGGACATAAGAAAGAAAATTCAACGTTCATCTATCCTTAAGAAAGAGCAACTACACCACAGAAGAAGCAAAAAGTATGCAACAATTTGATGCAAATTCTAAGCTAGTCCAACATGTTAAAGCAATACATATTTGCAAAAGTAATCCCATAACATTTATCCTTGAATTCTAATATATCACTGTGGCCATGGTGAAGACAAAATAGGTGACACACACAATTACTCCCCTGAGCTTCTCCTCATTACAAGCAAAATCCAAGAGGGTTTAAGGAAACATAGAGGCTACCCAGGGAAGTGCTGGAGTCACCATCCCAGGAAGCATTCAAAAAACAGGGAGATGTGGCACTTTGTGGTATAGTTTAGTAGGCAAGGTGGTAGTTGGTCGAAGGTTGGACTTGATCTTGGAGGTCTTTTCCAACCTTAATTCTATGATTCTGTGATTCCATGTGTGGTATTGCTCATCTGCATTTTCCACTTCCATAGAATGGAAGGTGCTATTATGAGTAGCTGTTTGATTTTATTTTAGGTAAGATATTTAGCTTCTAAAGTAACATTAAAAAGTGATATGCTTTTCCTATAGTATGGTGGAGCATTAACAGATTAGCATGGAAGGCATATTAACTTGGAGTAATTCTGTCCTTTTTGAACGACACTTCAGCTATACAGAATGATTGTAAATGAGATTGTTGCTGGAGTAAGACTAGGAAGTAATAGGAAGAAGAAGTTTCATAAATTATTTTCACACTATTTATCTAATATTGCTCACAGATGGCCAGTGAGCCATTTTTGTTTATTATTGTTTTGCTCTGGGCAATCATTAGTATGTTAAAAGCACATCTATGCCTGTTGAATCAATACTTAGATCTGTATTTTGCATGTTATACAAATATAACTTACTTACATTTTCTATGGTACACACAGAACTGGTGCCAATTTGTTCTAAGTACCATTCAAATGATGTTTGTTCAGTCTAAACTCACTGCAATGTCAGCACTGTAGTTATTCTCAGCCTATATAGTTTTTCATGGTGCTTAAAGTTAACATGCTAAGAGAAAAACTGACTTTGATATACTTTTGTATGGGTTATTTAGTTTGTGATACATTGAAACATTTTAATCCTTTAAAATATTATTTTCTGCTTGATTCTGAACTTAGAAAGTCTAGGAATGTTCAGCCTACCTTCCATACTTTTGTCAGAGAGCTTACTGGAATACTGGAATCTTTCTCTAGGACCTCAACCTCTAGTGAAATAACAAGTCACTGGCTGGTGAATAGGTTTTGAATCATGCTTGAATCAGGTTTTGGTGATCTCTTGATGTAAAAGAGATCCTATCTAAAATGGACTGTAAAAACAGAAACTCTCTAATGTAATCAAGTGTTTCATCTTGATGTTCATAATGCAATAAAATTACTAGCTCTTCCATCCTGACATGTCTAAAATTTTCCAGAAAGTAAAAGAAGAGAAATCCTACAATTGTGATGCTGTGGGGGCAAAAAAAGGAAAGGAAATACTTTGAAGGTGTACTTTGTCTGATATATGCTAATATATATCATTCCTTCACTATGTATAATTCATACATATATTAATATGCATGGAAATTCATAGCAATTAAAGAATTAAAGAATTTTGCAATTAAATGTTCCGATACTCAGAAAGTCTTTGATCATGTGTAATTAGGTTTCCAAGACCTTCTTCAACAAAGTTAATCTCGATAATGGCACAAGAACAGCAATTAGAGACACTGTTTTCACAGACATTTAATAGCTCATGAAATCAATTAAACGTTCTGCAACTTTTGTTTTACATTGTTAAAATGATTATCATCACCAAACCACTTAGACAACAACAGATTTGTTCTGTGCATTAGAAAATGAAAGAACAGTTTATTTGTACTGCATTTTAACTTTTAGCAAGTGTTCAGTCACAGAACTCTTGTCTGCCGAGTCTTATTAGACTTACTGAACTCAAACCATCAAAATTTGTACTCTACTCTCTCTAGAATATTATTATTACACTTTTTAGTTGTTTTATACTTGTTTGTGTCTAAGTATCTCAGGTTATTAGCATGCAAGCCCCTTTTAGGCAATATCCTAGTTACACACTCCGTAACCAGCTGTTAAGGGAAGTGAGGATGTTTTAGCTCTTCAGAAGTCAATGGATTGAAAGAAGCATAAAATTAACTGATTATCCACAGAGTTAAGTTGTAATGACAATTCAAGCTTCTTTCCACACAATCACATGTTCAGTTGAAGTTGGACTGAGACTGAAAAATACTCATTCCACAACCAACCATAAGGCAAGTTTCATCATTATGTTTCATCATTACTATCCCATGTTTCATCCCATTACTATCTTGATACATAATGGCAAAGTGGAAGTGAATGACTTGTTATTTATCCCTTGAGCCATTCAGAGCTCAGATCTGGCTTTTACAAATTTTCCTATGCCAGAACATAATTTTAAGAATTGTTTTTCAGAAACATCAGCATTGCAGTCAACACTAGTCAATATGCTGAGGCAGTGCATGATTGCACCATAGGTTCCAATCAGGCATCTTACACAACATTCTTGTGTAACATCAAGTTATGACTTGTCCCCTCAGTACTGAGAGATGGAAATATGATGGAGAAGTTAATCTCTAAATCAATACAACTGAAATATCACCCACTGTAGAATAACTGACAAGGAATCATATACTGGTGTCACTTTTAATAAAAGTTGTTTTTTTTTTTTTAAATTAATTTTGCTTTGACTCATACCTTTCAACTGGAAAATAAAAATCTCTTACCTTTTTCGTTTGCCCATTTTTCACATACTCAACACCAATGCATTTTGTTCCTTGAAACAAGATTTTTGTTACAAGTGTCTTCTCTGCAACTGACAAATTTGGGCGTGATATGGCTGGGCGAAGATAAGCACTAGCTGTGCTCCATCTTTGACCTACAATGTATATTTACATTAAACATCAAAATAGTCATGCTCAGTATTCTTCAGATTTTGGCCAATAACCACCAGGATGTTTACAGAGGGAAAGCCTTCACAGAGTTTATCAGTTCGAAGCAAATGTGATTTGAAATAATAGCGAAAGATTTTATTTTAACATAACATATTTCACAGTGACATAGTTTAACTGTGAATCAAGACTTGCCTGCCAATGCAATTTTCAATGAAATACACACTAGACTGATAGCAAGCTGCTGGGAAATGAACAGGGTGCAAACATAGAGTGCCATAGCTGTGTAGTAATCTAAACACCCAAATGGCATTCAGTGCAGATTATATGTCCATATTCCAAAATTACTTCAGAAGTACCACTGATGGCTCAGAAACAGAAATTATTTATGGATCCCATTATGATTTACCTTGATGTACAGTCATGTCCATCCAGCCAAATCCTTCTTGCTGATAGCCATTCATATCATCTGTGAAGGGATACCCAGCTTGCTGGGTCGCCTCCAGGAATGCTTGATGAAGAGGATGGTTTGTTTTCCCTCTTGACACGTGCAGGGGTCCATTTCCACCTCTGTACTGATTTGACCCCAGTTCATGTGTCTGTGCCTTCTTAAAATAGGGCAAGCAATGTTCATAGTCCCATCCCGTAGCCCCTTCCCTGTTCCATCTGTTATAATCCTCTGCATGCCCTCGGATGTAAACCATAGCATTGAGGGAAGAGGAGCCACCCCACACTCTCCCTCGGGGCCAGTACATCACTCGGTTGTCCATGTGCTTTTGGGGTGTTGTGTGGTAATACCAGTTATATTTCTCATCACAGAGGTTGTATGTTAACGCAGCAGGCATGTGAATCTTCCACATCAGTCTTTTACTGCCTAGAAGGGTATCTTTAGGGCCTGCTTCCAAAAGGAGCACAGTACTGAGAGGGTCTTCTGTCAGTCTGTTGGCTAATACACACCCTGCTGATCCAGCTCCAACAATGACATAGCTGTAAGAGTTTGCCTTTTCAGAACTAAGCTGAGATGACGCACGTGAAATTTTGAGTTGTTGTTCATTGATGCCCAATATGTTCTTTAATGTGTGTGCTTTAAACAAGCTTCCTGTTACTTTGCCCATCTGACTTACAGGTCTGCACCACTTAACTCCTTTCATTAAGTACGACATCTTTACTGATAGTACCAGTTTTGCAGAATTTTCAACAAAAATCCAGTGTTTTACCTTAGAAAAACAAACAAAAAAATACTAATTAAGATGTAAGCATTACTACGTCTAAAATGTCAGTCATTTTCAGGTAACACTGGTATACTACACCCATTCTCACTATCCAGGAACAATGGATAATATTAGCAATGTCAATAAACCAATAAACATTTACTCTTAAATTTGCTGTCTTATTATTCATTTAATGCAGTCTATATATATGTATTATATGCAGCCTGACTTCTATTTACTCCTGGTTCCTGAGATAGATACACGACAGACATATTCAAATATTTGCCAAACCCGTAAAGGGTGGAAACCTTTGCTCACCTAGTAGTCTGTCTTCACCCACCTCTAATAGGAAAGAATACAAGAAAAACAACAATTCCACAAACTTCTCTGTAAGTTTTTGACAGACAGTGATATCACACAAGCAATTCACAGTGGAAATGATGAGTATGCCCACTGCACATTCTGCCAGACCAAATCTAGGACATCTCTACACAACAAATGTGTAACAGTGAAACTCATTTCCAGCTATCCCTAAGGTGAAAAACTGCTGGGTTTGGAGGCATGACTCCAAACATAGGGAAAGGCAAAATCTCTTCATCTGTGGCTTTCTACCCTAGTACTAAACCCAGGTCCTGCAAGAGTTCTCCAAGTACAGTTACAATCCATCATCACCAGATCCTCAGGCTGAGTAGGAATGGCAAGTTTTTTACCTTCAGAGAAGCCTGTGAGCCCTGTTAGCAACACAGGTTTAGCTCTGTCTTATACTGGTTTTCATAGCCTGTGTGTCACAGAAACTGTTGCTGCTGGCCAGTCAAAAGTATTTCTCTTGCTCTCTCCCTTGAAACTCATTCCTTTTGGTATAAACTCTTAGTGAATAGGGATATCTTTAGGTTGTAAATAGTATTTCTCCCTGGCCCGTGGCTTATGTCTAAGCCATTGCTGGGGATTCCAGAGATAGCAACTTATCCAGAGGCTGTTCCACTGTAATGCATTAGCCAGCTGAAGGATATAAAAAAGTTTTTTCCTGAAATACATTGAATACTGTATTATGTTTGTGAAGTAAAATTTTTCAGAAATTAGTTACATTGTTACTGTTGATTTTTTTTACATTCAAATTTCATAGTTATCCAATATTTTGTAATATAAAACCTGTATTTCTTCTTAAATGTCTGGGGTTTTTCACTAAAAGAAAACATGCTTTAATGAATCACTGAAGTAATCAGCTTTTTCTTACTGAACAGTGGAACAGAACTGTACTCCTTTTCTTGGATGAAACTCTACAGTGTAAAGTTTGTGAGAGCACACACAAGCCCCTAAGGCCCAACTCTGTAACAAAACAGATGTAAGTTTGCTGATGAATGTTAAAAGTCTTTGATGTACAATTATATGCAATTTTATGTACAATCTCATGTGCAAAAGTATGGGTTTTTTTTACTCTCAGGGAAAGGATGGGAAGAAGCATACATTTGACTCTTCTTAGAAAAACTTGTAATAGGCTGTACAAACCCCCAAACTTCTGAAAAATGAACAACCAATCATGGAGAACAGTTTGCTCTGCAAAGAAAAAAAAAGATGCTGGGGATATGTCTGAGCCTAAAGTTCACACAGGTGATTCTCACATGGCTAATTCAAAACTGAGCCCAGCTGAAGGTGGGGGTGGAATTTGTTTTTTGCAGGTGGCAACTATTAAAGGATTGTCTCTTGCAGGAAGGAGGTTTGCCCATTTCCTATGATGCAGCAGAGGTGCGTGCAAAGGTAGAGAGGTTTTTACTTGATTTGTTTGTTATGAAGAGGGTTATGGTTTTGAAGTACTGATGTTTAACCTGCAAAACTGATGGGTCACGGGACTTTATTGATTCAGGAAGAGCAAATTGGTGATGGGGCTGGTAGAACATGGGCCTGGGCCTGAACAATCTGAGAAAGATATTCTGTCCCTATAATGTGGGTTGTTTCTACTTTTCTGGGAGAAGTAAACACTCAGATTTTGGTCCTACAGAAGGTCAACATTTAGACAGATAGGGCTCACAGACTCTGAAATGAGTGCTGACTGGCTTCTTTTGGCATCCATTGAATATTACTGTACCTCCTAACCAGAATGCTGGTTGTTAAGCCTGAAATCTACCTAGTCCTTAGCTGAGGGTAGGTTCTCCAAAATCCCTGGAATCGTGTTCAGTCAGGGACTGATCTACCCTGATAGTGCTGGAGGCTGTAGTTCTACAGCTTGCTAAAGCATAAACAATCGCTATTGAGCTCCCAAAAACACTCTCTGAAGTGGCACTCCAAAGACAGCAGTGATATGACAGGATTAAGTGTTTGTTTCTTGCCTTGTGCCAGAATCCTAATACTGAAGTCTATACCTTTTAAAAGCTGGTTTGCTTAAGAGCCTCTCGCAGATACAGGCTTTGAAACTCAAAACTATTCAATATTTTATTGAAGAAGTTGGTCTAAAGGACTGAGATCATCAAGTCCCGAAATTGGAACATGATGATACTTCTCTACAATAATGTATGAAGTACTATAAGCACGCGTGGGTTAATCACAATTCAAGTTCTTCAGTGGCAAATACTCTTGTGGAATGTGGTAGAACTACAGAAAATGTAATCCTTTCCCTTTTTTTTTGGTTTGGTGGTTTTTTTTTTTTTTGTTTTGGTTTGGTTTTTTTTTGTTGTTGTTGTTTTTTTCCACTGGAGCATTTAGAACTTGTGAAGTATTCCTAAAAACTGTATTTCAGCAAGAAAGGCACTTTTTTTCAGTAACTGGAAAAAATCAAGTATTATCTTAATACATAGAGTCACTTGAGGCTCTGAAATGCGCAGGCCCTCTTTACCCAGGGAATTATAGTTTTATGGCAGCTCTATTAAATAGTGTAGTGGATATGTCAAAATGAAATACATAGAAATGTGAAAGTATACACAATGTGGTTCTACTGGAATGCTCTCTACTTACTACAAACAAAAAGCTGTCTTTTGCGCCTCACTGAATATTATTGCATGCCTATCAGAATTCCCGCAAATCAGGACCTCTTTATGAACATGTAGTAACATGTTCCTCAGGAATCAGTGAGCAGACCTGCAGAAATGCATATGGCAGCAACATAAAATACATTCCCTGTATTGCAGTAGAGCTTCAAAATCTGGAGCTCATTTTAAAAAAGTTTGTTGCTATTCCGCAGGGCCTACAGATGGTGGTCTTACAAGACTGAGGAGAGCAGGAGCACCTGAACAGGAAAATTCTCTTGCTACAATTTAATAATATACTTAATTGGACACTGGTGAGCTCGAAGTGGGCATTGGAGTTCTGAAATGAAGTGTTTGGGGCTCCTTGTATCATTGTAATACATTTCTGAATACAGTATCAGGTTGATGTAATCCATGAGTACCTACAATACTACTGTTGTGACTCCACAGATGTTGATCTGGGGTCACATATGAAAACAGATTTCTCTAAGGGGCAGTGATGCTGTAAAAGGTGAAGAATGTGTTACTTCACTTTTTTTTTTTTTAAGAAGGGGAGACAAAAAGGAGAGGAAAAAAAGGCTGCATAAGACATCTAAGGACTAAACTGGCTTTCACTCTCTGTAAGAAAGATAAGCAAAGGCGTTAGGATTCAGCCCAGAGACCTCACTCCTAGACTTCTAAAGGGCTCACAGTCCACTGCAAAGAGAGGAAGGAGGATATCCTCCATGCATAGGAGGGTGTATTGGAAAATGGGTAGCAATGAAATGGTTCTGTAGTATATGAGGTGCCTAATCTAAAAGTGTTAGAGGGCATTGGGCATCATTACTGTTAACCAACCAGAGCTGTCCCGTTCTTTGATAAAACTGCAAATGAGTGATCAAAAATATGTACCACAACAGAGCACCCACTGTCTGGGCTGAAGGCTGAATTACCAGCCAAGAAAGTTAAATCTAATATTGATGTTCTTTTTAAGTAAAATTAAATTTACTCTACCACATTTTTCACATTTATAGTTAGACATGATTCCATGTTTGGAATTTTTGTTTGTTTGTTTGGGTTTTTGTGGTTTGGTTGGTTTTGTGTTTTCTTTGCTGGGTTTGTTTGTTCATTTCATTTTACATCAAATGGAACAGGACGGAATAACATCTGAGAGCATTTTTATCTTGCAAGGTGTGAACTCAGTCAGCGCTGTCCTGGCCATAACATTCAAGTAACTTTGAGAGTCAGTGTGTAGATGATTCACAAACTTCTGTTCTCTTAAGTTCTGAAGTGCAGAGGTCAAAAACCAAGCCATTCTGATTTAGTTTAAATGCAGCATACATATTTGGATTGAATGGATTAAAACACGAGTTTCAAGGCACAATTCTTTTTGCTGTATTGATCCATATCCACTCTCCTTTATGCATGGTCCTTCTGCACGAGCACTGTCCTAGCCCAGTTCTTCTAAACTGATCCTGGAACAAAGAGGGCCACTGTGCCTGAAACTTTACTCCCTGTCCTATTTTGACAGAGCCAAAACGAGAATATCCTCTCTGGCAGATGTAAAATACGCCCCTCTCCCAGAGATGTCCACAGCGTGGATAACACACGATGCAGCAGAACAATGAAACCTTGTCAGTATGTTTACCCTTCACGGTGTTGCCAAAACCTGTCAGGCCTGACTGTGTGAGGCGCAGGAGGAGCAGCTCCTCAGGTAAAAGCAGCTCTTACCTTTTGTTTGTTTGTTTTTCCCTGCTGGAGGCTGTGTAACACCGTTTAAATCAAGCTGCCTGGGAATGTTTTGGACTAACTTTCACTTCAGTCCCGCTAGGAAGGAAGTTCATTCACTTACAAAAACTTTGTGGCAAGTTTCCTTTCCACGGCTGGAACCGTTCAAGCCCACTTACCTCGCCGCTTCCTCCTGAGAACAAGCGTGTCCGGCCGCTGTGAGCTCCGCCGGGTCTGCGGCTGCCCGCGACTCCTCTCGGGGGGCTCCTGCACCACAGAGACCGGGGCCGCCAGAGGAGGAGGGAGATCGCGGGTCTGTCCCGCAGGAGGGGGCACCCACGGACACGTCTCTGTCCGTCCCCGCCGCGGAGGCCGCTCGTGTGTGGGGCTGCCCTGGGCGGTGGAGCAGCGGGACCGCGCCGCCGACCCTCGGCAGCCACCGCCCAGCTCCGGGGGGGGACGGGGGTGGTCCCTGCGAGCGCTGGGGCCGCCGGCGGGGGGGTGGAGAGCTCTGTGGAGAGGCAGGGCAGGAGCGCGGGTGGGACTTCCCCCCGGAACGCACCCTTTGGCCGCTGCGGAGAATGTGTCAGAGCGGCTTCGTGCTGTTTCGAAAGCGGCGCCGGGCCGAAGTCCGCCCGTCCGTCCCGCTGGAGTGCGCGGGCGGCTGGAGCTCCGCGGGCCGGGGCCGGGACAGCTTCGCCCGCGGGACTTCGGCAGTGTCCAGGTCCGCGCTCAGGCGGCCTCCCCCGCTCCTCTCCCGGGAGCGCTCCAACTTTTTCACTCCGCCCCTAGTGGGGTGGACAAAAAGGCTTTTTTTGTTTAGGGTTTTTTTTGTTGTTTTTGGTTGGTTGATTGGTTGGGTTTTTTTTTCCCCTTTAAAGCAATAAAAGTGGTTTTGCTTTTTAAAGCAAACGTCTTCGACAGTGTTTTCACCTCGGCTGCGAACCCGCTTTCCAACGGGAGCGCTGGGAGCTGCAAGGCGGCTCGAGGTGAAGGGGGAAGCTCCAGGTCGCGATGGGGCGGGCGGGCCCCGCTCCACCGTCCGTGTCCCTGCCCGGCACTGCCGGAGTGTCCCTGTATGAGCCGTAGGCGAAGTGCTCGAGGACAGCCTGTGAAAGTTGAGCTGGACCTTGCAGTTCAAGGCTTTAGGTGCCATCCTTACCTGTGCAATGCGTGTTTCCGGGAGAACACCTTGGTTTGGAAGGGAGCGAGTAGCAAACGAGTTGTCCCAAAGTGCCTGTGTGGAACTGACTGTCGGGTTTGGTGCTCATCACCGATAAGTGTGTGTTCAATGATAACTCAGAATATCCCACTGGGTAGCCAATGCTGACTAGAAATTGTTGATGCTATCTCATCCTTGGCTACTCAGAGAGAGAATCACTCCTTTATGCATATTTCAATAGAATTTAGTGAAAATACACACAGATCGTATATTTGCTAAAATTTTAAATATCCATTTAAATTCATAGTCTTTAAAGATAATTTTGCTGACGTACAGCAGAAGTTGTACTAAAATTGGTACTATGAACACATATAGACATAATACTGAAGGGGGAAAGATGACTCCAAAAGTGTTTCACAATATCATCTTTGCCTGAATATTGAATAGGGTGTAAGACCTACTTCTGAATCTTTCCCTCTATCATACCCATGGCCTAATTATGGAAATTTTGAGAATTCTGTGCAGTTGAATTTGGATAGTATTGCCATATTTTAATCTGTGGATATGAGATTGAGAAATTTTCTTAGTTTACATGTGATGATGGATTTAGTCTAGTTACTGGTTGGTACTCTGATATGACCAAATGTACCTTTAGCAGACTAAACAAATTCCTTGCAGATTGGAGCATGCAGATGTGTAACTAAGAAGTACTATGCTTCTAAATCAGTTGGAAGTTTAGTAGGCTAGATATTTTTGCCACATATATTTTCAGGCAGCAGTGCCTGAATTGAAACAGCTGCAGAGAATCCCTGTTGTAACAAACACTTCTGATTTGCCCCTTCAAAAGCAAGATCACTCTGTAAGGTCATAAGGTGCCACCTGCAGGGTGTGTGGTGCCTACCACAAGCACAGCTTCAGCAGAAACACATTTCATCACTTATATAGTTATTAACAACTTTAAACTGAAATCTTTTCAACCCTCAGGGGGTTTGCAAAAATACAGACAAAATTAGGAGTGAGTTTTACAACAAGCAGTCTTGGGCTTGAACATTTAATATTGCTTTATGAGCATCAAAGGTATGAAGTTCTTATTGATACAGACATAGAAGCAAAGGTAATTTTCTGTTAAATTATTGTAAATCGAAAGCATAGTTTTCTAAGTTGTCCTTCTGTAGTAGCACAGCAGGAGGCTCTTGCTTCCAGTGAAGTGCAATGACCAGAGCTGGCCAGAGAACACAGGGAGAGGGTTTAACAGAGCTGCTGTTGCTTTCAGAGGAGCTCTGCTCTGCTGGTAACATTATTTTAGTTCTTGAGATTATATTCTTAAGAATGGTTTAAACAGTGTGTTTTTACTCAGAATGAGATTAATCAATGAACATGACAATGTAAGAAAATACATAGTAACTAGGAATTAGGCTTCACTAACTTAACTATCCTAAGATACTCTGTTTTGTTGTATTTGACTAGTAGATTTAAAGATAAATGTATATGAATGATCTACAATTCTGCTGTTAAGAATATGTAATAGTTTCAAAGCCTAGTAAGGGCAATTTGAAATGCAATTAAATATTTAACATGATTTAACTTCATAATGATTCTTTTTGTGATAAATGGTTTTGACTTTTTTCTTCCCCTCCATACCCGTCTTCAGGATTTCATGTCACTATTAGATAAATGAAACTAGAATTTCTGTGAGGATACCAGGGGGTGATGAGAGCACTGATATTTTTGTAAAAGTAAGCAACATTTAAAATTCCAGTAATGATTAACCATTTTGCATTGCCTTTTAGCACAATTTCTCTTCTATATATGGGCATTGGAAATGCTTGTTTCAGTAATTGTGTGCATTTTCTCTAAAGTCTATTAAAATATGCATAAATGAATCCATAAATACCATACATTGATAAGTATTATTATGATAACTGAAGATGGTTTTTACAGACTTGTTTCAAAGCGATTCTTTCTCTTTCAGAGCTCCTCACAATCAATTCTGTTGGAGGATTTGTGTGTTTTCTCCCTGCTGCTCTACTTGTGGCTGTATGTGCTGCAGTAGCTCATCACAGATCAAGGTAAGAGTTCTTACTTTTTCAAGTTTCAGTATTCTGTAATTCCTGCTGTTTGAGTTTTGCTGCAAGCATCCTTTTAGATAAGATCATGTGACGAGACCACCTTTTAGGTATCATTGTAATGGAAACTGTCTCAAGTTTTTTTAGGAAGCTCCAGATGTGGCTATATCAATGTTTCAGTTTAAATCATTCCTGTGCTTTTGAAGGGAGCTGCCCATGAGCCTCTCTCTGGTTGGGTTGGTATCACAGGGTGGGTTTGTATTGAGCAGAGCAGCCTAAATGCCCTCAGATGAAATTAAACTGGAAGTTGTACTCTAATGAATCTGACATTGTCAAACTGCTAATTGCTGTGCAGACCACGGGACTGGACTAGGGCTGGGCTGCAGGAACTCCCCTGAAATACTCAGTGCAGAAATGTGTTCCTTGGCCCCAAGGGTTTGTTCTGTCATCTCTGCCTTTCTCCCACACTCCCTACTAATGTAAGCACAGCCTTTTTCCTTCAGTTGCTTTCTTCCTAAATGGAGAATAAATATTGAATCTCTTACAACAAATAGCACTTCTGTAACTAAGGATTATTTGTTGGGAGAGAGAGCCCATGGACCTGTACCACAGAACTGAGGTTGCTGCTGGCTGTATAAAACTGCAGCTAGTTCTTTTGGGTGTATTATATTGACTTTTGGAAAATAGGGAAAAAAGCAGACTCTACCCTGGATAATGAAAAGCTAACAAGAGGCTTTGATGATAAGAACCAGCAAGAAAAAAATACTCCACTTCCAAATTCTTGTCTTTTCACTGAATAATATAATTTATTACATAAGTAAAATACCAACAGCAACTGCAGTTTTAATTCTTCATTTCACTTTTTTCCATAATGATCACTTATATAACAACTTCATCTCCTGGTAATGTTAGAGTAGGAGTCCGAGTAAGACATTAAACCCACAGCTGAACTCTTCAGCTGTTGCTTCCGTGTACATGTACCTGGAATGAATCTTGACTTAACATCTGTCTCATCAACATTTTATACCTTAAGTTCCCACATTGTGCAATTTGAATATACATAACCTGTACAGTATAAATACAGTTAATTTGGAGATGACTGTGGTACTCTGTACACAGAATTCAATGCCTACAATTCCAAAGTTGAAATGTAGCAATGCTGAAGTCACATGCATTCAGTAAGATTGTTTTTGCAACACTTCTGGAAAAATCTCATTTGAAGTCAATATTAATAAAATACAAAAATATATATCAGCAGAAGATCAATACATCTGCACTGGAAAAAAAAAAAAGGGGCATTTGGGGAAAGGAATCTTGAGTTAAGCAGGTTCCACTGCAGCCACATCCATCACCACACGAATGCAGCTCGTTCTCGTAACATTCGGACACCAAAGCGCTGCCACTCCCGCTGATAAATCCAGAGCTCCTGAGTTGTGTCAAGACAGGCCAAAACTGCACCTCCTTTCCAGGCAATTAAGCGTGGATCCATATCCTAAATTCAAAACACAGATTGCACACAATCACTGGTCTGATTTTGCATAGTTCTCCAAGATGTATCCTACTTTTTCTAACACTATTCACCACTTAGAATCCTGGGGGGTAGGGGAGGAGAAAGGTTTTTCAATATTATCCAGGAAAAACTAGTGAGATAAAAATATGTAAAGAATTTTTAAGATATTTTGAGAAGTCACTTTTTTTTTTTTTAAGATGCCTTTTAGGCATGTCATGAAAATTCTGCCTTCAGCAATGGAGGCTCTCAAATATACTCAAGTTTTAAATTTACAAGTTTTGCCTGATTAATGCCAAATGAAAATTGATCTTAATGCCATGTTTTCTTTTATCTTAATACTAATTTAAAAAAAATAAATCACAATTTCTTGCTGAGGAGACAGGTTAACTTCACAGGCCAGTACTAACTGTTTCTTTAAGAATAGGACCTTTGGCTAATAAACACTTCATTGATCCATACCAGTAACACTCTTGCTCTGCCTTTAACTTCCTGCCTGTAACTGGCCAGTGCCAGTTCTCTCTGGCTCTCCTAAATCTCAGATATTCAACTACTCTGTGGTTTTGACAGAATTTTTTACTTTTAATTTTTCAAAGATTTCAACCAATCATAGTTTATTGACCATTTAGCTCTCAGTTAATAGTTACCTTAGGTCTTGTGATGACTTCAACATTTTCAACAACTCTTCTGAAAGAAGGTGGCATTTTGTTGAGAATTCGGTGTTGAAGGAACTCCTGAGCCTTATGAAACATAAGGCCTCCTCCCACTACTAAGATGGAGCTGTACATCTTCTTTTTTGTATCATCAGATGCTGGAATGAATGGATATATAGAAACATCTGTAGTTTTTAAAGTTAATATGGTCTGTATTTGTATTACAATGTATTTAGCACAAGTCAAACCAGAATGGAAACTGATGTTTGATTTTAAACTTCTTTTTCTATTCCTTGGAGATTCCAAACATGTAGCTCAAGAAACCTCGACAAAGATGCAAGTGTAAGAAACAGTGTAGCTACTCTCGAGATGATCAAATTTAGGGACATACGTCTTTATATTCGGTAAAATACAGGGGTTACATAAATCCACACTGACATTTCTTTTTGTGAAGACTTTTAGAGACTTGTACAAATGTAATTCTTACCACAGCAGTCGATACTATGAAGGATGGCTTTGTCAAGGCCCAAGGCTTTGCCTTCAAACTGAGAAACAGCAGTTTTCCTGGACATGTGAGCAGTTAAAGGTTCCTCTGAATCATTGCCAGATATCATACAATCACTCTGGGAAGATCCCAATTCCACTTCTTGTGGGTAGATCCTCTCTGAAATGTCTGAGGTTTGGCCTCTCAATTCTCCCTCAAATGCACCAGGCTTTGACATGGATTTTCTATCAGCTGTAGCTTTCGCAGACTTAAAAATCAGAAAAGAAGTTGAACTATGAGAAATGCAAAAATATCTTCAGCAGGTTACACAACAATACAAAGACTTAACTAAGCCCCATTGTACTTCCCTTCACCTTTTTGCACAGTAAGGTTAAGCACTGCATTATTACCTCATCTGATAACTTTTATTTTAATCCCCACATTCAAAGTAAGGGTTTTATTTTGAACTCCATCGGATTGATCAATCCTATAATATGAAGCCTTCTTAGACTCAGAAAATGCAGAGTTCTAATTAAAGACTTGTCTAGACATCCATAATTCCTTAATCTAAATATATTCTTTAATACTTCTGACCCAGGTAACAAACTTTGGTCTCTGAGATGAGCTAATGAGTCCTCATTTTATTCCCCAATTAAGTGATACTTAATGAAAAATAAAACCAGCATTCACACACCTGCTCCTGCTTACTTTGTGTGGCTAGCAGGTAATGTTCATCATGAGGATCCTCAGGGTCACCTTGTGACCTGTGTTGTAAAGTTGTCATTTTTTGTCCAACAATTCCAAAAGTTGCCGGATAAAACAGGGCCATTGGAGCCTGAAGAATGAGAGATTTGGTATGAGTTTACCATTCAGTTTTTCTTTTTTCGACATTTACTGTAAAAAAAGAAAAGCCTGGTTCTATTTTTCCTCACAATTCAAAATTAAATAGAGGTGTTTTTTTCCAAGTAGTTTGTAACAGACTGAAGCATCTTTTTCTTTGTATAATTTAAAAAAGTCCAACAAATACACTTGTATATGTATACAAGTTTTGTTACAGATTCTGGCATTGTATGATAAATACTCAAATACAGTTTGTTAAAAAATTAGAAAATTCAGTGGTGAAAGAAAAACTTGCAAAATTAGCATTCATTCCTTGCACTTGAAGGATAATCATCATATGCAGTTGAAGCCTCAACCATTCTGACTAAAACTAGTTAGGAAGTCTTGTGTGTCCACTAGTGCTGCATTGGGCCTTTTCACACCTTTGGTAATTAATTTTAGAACTGTCAACAAGAATAGTTTAAGAACAATCCATAAATTACATGGGTTTAGTAACACTGGGCCCATATGAAATGAGGCTCTGAGTCTTAATGCTCAATATTCTCATTATTAAATACAAAAAAAAAATCACCTGTAATTTTTCATCCCCTAATCGGAACTGGTATAATAAAGCTGGAGAATCCGGATGCCGAATTTGGAACTCGTGATCTTGCAATCCAGAAATATCCTAAAGTCAAAAACAATGTAAGCAAAAATTTGTATCTTTTATACTTATCAAGCCACATAACCTATTTAAACTCTAGGAAACAAAAAAAAGTAACAAAACTCTTGAAACTATGGATTTCATTTACCTATTCTTGAATTCTTTAAGTCTTACTTGGAGAACACACTATTTTCTCCCTCTCACCTGGTCTAGATGACAAAAAGTCTCCTTTAGGTGCTGCAGCAGCAGGCAATCCAACTTATTAGTTAACTGACAGTCTCTATATGGGAATCCTGCTCGTTGCATAAGCCAATAAAAACACCTTGACACATCAGATCCTCCATATGCAAGGCACAGCCTAAAGCACAGAGAAGAAGAAAATTTTTCTGTTTATTTGCTGAAACACTGGCTGCCTGCAGTAGCATGCAAAGGAATACTTGGAAAACATTCAACATGCTAGGATCATGACTTTCAACCAGTTTGCAGAGCACAGTATCAATTCTGATCAGCTCTGCCTGTTTCTTTTTTTTTTTTTAAAGACATCAGAATTCTCTAAGGTTCACATTTTAACAGATGACCCTGTTACATGGCACACAGTAAAAAAACCTCAAATGGTATTTATGGAAAATTTTTCCTTTTTAAAGTCAAGCCTTTGGTAAGCAACTAAGTACATGCTTGTGATAATCCTACATATTATAAGATACCTGGTGTTGCGATGGGAAACACCATCTTCTACACAGCAAACACTCGTCTTCTGATCTCCCACATCTACAATACATGCGCTGCTTAAACCACTTCCAAAGGTAGCACAGACAGACTCCTGGTGCACAATAATTCCTGGTAATATGAAAAAAAATTATATTAAATTCGTGCCGAACTCCAGTCATGTTGCTGATGTTTAAAGGACATTTTCATGTCTTTTAAGGATCTGCAGATGGCCTGACTCTGCCCTGAAGGACTGTGTATTTAATGAAGAGGGGGTCGAGGATATTATTTAGATATTTTTTTTGTTGGGTTAGCCTTTAAAAGTTCTGAGAAAGCTAAGAGCAGGGTGGATGCCTATACTCAAATTACCTTTTTTTAATTATTATTATTATTATTATTTTGCCTCTAAACTTTACTTTTTTTTTAGCCAGCACTGCAGGGTTTTGCTTATCAGATGCACATGAATTGTTTTCCTAATTTTTTCTAGTTTTAATCAAATAGCATCACCATTAGCATTCTAGATATGCTCTTTAAGTAGTTATAAATTAAGGTCCAATTTCTCCCTCTATTTTCATTTCAATGTACCTTTAACTTTGCAAATGAGTACATTTGTATCACAAGCCCACACTTAAACCTGAGACGTACTGGAGGTTTCAGTCTGTCCTTCTAAGCAACAAAGGGAAAAAACAGCTTAATTGAGCTGTGCTTTGTAGACACTAAGTAGAATTACTTTTTGAAGGCAAATGTTTTTAGATAGATTAAGACAATTCAGTTATGCTGTAAAATTAGTTCATCTCTTTACTAAATTATTATAGAGGAAATGGCACTTTCAAGAGTTAATAATGCTACTTTCTGACTTGCATGTATCAGATGACTAATAACCTTTTTATTTTTTCTTGATATTCTTCCAATTCCACTGCAAATTCTTCTATCCCAGTGCTAGTACATTTTTAAAGAGTACTACTAGGTAGTAGTGTTCCCATTACTGCTGTTCAAAAACTTGTGAGAATTCAAACAAAGCATCATCTAGTACCATTCTGCTCAAAAATTAAAATAGCCAATATGGCTTGTTCATTTTAATATGATGAAACAAATAAAATCCAATATATATACATACACGTGAAAAAAATTTAAATCTCATGAGATCATTCCCTCTTTCTGCAGTATTTATTTATCACCTACTTAATTCCTTCAGATAAGAAGTCTCTTTTTGTAAAATGAATGTCTTTGATTAGATGTAGAACTGGTTAAATGGGTTCACTGCTTAAGCAATAATATTTAAGTGTATATTCTTCTGAGAGTAATATTTGGAAACTGTTTGCACTTTGTATTGATCTATTATTAAACAGCAGCAGTTTTAATCTCCAACATCTTACAATTAACTTACTGTTTGCCTAGTCTCTATCATTTAACTTATTATTCTTGTCCACTTTTCCTGTTCATTCCTTGCATATCTAATAAAACGAAATGACTTTGCAGAACCAAAAGTACCACTACTACTTTGATATATTTTAAATTAAGTATGATTGGGTTACTGTGCCTTCTGTAATGACTTTCTGTGAAATCCAAGCAAGATGGTTAATAATGCAGCAGTGCTTTCCAGAAAACAAGTTAGAAACTTCCAGAAGTTTATCTGAAAGGAAATTTTCATCAGAGGGCTTTCCAGTCTGGAAATAAACATGCAGAAGAAGCTAAGAAATGCTTGGTTGTTTTGCTTGTATTTTTTATTTTATGTGCTTAAGCCAACTTTGAAACTTCCTATCATGTCATCCCTGGAGGGGACAGAAGCAGCATCTTCCATCATACCCTTTTGTTTTGAAGGCTGAGAATCTTAATACTCTGTAGAGTTAAAATTGTGCATTTTAGAAATACTTGAGAAATCAGACTGTTGCTACTTTTGCCTCAGCTGAATGAGAAACCCACAGTCAGAATTCGTAACAGCAAACCAAAAAACTTGTTTCAATACCAGCCAACCATTCTGCCCCTTTAAAAGAGACAACAGTTATGTGAATAGTAAAAGATGAAGATGTTAGTCCCAGCCAAAGTGGGATTGATGTGCAAAAATATGCATTAAAGGAAAAAAAATTCTTAATTAATCATTAAGTTCTTGCTCAAGTATGGTTTTACCTGAGAAGCCCATCTTCATTAGGATCATATTTACCAGTTCTTTCACGTGTTGTTTATTATAGATGTCTGGAATTAGTAAAATGCATCTGTAGTACTGAAGACAAAAACAGTAAATTAAATCCAGCTCTCAAATAAATTTTCTCTTTACATTCTTGAACACCTGATGCTAAGGAAGAAAGCACGATATACAAGTTATTAAAAAAAAGTAAAATTGTAGAAAAGGTGAAGGTTTTTTAATACTTAAAAAAATGAGTTCAAAGTGCATGCCAAGCTAATAGTTTGTAGGCCACTAAAATGTTTAAAAGTACATCAGACATGAGAAAAACATCTACTTGGCAAGGGCAAGAAATGATACAAGTATTAGGCCACTCTTCCTCAGGTGCCTCCTTTACAGTCAATAAAAAAGCCCAAACAAATGAAGACTAAGACTGTGAAATGTCTGTAACGGGATTTCTAAACCTCCTCCTTAGAAGTTCTATAAACAATTTTTGTCTTAAAGCCACGGAAAAAAATTCCAAATGAGGTCTTAGGAACCATGCTCACAGAATGAATTTGTTAAGAGGCTCGCAATAACAGCAAGTTAATTCTCTTTTACGGTAACATTTATAGTAGTGCACACAGCCCACCTAAATGTGTTGTTCACAGCTCACCTTTAGGTCTTTCAGTGGTATTTCCAGATATTTTTGTATTGCATGTGACCATATAACTTCAAGGTCTGCTAATACTGCAGTGAGAGAGCCACCAGGTCCCGGGTGGAGATTCAACTGCCCTCTTCTAATGGGCCAATGTATATTATAAGAATCCAATGGATTAACATACAGTGCCTGAAAATAAGAGATGATGTTCTATGCATTGCTTTCCCCCCAAAATTAGCAACAAATATTAGAATGAAAAATATTTCAGAAGCAGATATAATAAGACATACAGCAGCACTCAGACCAATGTGACAGAAATACAGTGGATTTCATTGTAACAGGGCTTGATTGAAACCATTCTAAAGACACTAAATACGTTGTTTAAATTGTTTGAATGTTCTTACCCATGGACATCTACTGAACAAAATGGTATATTTTTCCACTATCTCAAATGAGGAATTAAAATAATTATAGCTCTTTGAAGTTCATGAATACCTAGTTACTCAGCAGCAATTCCATGTACTGATCTTTTTATCAGTTTCTTGCCTTTTCTCTGATTTGTGCCATATGGACAAAGTTCTCACCTAGTCCCTGCAGAAACACTGATTTATAGCAGCAAAGGATCCAAGACACTTGTTAGGCAAATGGGGGAAACCCTCAGGTCTTGCTGAACGATAACAAATATTCAATTACTCCACCGTAAAGTTTCTCATATATTGCTTGGCTAACTTCATGTGTCTTGCAGTACATATTAACTTGTATCAAACGGCCGCTGCTGACATGGTTGCATTTAAACATATGAAGCCTCATTCAGCAGGAAAAGAAATCTTACCTCTTCTCCTACCAAAAATTCAGGATGATTTGATGTGTTTGTCCACTTGGCCCCAGAGCTGTGGTCCAAAATAGCTGGTCGCATCTGTCTGTTGTAAGACCTGGCCTGAAATGTAATCAAAACAAACCCTGTCGATAAATATTTCACCAGTCACCTTTTTGCACAGAAGAAAAAGGAAACACCCCTTTGACCCCACCCCTCGAGGAAATGTTTTAAATCTTAATTTTCTCAGATCTTCAGAGATAGGTCACACAATAGCATTATACATAATTGCTGTAAAAAGGATATCTATACTTGTCCACTAAAACACAGCAACATACCAAAGGACTATATGAATCTTAAGAATGAGTTACCTGATCAGGTGACACTGGAATACGCCTTGCTCCATTGGACATCTTTTTGGACCATATTGCTTGGTCCACCATTTTAAGGCCATTTTGTCTCTGCTCAGTACTTTCAGGTTTCTAAGGAAAACCCCAAATATACAACGTAAATACTTACTTTCCAACTACATGTCTGCATACTGGTAATACTGAAGCTATGGTTAAAGAATGAAATCATTACTGTGGTTGATAGACTGTAGAAAGGACAGAGATTTGTACAATGCAAAATAAATGTATGCTTATTTTTAAAGAAATTATTTTTTATATTAGAGTTCCCAACACCTATTTATCAAAATCAATTTGAATCTTTTAAGTGACTGGAGTGGCTGCTGGACTTCATCTCCAAAATGATGCACTCAGGCCATTTTTTAACTACAGAAATATCAAGTACAAGCAAAAATGTTTAAATAGATCTCAATTATTTAAATGTGACGTTTAATATTAGCGACATTAATTTGATTTTTATTTTTTTACAGATGCAGATTAAGACCACTAGATATATTTTTTAAGCAGGTTGGAATAAAATTACTTGCTGTGTTATCCAAGTCACAAACCAACTTGCAACCAACACATTCACGAATGGAGAAATCCAATTCTAATCCTACATCTGGCATTCTATCAAAAGAAATACCGAGTGTGGTACCAGACCACAGCACAGGGAAATCAACATGCATAAACCCTCAATCTGTCAATTTATTTGATTTAGTTCATTAAAACAAATCAAATAAAACCCAATCATAGACTGGTGCAAACCTACTGACAGCACATTAAAAGTATGAAAAAAAAGTGGAACTTGAGATGTATTCTCCTCTGGAAAAACATAGAGTATGAGGGGAAGATATGCACTATAGAAAGATGCAACAGAAATGGGTAATGAGCACACGGATTTTAGCGACCCGGGAGGCCGCGCGGCGGTGTTTCCCGGCTTACATTGAGGCCGTCCCTGAGGAGCCAGCTGTCCCTGTAGGCCGCCTGGCCCTGCTGCTTGTGCCGCCGGGCAATGACGTGCGGGATGCCCGCGGGCAAAGTGTCCGTGGCTCTCCCGAGCCGCAGGGTGGTCGAGCCGGGGTGGATCACCACGATGAAGTTGCTCTGTATTTGCTGAAAGCAGCACAACGCGCACGGAGTGAGACAGAACTCCCACGCCGTCCTGGAACTCTCCCCACGCCCACCCGGAGCCCCCCGGCGCTTCCACACCCCCCTCCCCAGGCCTTTAAAAGGCCGAGCCCGGGCCGGGCCCGCCCCAGCGGGGAGGGGAGGAAGCGCCGCTCTGAGCGTCCGCGGCCGGGCCTCACCTCCTGCAGGGACTCGGGCACGGCGGCGGGGACGATGGGCCGCTTGACGCCGCGCTGCTCCCGCTCCCGGTCGCGCTCCTTGTCCTTCCCGTTCTCCGCCTCGCCCTTCTCCGCCTGGGTCATGCTCCGGCCGGGCGGAAGCCGCGTCTGCCGGGGCCGAGCGGCGCCGGGCCCAGCGCGGGGCGGAAGCGGGCGGGACCCGCGCCCGGCACCGCCCCTGGGCAGGTACGGGGGGGGCTCGGCTTGAGGGGGCACCGCTGCCCCTCGGGAGGGACCGGGGCCCTCGGCTCGAGGGCGGCTCGGCAGCCCCTTGGCGCTGCCCCGGGTTGGCTCGGCTCGCAGCGGGTGCAGGGACAGCGGCTGCCCCGGCCCCCGCTCTGAGGGGCCGAGCGGCGGCAACGAGGGAGCCTGGGGAGCAGCAGCCGAGTGCTGAGCTGGGAGGTTACTGCTACTGGGACTGCGGGAGGGGTGAGACAGCCCCCTAACAGCTTAAAATACGCCTCTGGGTAAAGAGCGCAGCACAGCTGAGGTACGCGGTGCACCTGTGAAGAGCTAACGATGGCCAGTCTACCTGCACATACCTGCTGCGTGGGCAGCAAGTTCCTCTGTGAGCTCCGCGCATGGGACGTTTGAGTGGGACTGAGGAAGAGCTGGGTTTTAAGGCTGAAGGATGCTGTCATACAGCAAGTCGAAAGGGGGTAACTTTGTGTTGGGTACGTATTGCAGGAGTCGGAGGCGCTGGAGGGGCTTGTTAACCGAGGGGCGCTGTTGGATGTTTTAATTTCCTGCTCAAGAGGTGGGGAATACACTCAGTGCAGGTGGCTCCGGCTGCAGGCGCAGTGCGAGCTGCGGGGTGAGCTCTGGGGGGCGGGAGCCCGAGGCAAGAGGCCGTGAACTGCCGACCCTTTGCACAACAGAGGGGATGTGCGGCCCCGCCCGGTGAGGAGACACGGCAGGAGCCGACAGCCACCAGATATTCCAGTGCTTAGACTGCGAGCGCGTAAAAGCCCAGGACTTCCTTTGTTCGGGGTTCCTCCTCGGAGGCACCAGCTCGAGCTGTTGTTATTTACTTATTGCACCAACATTAAATTATTTTAAGGATCCAGACGTCTGAGACTCTCCTATGGGAAAACCTGGGGTCGAGCTGGTAAGGAGACCTGGTCTGTGTGTTGAGTGGGGTGTGTGGGAGTCAAGTAGGGCACCCATGGGCTCACTGGAACCACCTGCTGTGAAGGGGCCTCAATCCCAGCTCAGGTGGTGTGGGTGTGACTGCCAGAGTGGCTCCCGGATGGTCAGATAGGAAAGTTTCCTTAACAAGAGAGTTATAGAGAGGCTTAAGTAAAAATTTTGCAGTGGCACCTTGTAGAAAATAATTTAATCTGGATTCTTGTCAGCTAATGTTTTCTCAAATAGATCTAGCCCTCTCTAAACCAAACAAAAAATCCCCCAACAAACCAAATCCAAATGAGCTCCAAGAACAGTAAGAAACTCCCATCCTGAAATGGAGTAAAGTAGATAAAAGGTAGTTACTGTTTGAAAGAAAATAACTTTCTGCATTAGCACACAGTATTTCAGTTCACTACCTTTTTCTTCATATACTAAAAACAAGACCTAATTTTATTGAAAAAAAACCTCAAAGTTTTACCAAAATTTGTACAGTAAATAGGCTTATACATTTGAGTAAGTTTATAATGGAGAAGGAGGCTGTTTCAACAGCTGTACCCATTATGGGCCTTAAGGAAGTAAGTTTGTAAAAGGCAAGGATTGTAAAACAAAGTAATTTGTAAACTGCGTTTTTAAAGTGCTTTTAGAGTGTCATTAATACCATGAAAATACAGCAAAGTACAGAATGTTTGTCCTGACAAAGACAGAGTAAATACAAAACTTCTTAGGAAGCGCTGCTTTAAGTTTGGCTCTTGAGGGACCATCTCTATCAACTATAAATATCTATCAACTATAAATATGTATTTTTCCTCATTTGAATAGCTAAGGACTTACTGTACTTCAGATTTTTTGGTTTCTAAAAATGATGAGAAAGTCAGCCTTGTGACAAGCCAAATATAATTTACTTATTACTTTGTAACTACAGTAAAATATTCACAAACTATACAAAGACTTTAGACAGTAAACATGTATTTAATAAAACTGTGGTTCAGTTACACTGGATCCTGGAAGAAGGAGTTCCCAGTACAACTTCATTAATCTGCTTATATCACAGAACAGCTTCCAGTCAGATGTACACATTCACAATATTCAAACTCATTTGGTCCACCACTAAACTCTTCTTCCTTTCATCTTGCAAATGTGTACACTTGTGCCTGCCTCTTCAGCAGGCGTTTACCTAAAAGATAAAGCAATTGCAGTACATTTAAAAACAACAAGGCCTTTCTTTGTGAGATTAAAATTAAATAATAATTTTAAAATAAAATTGTTTTTAATTTAGCTAGATGACACATGCTAAAGACTTTCAAATTTTATTCCTGAGCAGGTTACACATTGCTGTGATTACCCGAAAGCCACCCCGAGAGTCTTTGCTGGCCTCGTGTCCAGTCAAAAAGGAAAAAAAAACCCCTAAACCACCATATTTGAAAGAAGCTTATCCTTTTTCTAAAGAACTGAAATACTGGTGTATGTGCTTTTTGGTTATGAACTTCTCCCTATCAGACTTACAGGTAGTGATGGTAACACTTTTGTGATGGTAACAATAAGGAGTGATTGATGACAAGGATTGTTTACTTAGGTCTTGAAGTAAATTAAACTATCCTGTATATACACACAGTGTTAGATGTAACTCTGACTAGCCAAAATAACTAATAAAACAGAATTAAAGTTCAGGCAGCTGAAAGAAATTTAAAGACCAGGGCTTTTGCCTCCATTTTTAAGCGGTTCTGATTTTTATACTTTACTGGAATTCAAGATTTGTATGGCTATATCATTGTAACAGGAAAAATAAGATTTTTACTAAGTCTGTTAACAATTATTTTCCTTCTTTTCTATTAAGTATCTATTTAAAATAAAACCCCCCTATACGTTATATGATAACTATTAGAAATGCAAAGAAAGTTTCAATTGCTTCTGATCTGGACAGGACTTTAAATTAGCAGCCAAAAAAAATGAAAAGCTATAAATAATTTTTTATAAGCTGTGTTCAAAAATCTTTGTTAACACTTTGTATATCCACTTCTGTGCAATTAAAAACCACCATTTCTGACCCAAAATCTTTTAACATCCTCTCCCCCTTCCCTTTCTCCTCCACTTTACTGTAAGTATCTACCATTTTGATTATCTGCCTGTTCTGGTAACTTCTGCAAAAGTTATACCTTAACCTTGATTATTGTAATTAAGAAACTCCCCAATATTCAAAGCAGGATAGAGCAGATTTGGAATTACCTTCCTCATCCACCCCCAGCCATTGGTGGTGGACTGGGGCCTCCACCCCAGTGATTTATTCGACCCATCCTACGCCGAGGATGTGCTGGAGGCCTGAAAAGAAAGCAATTCTATTGTCATTAAACTTTTAAACTAGAAATATAACACTGTCTCTAAATGACAGTACTTAGTTAGAACCTCGGAAAAAAATCAGTTTCCTGTTAAAAGCTGTAAAAAACCTCTAACCCCGCTTTCAAAAAAATTCTTTTATAATTCTTTAATAGTTTCAGAGTGTGTTAGGCTATATTATTTTTCAAGCTGTCCAAAGCTTGATAAACATTTTAGTCTTCCTACACAACCTAATTAATCTACTCAGATTCACGTGACTTTGCTAAGATAGGAAAAAAAATCAGAACTGGTGTGAATATGAAAAAAATACCCTCTTCCATCATTGTATCCTGAATAGGAGGAAGATGTATAGCCTCTTCTTCTCAAATCTGGTTGAATAATGCTCTGGAAACTGAAAAATAAAACAAGAGTTAGGTGAATTGACTGCTAGACATGGTTTAGCTATTTTTGGATTGCAAGATAAGAAATGGCCCGAAAAACAGTAAATATGTTAAGGAATGAATGGTGTATCTTGCCAAGATCATAGTTGTTTAATTCTTGGCAATTCTTCTCCTACATATCAAACTAAAATCTGAATTAATTCCAAATTACAGTGAGGCTCAAACTATAAAATCTCATCTTTGGGTAAATATGCAAGAAATGCATAAAGTATAAACCTGTAACTGAAATAATCAAGAACTGTTGAATACATCACAAGAACTTTCTGTGTCTTAACTGGCTTTCATCTGGGGCCATAAATTTGTCATTACTGCTGTGTGATTATTTTTACATAGCCAGGATCTCTTGTCACCAGTAGAAATTCTCCAAGTAACAGCTTAATTATTGGATCAGCTATTAGACATTAGCTGTTTAACAAAAGTGTATGCTTTTTCTTTTTTGCAGTATCAAAATAGATGAAATGTAAGAAAACTCATTTGAACTTCCAAGAAGTTAGCATCACTTTTCATGCACTTTATACTACTGTAGTACTTAGCAAACAAAACTACCTAGTCACAGTAAAATATTTATAGATAGGAATGCTAAAGATTAAACACAACATTTTTATTGTTGTGTTAGTGATAATACTGAGTAGCTTCTACCTATGTCAAATCTAAAATAAAGCTCACCAAAAGAATTAACTTGTACTTACAACAGAACCACAAAATCTGCTATGGACCAGAAGAAATCTGTTATAGATGATAAACTCCAAGGAGCCCGACTCTGGTTATCCAAAACTTGTCCTGTAACATATCCAAACACAAAACATCCAGTGATGTTCAGTGTGTGACACTGCACAGTACACCCAAGCATATCTGCTGAGTCCAGAATTTACAAATAGGAGGGAGAAACTTCACGTCATGGGCAACGGCGGCGAGTTTCACTGCCTAGAGATAATTTATTGAGCAAGCACTCGAACTACTGGGGTCACCATCGTCAAAGGGGCTCTGCGTCCAGGAAACCTATAAAAAGTACCAGGGCAGCGGCTGTCTCCCCGCATGTTGTTTAAGTGCTGTTCTTTTACGCTCCCGGTGTTCGCAGACCACGCTCGGCCCCTTCAAAGTCCCCAAGCGCAGTTCAGAAGCAGGCGAGCTCAGCGCAGGCCGCGGGGAGCGCGGGGTGACGCGACACCGGCAGGGCCGGGCCCCGCCGGGCTCCCCCGGCAGCGGGGGCCGCGCTCTGCCCCGCGCGGGCCCGGGGCCCGCCGTCACTGCCCAGACAGACCCCGCCCGGCGCCCCGGCCCCGGCCCCTTCCCCTCACCATTAGAGATGTAAACCATGGCGGCTCCTGCCCCACCAGCCCTGCCCGCTGCGCATGAGCAGCAGGGCCGGCTGACGGGGCGCTCGCCGCTCCTTCCGGAGCCGGAAGGCGGGGCTGTGGCGCTCTTGGGCGGTGCTTGGTGCCCCGGTTACTTGCCCAGAGATATCATAACGGCACTCAGCTCCTGTTAACGGGGAGTCACTCTGAGCACGCCGTATTAACGAGGGATACCCCTCAGCACCCTTGTTAACCGGGCGTCCCCTTCAGCACCCCCTGTTAACGGGGACTCCCCCTCAGCATCTCTTAACGAGGGGTCCCCCTCGGCAGCCCCTGTTAACGAAGAATCCCCCTCAGCCCCTGTCACGGGGATCTCCCCTCGCCCCGCGGGCCCGGCCTGAGGCGGGCGGTGCTCGAGAGCAGCGTCTCCTCCCTCAGAGCGGTTCTGCTTCACCCCAAACCATATTTATTTCAGTAGTGCCAGCGCTGTGTTGGAGTTTCTTTGCCGTGTCCATTAAGCGTCTTAACAACAGTAACAGGAGTCGGTAGTCTGTCAGGGTTTCATAAAAACTAAACGTTCTTAGCTGCCGGCTGTAATAATGGTAGAAATATGACCAAGTGGACAAGGTTATTTAACACTTTTGACTAAAGGGAACTTTTGTTCCTTGTATTTAATGACAGATATGTGGCTTTGTGTTTTCCCATTATGTTTGTGGGAATGTTCAGCCCAAAGTTGAGCATTTGTTTTGTTTTATTTTTATGAAAGCTTTGCCCTGCAAATAGTGGCAGCATTTTTTCTCAGGGAGAATCCATGCATGCAAAATTAGAGGTAACTATGCAGCTATATAGGCAAATTTAATATATTACCTTCTCTTTTTTTTTTTTAAGCTAAACTTGTAGACAAGGGATGTTTAATTCTGCTGGGCAATGGCAGTGAAAAATGAATGTAAAAGCACTTTAATACTTCCTTTGCAACAGCTGTATTTTCCTAATAATGAAGTAAAGTCCTTTGCTAAGAGGGGCACAACACAAGAGTGTTTTCTGAAGTTGAAATTGTAATATTGTGCCTCTGACAGTGTAGTTTGTCCCCTCAGTAAAGAAATTGTTTGCAACTGACAAGTGTTTACAAATGTTCGATGTTCAGAAACAAACTCTTGCGAACAACTGAAAGCAATTGTGAAAGAAAAGTATCTGTAACAAGGTCTGTAAAATAAACGTTTATCATTAATGTAAGAGGTGGGTAATCTACCACTTAATAAATGGGGCAATACAAAAGTGTTTAGAAAATAGTGCATAATGGATATAAACACAGGCAGTATGTTAAAATGATTCAGGGACTACACCTATTTGTTTTCTTAATTAGTCCTGTTTATGGTAATTTTTTCAAATAGTAGTCAAATAATAGGAAAATAACTGTACTTAAGGAAAATATATGACAAATGTATACCTTTATTAATATGCTAACCTGGAAATTATATAGTCTTGTTTTTAAATTACTTTAATTAATATATTTTATTTTCTTTTCACTAGACATTGAGACAAAACAGCAAGTTTAAAGAACTGTTGCACAAGTTGAAAATACAACATTCACTAAGACGAAAACAAAAAGAGGGAGGACAGAAATGGGAAAGTAATGGCATTAAGTAGCCTAAAGGAGGTATTGTGAATTTTATGGTGTATTGAAAACACACACAAACTAACTCTTGCTTGTATAGAACCAAACATCACAGTCCAAACTTTTCACAGGACTTTACACAGAAACATAATAGTGAACCTGAATATGAGCAGGTAATTATTCCTCCTGACCTCGAGCTCTGTATGCAGTTAATGTTGTCCTGCATGAATTAATGTAATAAGAGTTCAAACAATTCCATTAAAATGAATTATCTTTCAGGGGGAATATGTTAATCATGCAGAAAAGAACAATGTATTTTTTGCTTTCCAAATGACAGAAAGAACCCAAACAACAAAGAAGATGGCTAGTGAGTTCTTCAGGTGCTTGGTTGTTTTTTGTTTTGTTTTTAAATTAAGTGTGAGATAGTCTTGGTTTATTTAGTAATAAAGTAATGATAAATAACATCTTAGCGCCCTAAGATTATATAATTACAATGCAACATTTATCTGAAATGTATTTTTGGTAAATGAAACAAAAGAAATACACTTTTTAAATTGAGAGTACTGCTGTGTGTATATTCCTAGCCATTTATTTTTCTAAGAGAATATGTCCAGGTACTTAACAGTGTCAGAATAACCAACCATTGTTACAATGATACATGAAAATGTTAGTATTTTTAACTGTTTTTAATGCACTTACGTATACATTATTTATTAATTTATTTCCATATTTAAGTTTTAGACATGAGAACGTGTGGTTAAAAATCAATGGTAGCATTGCATTATCAACCTGGTTATCTATTGGCCAGGAACTAAGCAGAGAAGTGGAATGGGAAAAGAGTTATCCACATGCAGTTGGGATATATGGTACAGCTGGGACAGAAGGTGTGGGCATAAACTGTGGTGGGAGCTCCTTCCATGGCCCTGACATCCCACTCTGAGCAGCTGGGGCAGGGTGGGTGTCTCCAGCTGGGGCTCGCTACAGTTCTTCAGTGACCCCACCCTTGCTTTCAGCCTGGTGCTGGGAAGTTGAGGACAACAGGGGCCCTGCGCCTGCACCTCTGCTTAAGGAAAACCAGTAGAAGAGGCGTTTTTAGAGTCAGCGGCAGAAACACAAACCAGCTGGGCTGCCCTTCTCAAGGTGAGTGCTCTGAGGAGTAGAGCTGGTTGGGCTTCTGAAGGTGAGTGTCATGAGCAGCAGAGCTGGGTAGAGGTAAGAGCTAAAAGTTAACTGAGATGCTATTTGGAAACTGGAGAGATGTGATTATTTGACAACAGGCAAAGTAAATATTTGTGCAATGCCATGAAGAGTAGTGTAGGCCATACATTAAGAAATTGAAAAACAGCAATATACTAAATGGGCTTTAAATTTTTTTAAATGTAATTTGTTTTAGGTGGTTTATTTTTTTTAGACTGTTCCAAGTGTAAATTTGTCTATCTTAATTCCTTGTGAATTGTATATTTGTCTAAGTACTGCTGTCTGAGCAACATATTACTGTGCTTTATTAATGTTTTCTATTTTTTAATGAAAACTAGTAAAACCATGGGTCAGCTATTTTGATAGCATTTTGTATACTGAGGGATGACCTTTCAGTTGTGATGCAAGAGAGTTAGAAAATTGTGTGCATAGAGAAGTGATGATGCACCATGAACAGTGCTTGTACTTTCTAAAGCTTATGCTACATTTTTAATGTGAATGCAGACTTTTTAAGAGAAAATAATTTTGAATTGAAGACTAAACAGGAACAACTTGACCCTGCCCCGAAGAGGATTTGCAGGATACTGACCAAATTTATTAACAGAAATAGAAAAGGCCCATTTTTTTCCTCTCGCTGGCCTATAGTTATTTCACATAGTGATTATCATGTTACACTACCACATAATTTAAATGGAAACATTCAAAACTTAATTTGGATTTGAATTATTCATGAAAGAGCTGATTGTCACATAGTATTTGTCTTATACACACACAATTAATACTGTATGTGTTAGAGTGAGGAGGTCTTTTAATTGTCACATTACAAATGTAGAATGCTCATTGCAACATAAGCATAAAACTCAGAGGACTTTTCACAGGATTCTGTTTTTTGACAGCTCCTATAAGAAAAAATAATTTGCTGTTTGTGGAAGAGCTGGAATCAATTCTTGAAACTAAATTATGTTGATTTAATGTCAGAACTTTAAACAGAATTTACCTGTTCAAGTAGCTTCAGTTCTAAATAACTGATTGAAGACCTAATTTTTTTTTATTCCCTAGTGCCCCAGATAGACATATATTCATGTACTGTGGGCTTTGAGTTAGAGATATCTTGTGCAAATTTCAACTGGAAGATATATTTGGCAAAATCAGCATCTCTGATCCTGGCATTAAATCAGGTCAAGAACATAAGCACATAATGCTATGAACTGTTTTTTTCCCTGGCTGGGACAGAGACGAGATGTTCTAGGAACAGAATTGGTCTGCAAATTGTTTGTTTATACAATTTGTTGGTACTGAATAACAAACATTACGAGGCTTTAGTTCAAAATTATTACCGTTAAGAGTTCGAAAACAAACATATGCTTGAGGAATGCCAAAGGACTGTCTTGTGCTTTTATATTCCTTTAGATAACAGCATATCCTTATATACAGGAACCCATAACTGGCTTTATGTGTTACATATTCTTAACAGCAAAGACTTCATCCCTCAGGAGAATTAAATTGGTGGTCTTCAATTTAAAGTCATATGAAAGTCTAGAAAGAAACTTCCCCACTCTTCTACACGGGGCGAATACTGTGCTACAGTTAATGTCCGGGCACAGAAAGAGCGGGGTCACTAATTGGTCGAAGCACCTGAGCACAGCGAAGAAATACCCGGGTTTCAGGTGCGGTTTTTGGGTGGGAATACTTGGAATGTCCAGCGGGTGGCAGCGCAAGTGTGAAATAACGCGACCTGCTTTGTTTATATAAATATGGCCCATCTTCGCGAACGAAGATTTGGGGAAAGGTCTTTTTACCTTTCCAGCCTGCGCAATGGATTTTTTAGGTGAGACACAGCCTGCGCTGAACTGAGCCCACCCTTTAATCCTGAGGTTCATCTGCCGGGGCCAAGCAAGCTTGGACAATGGCAGTGAGGTCCTCAGGACGTAGGTTTGTTTAGAGTGTCCTTCTCATAGATGGATGGCCACACAGGGCTAACGACCTCCATCAGGCCAGGAGACCGGGGACTCGAACCCGTGGTCGCAGCAGTGAGAGTCCTGCACGCTAACCACTAGGCCACCAGGGGTCTCGACCTGCTTTGTTTAACCACGCTCCAAATGTCCTACCACCTCTGTCGGAGAATATTTGCTTTCTCCTTTATAGAGAAATCCTTCGTCCCGTGCCACTTGACACTTATGTAATGCTTAAATGGCAAATTCTTGCCGGGTTGGGGACCAGTGTTGACTACACAGATGTATAGTGATTGGGGAATTTGTTAAAAGTGTCATAGTGGTAGAGTTTGGGGTAAAGTTGGAGAAATGCTTGTGTGTTTACATATGACTGGGGAGTTCATTGGTTGGAGTTTGTTGGCTTTTTCTTTTTTTTTTCTCCACCCCTGTCTTCCTCCCCCAGTTAGTGAAATAGCAGACTTCCTATTTTGTTAGTGGAGCCTTTGGCAATTTTTTTGGTGTAAATGAAAAAAAAAGGTGAACATAAGTAAGTGTAATAAGAACATTTTTAAGTACAGCAGGTAGGAAAAATAATGATAATTACATGGGTCAACTGAAAATAAAAATCAGGTCCTCAAACCTATGCTGTAAGTTAATGACAAAGCCTGAAATGGAACTGACCTGCTTATTCTCATACTTGTGTAATTTCTTGAGGATATCCTTGCATCTGTCAGGTAGAGGAAACAAAAGAAGTCTCAGGCTCTGTTAGTCTTTTGGTTTAAGGCAAATATTCCTTGCCTTGTTATGCTTTCTGCTAATACATGAGAATTAGATTTGTCATGTACCTCATGAGTCTGGACTGTGGATGTATGCACACACACAAGCCTGCTTTGGCATGTTTTCCTTTTTTCCTGAAGTCTTTTAAAAGTAATGGGCTTTCTGTTTAGTAAAGAGTAAAATTTAATACAATGAAACTTGAAGAATAAATGTTCAAGTTAGGGCTTATCCTTTTTCCTTACTGGTCTTATATTTTAAAATCCTGTTTGTAAAGTTGGCTTGTAGGCACACCTGCAGATTTCACACGGCTATTTCCACTTCCCAGTTTTTACTTTCATACTGATGATGATGCCACTATGCTGTTGCAGTATCTTTAGAAATTAAAAGGAATGATTAAGCAGACAAATGGATTTATTAAGACAGGTGTTGTGAGGTGAATATTGGTTTTACAATAAATGTGTTCACTGAGGTCTGTTAGGGCATATAGTGTGTTTCTGTTCTCTGTAAAAGTTCTATTAACTGTTTATTAAGCTGCCTGTTTTAGGTGATAGCTAGGTTGTGAATACACTTAGAAGAGGAAAAAAAGGCTTAGCTCACTGATGCTCTTGAGCTGCTTGTAAACAGCTGGAACATTCTTATCAGCCACCTGGTGGGAGAGGTATGGGCTATATGACTGAGAAAACTCATATGTGAAAAGTAGGAAAGGAAGCTGGAAAACTTGCATTCCAACAAGATGCTGCTGCTTGTCACTTATCTTTATTTTTGTGTCTGAGATGACTACAACATAAAATACGTCGTGGAATCCTCTGGCTATCAGAGGCAGAGTTAGCCCCCAGTAGGAAAGACTTGAATATACTTATTTGATATTTTTGTTCATTTTCATCAGACTAGCTGACAAACCCATGGTTTCACTTCTTTACAGTCATACTGGCACGACTTTAAAAACTCTTCCTTTTCTGCCTGACTTAAATAACTAGGTTTGAAACAAATTCAGGACATTCAGAAGAATCCCCAGTAACTTCTTTATGTTGAAAATTAATAGCAATTGAATTGTCATGTGTTCCATGCTCAATGAAGAACAAAAGCCTACCTGTGAAGAATTCATAAGTGCTAATTTTATTCACCAATAACTACAGTAAAAATTAAGGTTCTCCAGCAATCCAGCCAGCATGAAGCTGAGCTTCAGAGTTAGAGAAAAAGAATGCAAGTCAGACTAAGTAATGGCAGGATAAAATTTCTTGTTAAGTTCTTCCATAAAGTAATATGTTGAGTTCTAATTACTGCATCATAAAACAAGACATTATAGCAGTACCGAGGAGGGTTGTAAAAGTTGATGTCTTTTAGAAGCAAAGTCAAGCATAAAAAGTCTGCAGTAGTAATAATGTAGTAATATCTAAGTACCTGAAAAAATAAATAATGAGAGAGTTGAAATATATAAAAATGTAAATGGATTAAGCAGCGGAAAGTTTTTCGTTTTCCTTGGTAACAAAAATATTTGACAGTGAAAATTAATGGGTGATAACAGGTATCAAGAAGCCCTTTATGTTGTCTTGACATCAATGCAGAAGGAGGTTGTTCTTCTTCAAATAATAAACCCACCAAAACCTGCATTGTAAGACTGTTTTTCTTGGAAAAGGCTTTGAAATCAAGCATTTTATATTTTATACTTTCATCATAGGATTCTCACATTCTAAGCTACTTTCAAAGTTAAATTTACTTTCAGAAGAAGTAGAGGTAAGTTTGAAAAGTTTTCCTTAGGCATTGGATTCCTTCAATCTTGTTGCCCTGGGACAAAATAAAAATAAATCCATGAGAGTGCAAAGAAATTGAATGCTTTTGACTGAGAAAAGTTTTAATTTATGCTCTAAAAACAGTCAAGGATATAAGCAAGCATGTCTGAATCTCCAAGCAGTAGGAATTAAGCTGAAACATTTGACTAAAAAGCTTATTCCCATCTTTATCTCATATGGTATCTTGTGATTTTCTTTGGAGTGTTTGGCAGCAGGTACTGGAAAGAGCTACAGCAAAGCATTTGATGCTTGGAACTCCTTTCAGAGACTTTCCAGTGATCACTGCTCCCCGCTGCTTACCTTGCTGCTGTGAATCTGCAGCCTTTCTTATGGATATTAGAAGCAGTCATTAGGCCTCTGGAATATTTGCTTCTCTCATTCTGTTTGTTACAACTTCATATTTCTCATCATTAACAGAATTTTCCACATGCTGTCCCAGCAGTGTTTGTCTGACTTGTTTCCAAGACAAGATAACGCTGTGCTGCACTGTCCCACAGCACGACACAGTCTTGCTGAGAGACCAGAGAGCATCAGTTAATTGTGAGAGTGAAGTCAGGCACCAGCATGAAAATGCAAGGATTTTAACAAGCAGGTCTCATGGCTGGTTTCCTCACTGAGCATATACCTCAATCACACTTAACTGCTGCCAAAGCAGCAGGGCTGCATTATCTTTTAGAGCTTTGTAAATGATGTTGAATATCATTTGTATAATGCTTTAGGTGGGTGTGACTCATGGAGAATTTACTTCTGAACGTTCCCCACCTGCGCCATGACCCTCTAGGCTGGGCTTTGCTGCTGACCCAGCACACCACATGCATTCCCTGACATGTAACAAGGGGTTTGGCTGTTCATGTGGCTGCCAGAGAGCAAGGACAAGGATGCCAGGCTTGGGGCAACTGCTTTTGTTCATTGTGCAGGAAATCTCCAGGTGTGTGGCAGCAAGGTGAGCAGGAGACAGTTGGTGATGAAGTTCTGTATTTTCTTGGGTATTTCCTGATTTGAAGACCTTCTCTGCACCCTTTAAACCATTCATAATTTTAAGTCATTAGAGACAGAGGGAGAAAGGATGAAGATTATTTGTTCTTCAGGGGTTATACTTTCACCCTTTAACATAAGCCTTTATGCTACAAGATTTTCTTCTGGGCTATTAGCCAGGTACACGAATCAGTGTAGTCCTAATCAGAGAGATGACAACTAAACTGGTATGAGGAAAACTTCCAAAGATTTGAACTCACAGTAGATTACAATGCTTTGTTAGGCTAATAGATTTTACAAAGTGCTTGTTTACAGATTGTCCTCTTGAAGCTGTTCAAAACATGCTCCTGAGAGCAAGTTAAAAAAAAAAATAAAATCAATGGAGAGTGGTTTTGGCCATCACTTGCTTTTCTGCTGCAATGTGACTGGTCCTGTCAGAGCTCACTTGTTTAATGCTAAGAGGCAGAATCCAAGCTCTGGAACCAGTGAGCTGGATTTTGTCACGTTGCTTTCTTTTGTCAATTAAGCCTGTTCTGAAGAGACAGAAACTTCACTAATAGCTTCTCAAAGTTCCTTCTGTTATTGTGGGGTCGGAGCTTTCCATGCATACAAAAGTGATACTGTTGCCTTCAAATTTCAGCTGTTTCATTGCTTGACAGCGTCGTGTGTTGATTTTGAGGTGTTTGATTGTTTTTTTTCCCCTCAAGGGTTATTTTCTAAAGCTGTTTCGCAGATGACACCTGACTACACTTATAAGTTTTTTTAAAATAAAAATTTAATAGTAGCTTATGCAATCTATGCTTTGGCATGGATTGCATAATTGGACAATAAATTGCCTAATTTGTATAGAAATTACTAGATTCCTGATATAATATTGAAAAGCATGTGTCTGGGAACACAAATATAAAGATCTCTCCTAAGTGTTTTCTTGCCAACAGTATAAGATCTGGGTGTCTCTTCGAATGGGTAAATTGCTCGTATAGTTCTGTATCTTTCTTGAACCTTTGCTTTAGCAGTTTCTGGCCCATTTACAAATGGTACAGTATAACATACCCACTGTGGGAATATGTCAGTATTTGGGTACCCAGAAAGTAATGTTTCTGCAAAGTGATTAAGCATGGAAGAGTAATATTTATTATTAGACTTATGTAAAAGAAAAACTTGGAGACAACTTGTTCTTTCAGTCCTTGAAGCCATTATTTGAATCTCCTAATGTTTAATATCTCAATCTTTTTCTAGCCATTCTTTGGTTTTGAAGGTCTTGAGGCAACTCTTGACAGTTTTACGAATAGAAGCAATGACAGTGTATGGATTATCAGCATTTAAAGATCTAAGTTTTTGATCACAGCATTCTTCCCTCCTTTTCCATTAACTTCCTAATTAGGTTTACACTGTAATTTTCATTATTGCTATCATTGAAATACCTGTAGTCAGCTCAAGTTATGTATAAATTAAAGATAGAATATTTAATTACGCTGCATTTTTCATTTTAAGCTTGAAACTGAATAAACTTAATACTTCTGGCAAAACTAGTTCCCTTAATACAAATAATCAATTACATTTTCCTTTCTGCCTCATGGCCAGACATGCAGAGAGATTCTTTCCACCTGGGTTCTTCATGTCATTTGAAAAGCCAGAATTAAAAGGGACAGAAGAGGGATTGCAGCCCTCTCCATTTCATCACATAAACTTTCCCTCTGTGCAGCTGGTACACTGAAAATGAAACTGCTTCAGAACAGGCTCAATAGATATTAACTGCGAGAACAAAGGAACTTTAATTCTATAGTGTGTTTTTTCTCCTAGAGAATTAGCATTACTGATATTGGGGGAATCCATAATCATCTTGATACATCAATGTAAAATAAATTTCCATGTCTTTTTGTAAGTTTGGTTGCTGTTTTCCCCCTTCCTGAAACTTCCATCCCCTGACTGTGAAGTGTAAATCTCCCTTGCAATATGTGATCTGTAGTAACAGATACCCTGAAGATTATGCAATTCTCCTCATCTCAGCAGTTAATTCCCTCACTATTTTATGGCATATGTATAGCCTATGTGTGTATAAAATACTTGGGATAAGCAGAAAATAGAGGAAGTATACAAACTAGAAATTATATATAGAAACAAGGGAGAAAAGTGCTTTCTGTGCAAATGGTTGGTTGTGTATGTGCTGCATCTACTCATGTCTCCTTGCTGGTGTGGAAACTCAGGTCATCTTCAGAAGTCTGTGGACCCTCTTGAGGAAGTCAGTGGCTCTTGGAACCTTCATCAGTAGCTGAACTTGTTTTTATAACTCTTAAGCTGTGGCTTCTACTGGCTAGGACAAGGCAAAAATATCTCTCCTTGGCTCAAGAGGTTACTACGTGTGTTACATAGAAACAGTTTTCACAGCCTTGTTTGTGAAGGCAGTTTAATTTTTCTACTTCGTAATCCCTCAGGCAGGGTCACATGGGGCCTTTACAGAGAATTTAAACCTGATCACTGTGTTACCAGAATTCATTGCTATTTGAGATCATCAGCTTCTTTGGGGTCCTAGGCCTGCTGTGACTCTGCAGAACTCCTATAGATTGTTGCTAATGTTTTTTGCAGCAGCTTTCCTATTCTTTGCATATTGATACGCTGTGCTCATCTTGCATATAACTAGTGCAGCATTTTGTTCTAAAATGTTGTTGTAAATCACTTTTATGTTTTCAAATGTCTTTGCAAGGTGGTGGAATGACTTAGCAGAAAATATTGCAGTTGCTGACAGCAGATTCTTTCCCTTTAGAGATAATGCTTGCAAAAAGAAAACATAATATGATAGCGTAAGCAGAAAAAAATCTGGAAGTCTTGTTGCCCACTTTGGTTCCGTGACCTTGGATGTAATTAAAAGACTTCTTATCTTTGTTGCTCAAGAAATGGGTAGATATTCCAATACACAAACTTGACTGATTTTTATGAAGAAAGAGGAAAAATGAGCTAGAGTCTGGGAACTTGAAAGGTAACTATATTGATTTTTTTCCTAAGAAATTTTTATTAAAAATTGACCTCTCTGAGATCTGAACAAGTACAGATTTTTCTGCTTTTTAATATGTTTGTTTCATCTAATGGAGCAAATCTACTAAGGAAAAAGAAAATCAGTTTTTTGGGTTTATATTTTTCCAGTGCAAACCTTTATCTAACTAAAAAGGTATGAGTATTGCCTTTATCCTACAAAGTTATCTGAGTCATTATATTTTCTAATTTCACTAGCGAGTATGTGTCCTTAGATCCTCTTGAATGAAAATAAGACATTTTAATCTGACCATGTTCATTGTATCATGGGAAATCCTATTCCAATTATGTCTCCTTTTCTTTTGTCAATGATCCTATTTTAAATATCTGATGTCTGTGATAGCAGCCAGGTTATGTGAATCCTCATTTTTGTAACACACATCCTGTTTTACATATGTTTATTTTATTATTATTAACCAAATCAGACCTAAGTGCCATCAACCATGACGTGTTTTGCAGCATTCTGACTTAATTTGTGTCTGTCTTACCATATCTTTCTTTTCCATTGATCGCACAGAAGTGAACAAGACCGTGCTGTTTATCTTTTTTTTCTCCTTCTTTTGTCTTTAGTCTACTCATTCTCTGTTTCTGGGCCTCTGAAGGAATTATGGGAACTCACATTGCTAGATAGTTGTGGGGGAGGAATGTCTGAGAGTCAAGGAATTTATTGATATACTTAACCAGAGACTGTAGGGGAAAAAAAGAGCCCCCCCTAACCAGCACAGACTTTTCAGATGGCTGTGGGCAGCAGGAGACTGCAGTGGTACTCAGACTGCTCCAGGACTGCTCTTAATCATCTTGAAACTTCACATTACAAAACTTCCCCGACTGTCCTGATCATGGCAGAACTGAGGTTTGTGTGGTTACTTTTGGGGCAATGGCTGCTGGTGCTTTCTGACAAATCTAGTTCCTTCCTGATGAATTTTTTTTAAGAATGGGAACAGCAGATATATTTAAGCTGAGTGCCAATCACCTTAGGGCAGTAGTGCTAGATGACACTCTCTCTCCTCTTCTTACCATTTCATCCCCAAATCAGTAATAGTCTTTGACAAGCATTGCTGTGATTAAGTAAAGAGATGGATTGCTTTTTTAAAAGTGCTTCACAGAGTATGAAAAAAATACTTTGAGGACTGCTTAGATTAATAATTCATAGTTAGCTGATGTGGCAGGACAAACAAAGTACACCAAAGTTCCAGTTACCTGGAGATCATGAATGTCACTGCATCCTTAACATAATGGACAAGATGCTGCTTCAGGACTTTCAGGGCCAATGTATTCATTGTTCTCCAGTTTGTCCAATGTAGCAATTAATGTGATTAAGCTAGTGCCAATTCTGCTTAAATACTATTGCACTGGGTCGTTAACTTTAACACTGTCATCATGTTCTCCCTAGTGCATTTACCTTATTTAAGGAAGATACTAATGCTTAGCATTCACTTGGATGAAGAACATATTAGTGCTTCTATAGTTCTCAAGATATTACTCAAAGTGTTCATGCATTAGGAATTATATTGGACTAATGGGGGAAAAATTCAACCCTAAATCCTTTGGCCACTTGAGACTCCCACTGATATTACAGCAAGTTTCTTTATACCCATAATGTGCAAACCTATTGGTGTTTAGCCAGTTGTGTGTGTGGTTTTTATCTTGATGGATGTTTGGTTAGGAAATCTTTAAGGTTGCCTAGAATAAAGGATGCTAAAGCTGTTCCTAGGTCCTATGAAGGATGTAATGCAACAGAAGAATTATCAAATAATTCTCAAGCAGTTCTTCTTATCCAAAAGACATGACAAGACATGCTGGACTTTTTAGTGAGAACTCTTGGGATTGGCTGGAGACAGCTATAATGGGTGCCTGAAGATGGGTCAGCAGTGGGTAGTAGGTCTAGACACAAGTGAAATGTTTTTTCCAGAAATAACTTAAATAGCTACAAACTCCTGCATATAAATTTGTTGGTTTTGGAAAATTGTCTCATGTTTAGAAGAGTGCCAATGTTCAGAATGAGCCGAAATTCATCCTGCAGAGACTTGGGAAAAGGTTCTGGTGTCAGTTACACAGCCATGAACCTACAGAAATGGTTATTCAGGTAGCAGCTGATGCTGGTGGCTTCTAGTCTTTATTGGATATCCCTCATATACTTGAAACAAGGAAGTGACTGAATGTCACATATAACAGTCTCTGTGGACTAGAAACTTATTGTAAGAGAGGAAGAAAAAAGAAGGCATTGATTTTCATTGTTACTGTTACTGCTCTCATTTTCTACCTGCGGGAATGAGAGTAAGAAAAATGTGTAAAATAAATTAATGTTTTATAATTTGCATATATTTGATCTTAGGAGAATGAGTCCTTGGACTTGAGCTTAAAGGGAAGAGGAAATATACTTCTGTGGCTCTATACCTGAAAAAATGCCTAGGAAAGCACTGCAGAAGCACCTATATCTGCTAGTGGATTTCAGACGTGATCTTCAAATGTTCATGTTACTTCACTTGGGAGAGTTTTAAAAATAAAGGCAGATGCTGAAATCAGAAACATGTCGGGTCCAGCGTCTATGACATGTGAAAGTCTGTTAGGAACTAGGCTAGAAATTAACCTGTGAACTCATTTCCAGTGAGATTAGAATACATTCACAACTCAGAGAGAGATAGGAGGTGGGAGCTCTTGACCAAATGACACAAAAGTGCAAGCTCAAAAAAAGAAATAAAAAGTTAAGAGTCTCATCTGAAAGACAAAGAAATTAAAAGTGCTGTCTGGTAGACAGGCAGTACGTTATCATGCAGATTACAGGGTGCCCTTGGAAGATGAAGGAGAGATGAAAAGAGCGTAGTAGAAATCCACAGGAATATGGGAAAGGACATGCAAAGCTTCTGGCACAGGGGGGGCATAGACCATTTCCAGCCTCAGGAGATTGTGTATAGGGACTTTGGGGGAACAGGAGGAAAGAAATATGTGAGGAGATTGCCATGGGTGCAGTCTGTGCCTATAACAAAATATATAACCTGAGAAATTGAGGGATTGGTCAGATGTGCCTGAAACGATTTTCAGAGGGAGACAGCATAAGAATTTTTGATTGTGAAGTTATAGTCTGCTACCTTTTAATTAAACCTTTATAAATACTTTTACAGAAATGAGAGTACGTTGTTTTGTGCATAGTGAATGGCAAAAGAGTGCTCAAAAAGTGAGTTGGGATGGACAGACAAGGGCACTGTGAAGTCATCCCTAGCATATAGTGTAATGTTCCATGTGTGGAAAAGCATGTAGATGTCCAAGGGCTTGGGTACATGGGATCGGTCACTGTAATAAAGGCAACTTTACTGAATAAAGTTAAGATCTTCTTTGTACCACATTAAAGACAATGAAGGGGGCTCTCATCAAAGTGTAAAGTGATTATGAAAACATTTATTTTTACTTTTGATACTACTTTTTTAAGATGTGCAACCTTCTATGAAGTGCATAAAGCAACTCAATATCTGTTTGGAACAGGTAATTTAATATTTTTATGTACTAATCTATATGAACATCTACATGTCCGTAATTATGCTTCCTTTCATCCTTCTTCCTTGTTTGTTTATTTTTTTTCTGAGATCTTGTAGTTTAAAAAAAATTCCCAATGTTTTGCAGTTTGACCTGAAAGGTCAAAATGAAATGTATACAACCCTGCTCCTATAGAGCTGGTGAACAATGTAGTGGATTCTGTCACTCCTGTGTAGAGCAGGAGATGTGTTAATTAACTTTTTTCTTAGCTGCATCACTTATTGAAAAATATTCTGGCAAAATGATTGTAGCTATGGATAGAAATTAAATTCTTCACTCTGAGCCCTGGTACATACCATAAACTGCCTTGCCTCTAATGGCCCTTCAGTTCCAAAATCATTGAGTTTTTTGTCTAGGCAGCCTTTGGAAGCATATGTCTGCAGTACTTTGCATCTTGAAATAAACTGAGGGAACTTTCACAGTTCTGTAGAATCATCTGACTTGATAAGTACCAAAGAATATGGAGTTTTTCTTTTGCACTAGCCAGATGGATTCCACAGATCCCATATTGCACAGTCTGATCTATAGTCTTGACAGTAGTTTCTAATGTACATTTTATCTCCAGTTTTAATTTGTGATGACCTTTACTTCATTAGTTAATGATTTTAAATTGTGTGATCCATTAGCTGTTTGATTCAGTAGCCATGTACTTCTAGAAATTGCTTCCCAATAGATTCTCTTAGAGTTTTATGTTTTTAGAGGGAGGACAATTTCTTACTTCTTGGACATTTCCAAACTTTTACGGAATTGGGATTGAGAATATATAATGCTTAAGCAAATTTCCTTTTAATTACCTAGTCCACTTCCTTGTGAGAAAATTTGACCTCTTCAGTGCAAAATCCTATACAAAATATATTTTTGGGCAGAGGAGGTGTATCTGCACTTCCATCTTTTGGGTCTTCCTCAAATGCTGACAATTTTTTTCTATGTTTAAAATGATAAAACGTAAGGAACGTTCTTTGGAGATTCACTTTTCCAGGTACTTGGGAAAATTTGTGCTTGTTTATCATAAATTCTAGGTGTCTGTTGGTCCTGCACACCTTAATGAGAACTGCAGGGGTTTGGCCCCTTTCACTGTGGTATTCACAGTAACGGGCTGGGCAATGTGTCGAAATCACACCCTGTTTTAAACCTGACTCAGATTCAGATAATAATTAGTATTTTAATCATTCTGAAGCAGTATGATTTTTTTAAGGAAATGAAGACTTTTCTATGCATCAGTCAACTCAAAGGAGTTAGAAATGCCTCACAGTTCCCCAGAAGACTTGCTTTTTTTGTGGGAACTGACTGGAACCTGAAACTTTTATTATGACATGTGCCTATCATGAGCAATGTAGAGGGCAGGTGGAAAGTGAGAAGATAACTTGCCTGAATAAGGGACCCTGTGAAATCCTCACCTGAGACAAAAGAAAGACTTGTGTGAGGGTACCATGGGATTTGTTTATGGATAAAAAGAGAGGAATAGTTTTATAATGTATCCCTCCAAGATAAAATGGTAGCAGCCTGCTTTGATTGCATTTCAAAGGACTTGTGGCACATTAAACCAATTCAGGGAGTTAAGAAGCTTTACACAGTGATCCCAAGACCTTTAGATGTTATTTTATAGTAGGCCCATGTAAAAAACATCCAAATTTTGTGTATGTATTTTTTCTGTATATGATGAGCTCATTAGTTCCTCTGAGAACACAGAGCTACCTGAGGGTAAGAAACTTTAGGTCCCAGACTAGTGAAAAATAATTCCCAGGATGAATTTCTTAAACCTTTCAGATGGAAATCATGCAAACTGAAAAAAGAAAAAGTGCATTTCAAGGTTAAAAGAGACTATTATAATGAGATGAGTATGCTAAAAAAAAATGCATAAGTTATGTTTACTAGATGAAGGCTTTTTATTCTTACTAGTGTTGCATTCAGTATTTGTAATACAGAATCTAGGGAATTCTGCCTGGTGCCTGTATTTAAGTTAAGGTGGAGTAGTTTATAAGCAGAATAAAATGGTCAGTGTTTCAAGTTAACAACAAGTAAAATAAAATAACTATAATAAAAGTGAATGAAAGAGATATAATATCTAAACTGTGTGCATTGCCCCTTCCTTGTGAAGACCATCTATCCTTAGGGAATTTGCTTAGTTCACAGCTATTGCTGGCATTTTGAACTGCATTTTGACTTTGGTACAAAATATATTGGACTGTTGGGAGCTTGGTGACCATGTCATGTAAAACCTACATTCAATAAGTGGCATGCAAAACCAGTATAAATATCAGTGTGTATGTATAGACAGCTAACAGATAATTACCAGTGAACTGTCATCAGGAATACAAAATTATGGTGATTATGGGAACAGAAAATAACTGCCTTTCTGCCTCTCTTTTTAATGCTGGTACATATTCTCATGTGAAAACCACAAGTTCTTTTCCAGGTCACTTTTGCATATGCTGTTCCTTTCTGTGAAAATCTTACAAAAAATAATTCTGAAAGATGGAGATTTTTCATGCCCTCATGGGCAATCCATATTTGACCTTTTCCAACAAGTTAATGTCCAGGTTAGAGAGTTTTAGTCATAAAAACTAGTAAAGCCAGTGCAGCATCTACAATGAGTTTTTCAGCAAATTAGCAAGGGTAGCATGAAACAAATCAAGTATGCCTTATGATAGTTTGTTGCTTCTCCAAATAAGAAATAGATTTTTTTCATGCAGTAATGGAAACTTCTCCTGTGGTATGGCTTGTCTTGCCTGTATTTCTAGAGGGTATAATTACAGATAATGGACTTTGGTTTGCATCTTGGGATTTCAGAATTTTGCAGAGCAACAAAATTTGATTGTTGTGCTCTCACTAAATCCTTTCAAACTCAATGACAGAAGTGATATCAAAACTGTCAAAAGACCCAAGCAAACAAAACCCACAATAACTGTTAAAAGGCAAAGCATGTGTTTGTGTAAGTAATGCTGAACTTCAAGACTACATCTACGAAAGACCCTCATGCTTGTGGGCTGTAATGCAAAATAACAATGATGGAAAAATGGTCAATAAGGTAAAATCATCAGCCCTTAGTGTTATTTGAACAAGCCCATTGTAATGATGCTCTTTCATGAGAGCATTTAGATGTAATGTGAGGCACTTATAGATGCTGGATATACATTTCAAACATGAATATCCTCTTTCTTATCTTAACTGAAATGACCTTTCATGTTATTCTATTCTCATCAGTCTCTTTGCTGAAAGACTTTGCAGCTTGCACATCTCTGTGTGTTTTAGCCTGTAGTTAATGCATATGCATTCACTGTTTTGGCAGGTGCAGATGCAGTTCACTTCAGACTCTCAAGGATAGTGATCCAGTTATTCCTAAATGTGTGAATTGGCTGGGGCATCACTTACCCAACTGCACCCCGACAGATTCTCTACAACAGGTTTTCATTGCAGGGATCACCTCCAAATCCTGATCGATAATTTGTGTGTAGTACCTGCTGTAATAATTCCATTATAGCATGCACTGTGGAAGGAACTCCAGTTCTTTTGGCACAGAAGAGCTGCAAAACTGTATGTTATTCTCACCATGCAATTAGGCTGTGAAACCTTTCTATCAAGTTGTAGATTCTATGAGAATTCAAAAAGTGGCTATGCGCATTTGTGAAAGAAAAATTCTTGAAGGATGAGGAAGCACAAATATATCAACTGTGGGTCAAGAAGTCTGAGCTGCAAGCTGGTGGAGGTTGGGAGAATATTCTTTGGAGTTATTTTTCAAGTTATTTTTCAATTTTTTTTTTCTTTACATTCACTCTTGGCACCTATAAGAGCTGGAGTACTGAGTTGGCTGGCTGGCTTAATGCAGAGATTCTTATGATAAATTCTTACAATCCTTTAAGGATTTTTCACTAGAAAAATTAAAAGTACTTAGTAAACAGGTGTTTTTAAAATGTCTTATGGGTAGTTCACACTTAGCAGGTAAGGAGAGGTCAGTGGTAGCCTCCAAACTGAGGATAAATATGTTTGTATTTTCTTGAATCTATGTCTCTTTGTTGCTGTCTCCCTGATTACTGTGCTTTCTAGGGTTCTACCAGCAACCTTAGGATACCTGATTAGAACTGCTGTTGCCCTGTTTTTAAGATGGTCAGTGGTGGCTGAGTTGCTACACTGGTGTGGAATGGGAAGTAAAGTGACTAATTCAGTTTATTATGTGGAAAAGCCAAGTAACTGAGCACAGAAGGAATTCAACTGTATCATTCCATCTCCTTCCCTATTGGTGCTTGGACTTGTCTCAGCACATTGCCTGGTTTCATCAGTGTAATAAATCCAAAAAACTGTCAGGTTTCCATTATCACCATCTCTGGCACATGAGGTAGATTTTAAGTAGATGATTCATGAGAATGCGTTGTTGGAAAGGGCTGTGCTGAAATGTGTGTGACAGATGTCAAGGAAATATTGCTGATATATTTTAAGTACTGCTCCCAATTGAAGCATTCTTGAAAGTGTAAATATCCTATAACAACAAGGAAAAAACCTTCTGTGCTCATCAGGAAGTGCTTTGTATATGGTTTACTGGAGCCAGGCTGAACATTTATGATTCTGACAATAGACAGACATAGAATAACAATATTAAAGTCATCCTTCTGGATAGCATTCCAAGACACATTGCTGTGCTTCTATGCTACTTTTCAGCTTTTATGTAAAGATGATTTCCTCTTCATCACCTTTTGTCATTTCTTAGCACTGTAAATGGGACACTTATTTTTGCAAAAATGTTTGTGCAAAAGGCACAGAAGTTCACAAGTGCCTTATAAATGACAGTTATAATGGCAGATATGCAAGGGCAACTCCCAGCATGTCAACCAAGTTTCCTTGTATATATGTGTGTGGGTAGGACCAGCTTGGAAAAGTTATTCAGGTGGAAAAGTTGTCACAGATACAAGACTTCATTAAACCATATAAATAATTAGTTAAAAGTCCTGTGGACTAAAGTATCGCGTGATGGGGGTTCTTAAAAATTAAGACAAAATTAAAAACAAAGCCAAAACTCCCCAAATAATTTAGAAATTCCAGACAGGGTTGTAAGATAACGAGGATTAAAACCAGTCCACAGAGATGAGAGTGAAGGGAGTGCCTGCCAAGCCTGGGACAAGGCCCCTTTCGCTCCTGTGGCTGCTCTCTAAGAACCAGGAAAGGAAAAAGCTGAAACAAATCAGTTTGAGCAGCAAGAGAAAGATGTGAATGGCTGTGAGATCACTGTGTGTTGGCAAGGATGCCAAACACCCAAGGAGAGTGGAAATAGAAGGGAAAGAGCCACTAAAACTCTGCTTAGACTTCGTGATTTAATAGGTGGTTCCATGAGTTGAGTATGTTGAGTTTTTGTCTTTATTGGAAGAAATCCTTGCACATTAACAGATCTGAAATTTCTTTATACTTACCAATATTTACTGATTTTTATGGCTGTAAATGGTAGGGAAATGTAGGGAAATCAGAAAGGTGACTTTGCCATCTAAAGTTTTTATCTTCAGCACAAAATTATATAAATGATAGAAAGAAATGTATGCTAGGAACTTAAGCATATAATAACATTGGAATCAATGATTTCTGCCCAGAGAAATGACCTTTTATACAGCAACCAGTGTTCTGTTTTATAAATATTTGATGAAACGCTTTAGACTGAGCTTGTTGTTAACAAACGGGATAAATGAGTGTAAGTGTGCTGTGCTGCCTTAGGCTGTCTGAGCAGTGCTGTCCATACTGCTGGACCTTCCAAGAGGCTGGGTGAGACTGTTGGGGGAGTTGCCATTGTGAACTTGGCTTATGCACCTTGCTGTTGCAGTTAAAATAGGTGGTACCATGCATATATATGTGTGCCTATGTGTGTATCTATTTCTATTTGAAAGACTTAATTCTTGCTTTTCTGATTCTATAATGATGAAGTTAAAAACCTGTTTCTGTGTCTTCATGCAGTGTAGGCCATGCTCCAAGCAATGACTGTAGAAATTGTCTTTCCTCTTGGTTTCTGTCTGCGAGTTCAAATGAATTCCATGATGTGATACTGTCAGCTAGTTTTGTGCTTTCATGTATTTGCTCAAAAAGAAGCACACTTTTGATGTTGTTCTACTTATGTCTCATCAAAGGTTTTGTAGCAGCTGCATTTCATGGTTCTCTGCAAAACCACCTGGAAAGCATCCATCGTCTGAAAGTGATATTCTTAAGAGTGCCTTGCAGACTCAGATTTGCAGGTTGCTGAATGCTGCTAAATTGAAAACGACCCTATTTGAAAGGAAATGGATGCCGTCAATCCTTTAAGAATATCAAAAGCTACAGTACAAACAGCTCACAAAATGTAATGGGTGTCTAGAGATCCAGCTGTAAAGCTGCAGTGCTAGTGCAATCTGTTGAATTTTAGTCAGATAGAGTAAGATTTTGCATATCTCTCTTAAAATGGTTTTATAGTGAATGGCTATTTTAAACATTTACTGAATATGTGATTACCTGTGCTTTTTGAAGGAGACAAGACCTATATTTAAAGGAATTGCAGTTAAATATTCCTGTTACCTTCATGTCTTCCCCTTTCAAGTTGGCAAAGAGAAAAGCATGTGCATTGATTTACATCTGCTTATCCAAACGTACATGCATTTAAAGGATCATTGAAAAAAGGATCATTGCTGCTCTTCAATATTGATTAGGAGAGTATTTAAAATACTATTTTTTTAAAGAGAGATAAGGAATAAATTATGCATGCTCATGATGAAGTTACTTATGAAGTCCACAAGGATCTGTTCATGTACCTGTACTGGTCTATATAATTCTATGTATGCATAAATTATTAGTAAAAAGGGTAATTAGTACTATCAACAACAAATTTTGTGTCTTCAGTTATCTTAAACAGTGAAAACTTGATTTGACTGCTGAGAGCTTGAGAAGGATCTTTTAATAGTGTATGATGCAGTAACATAATAACAATTTTTTTTAAAGTGCCAGGTAATGTCAAGAGGAAAACCAAATATAATTCTACAGTGATCTCTGAATTGGCTATTGGTAATCAGAGGAAAAGAAAAATATCTCAGAAGTATTCTTGATGGTTCTCCAAAAGTATCACTGAAGGTTTACACTGGATTATTCCAAGAGGCTTTAGAAAATACTAATTTTGATGAAACATCTATGCTTTCTCAACAAATCCATTTTGAAAAAAAATCTTGATTAAAAGTATTCTCATATCCATCTTATTCCTTTTAAAGTTAATCAGTCAAAGAAAGTTAGGGTACTTAAATATCTAAAATTAACCGAAAATATCAAGTACAATGAGAAGCTCTGCTCTTTTTGGTTTGTTTTGTTCTGTAGTAATGTGCTTTTCCTTTCCATCAATCATTTCTAGTGGCACTTAATGCTGTGATTCATACCATTAATTTATTCCAAGAATTTACATAGAGAGTATGTAATAATTAACTACTACATCCTGTAGTATTGGTTTCACTAACTGCTACATGAAAGGACAGATATCTCCATACTGATCTGACATTTTTTACTGTTCAGGTGATATAAAGGAGCCAGATGCTGGCTGTAATTAATCAGTAGAGAATTGTTCTGTTGATGGAAAGCTCTCAGCTGGAATAAAGCACACAGAGCTGCGTTCTGCACCAAACACTTCTACCTCCCTGACATCAGAAGAGGGACAACATTTTGATCCATTAATCTGGCTGATGTGTAATGTCTTATGAAAAACATGTGTTGCTAAGACATTAGGTTGATGTTGGCTTGCCCACAGAATTATGGAGCTGTAATTATTTGCTTGTTTTTCGTCTGCTGTGCTGGTCAGATGAAGAATGTAGGAGATAACGTAATGCATGAAGAATTTAGACACTGTCATTTTTCTGAGCAATGGTTATTCAATTAAAAGTAATTCTAGAAAGTTTTAGAAAGATATGAAACTAAGTCTTTTATACTATTTCTCCTCATATATTGACAAAGATTTGTGAGGATCTCCTTAGTCACATGTAGTACAGTAAAGGAGTACTTTAAATGCTTCCTTTTAAAAAGGAAGGTTATTGTTTAGATTTTACACAGAAGAGCAGCTAGTAAGGTGCCCTTCCCTCAGGATCACTCAAATAAGTAGTATGCATATGCTTTTTGTTAAACTGTTTCCCCTGGTTTTGCATTTACAGTACGTTTTAAGAAAAGGAAGACAAATTCATACCAGAAAATAGAGTGAAAAATGAAATCTTTATTCAAAGCATAAAAGTAAAACACTTTGTGGAAGTTTTTTTGATTATTAAAAAAGAGTGAGGTTTAATCTTTCTGCAGTTTTATGTAATCTTCTGTTCCTTCCAAATCACAGAAAAAACCCCAAATATCAAAGAAGACATTGCTATGGGGAGAATTTAAATGCGTAGTTTATTTCAGCTATTGATTGTGAAGATGTTTTAAATGAGAACTGCTCTCCGTTGACAGCCAGGACGCAACACTGAGATTGCAGGAGCCCGCAGTTATCACTACTAAGATGTACCAGCAGCGCGGTTCCCGCGGGGTCCTCCCTGCGCTACCCCGTGTCCTCCGCTGGGTGACACCACAGTACGCGGGAAGGGCGCGCTGCTCCTGGGAGAGCAGGTGGGAGAACAGAGGGAAGGTGGGAATACTAAAAAGCATGTTTTGGAATACAGTTCTGCCGTGAATTATAGAAAACAGGCGTTTCTAAATGAGCCCCCTCTTCTAGGTCTGAAGCTTTAAGTGGCAGATGATCTCTCTTCATTCACCTGAGAATTTAGAAATGCATGCTGATGGTTTTTCTTTCTATGCTGATCTAGCACTTGAAGGATTCCTGTCACAGTGTAGTATTGAAGTGGAAATGGGTGTCCGATGGAAAGAGAAATTCTGAAGTTCTGCTGTCTTCCTTTTTTTTTTCCTATTTTTTTATTTTATTTTATTTTAGCCCTCTGTCCATTAGTTACAGAACTCTGGTCCAGACCCTGTATTTGCTTGCACTTTTAAAATTTGTGTCACTTTTGGCTGCAGTCGTTCCTGCTTCACATTGTAGTGACAGTGACTGATAGCTTTGAAATTAAGTACCCACCACGTAATCCCTGGACCCCATTTCTTCTGGGTGTGGGTTCTCAGCCACACTGAACTGCAGCCCTACTGGCCATATTCACATTGCTCTTTAGTATTCTCCAGAGCACCATGACAGAGAAACTCTTCTCTGCTGATTTTGTTTTTTTTTTCTCTGTATCAACACCATCAAGGCTTACAGCCTCCTTATGCTGGCTACAGGAATATGCAAAGCACCTGCCAGGTTATTCATCCACTTTAGCTTTTTGTTTGGGATTACTAGAAGTTGGCATTGCCAGTTCCTGGAGATGTGATGAAACCAAAGTGTGTCTGCGTGATGGACAGGATACTGTTGTAATCCAGTTTCTCTTTGGGGTAATCAGAAGATGTGTAATTTCATCATAGTTACCAAACACAGTGGAGTTATTATAGGCCTTACAGGTACCTTTGATTAGTGTTGATAGAATGAATTTCACAGTTAGTGAAATCCTTCACACCTGGGAGTCCCTCCAGCCGTGTGATGAAAGGGGAAGCTGTTTCCTGGAAGGCCTCTTGGTACAGTGTCATTCCTAAGTGCCCTTTGAGGACCTTTCTGGGAAAGAGAGCCCATGCAAGTCTCCAGTGTGGCTAAGAAGCTTATGACAAACATGTCCAAGGGAAGTAAAGCTCTCCATGTCTTCATATTAATACTGGTTGATTTTTTTGTTTTGTTTTTTTTAGCCTCATCTACACTTAGAGCTCATTAAAGAGCTAAGTGGATGAAGATCTGTGGCTTATGGTACAGTTATAGACCATTTGTGTGGTAGTCTAAGAATCCATATTCAGTCCTTAACAACACAGATTCCTGACAGTTTCTGTGCTTTCAATCCCACTTGCTATAAATACATAATGGAAAAATCTAAGTGTTAAAAATGTCAAAGTGTTTTCCAGGTTGCTGCTGCGATGAACTGAATGTGCCAAAGGGGGTCACAGGTGAGAGTGGAGAATTGGATCTGCTGCTACATAATCTTATTGCCTCATAGTAATGTTAATGGTAAATTGCTGTAACAGTGATATTGTACATCCTCATAGGGCAAACGAGAGCAGTGGAAAGAAAAACACAACTCATTTAATCGTTGAGATTAAAAAAAAGTATTAAAACTAAGGTTTTATTTTTTAATGTGAAACATTTTTGAACTGCATTTGTGGTTATTTCAATGTAGTTTTATGCATTTACCTGGCTGTTAAGCAGCTCATAGATGTAGGGGCACAGCTGAGTAACACTGTTGGTTTTGCTTCTCAAGGAAGTCTGTCTTAGGGCTGGTAAACTGGTAAACCCATTGAACTTCTAGTGCTGAACAAAGGGATCTTTCAGTTTGGCACGGACCACTAGCTTCATTCATAGCTTTTACATGGAATTTCATGTTTAACAAAAAACCTCCAATGAGATAGACATGATTTCTAAATTCTAGCATGTTCTAGTGTAGGTGTTTTCCTCATCCCTCATTGACCTGTTTTCATCAGTCTCTTTTCTAATGGAAAGACCATCTACTGTGTATTAACTTCCCTGCAGGGTTTGCCATCCTTTTCCCTCTCTATTGTAGGGGCAAACCTAATGCATAAAGGTGTTGCTGCAGTCCGGTGGAATTTGCAACAGAGTTATTGTTAAGAAATGTTCAATTGTCTCTTTTACAAGTGTACATCACGTGTTTTTCATTATATGTTTTTGCAAGGATAGGAAAATACAGCTTAAAAATCACTTGCTGAGCTCAAAATCCTTTCCCCATTCTTTGGTTACCTTCTTGCTGCTTTTGCCATGCAGTTTTGTTTCCTTTTGTGAACTTAATAGTTTAGAAGAGAGAGAACATAGAAGAAAATATGCTTGTTCATATCAAAACATTTCTCCATGTGTTTCAGCAATGTTCTTACCAAAACAATTACTGTTGTGTTTCATCAATATTCCTGTAAGAAAAAAGCAGTTTTTATCTAAGCATAGTTTTTCATTTTCCCCGTGGAAGCTTGGAATAAACTCATTAAAAATATACAGAGTGATGTAATGGTGGTACTGTTGTGTACCATTGGGAAGCCTTTAATGATCAGTTTGTAAGATATGCTTTGCTCTATGTGCTATGAATTGATGTGGGTGAGAATAATTATTAGTTTCAGTGCAATCTGTCCCAATGCCCTTTTCAACAGAAGGTTCAGGCTGCAGTGTCTAATTGCTGGATAGATGGATTTATAGTGAGTTGTGGTCTACAGGGCATAACATTTAGTGGATACACCATGCCTGCTTCTGCAGCTGCATGCTTCCAGCTTTTACAGATGATGAATGCTGTCATTTCTGATCTCTGAATGAATCAAAAAGGAAACCAAATCTTGCCATTAGTCCCATCACTTGCTTGTATTTTCTGCCTCTTGTAATAAACTACACTGGAATTATTTGAGGCACCTTTTTTTTGCAAATACTTTTCTGCCTGTATTCAGTTGGGTGTCCCACAAGACACATTTAATGCAAAAGTGTCAGTTGTAGCTCACCTTGTTATATTAGTTATACTTGAGAGTTTTAATAGGGCTGTGTTTATCAGTGTATCATTTTGTTATCTCACCAAGGGTGTGTTGTGGTATTTCATTTGCCTAGTATTTTCTAAATATGTGGAAATACATCTGAAGAACATTTTTTTTTTAATTTCTGTTTTTCAAATAGGAAAGCTGATGCATAGAATCAGGTTCACTCAGAGTCCACAAAAAGGCTGTTGTCCAGCTAGAAATAACCCCAAGTCTGGGCTCTTAGGCTCCTACTTTAGTATTCATTACTGATCCATATCATATCCTATTTGAAATAAAAGGGAATCAAACATCTCCTATGTTTGTTTAAATAGAAAATGTTGCTCCTATTCCCTGTGCTAAATACAGATGAGTGTAAGTTACTGAATCCACAATATGAAGACTGAGTTCTCTCCTTGCTCTCAATGAATTACTTTTTGTTTGTTTGGTTTGGCTTTCTTTTGTTCTGTTAAGTTACAATTAGGAAAATGTATTATTTCTACTCAATGCTGATTTTGCTCTTGACATCACGCAAAATGTCAAATTCCCATTCCCTCTGCTGAGATGCTTAGAGCATAGAGGAGACAGAGACTTTAAGAAACTTTTTGATTAGTTGGTGGTTCATCATAGTAGGAATACAAGTGTTTTTCTTGTGTTTCCCACAAATTATTAAATGGTAAATACAAATAATTTTTATTTTTTAATTGGATGGAATGTGTTTTACTGATAGTCAGCAGATGAAACTGTATCAATAAAGCTAATTCTGCTACAGAAACTCATGCTTGGATTTAGACAAAGAAATGCTCTTTTTTCTTTTTTTTTTTTTGATGTTCCTGTTGCTTTATTCTGAGTACTATTTAGAATACTAGGAAGGGTGAAGAAATGTCTAAGTGGTATATTTTGGGAAGTGATCATAAGAATGAAATGAGTGTGCTGTAAAGAATCCATGGTACTTGCATTGGAAGGCAGCCTCTTGGGAGCTGCAATCTGTTCCTGAAGCACGTTGCTTTTAAAGGAACACACACTGCTTTACAGGATATCTTGGCTCATTAGCATTTATTTCTGTGACTGCTTCACGGCAATCCTGAATCATCCTGTCAACATGCCCCTTGCCTGGGCTGTTTGGATTTGAGACATTGATCCTTAGGAGTCCACTTGGATAAAGAAATACTGTGCATTTCCTTTCAAGAAAGGGCACTATTGAAAGTAAACGTGGGCACATGCAGGCTTGGCTGTCTTTGTGTTTGCTTTCTTCTTCAGGCAAATAGATGATCTGGGTTTGATTTCCACAGTTCTGATGCTGTCAAGCTTCTTGAATTAGTCTGCTTCTGGTATTCTCTGCTTATGACTTTGCCTCTTCTTACAAAATGTACATGCCAAAATTGAATGTATGTTATGCATAGACAAATTACACCTGTGTTAAAGAAGTTAACTTTAGTTTTCATAAATTTACCAAATAATTTTTAATATAAGCCAGGTCGTGATTTGTTACAAAAAAATTATAAAATTAGAGGCAAGAAAAGATCCTTTCATTGTGAAATCAACACCAATGATTATGTCTGGTTAAGCATAGTTCTAGTGGTCCACAGAATTGCGTTGGTATTAAGAGGTGCCACAACATGAAACAGTGCTGTGCAACATGTGTTAAAAATAGACTTCAAAGAGAATTACTACAGTTTGATTTAATTATATTTGTAATAGACATCCACACAGCTTCCTGGTTATAACTAATTAGGTGACATGGAGCCCAAGCACATTCTTAGGCAATTGTGGCATGTATATGCACATACATAGGAAATATGTAATACAACCATTTGCACCACCTCTGTGGTGCAAATAGCTTTCTTTTGGTTAAAAAAATGACCTTACCAAAAAGGCTTAGTGTACAAATATATATATATGGATACACATACATGGCTATATGTATATATTTATAAAAAAAAAATTCTGCATAAAATAGTTCTTGTTTGTATTTCACTGTTGATTAATGTGAAATGCTCGTGTTAGTATTTAAACAGCTTCTTCCTCAAGTCTTTTTAGTGTATTTCCACATTTTTATGATGTTCCTGTAAAGTTCTTGAGGTTACAGCAGACTGTCATGTTAGATCTTCACGTTCTGAAAGCACAGTGAAGTCAGCTGCTAGTTTTTACTCATTATTTCATTAATATTCACTAATATTTCATTCATTATTTCCTTAATATTTCAGCTTTCTCAGCTTGTAGCTCAAACTTCTGGGACAGGTTGGTTTGCAACTCCAGCAAGTTCTTCAACAGCTGCTGTTGGTTAGTCAGCATTTTATAGATGATTGTCATTGTACAGTATGGCAGTAAAAATGTTGTACTGAATAATGTCATATATATTCAATAAACTTAGAACTTTTGCAAGCAACATAAACCTTAAAATGATTCCTAAAATAAGGATCTTTCGAAATATCTTTTAATCTGTTATACCTAGAAAATAGAGACATAATATTTTCTGAGGCCTCTTATAAAAATTTCCGTAGTCAACAACCATAACTGTGTTGTCCAGTTCCACTTTGCTGGGTTTGGAAGCTACTCTGTGTTGAGGTGAGAATGCTTTCATTTTCAGCTTTTATCATGGGGAAGGGTTTTATTTTATGGGAAGGTTATGCGTGTGTGGTGCTTTTGCAATGAGCTGTGAAAGTAACTCTGAAATTTCTCTAATAGACCATTCCCCAGTCTTAGGATCTGAGCTGACAACACCTTGGCCCTGGTCCTGAGCTGCACTGCAGGCTCTTTGCACCGTGCCAGCAGTGCAAGGTGACTCCAAAGCCAGTTTAATTGGCCATGGAGGGATGTGCTCAACATAAGGATTCTCCCTGGAGGCTGTACAGTGAGTGGCTGGGCCGCTCTCGGGGAGCTGCCGAGCTGAGTAGTGCAGGAGCCTTTGGGAACATTGGCAGCCAGTGTAAATCCGATTAGACTTTGGACAGCTATGATTTATGGGAAAAGACCAGACCAATAAATGTGCAGCCAGTCCACTTCTCAGCCAGGGTTTGTGGAGAAGTGTTTACAGGGGACTCATGTGGTACACAGAATGCTTTGAGGTTTTATTGTGTATGCAATCTTATGTTAAAGACATGGGAGTTTCACTTAAAATTCTAGGACAGATAATTTAATCAATGTATTTCTAGGGTATTTTGCTGCAGAATAATCATTGTGATAGAAATATCCCAGTCTGTGAATTTAACTTCAAGACTATTCATGCTGTACAACCTTGTTCCACTGGAGAGGGTTAATAGGAGATGAAGAACAAGGGATGTGCAGTTAAGATATTTGCATGAAATTGTTAAGGGAGTTGTGGGAAGCATTTTAATTTTCTAATTTTTCATAAATTATTCATTTTTTAAAAAATAACGTCACAAATTTGAACACAGGTAAATGGTACCAGGCTTTACCATACATCACATCTTTTGCAATCACAATACAAAATGGGCCTTTTCAGATTCTTATGTTTTCTTCAGCAATTTCTTCACTGAGAAAGAGGGTAAAGGGAAATGTTATTTAAGATTTTCTCTTGTCTTTCTCCTCCTCCTACCTAGAAAATTATGGCACTGAGTCAGGGGAGTAATGCAGAATGAAAAGAATAGCTTCTGTTTACATTCTCATATCTAGTTTTCAGAGCTCCTTTTATATTTCAAAATTATTTTCTTTCATAGTTCTGAATGTATATTTTACATACTGCTCACACAGCATTTACTGATGATTCAATACCATTTGCCCTTCTCCGAGAAGGTAGTAATGATTATTTTCCTGTTTTTTTTGTTTCTTACCTACTTTCTTTTTTTTTTTCTTTTTAAGATTCAAATCCTCACAGTAGTTTAATTATTTCTTCACATTCTTCGATGTGTGCAAAAATAATAGGGCTACATACATGTGTAAAAGGCTATGTACATCCTTTATGTGTCTTAGAATTTGAATGGATGAAGTATCAGAACTGAATGAATTGCTGACTTCCCCACTACTGTGCCAAAATAGTGACAATAGAATTGTTGGAATGGTCATAGGATACACAGCAGGCGACTATTTCAACTGCTTTTACTTGGCCTGAGATGGACACTGGCTCATGGGAGTGTCAAATAGTAACTGAGTTGTTGGTATTGATCCACACTGTGGCAAACAGGTCAAATCCTTTGGATTACCAAACCCTCTGGAACAGGCAAATTATGTGTTTGTTTTAGCAGAAAGAGCAAGGACAGGTTCAGAGAGTTGCCCTGGGATAGGTGCATCCAGACAGTGACAGGTATATTGGCAAGCCAGTGTTAAAGCCTCTCAAACATAACTTTACATTCCTGCTCAAATAAAGATGAGAAATACTCTTCCCACAAGAGATACAAAGGCAGACATGAGGTGGAGATGACGATGATATTTAAAGAAGCGCGTTCATAAAGAGGGAACCCTTTATGAGAGCCTGTTTTATTTACCTAACACTGGATGTAAAGTTTCAGAGCCAAGTGATACAGATCTTTTCTTTGTCTTTTTATGAAGTACCCTATCAAAACCTTTTTTCAGAACCCTGTGTTTCAACTGTATGTTGGTGACTAGATTTTGAAATTTTAAAATTTGAGTGATAGATACAACATGAGAGGTTATTTCTGTGATTGCTGTTGTGGCACTAATATCCTTTGGTATTTCTGCCACTGTCATAGGTTTTTTAAGCAGTCTTGTTCTGCATGTTTTGTCATTTCTATATGAAAACATAACAGGAAATTTTGATAATATGTGTTAAGCCACATTTTTTTTGATTTCTGTATAATGAACTTATAGCACATTTTGCCATTTTATTTTTTACTTCTGCCAAAAATAGTTATGTAGAGGTTTCTCTTTTATATTTACCATGAGCCTTATTTGATAGTCCAGTTCAGACAAAGCATTTATCTGCTGGACATAAAATAAACGATGGTAGCAATGGTGCTTAGGGTTATGAGGATAAAAAACAGTCTCCAGTTGAAGTGTCCCATTCAAACAGCTTGGCTAGCATTTCCTCTCTCATCTCAAATGCTAATTGGACTTCAAATTGGAGCAAATAGTCCAGCAAAACAATGTAATGTCACCTGAAAAATATGCCCCTGCAACGTTTCCCAGTGGGGGCTGCAGCTCTGCATGGCATGTGAAATTAAAGGTGTGTCACATCCTGGCACATCAGCCGTGTCGTGTCACCCGCGCTGTGGCATCGCAGACTGGAGGTGACGTACCACAGTTGAAAAGCCAGCATATGACAAGCTCTTCATTTAAACGAGTGTGCCAGATGCTGGGAAATTCTGCAGTCTCCACTGATGTTTTGTATAATCAGTTTTTGTGCCGTTGTGCTCCCTCAAATGTGGTGTTTTGAAACACCATTTAGGCAGAACGATGATTATCTATACTTTAGGTGCGCATCTGGAATAAAAAAGTGACAATAACACTCTCCCCCACTATCCTTCTCCTACATCTGTAAATCATTTAAATCTAACCATTTATTTCAGAACTCCACGTTTGCCAAGGAATATCGGAAATCCACATAATGTCCCAAGTGCCAGATTTTGTATCTGGATCTCTGATTTAGATGAATAATGTGTAAAAGTTCATGAGGTGTGAAACTGCATATAGATAGCTCCTCACTGGTTTATGCACATGAGGACACTAAGGTTTCTTCCAAGGTCAGTTCAATTTATGCTCCCCAAATCCTATCAGAAATGTCACTTTCTTTCAGACATAGCAAATGACAAAGCATTTTATTAATGTTAATTTACTGTCCCACCATACTCACTTTTGAAACCCCCATATTAAAATACAATGGATGTGAAGACTCATACTTTCTTAAAGATGTCATGATATACTGTTATTGCAATTTAAAAGTAAGGACTGCTATCTACTGGGACAATCTTAATCATCTTAATCTTCAATATGCTTAAGAGCTATGAGCTAGATTTAATATTAAGTTTGGTTCTAAGATTGGTTTAAAAAATAATTGCAATGGCTGCAGACATACCTATGCATTTTTTAAAAAGTTTTTTCAAATCTACTTATCTGTTCCCATTACTGGAAATCATGTTTATAACAAAATGTATTTTATTTTCTTGTTCAAAACATTTAGTTGACCACATAAATTGGCAAGTGAAATTTTTCACTAAAAACCATATTGCAATTAATAGCACCGTCAGACCTGGTACCTGTGACTAGTGGATAACTGCAGGCTATTCTTAATGCCACAATCAGGAGTCGTTTTTAAAGCATGCAGCTGTATGCTAAAGAACTTCATGTCTGGATTTGATTAAATTGGTTTGGATAAAAGTGTTGTATTACAGAAAGTGAAAGTTGTCCAAAGGGTGTGATCAATGATTAATGAGATACATGAAACTACCTGTTGCAGTGGTCCAAGGAGAAGAACTCATACCTTTTATTTAATTTTTATTTATTATTTATTATGTTTATTTTTATAGTTCTTTGGTTCAAGTGTATTCCAGAAACAGGAGCTTATTTACATTTGAAAAATATTGAGCTATTCAGTGCAAAATGATGCCCGTGTTCGTGTACTTTGTGCCATAATGACTTCCACATTTAAGTTTTACATCCCTTGCTGGTAACTCCTCAAAAAGTGTAAGGATTAGCATAAGTAATAAAGATTTATGTCTACCTTGATCCAGGAATGTTCTTTTGTGGAAAAGGATAAGACATGTCATGTCTTACTTTCCAGCAAAGCTGTACAGGGAAGCTTTTCTCTGTAACCAATCAGGTCTCTGTGTCACTGAATCTGAATACTACCAGAATCCTAAAATGATACTCTTAATCTTTAGTCACCATTTTTCTTTGTGGCTGCTAATAAGTTGTGAAATTGAGTGTTAGTCTTTGCTGCTTTTCCATTTTTTTTTTTTAATAATCTCTGAGAGGCTGTTGATGAGAACAAATGCTTCTGAAATGGTGTTTATGAGTTTCTGGCTGTGGTGTGTTTTGGAGAATAGGACATGAGAATTAAATCAGTAGCTAGTACAACATAACAAAGGCATTTTTTGTCTCGTGTTGGCTAAAAGATGCTACATTTCTGCACTGGAATTTCTATAGGCACTTACTTTCAAACCTGCACTGAAATGAGTTGCCATAGTAAGATACAGTTCTGCAAAAATGTTTACTTTTAAGTCCAAACACTATCCAAGATGTGATAATGAGTAGCATTGCAGTGTTTCAACTTCAGACTAAGACAAAAATCATAAACACAGTGGGTGGACAAATTTAGTTCATTTTTAGTGCTATTTGGATATCCAGAGAACGCTGAACTGCATAAGTTCCTAAAAGTCATAAGGCAAAACTGCTTTAAGAGAACTTCCCTCCAGATCTCCCATTTAGGAGTTGCAGTCATTGCTGTGGCTCATCCCTAATGTGCAATCATTTTGAGTGAGGTACCTCAGGCACACTTAAAGAAAAACAGGAAGTTCTTCACGTATCAATGATCCTGATTTACTGATTTACCTATGGATTCTTTGTTTTATTTTCTCTTTCTTTCCCTGTCTCGCTGAAAGTGTTTATATTTGTTAAGCACAAATATACTATATTTCTAGTCATGAGATTAAAAATGTGTGTATGTTGTTCCCTGAAATGTTCACATCTTTCTTGTGGGTTTACTGGAGGGGAGAAAAGTTGGCTAGAGTTTTAAGAAATATTTATATATGTGAGTTGGAATGTTGCTAGCTGCACAAAGAAAGACTCTGCTTTTAGCTTACAAGAGGCATTTTTAATGCCAACTTTAATTAAGGCTTGAAAATTATGGTGCAGTACTAAGGAACCTGAGATTCTGATAAAAGGGAAAATTTTTATAATGCTAGAATAATTCCTTAAACTCTTTCTTCAGTATTTGAATAATTAGTAAAACATATCTTACAAAATAAATACCAGTGTCGCCCCTTTGAAGATCACAGTAAGAAATGTCTTAAAATTCTTGCAGAAGTAAAGCATAATTCTTGGGATGAGAAAATACATATATTTTGGCTTTGTTTAAGAAATAATACCTGAAGTGATCTAATAAAATTGCTGTTGCTGATGGTTTAATCACTCTGTGCTCAGCACAATACATTTAAAACTGCATCACAATTTCTGCAAAAAAGAATAAATGTTTGCTTCACTTTCTTGACCATCTGAATGGAATTTCAGACACATATTTCCAGTTACAGTTGTATAGGATATAAACTTTTTCTCTTTTACCTTTTAACTCAGTAAAATTATACAAGAATGAGCTTTGCATGCCTAATACAGAAGAGCTCAGAAGATTAGGAACAAAGCATTTTTGTAGGACTAACATGCGCTTCAGAGATGTGAGTGCAGAAAGTGTTGCTTAGCCACAAATGTTTCTGTCATATTCAGCTTTTATCTTGGATATTCTTGAAGGAATCTGGATTAACATAATGAGAATGTTCATGAACCATCTCATCATAATTTAAGAAATTTCAGTGCTGAATAATACACCAGGTTTTATTATCAAGCTTCATGACTGAGCCTTTTCGATTAAGAAAATATATTTGCCACATATATTTTTGTTTACATTCACTTTCCTATATGTCAGATATTTTTTTTTGTCTAGAATTTGAAAAAAGGAGTTGAAATATCAATGAAATTCTGACCATCATTGTGTCATCCAAAATAACAGACAATTGCAGGTTCTCTATGTTTTTGAGTACCTTTTATACTGGATGTGTCTAAGGGGATGTTCATTATATATTGCTGTGAATTCCAATTAATTCCAAATTAATCTTGAATTGAAAATATATATAACCCTTCATCTGGATTTTGTGGTAGCATGAAGCCTTGCATATCTCTTGTAAAAAAATTTTGGCATTCAAGAGAAATCACTCATAAAGGAGTAGGTATGTATAATATACTTTATATGCTGCATTAGTCTTTGATGAATTATCTGGATGGAAAATTTTTTAAAATATGAAATATTTGCAGTGATACAAAAAAATTTGCTAAAATTTTTCTGAAACGGTTTATTTTCCTTCCCACATAAAAAACACAGGGCAAATGGGATACAGTGGAAGAACTGATGATAAAGGGTTTTTTGTTTCATTCAAGTTATTGACAGCTTTTATTACAGCTTTATATCACTACATGAGTGTGTAGCATTTTTTTTTCTCTTTCTTCTTGCTCCTGTTGCAGCTTTTAAGCTATTTTCCTTCATGTGGTGAATGATTCCACTACTCTTCTATCAAGGTGGAGAGTCTTTGCAAGGGAAGCAGGGTTGCCATCAGAGATGACACCACAATTTCTTTAAATGCTTCTGCCAGTAATATAAAAAATATTTGGTATAAAAGAGTTTATTTTGGCAAAGAGCTCTCTTGGAAGTTCATCTGCTCTCCAGTTCGAATATATTCTTGCCTCCTTTTCTTCTGTATAGATTAATTATAACCTGCCTTTCCTAGACCTGACATGAACTGGACAAAAGTGGCATTACATCTTGTTGTTGGTGGTGTGGATTTAAAAAAATGAACTCTGCCTGAAATCTTTAAGAGTTTATGGAGCAGGGAGGATTTTTAATTCTTTCCTTGACTTGTGTGTCTAAGAGACAGTAATATATTTTGTGAAGACTTCGACCTGCTTTGTACCGATAACTGTGAAGTGAATGTAGATTTTTTTCCATCACAAAATTGATAGCAAGTCCTTCCTCCTTGCTGTCCTCTGCAAATTACTCCCCATTCCTAAACTCCTGTTTCAAGAAGTCCTTCCTGCTGCGAGAAATGTAACTAACCTAATATTTCTTATTTATGGCATGGATAAAAGAACACATGGAATTTGGGAGGAGATGCAGGTGAGTTCTGTCACAGACACATCAGGAAAAGGCAGGAGCCTCTGAGAAAGCAAAGTATGCTGTGACACACGTGGCTTTGGGTGTTCAGCACTTAGAGGCATCCCAGGACTATCCAGAGTGCTGTAAGTTTTTTTCATTTTTTTGACCTGTGCTCTCCTCTGTGTTTGCCCAACCTTGCTGACAGCAAAAAACATGAGCCATGACTAGACCCATGGGAAGTTAACTTTCAGCCACTCTCAGCAATTGTATGGTCAAGGATATTCTCAGCCTCTTCCAGGCAGTTCTGTTTGACTGCTTTCTATGCAAATATAGACTTTAATTTTGGAGAACTGGTTATTACAGAGAATGATAGTTGTATGAACTCCTCAGCTACAGTTTTTGCGTGATGAACAATATGCCATACAAAGATGGCCAGGCAAACAGCATTACTAGCATAGCAGGATTAGCTTTTAATTTGATTAGTCCTAGCTGTAGTAACATCACACATTTAAATTTATTAATATATAAGAATACAGTCCACCTTATACTAAACCTACTCTGTTCATAATAGTGTACTTGTGGAAAATGGAATTGTTGGCTTTCTGTTGGCAACTTTGTTTTTGGATTTATTACATTAATAATATCTGCTGAGGAGTTGTGCATGTTAATATTTTTATTATTCTGTGTTCTGAAAGACGTATGTTTGATCTACAGTGACATGAGCATGATTTGATGATTCAGTGAAATAAAGAGGCATATTTCTGTGAAGAGAGAACACAGTCTTTATTGTTTGGGGTTTTTTTGTGGAAAATATTTTTTATTTCTTACCATCATCTCTGTTTTCAAAATCACAAAGCTTACATATTTGAAAACATATGGAAAGTGAATAAAATATCCATATTGTCAATTTTTGAAGAGAAGCCAACGTTTTATTAACTGCATTATATTTGTTATGCCTTTAGTTGAAAATATGTCCTTAGGATGTTGAAAGTATATGTAGACTGAAATTTTGAATTTCTGTAGTAATTTTATTAGTTGACACGAATATTGAGGTGAATTTGAATTTGGAAGTCTGAAATCAAGTTCCAAGTGCACGGATTGGTGCCTAAATATATTTGGCCTGATTTTCAAAAGGCTGAATATCTGTCAGTCACAATGAAGGAAGGGAAACTATTCCCATGGAATGGACACCAGAGATTGGTTTTAGATGTCAGTTTGGAAAACTTGGACTTTTGGCTTTAAATTCTATAATATGTACAATGACTTTGTTTCTTTCTTTGGTGGCATACCTACATTTTTCTCTGGAGCTTTGTTAAATGTTGTGAATGAAAAGTTTTTAATGAACTTTATATGCACTTTTGAATTTTGTAACTGAAATTCATGGACTCAGATGACCAGGTGTTTAAATCCAAGTGCTCTATAAGTGCCCCTTTACTGAATATTTATGAACTTCTCAGATGTAAACTGAGCTAAATGAAATAAATGTCAGTTTGAGTTAGCCCTGGACAGGAATTGTCTCGTAAACCTCTGTTCTATTGGAAAATGCCAAGTTGCTAAGTCTGGATGTTTAATGAAAACTTTTGCTGTAGTCTGTTTTCCTCTGATCAGGTTTGTCACAAAGGTGGAGACTGAACAGATCCAAGGCTTGTCTTCATCTCTCTATTCCCACTGTTTCCCTTGTATCAGCACTAATAAACACGTACGCACGGGGACAGCATTTGTGAACGTGGCAGGTTGATCTGACTTGTCACTGGGCCATAGAATATCTAATGTCTGCACCAGGTAAGGAGAGAGAATCGTGTGGCAGGGAACAGTAGAGAGGACTGGACCTACCCTTATGGCTGAAATGTGCTTAATCTAATATTGAAATGATAGTCCATAATTTACTGACTTAATATTATTGTTACTATGCAAACAGTTAAAGTGTTAGATGTTGTTGTGGCTCCATATTTTAGTACAGAACCTTAAACACACAATGCTGCACTAGTTTGTATCCATCTATTTGCATCTAGACTCTTTTCTAGGTTTGAGGGTTTTTTTTAGCAAGATTTCAGAAGTGAAGAAAGGATTATATAGAAAATACTCCCTGAATTTTAAGTTATTTTAATGGCTCTTGAAAGAAAGATTTGAGAGGTTAATGAGGATTCTGTGAATATTCAGAGTGATAGCCATTAAAAAGATGACAACTGATGTGGTAATTATATCTTTTTATGGAAAAATTCTCTCTGTTTATCTGATCTTTACAGAACTCATAGCGAGTTTCTGAGCCCCAGCTCAAGAAGGTTTTAGAAGCTGAGGATCCATGACTTGAGATTAGTGAATGCCTTATTCCTGTTGTTGACTCCTTAGTCCTGCTGTCTCCAATGCTTACATTTTTCAATGGGTAACTGCCCAGCAATGGGAAAAGATATTATTGTTTTAGTCTTTAGTAATTGTTTCTTCAGCAACTTGTGTAAACTGGGAATATGCTAATTTCATGTATATTTTGGGCATATTCAGGCAACTCGGTGTGAGTTTTGTAGGCTATGGGAAAATTGAAATAATGTAAAAATACAGAGATGTAAAGTATTGTGAGCACAACACACGGAGGTTTCCCTCCTTTTTTTTCTTCCACCCCCAACAAAATATATTTTCCTGTACAAGTTGTAAAATACTTGAATGCATATACTGTTTATCATCTCTTCAGTATTTGGCTGCATTTTTCTCCTTGCAGTTGTGAAACAGTCACATATACTGAAACCTTGCCAAACAGCATAGGGAGGTTGTTAGAAAATGGAGGTTTTTTACATAAGTAACATATGTAGATGAATATATAATTAATTAAAATTTTATGAGAGTCTATATCCTCTGTAAATCTACAATATATTATTCATGTTTCTTTGTCTTTTCATTAGTTAACCTATTATTATAATTATCATCTTTTGTGGCAAGCTCTTTAGTTCAGAAATAATTGCTCTAAAAATAATGCACTCCCCTAAAATATTCAGATCGTCTAAGGTGAATTCTTTTGTGGTGGTGCAACCTGATACACCTTGGTGAAATTTTGTAGATGTGGCATTTTATATGTTAGGGAAAAACAGGCTGACTGTGTGAGAAAAGGAGTGGTGAGTCAGGAGAGGGAGGTATGAGTGACCTTTTCGTTTTTTGTTCTTTGTGTTCATCTTAGACTTGTGATACAGAGTCATCATTTTCAGAGCAGAATAAAATTCTGGGCTAATTAATTCAGTATAATGTATAAATGCTTTATGAAGTTAACAATAGCAGATAACGTTTTTAATAATTGGGTTGTAAGATCTTCAACTGTATTCACATTATAAAAAAATTATATTCACAAGTCACATAAACATTCCTCTTAGGGTCTGTCAATCAGCTGTCTCACAGTTTTTGGCCAAAAAGCTGTCTGATTGCTTTGATATGGGAGTTTGTGTAGTATCCAAATGTTCAAAACAAAACCTAAGTGATGCAAAACATAGTCTGCATTTCCTTTTCAATTTTTTTTGTAATGATATAATTTTGTGTCCTCAAAATTATTTATGACACCCCAGAATGGATTTAGAGATGTAAAAGCAATAAATTAAAACTACTTATAAAAAGGGACTGAAGACTGTATATACTTTTCTTCTGTGTTAATGGTTTCAGAAGTGTGTGTGTGTGAATCAGCCCCAGCTTGAGAGGTCAGCTTTCCAAAATTCCCACCATCCTTTGCAAACACTCGGAGTACTTGTGGCAACAGAAATAGTTTAGATGGCAAAATATCAGAAGGGAATTATTTTTGACCATACAGCCTGATATTTTTACACATGATGAATAACCCTGGTGAGTGGGCTGTCACCAAGGCATCCTCATCCATTGCTGAAGCTTCAGACAGACTGTGGCAGGACCCGTGTTAGGTGTAGCCTCCAGAAATACTATTTAAGTTCGGGTGTGCAACTGTTTGCCCTGTGGGAGGGGATGTTATCCAAGCCTCTCTTTTACTAATAAAACGTTATATGAGGCAGTGTGACAATCTTAGATAAATGAAGGTCTTTCACATTTTTAAAACTCTCTCATATCCAACAAGTCACAGTTTCCCTCCAGAGGAGGAAGCGTGGCCAACGCCTGGTCTTGTATCAAAGGTGCCATAAACAGGCTATTTGTCCAGTTCTGAGATTAATACTTCTATCATGTGTGTTTGTGCTAGCTTTTATGTTCAGCCAAAAAATAAGGCACTTGTCCTTTTTCAGGTTTCCGTGAAAAGATCAGCAGACAACAAGTTGTGATTGCAGCTCTTGTTCATCTGGTCTTATTTTCCAGAATAGGGCAGGACACTTCCCATATGTCCTGTCACAGTAGCTCCCAGTCTGTTGGCCTGCACACACAAATGCCATATAACAGTGTAATATACAAGTGAAAATGCCTCTCTGATTTACTTTTATATCAATCATTCAGAGTTCAAACACCTCAATGAAAATTGCAACATTTTTTAAAATTCCTCTGTGCAATGACTAAAATGGTAGAATAGTTTGGTTGCAGAGATTGAATTCCCTGGTAGTTTCAGGAGTACTTGCCTTGATAAATCTTGCATATTTAACATAAGGAATAATTTAGAGAAGGAATTTGGTATGAGGAAGCCAATCTGTAGAAAAAAGTGCAAGACGTGAAGTATCAGACAGCTCAAGGTAAATTTATGAAGCCTTTCGTCTGTCTGTGTTTCAGCAGGAATCCACAGGGGTAGATTTTCTGTAGCATGCATTAAATGCATTTTTGGTCTTCTCATTCAGACACAACTTTCCGCATAAGAGACGAAATAAACAACAAGGTGAGAAAGAGCAAATGTTGGTAGGTGATTTGATGTACTATTCCCTTGCTTAGGGACAAAGAGTAATAGTAAGGAAATAAAAGTTATCATTTACGATGTCTCAGGAAAATGAAGCATTTCATGTTTGCCCAGTCACATCTCCAATACTATTTTTCAGTGTGTGAAAGGTGCTTGGAGGCCTTTTCCTGTGAAATGCACTTGCTTTTACTATTCACTAGTGAAGAGGCAGGTAATGAGAAGAAAGTCTGGAACAATTAAATAAACTGCAGCCCCTTGTTCCCTTATCCATTAAGGAAAGAGCATTACAGGAAGAAGCTATGGTGAATAATAACTCTGGAAAACTAAAAAGAGAGCTGACATTAGTGATAATGCACTTTCCGCCTCTAGAAGGTATTATGTCTGCAAAGCAAACAATTTGAAATACACTCAAAAGCAGAGAATAAATACAGAGAGTGAAAATGCTGGATGGCAGACTGAAGCAAAATAAGAGTTTGGAATGCAGTCATTGACAGTAGGAAAAGACATCAATTGGCATTTAAGTGCTACTGGGATTTACATATAACATTAAAAGGTTTGGGAAAAGCAAATCAGCCCAGCTCATAGGACAAAATCATTGGAAACAATTGACCGAAGAAAGCGATGTAGCTGTTGATTCCCCAAAATGCCTCATCAAAGTTGAGAGTATGGGAAATTGAATTGGAACATGTCATTGTGTGCTGGATTTCGGCCTCCATTGAGTTACTTGGGGTTTATGGTCATTCCTAAGCTTACATATAGGTCAGGTTAAATTTTGTTACACCTGCTTCTGTAAAATGAGAGTTACAAGTGAAGAATGATGGAATGGCTGCATGCAAATGACCAAAAGGACACAAGTAAACGGTCCACTGAAGGAAAGCAGGTTCTGCTGAATATATTTATGTTCTGATTGTGAAGATTATATGATTTTCCCCTTAACCTTTTTTTAGGGCTGTGGATTGTTGATATTACAGTGATTTAATACAGCAGGAATGCGAAGATGACTAAACCAAAACCTTAGAAAATAACACTTAGGTTCTTCAAAGTGTATTTTTGCTTAATAGTTGCATCTTCTAATTAATTGTAAATCTAGCTTTAAAACAATTCACATCAGTGCTCTCTGCATGGTAATTTATTCATATTGGTTTCTCATTTTTTCAAAATACTCTAAATGGGGAAAGGGGATTGTTATCACAATGTTGCCTATATGCTGTTAGTCATTTATCAAGCCACCATAAGGCTATATTGTTAAAATAACTCGTGGAATTCCAAATTCCTGGGGATACAGTTGGTACACATGGGGGAGTGTGTTTATGTACTCCTTGCACCTGCACACAGGACAGACTGAGACATCCAAGGTAGCATTTGAAATATGTCTGAATAAGTTCTTAGATCTTCCAAACAGTATAGCTACTTTATTCTGACTAGCTTGGATATTTGATTTAGAAAGAATTGATAAATTTGTCATATTGATATAGTAATTTTCCTTTAAAGTGTGTGTTTTATATCCATGGGGAAATATGTGAAATTACCAAGGCAACCATGACTTTTCTTGAAGTCCTAGGATAATTAAATACCTACAGTTCATAGATATGTGGCTCTGTATGGGGTGAAAAGGATTCTATCTAGGGGTCATTTTGACGAAGTCAGGATAAATGCCCTCCAGTATCCCATGGAAGGCTGTGATTAGACATATACTGACAACCTCATAGGATCTCTTGTCAGGCTGGTGAAGGTGTTACTGGGAATGTGCTTTGACGTAGTCATTTGGTAGAGTCTGTCAGGATTTGCTTTCCCTCAACTAATCTAATTTGCTCCCAATTTATTCTATCACAGCCAGGACAATTGTGGTCATCTTTACCAGGCAGAGCAGCCCCAAACTCTGCTGTGGTGCTTTGCAAGGGTGCAGACTTGCCATGAGGAGCACCTTGGGATTTCTTTTGCAAGGTTGTATTGCACACATAGAAACCACTTTCGTATATAATAGTGTTCTGTTGCTGCTAGGGAAAAAGTGAAGATGACACTAAAGGCGCCTGGGCAGTGAAGATGGAAAGCTGGAAATTGTGAACCTCAAATGTGTCCTGTCGTGGGAGCTATAAGTCAATCTCCAGCTCTCCTTGGCTGGGGGATGCAGTGCAAATGTGTTTGTGAATTCAGGGACAGGCTGCTACCACTAAATGTAAGCTCACCTGCTGCAGTAGATCTTCCTGATACTAATGCCACAGAGATGATGAGACCTTCCAGATTTCATAATATTTGGTTTCCCCCAACCAAATAAAGATTAGCTGTGCAACATTTACATAACGATGTATGAAGCAAAACAGCAGACATAACTACACGCACATATTCAGCCTAAAAAACATAGACATAGAAATTTTAAAGTTAAATGTTTTGGCAAATGATCACAAAAAAAATGTTCAATAAAAGTAAAAACTCAGGTTAGGAAAATTAATATTTTATATATTATAAACATTTGCCTTAATTTTTTGTGGTTCTAACAGAAAATATTGTTGTAGGGCCATTGCCTAAATATACATCACATAACTTTATACTAATGAGAGCACATATGAGTGACTCTGTTCTCATTACTTTCTGCTTCTTCATGCAGTAATATTGCCAGTTGGAGCAGTAGACTCAAGCTCAGTTTCTTAATACTAATATGAGTACTCAGTATATAGTTGTATATACAATGTCAGTTGTACTTAGCCTCAAGTAGAGTGGGGTTCTGTGATCTAGACAAAGGTAATTATTTTAGTGAAAAATTTAGAAGGCTGTCTTGAGCTGAAATGAATTCTCCTGTTTGAAAAGACCGAGACCTTTATCTAGTTCTCTTCAATTAGCTTAGTTCTGTACAGGTTAGAAACTAATATACTGTTTTGTTCAAATCTTAAAACTGCAGCAGAGCTGTTTCCTTGCTTTTTTTCCCTGTTCTTTCTTTTGAAGGGTGGAAATCTTTTTGGCTGCTGCTAAGCAATGAATGACACTGATAAAACTTGGCTATTTTCAATAAAGTACAACAAGGTCAATTTGAATAGAGAATACCTTATGCTTGTCGAAATGCTTGAGGATAGAGGAGAAGGGGAAAGGAAAGAGATGGGATGGTGGAAGGAATTCAGATACTTTGTTTTCGGGGTAAGTTCAATAGCTCTGCAAGTCTAAAGTTAGAAATGTGTGCTATATTGAGAAATTAGCAGTAAGAAAGGTGGGCAATCTAACAAAACTGTAATAAAATGATTTGTCAAGGTTAGATGTCTCGATTTAATGCTGCTTGAAATATCTTTAAAGTACTTAAGTGAAGCTGTGTGCAAATCTGAAATCACTATAGTGAAGACTTTACAGTGAAATAGAAGATGATAAGTCAGTGGGAGAAATCACATCACAAAGAATGTGTATAGATCCTAGTAATGGATTTTTAAGGCTGGAATGTGTAGTAAGTACTGGAAGGACTTGATAAAAAGAAACCTTGTCAATAAATGTTCTCAGTTTCAAGCTGGTTTTGCATGACTAGCTCCAATGGCTATTACACTCAAACAGTTTCAGATGTGTTGGACTGAACCTAAAATACACTGATGCAGCACTTAACTGAATTCTGTCACAGGTGTTCATGCCTTTAAATGCAGACCTTTACCAAACAGCTTCACTCCTGGGTCAGACACTCATTCTCCTTGTGTTTGTACAAAAGCTTAATGCTGTTTATTGCAAGTGTGTTTTATTGTAATATAAACGTGAAATAGTAAGTATTTTGCACTGCCATGGGATTGTGCTCCCAAGAAACTTTGTAACAATGTATTAGAATCTGGATAAATGTATGTCTACGGGGAGCAGTGGAATATTAATGCAGCGAACAGCACACAGGCTGATAACACTTCATAGAGCAGGACAGAGTCAAGATGCTTCCATACAGTAATGATCTGAACTCTTTATCAAGACCAGTTACCTTGCAGGATGTCAGTAGAGCTGTGCTGCTTGAAAGACCCAGGGGAGATCTTAGATGGCACTTTTGACTGTGGGTTCTCTGCCTGTCTGGCGCTGAGGATCAGTCCCATCGGCTTACACTGAGTTTGCTTTGGATGTGTGGGTTTCTCTTGGACAGTCCAGGGACTAAATCATAGTGTTAATGTGAGTAAGTAGACACAAGTCCCAGTTTTGCCTAATTTGATGTCTAGAAATTGAAATGAGGTCTTGACCCCACAGTACAGAAATGGTAAACTGCAGTGCATGCAATTTTTTCGGGATTTCCTTGCAAACAGAGGTAAGCCGTGCAACCAAAGGAGAGGGTTTGTGGCTTTGTATCCTACACAGAGGAAGGTGTTTGTCTTTGGATACCTTAGGGCATAAATCTCATATGGATTTGTTTAGTTTAGGGAGTTCACAAGAATGATGTTTGTGGTCATCAGGAACCAAGGGATATTTTTCTGCTCCTTGCTCCTGGCCAGAAAGATGCTAGTTTGCTCAGAGTACAAAAAACTCCTTTCTCCAGGCTGGCACGTGTTACCAACACCATTTTTGCAAAACAGCTGAAGACATCTGTGCTAAATTCATCCCAGGCCTCAGGTCCTTCAAGACCATCTAAGCGATTTGTTTTTGATGCATTACTTCAGTGAAGACAATGCCCTACAACTTTCCTAATTTAATCTTGATTTGCCACAGCATAGGGGATTAGTAGTAAAACATACCAGTGTCCATTTAGGTGTGGTTTAATACAGGATTTTAGTTATAAGTGTGAAAAATAAGTGAAATTAGTATAAAATATACTTTTATTATATATTTAACCAACGTTATGAGTTGTTCTGTGCCACTCATCAGGAGTACTTTTGGCATGTCTTCTGAGTCTAGAGATTGTAGAAATTATGAAATAAAAGCTGAAATGACTATGAAGGTCTAGTTGAATCTATTCCCATTTATGTTCTCCCTCAAGGAATTAGATTTTGTATCCAAATGCAAATACTCTTGCTGTTATGCCTGACCAGATGCAGAAAGCAAACTAGAATTAAAACTCATTAAAAAAGAATGAAGGGATTCCAGGATCTTTCCCTAAAATAGGAATTAGTGGACAGAAGGAGAAAGAAGCATGAGAGATTTACTTCATTAACTTCTCTCTTTGCCTTCTCTCCTACAACATTTGGTAGGTGGAGGCTTCTAACACTGCAAATATCTCCTGAGGAACCAAAGACTGCATAACCTTGTGGAAGGAACTGAGAGTGGCCTGGTGTAGCATGTGCACCCCTTTCATCTGGCTCAGAGCAATCTCTCACTCATCTCAGTGTCTCTCTCTCTGCTTTGGTCAAACCTTTTATCAGTGTTTACATCAAAGTACTTGAGTATCATCTTTTTACAAATATTTTCCAAGGATGGGTTTAAATTAGAACCACCGATACTATAAGTCTCTTGTGTTTCATGAAGTGGGTGAAACCCACTGTGATTTAATCAGGTTTTTCTTTCCTAATGCATCAGTTTGCACAGAGATAGTTCCCATCTGTGCATCTTTTCTTTTTGCCTTAGGGAATTTAGCAGGAAACCTTGTATGCATTCAAACAGCACAGCAGAGTTTAGTGATTTGTATTCTGGTCACATCATAAATAATCCTCTGAATGCTTGTTCCAATATATAGTAAACACATTTGGGAAAAATACACACAACTGTGTTGAGTAGAGTTGATTTGGGATCACTAGAGTATTATTAAACCAGCATGTTTGTAGTTCCTTCTTATTCTTAAAATTTTGTCATTAGCTGTAGCCATGTGGGAGAGGGAGACTTTTAAAACTACCTGATATGTAATAATGAAATCTAATATTTCTTTTCATTGAATAGACATTTCCTTTTCTGGATAATGTAAATTAATTTTATTTCTTACCTTTGTGCCTTGCAAACACATACAGAAGCCATAAACTGAAATGCCAGAGCAGAATCAAATGCTTGAACACATTTAGAAAAAAATAAAAAGAACTAGAACCCAAGAGCTGAACAGTGAAAGTCTCAGTACCTTTGAAAAGCAAGGCTGTATACAAACAATTTAAAATTTGTTTTCAGTGAGTTATTTACAGAAGTTTTGTTTTTATGTCAAACACATTAGCAGTTGCTCCGTGAGCTGAGCAAAAAGGAAAGTAAGTCAGAGATGATTAAATGAAGATTCCTTATGCTATCATGGATCCAGCAAGCTAAGTACTACGGATAGAATTATGCAAGATTTAAGGTAACACACCCATGTAAGCCTGTATTTGGGCAACTTGTGAAGTTGCTTAATATGCACATGTTGCACAGCAAAGTTTTTTCTTCAAGTCAGGAGACCTGAACACTGCTGAAATACTGGGATTTAGACATGGGATTCAGTGCTGGCATAAAGCAATAATGGCCTCAGATATTTTAATTAGAACACTTGCAACTGAAAAATATTTACAATTTACTCAATTTATTTGGACCCAATTTATATCTATTATGCATTTTTAGCACATCCTATTATCAGCATCATGTGTTGGGATAATCCACATTCTTGAGCTTAGATTACTTATGTCCATGCCAGTAGTGCCTAGGGACCAACACAAATCAGTGGTAATGGTAGAGATAATGTATGTTGATATTTTATCACACATCGCAGTTGTCTGTCTGTCCCCAAAGTACCTCATCTGGCTCTTCTGTTAGATGTAAATATTTTTTTTAGCCTGTAAAGAAATAGGAATGATCTAGTTCTGTAGGACAGTAAAATTGCATCTCTAGAGTAATAAATTGCAAACAAAATCATTACCTAAAGAACAAATAAGAAGGTTTTTTTTCAATAATTACAATTCTTCATTGTTGTAGATCATGAATCCAGTAATTTCTGAAGGTTAATGTGTTATTTCTTAAGCACTCACAATAGTGCATTTACTTAATAAGGAAAAAATTGAATTCAAGTTCACCTTATGGAAAAAAAAATTGCAGAGATAAAATTTGTAGTAAATAAGTAAAAGGTAGTAAATCTTTTAACAAAATCCAAGTGGTTTAAAAAACACCACCACTCACAGGTGGTCCTCATAGAGTGCTTCATTATCCTTCCCAGCTGGGACCAATCAACACAGCAGGTTCAGGTGCTTCAGGGACAACAGCCCGGGTTTATAAGAGATGGTGTCGGGGGTGAAGGAAGAGGTGCAGTGGAAGAAAAAGCTGGAGTGTAGAGAATGCAGAGTACAATACTGAGGAGGGGTTGAAGTTCATCTGTTGGGTCTTCTTACTGTAAGAAGAGTGTCTTTGTGATCTGAGAGAGGACAGATGTGGGGCCTGCACGTTGGGTGAGTAAAGGTTTCTATCCTCATCTCCTATGTGGGAGTACAGCCCTCCTGATTTCTGTGCATTCTGATTTTGTGGGTCTGTGTGTTGTGGAGTTGGGTATGAGCAGTTTGCAGTCTTCTAGTAGCCTTTGTCGTATGTATGTATGCAGCAAGTATTAGACCTGCTTGTTGAAATCCTTCTTTTTATTTATAAATAAAATGCAGTAAGATGATGTAGAACTCCTAGTTTTGCACAGAAACAATAGACTTCAGTGGTTGTGACTTTTCTGCCTTGGGTGGGTGGAGATCATGATGTGTGATGAGACAGTGAGAGCTCTCTGACCAACTGAGTGTTCTCAGTAAGCTCCCATTCTGTACTTTCACTCTGGATTATCACATTTCTCTTGTTTTCTTCTTCTTCTAATAATTAGAAGACCTTCAAAGATCCTGTCACAGGCTTTCATACTCTGTCTGTAAAAAGTAGAAATTAGTGTGTAGTAACTATTGAAAACCGCATCACTATGTCTTCTCTTTATATTTCATAGTTTCCAATTGCCCCTTCAAGCAAACCTGGTATAAAAAAACTGTATCTTTAACTTATTGTTGGGCAAGGTATGCTTAAACTGATTGTTTAAGCTCGCTTCCAAAAGTTTTCACTTGAATACTATGAGTATTGAAGCCCTTGCAACATCTCTCCACAGTCAGGAGGCAGTGACCATAATTATAACCACTCAACCTTCAGGATCCTGGCAGTATAAACATAACTGGATAGCCAGTTTGTGTTTTCATGTTTGGACATGCTACCAAGAAATGAAAACTTCTATTTGAATTATTAGCGTAATGCTTTACAAAATGTTTTTTTTCTGAAGTAGCTACTGCTGTATCAACTTTTTTCTAGTAAAACAACTTTTCTTTCTTTGTCTTTCTCATGTGCCCTGATGTTCTTTACTACTTCTACATTATTTTGGAACAGCATAGATATGTATTATACCCATGATTTTCCCACAAAATAGTACAAAAAATATGTTTCTTGCTTATGCAACTATCATGCATAACAGAAATGTCTTAGGTTCCTCTTGCCTTGTAAATCTTGTCTGTTCTCATGCAGCCCTTAGTAGTTTCTGCTCATAATAGGTCTCATGGTAGTATCACCTGATGTTGATGTTGCTCTGAGTTTTAAGGGTCTGCTTAACACTGCCTAGTAATTAAAGGTTTGAACACTAATGTTTCAAGATGTGCTGCTTCTAGCCCATAAGTATGATATTATGAATAGCAAATATGTTTTCTATGGGTTTTTTTTTGTTCCTATAAAGTTGAAGCTCAGCACTGTTAAAAAAAACAAAACCAGCTCACTGAAAAAAACCCCCTCCAAACAAAAAAACCCTTGTGATCTCATGGTAGAGGATGATTTAACTGTAGTGTGAGCAAGTTAGGAGAGTTTAATAATCTTTATTTCCTAATATTTCCATTCTGGTGCAGAAATCCTTATTTCTAAGTTAACAGATTGTATGTTCTGTGTGCTGTGAGAAATCTCCAGTAATGCATCGTTGTTGCTTATAATGACAGTGCTTTGCATTTGTGCAGAACAGAATTGTCAAACAAGGCCAGGCATGGGGAAAACGTTTTGAGATTTCATAGGTACATAGAATGGAGCCTTGTCACTTTATCCACAAGTCAAGTGTTACCCCACAGACTTCTCTTCTTCTCCTCCAGCACAGCCCACCCACTCCTCAATATTTTTTTGCTTGTGCTTTGATACCACGTTCAACTTTTCCCGTGCTTGTCCTGCAGATAACTGTGATTTGAAAAAAAGCACTTGTTCCAAACTGCCAGTCTAAGGGGAGGATGATGCTGTACAAATGAAGTGCAGTGCTGAGTGTCCTCAAATTTTTCTAGGGAGCAAAGTAGGCAAATCAGTCTCAGTACTCAGCTCTTCACTCTTGGGTTGCTGTCAAGATGCTGCTCACAGTGGTGTAAGTGCTGTGCCTGTCTGGATGGTTTATCTTGGGAGTTTCAGTGTTGCACTCAGTGTCTTATTATTTAGCTGTGGATATATGCTGCACATCAGACTTTCTCAAAGGTTTTTAAAGGAGCATTAGGCTTGATGATACAACACTTTTTCACTTTTTGCTTCTTTTATTAACAATACGAGATTTCCCATCCTCGTGAGGTATCTCTGTCTACTGGCACTGCATGAAACTGGACCTAATTGCTCAGTTTCCACTTACACCTCCTGCCATAAAGCATTAGAATTACATATAACTGAGAATCTGTGGGCTTCTTTTAAAGTGTGATTGAAAGGTACCTGAGGAAAAAGTAACTACTCTCGGTAAACTCGTATTTGCCATGTGGGGAGTCTAGTTGAAAACAGCTGAAAATGACTGACCTAGACAATAATGCACCTGCATGAATTTCCTTCCTAACTTCTTCATAACTGTAAGCTGTTTGGCTTGGAACAGAATCCCCCAGGGGATCTTGTCCTTCTCCTGCCTATAACATTCCTGCTGAATCATGTAAGTGCTTATTCTCTGACTTAGCAGTCAATGCCCTTCTGGTCTCCAAAATCTGCCGTGAGACCTTTTTGTGTTCCTCCTTCACACTGTTTGTATGTGGTACATTTGCTCTGTTTAACTGCCCATCTAGGTGGTTATGTAGTTACTCCCTTGGAGTTCTGATATGAAAAGCTTGTCTTGCAATTAGTAGTAATTACTTTTGCACAGTGGCATCTTGCTAGAATGCATCATTCCAGATTTAAGAACTGAAGTTCAACTTTGATTGTTTACAGGAATCTTTCTTGTGCCAGTATGGAGGGAAGTGTTTTTCGCTCCCTTCTGTTACGTTTTTAAAGTTTACTGTCAGATGTGGACATATCTGAATTCCAAGTGTTGGAAAATTTCAATGGTACAACAATTCCAAGTTCATCACAAGCCATCCACTTTAGTTGGTGCAATAAGCTATTTTCTTCCCCCCTCCCCAGGCTAATTACATCTCCTCCTAGGAAGATCTATTCTTGTTTGGGTCCTACTGATGTGGCAATTCAACCTGGATTGCTGCATTATTGTTATGTTTGGTTATTATCCTCTAACTCTTCTACTGCTGAATCACCCTGTCTTATCTACTGGTGGCTTTGCTTGTGATCAGGTGGTCTAGTGACCTTGGTACCTACAAGAATTTTACTTTGGGTTGCTGTAGGAAATATGATGTTAAATAGGTGCTGAAGATTCTTCAGAACAAAGCTGTAAAGCTGTGATTCACTTACTGAGCTATACAAACTGGAAAAAGAAAAGGATTTGTAAACAAAGAAGGTCTAATAATACCTTGCTTATGCCTGGCATTTCTCTCCAGTCCTTAGATAAATATGACTTACCTTTGGCATCCCTTGCCCTGTTCTCTTGGGGACCAAATTCCAATCTGCTTGCTGCAGCCTGGCTGTTGGATTGCTGCAGCTGACAGCTGCAGAACTCGGGACTGGCCATCCAGCCAACAGCAGTGAGTTTGCAGACGTGCTGATGCTCTTCTCTGCATTTCTTATGCAATCTTAAAATAAAAATCTGTGGGCAGATGATACTGGTGGTAACTGAGTTGACATATATCTGCTTTTAGTATGTCAGATAAATGCATACATATACAGATTTAGTCATCAATTATAAAAAAAATAAAGTGATGCTGGTTTTGTCTGGTTTTGCCTTGCCCTTTTATTACCATCTCTTTATTTTCTGTTAAATGAAAGAACAAATTGGAGTGGAGGGGAGGCAAACAGGAAAAGAATGATTTCTTAAATTATGGCAATATCTTTAGGAGTACATGCTAACATACCTCACTGTCACTGTCTTAACATCAGCAAATACCATGTACTGACATTCCTTCCAGGACAGTAATGTATAGCATACATGACTGTACCATGTGCTAAATTTTAAGGATAGAAATAAAAGTAAAAATATCTTTGCTTTATTAAGGAAACTATTCAGTTCTGTTCAACAGTTAGGAAGTTACTGATGAAAAATCATCTTCAACACCTCTCAAGTACATGAACTTCATGGCTACTATGTACATGTGCTTGTGAACATCTCTGCTAGTGAAAATATAATTTCATAATATAACTTGTTCTTCTTCATAAATGTCATCATTTCATATCACTAAAAATTTAAGGGAAGAAAAACTTGAGGATATGGTACGGTGAGACTACCACTATTTCTACACTACATACATACTAGCATGCATTTGTCATGGAATACTTTGGGTTGGAAGGGTCCTTTAAAGGTCACCTAGTCCATTTAGTTAGAACAGTTGGTTCCTGTCCTGGCTAAAATGGAGAAGGATGCTGGTACATGAAGAATTTATAGAAAAAAAATGAGCAAGTTCCTTGATGTGTATCTATCTTGTGGATTTGTTTGGGAATGTTGCTCATTGCAGTTAGATTCCCTCTCCCTCCAGCCTGCAGGCTGCCTCCCTTCAGCACAGCAGGGGTAACAAATTCACCCCCTGCTATCTGGAGGGTGCAGTGTAGTTCTCTCTCTATGAAGAGCAGTGGTAGCAGCAGCAGGTGATGTCCTGCAGTTGTATTGTCATTTCCTGGCTTCAATAGCCACTTCATTAAGCAGCTGATACAACAGCAATATTGGGACAGTCTCTGGGGTGATAACAAATCTCTGGATGTTAGGTCACTGAAGGGTCGTGGGCAAGCTTCTGGAATTGGAGAATACCTACAGCTTTGTGGAGCAAGGGGAAGCTGATTTTCACGTGACTTAAAAACCAACACTCTTAAGAAATCTTGTAGTTAATGTGCTTCTGCATCTACTTACCTCTTCTTTTAATATATGTACCTCAGTTTGGCTTCTTATTTTTTTTCTTTTTGTTGAAGCATCAGCTTTCTTTCTAATCTAATTTTTTTTTCTTTGCAAACTGTAGAGACAAAATGAAAATTCTTTAAGAGTATATTTATAGATGAAATTTAATTTCTGAGAAATGAAAGATCCCTTTAAAAATAGGAGTGTTTTAAGGAAATCTTTCAGTGGTGTTGAAATATGCAGAAATAATAATGAAAGTCAAGGTTTATTCACCTTTATTTCTACCCTCCTTCATCACTGTGGGTTTTTTTACCTAAAATGGGAAATGGATGTGTCTGTCAATTTGATAGCTTTGTAGATATTACATAAAAGGATATTTGTTCAAGTACTTAGTATTATCTTTGGTGAATCTGGCTGTATATTCCTCAAAGCTTTGTTCATTGTTCCTTTAACTGACTCATTGTATTATTTCTTTGTTTAGCATGGTTTGTAGTAAAATGTTAATTTCAATTTAAATCCTGTTTTGGACTCTTAAGAGGAATTTTGAAAGCTGTGTGAATTTTGAATGATACCAACTCTTTGGGGTACTGACTCCTGTCCTATGTGCAGGTTTTACTTTTCACTGCTGGTTAGAAAATCTATACTGATGAATGGTTCCAGTCCTCATTTAAAAATAAGTAATTCTTGTCTATTGCCTGTTTTGGGGTCTTCTGGATTCTCTATGTAATTTGTTGTTGTATTTCTATTATATTGGAATTCTCTACTTGGTTTCAATTGATTCCAGAAGAACATAAAGTATAAAACAATTGAGTTCAATAAAAGAAAAACATTCCTCTCAGGGACCAGTAAAGCACGAAGGTGATGGTTATCTGTAAGAGCACCAGATACATGTGTTGTACTTATAAACTTTAAGGGTTTTTCCATGGATTTTTGAAATATTATCTCCTTTTTTATAGACACTCCACTACTCAGAAATCAGCTGTGACATTTTACATGTCTAAAATAGTAGATAAAAGCCCATCTGGAGCATAACCAGCCATTCCAAGAATTAGATTTAATAATATGCTTCAAACCTAAGGGTTTTCTTGGATGACTGCATTGGAGAATTTATCAGGTGCCCTTTTTCTAAAGTTGATTTTCAGTGCTTATGATTCTGGAAACCTGTAAACCACAGATATCACAGGCTTTTCAATTATGAAGTAGCCAAATACTTTTGTTCTACTTCAGGGCTTGAATAGCTGTTGAAAAGTGTAGTGAGCTGTTTTGTTGAAGGAATTTTTTGATTACTTGAAAAGAAAACAGAAAATACTGATAATGAGTTGAAACTTTGCAGGCTGAACCTTTATATTTAAGAATAACACAGCAAGCCCTGTAGTGGTGGAACCATTAGCTGGACTTTTTGGGAAATATCACATTTTGTGGAGAAGGATAATGCTCTCCCAGGTGCAGAAATGACTAGCTAGTTTTATTCCTTTGCTTCCAATTTTCTGCTACCCTGAAAATATGCTTGAATCTTTTTTCTGTTTTTAATAAGTGAAGGTCTATGGACCTACACTAACTGGAGCTGAAAAAATTATCTTTTTTTTTTTTCTTGAAGTGCAAGAGGGAAAAAGTGTTATGGGCTGTAATTTTCTTTGAAAAGGAAGTAGGTTAAAAAGGTTACAATATGCTCTTTTATTGTCACTCATAAAAGCTAAGCTGTTACTGGGAGTTATGTGAAAAATCATGTTTTAGTTTGGCAAACAGCATTATCTATTTGTCAAGGTATTGCAGGGCTTTTTCTGGGTCAGAATTAACATCTTGGCAACCTTGCAAATATCTATCTTTATTTTCATGCATATTTTTTAGATAAAAAGGTCCTCTGCAATGTTTGTTGCCTGCATGGCTTTAATACAGACCTGGGAGATGCACACACACATCACAGCCTTTGGTGGTGGGGAGACACCTTTGCTCTGCCTTTGCTCATGAGAAATCTTGGCTTGTTAGAATTTTGTGAATAAAATTCCTTAATTCCTTAGCAAGGAATTGCAAAAAAGAAGTAGACAAAGAAGACCAGGAAAAAGAATTAAGGTATTCTGGGGATTTCTCAAGACTGATATGTAAAGATCATGTTAATAAAGAGCACTTTGGTAAAAGCTCTGTGCTCTTGGACCTGCAAGTACCAGCACAGGTGTTTTCCATTCAGTTAAGCAACATGTGTACTTGAAATGGCTCTTAAAGTAGGGAAGAAAGAATGGCCAATAACTGCAATACATTATTTCAAAGGTCCCACAGCTGCAGTTATTGATAACTTTTAAAAATTCCATTATGTATACAACATTATATTATTAACATCGAGTCTACTCAGTATTCCTATTTATGGTTTGCATACTGTATGGTGTGATAGGTGATAACAGGCTTGTGTCTCTTCACAGAAAGAAACTGTGAGGGTTTTATTTATTTTTTTTTAAGCTCCACATAATTTATGTAATTGGTAACTACAGTGTTATACCAAATTGAGTTTGGTATTAGTTGAATTATGTAAAACCCTTGATAATTAGTGAAGATAGTTAGATCTCAACTTTAAATGGCCAGTATAAAACAAACAAACCCCCCAAACAACAAATGTAGTAGAATTCTATGATAAGTCCTTGGAAACAATGGTTGAAAGCAGAGTTTGCAGATGGTACTGAAATAGAAAGAACAAATATTGAGCAATGCAGCTAGACATGAGGAGGTTTTAGTTCATAAGTACCATGTGTGAAGTGGACTGTTCATTTGATACAAATGCAGTAGCAGATGCTGAAAATGTCTCTATTATGGCATTATCACAATGAGCCAGTATTTTTATTCTTGGTGTGTTCAACATGTTAAAAATTACTATAATCATAATTTGTGTCGCAGTGAGTTATTACAATGCACAATTCTCAAGTTCTTGCAGTACCCACAGATTTTTAGTTTCATTGATATCAATGTATTAATACTGGTTGAAATTTTACAGCAGAGCAATAAACCCCTTGTTGTCATTCTGAAAGATGATTCTAATTTGCATGTATTCTTTGGTTCAACATGTTACTTGTTGGTATTTTGAACTTCTATTTCTTAAATCCACAAAGACAAAGAAATTAAGGACTCTCCTTTAAACCAGCCATAATTATATATGTGTAATTTTGTTTCAAATGCAGTTAAAAAGTATAATTTGTGTCTCAATGACTGAGGATAAGAAAATCCTTGATCCACACTAAGTGTTTTCACCTGTTCTGCCTCAGTTAGCATCATGAAGAGCTTTTTGTTTAACTGCCTAATATAACATACCTATTTCTAGACTAACAGCTTCTGGAGCTATCACTTGCTCACACTTAACTTCTCGAAACCTGCCTATGTTTTCAAGTCCTTGTCTTGCTGTAATTCACAAAAATAACTGCAGAATTAACGTTATCTATACATTTTCTATTTTGCATATATTTTATATAAAAATGCCATATGTAAACTTCCTGTTGTTTACAGAACACTTGTACTATAATTAGGTTTTTTTTCTTTGACAGGAATAGGTGCTGTTCCAAACTCTGCCAGTTCATTTGAGGTCTACAGAAAAGCTTTAAGGGAAACTGGATGAAATCCTGAAATGCATCACTGATTTCTATGTTAAATGTGCAGGCAATATTAAAACAAGAGCCAGCACCTTCTGACCTCCCTTATGCAGATGAATTAACAGTTTAAATGAAATAGATTTACCATTAGCATCAGTTTTTGGGCTGGAGGCACTGAGTCACAGTATTGTGTATCTGCCCTGCAGAAAAGGAGAGGAAAAACATTGATATTGAAAAACTACTTTTAAATTCCTTCATCTCGAGGATGGCAATCTGAAAAGAAAACTAAACTAACTCAAACACAGTGCAAAGAGCTGTGGGGTCAAGGTTACCCAAGTGATCTGTTTCGTTCATTACTTACACAGAAAATGAAGCCAGGGGAATTGGATGCTTACCTTGTTTTTTCTCTTCCAATAGCAGTTTCTAGTTTCTCTTATCCCTGCCTTTGTCTTGTACTCTGTAGAGATTCTTCCCCGATTAAATGGGTCTGAATTTTGAATGCAGTTTGCTTTTTCTTCTTTCCAAGACTACTGCAGTTGAAAACTGAATGAACCTGGTAATTTTTATCAGTGCTGTTTTTAATTTGAACTCAAAGTTAACCACATTTAAATTAGTAATTCCACTGCAAACTTGAAGAGTCTTTTTGGAGCTATGAAAAAGTGAAAATGAGGGGAAATAAAGTGCAGGTGTGTGTTTTGAGAGAGCAGCACTAGTTATATTTCTTGCATTCCCATGTTTGGGGTCCTTGCTCTTAAACTCTGTTTCTGATTTTATGCAAATTGTAGACCTCGGTTTTGAAGTCTTTAAGCTGGTGATAAGACTTTCTGCCTGAATGAGATATCTGTGATATTTTCCCCCCTCTGAGTGCTATGGGAATGTAATTAGTGCTATTAAAATAAATTAGATTGTATTTTCAATTAAAGTTTCTATTTTGAAAACTCAATAGCTTCAATGTCCTTTTGAATGATTACAGAAGCTGCTTATTTTGATGTTTCTTCAGTGGTATCAGCTGTGGGGAACAATTCCGGATAAATCTCAACCAACTCTCCTTGTTCAAAAAGGGCACACTAAGCCATTATTTGGATGGAGAAATAGAGGCTGTTGGTCTGTAACAACTAGAAGCATGTGCTGCTTCAGGTATTATTTAGGTGTTAGGGGCTGTGAGTTCTGCTGCCTGTTTTTGCCTTTCCCTTCTCCTTTTCTTTGTTTTGCTTTAGACTGTTACTGACGTGTCATCTGGCCAGTGTTCGCTAGTTGTTGGTTTAGTGTCCTCTAGTAGCTTCTTGTTTCAGCAGTCTTATTTAAAATTAAGAAAAAAAGTTTCAAAATATGTCCAGGCTACAAATGGAAAGTACTGATTTTTGTTTATATCTCTTAATGCTCTTTGTAACGAGGGTGCTGAAATATGTTAAACTTGAGTGGCAAGCACACGTTAACAATCCAGTGAGTCACTAAGCTTTTCTAATGGTACAGATTGTCAGTGATGACTGAATTTTCTGGCTCCTGCTGCTTTGGATGATTTCTGCTTTGTGTTATCAAGGGTCAGGAGAAAATTATGGGGCTTCTTTTGTGTTGCTGAACAAAGTGCCATGTTTCTTGACTTGTGAAATTAAATCATTTTGAATTTGTTTTTTTTCCTTCATCTCTTCTTATTCACCTTCTTTTACACAGTAGTTTGAATTCCCATTAGAGAAAAGAACGTTAGTAACAGGCTTTCAACTTTGCAGTGCTAGTGAGGCAATAATTTTGATATACTTCTTTCCATGTCAGCCTTAAGCTGCAGCCACAAATGGCCTTTCAGATTTATTTGAACTCTTGTCTTTAGTTTTCATGTTTTTGATGAATGGATGCTGCCTTTAGAGTTTCTAAATATATGTTGGACATATGAAAACATATTCAAGGTCTCTTCTTAAGTGAAAAGAAAGAGTAAAGCCCATAAATAAACCATCAGAGCATTGCTTTTGGAGACATGTCACACCTGTTGTAGAATTAATATTCTGAAACTTCAGAATGTCAAACTGTTTTTGGAAAGATTCTTCCTAATGAAGAGAAAAAAAAAAAGAAAAATAAGGAAGAAAGAAAAAATATCACTTCAAAGAGTTACTTGCTTGATTGAGTTGGGGTGAAAAAAATGACTTGATGCTTTGATCCTTCCATCAAATGAAACAACATGAGAAAGGAAGGGGGAGGGAAATACGTGTGGCTTTGCAGAGTAATGTTATGCTGTTGGCAAGTGCCACTAAAGATGTTTATTGGCTTCAGCAGACTGTATCATAATACAGAATAATTTTCAGTCATTGTAGGGCTGCCCATTTCCTCTGTGTTAAATTTTGGTGGTAGAATGTTAATAAATCAGTAGTAGTTATCGAACCAACACTAGGTGAGTGGTGATAGATTCAGCATTACTCTGCAAAGAATAAGGGCTGCTGACTGTACAAGGCTTATTCACAGTATAAACAAACATTATATTAGATAAATATAAACATTTGTCTAAATACACTGAATTTTTTATGAATAGCTCCTACCGGGGAAGGAAAAAAAAAATCTAACAGAACTACAGTCTGTGAGTTTCATTGAAGAAAAATGCTACACTTTCCATATCTACCACCACATTTGAGCTAAGGTTTACTGTGGGAAGGTTTAAGTGTGGGAAGAACAGAATTGAACTTGAACATCTGGCTGGTGTTTTAGATCCTCTACTTACCATTTATGACATGCATAAAACAATTGAGGACTTTGAGGACGGATGGGATGTAGGAAGAATAACAACTGAAATTGGTTGGTAGAGGAACCCATTTGTGCTGAGTGGCTTTAGGAGCTGGCAGCTGTCAGAGGAGAGGTGTCAGTGCAGGATGTGTGAATGCACAGAGCTGCTGTGAAAGAAGCAGGGCACTGAGCAAGGAAAATGCTTCCTGTTGCTTAGTTCTTGATGTCTTCAGGGAAATGGGACTTTATACTGTCTCACTAAAGATGGGCAGGATTTCAGCAAGAGGTTATTTGGCTTTGTCATCAATTTTGCTTGAAAACAGCCATCTCCAGGATTCTGTACTTGTTCCTGGCCCAGGAAGAGTTATTTCTATTCTCTGATGTTGTGATTGTGAGTTGCTTTTGAAGCCAAGCTTTGCAGCTGACCTTTCAAATTTGAAGTGCTATCTCCTGTAGCAGAATATGACACTCCATTTTCCAAGTAATACTAGAGCATTCAAGGTCTGCTTCTTCTATTTTGAGACTTCGTTTCTGTAACCTTCTTTTAGTCTCCCATAAAGAGGATAGAAAAGGGGGAAAAAGAGAATAGTAGCAAATGCTTTTAAAGATTCAAAGGAACAGCAAGGCAAAAATATTTTTAATGTGTAGTCAACTCTAGGCACAATTGCTTTCTTGTCATCTTTATTGTAAGGCTGCAATAAATAATTAAGCTGGATGCACCACTTCTGTACAGGTTGGTGTAATGCATAAACAGCTGCTGTCTGGTATTTCGATCTCATTTTACTTACTCCCTTTAGTGAAAATGCTGACCTAGAAATTGTCATCTCAGACTGGAGCAGTGCTGCTTCTGCTCCACTACCTACATCTGATAGTGATCAGTGGCAGCTGTTTTGGAAAACAGTAGGATAAAAAAAGTCAATAGTGGGAATATATAGAATAATTTTCCCATTTGGGGAGCGTTTCTAATATATATGATGGTGTGGTAGGAAGCAAAAGAAGACCCCATGGGGTTCAGTAGCAAACATGCGTTCTCATGCCAAACAATAAAACACTGATTAAAAAAATAAAATAATAGAATTTTTAAAAGATATGTTTCTTGGATTATGATAAACTTCTTTAGTGCTTTCTCGGAGTTAGGTCCTGTTAACATAAAAATTTGACTCCTTGAAAAGTAAGCTCATCATTCTGTCATCACATGCTCTGGAAACACCTCACATGCTGACTCAAAGTTACTTATCTGAAAGGCATAAGACTGAATAAATGTATTTTTCTGCATTATGTGGGTCCAGGATGCACAGGACATGCATGTCCATTAGTGTTGACCACTACAGTTTGTGGTTAGGGCTGTTCAGATTTGTTTGGAACATACAGAACACTTTCCTTGATTCCAGTGTATTGTTTTGGAAATGGATATTGACTTTACAGCCTGTTACTGTTTTTATGTAACACTTTAGATAAATTGAATAAAAATTATTACTCTGTTGGGTGGGAAATGCTGGCTGCTGGTTTTGAGTGGAAAGCAATTGTAGTCAGTTCTCACCAAGTCAGGCATCTGAAGTGCTGGATGCTTTTGAAAATTCTAGCAGATGTCTAACTCTATTTTTAGGTGCTTCAACAACATTTCAGAATTTGGTCTGAAAAAGCTAAAAAACCCCTGAAGATAGCAGTAGGATTTTCATGGTAAATTCAGGTACACAGATAATCTGTTTTATTAACATATTTTCTGTAAATACTTTGCAAGACTTGCGGGATGTTTTGCTTTCGAACAATGTGATATCTCCAAACACTGTTCACTGAAATTGTAACAAAGATCCTTTTCCATAGTTTTGATTTCATGGGATATAAAGACTCATAAAAGCGGTTTCTGATTTTACATTTATTTTTAACTTTGGTACCACAGTCAGCAGCTCTGGATCCCTCTGCATGTTACTTGTCTAGGCTATGTGCTTCTTCTTCTCTGAGTAAGAAGTAGGTCTTCATTTTGGTCACAATAGGAGTGTGTACCTTAAAGCCTCAAACACTTTTCTTCCATTGTCATCTCCATGAGTCTTCTTTTCTGGGATGCTATTTGTGTTATTTTTTTCTTCAAGAAAAAACGATTAGGGTGTATTCAGAAATGTTTATCTAAACTTAATTTTAACATTCAATCAAAATGCACTTCAATGTAGATTTTCTTAATTTGCTGGAAACTTTGATTATATTGTCCAGTCCTGTTTATCCAGAAACAGAAAGGTCATGATCAGGTGGGCTTATGGTGTGGGTATGTCCACTTTCTGTATTTTGGTTAGCAAAGATTGGAATAGAAATTCCGGAATGAGGGTAAGAGAGTCAAGCACGCATAGTATTATCTAAATATAAGGTAGTGAGTATTTCAAACTGTAGCTGATGAAGGGGTAACTCCTAAACCTTTTTACTTAACTCTGTTGTCCTTTCTCCTATTGGGGGTTTCTCAAAATGGTTTCTGTACTTGATCTTCCCATAGATGCTATCAGTTGTGTCTGGGAACTAAGAGTCATTAGGTGACCGCTGTGAGATTTTGTTGCTCTGGTGCAGGGCTGTGTTTTTATTTTTCTCTAATTACACACAGAGAGTGGTGAGGAATAGCTGAGGGAGTACTTAAAGAATAATTTGAGAAGTTGTTTTGGCTAACACATTCTCTTTGCTTCTTCTGTTACTCCTTTTTGGGATGTGAAAGAAGGCTTATCAGAGAAATGGAAAATTTCTGGGCCTTGGCATGTGGTGACTGTGACCTTTATGATGACGTTGATTGATGTTCTGGATGACACTCTCCAGAACACTCTGCCAAGCAACCTTGGCCATTGCTCCTCAGAAGAAATAAAAAGCAGAAAAAAAGCAAGGAGGTGGGGCTGAAGCAGCAAGCTTGCTAACCTAAGAGAAAGTCCTGAAGGTGCTGCTCACTTGTTTATTAGGGGCTCAAAGCTTTGGGCCCTCAGTGGTGTCTGTACTATCATAAATATTTGTTTTAAGCTCTTTTGTTGAGAGAATAACAAAATAATCATCTACATATCTAGACAGATAAATCGAGCATCTGTTGGGGGATGAAGCCTTCAAGTGAGCTGCTGTTAAGCATCTGTTGCCATCTTATTGGCCTTACACCATTCACTTGTTAAGTTGTTTAAATTCTATCCCACCACTTCTGTTTGCCATTCAGATGTGCTACCACCTGGCCTGCTTGTTCCTAATAGAATAAGTGGTTTACCCATGAGGAGTAAAGTCCATCTGATAATTTTATTGTTATTGTCTATGAATGGGTGGGATGCAACAGTGATTTAACAGTGAAACAAACTTCTGATAGAAGCGAGGAAGAAGCCATTAAAATTAATATGGGACTGGTAAAAATTAGCCACCCTTGAGGGTTTTTGACATGGTTTGACTTCAGTCAGCAACTGAGCAGCACACAGCCACTGGCTCACTCCCTCCCACCTGAGCAGCGTGAGAGTCAGAAGGCTCAAACTTGTGGGTTGAGTTAAAGACAGTTTAATGGGACATAAATGGAAGAAAATAATAGTATTGATAATAATTAGAGTATACGAAATAACTGACGCCCAGTGCAGTTGCTCACCACCCACTGACCGATGCCCAACCAGTTCCTGAGCAGTGACCTCGGCCCAGCTTTCCCACAGTTCATACACTGAGCATGGTGCCACATTGTCTGGAATATCCCTTGGGCCATTTGGGGTCAGCTGTCCTGGCTGTGACCCCACCCAGCCTCTTGCACCCTACTCCCAGCCTCCTGTTGGGGTGAGGAGCTGAAAAGTCCCTGACTCTGTGCAAGCTCTGTTCAGCAACAACTAGAACATCAGTGGGTTATCAATGTTTTCATCCTAAATCCAAAACACAGCACCACACCAGCTACTAGGAAGAAATGTAACTCTTTCTTTAACTCTTTTCTTGCTTTAAAGGGTGCTATTAGTGTATTTGAGATCTACTTTGCAAGGTAAAACTCTACAGAGAATTATGGACATGGGTTTTTTTGTTTAAATGTTGTATAAGAGAATGGAAATAACCCTTAACTTACCTCTCACTGTGTATTAAAATCTTGCAGGGTTACAATGTGGTGTTGCTAGTACCACATGCTGTGATAAAGAAATGGTTGCTCCAAGAAGAGCCTCATGGACAGGAAAAATAAGTTTTAAAACTTACTTCAAATCATGCAAATTCATGTATAATTATTTTACATATTGGGCCTTCAAGAAGGAAGGTGTTCTTAAATTACAGTTCTGTTCATGAGCAGAAAAGAAGTGATATGGAATTATGATTTTTCACAGATCCATTATTTTATCTTATGGTAGCTTAGAACTGTCCTTATCTGCTAGATGTTTCTCCCTTTTTTGTAAAATTTTCAACAAAGTTTGTTTCTTGTGTGGAGTAGTACGTGAAAGGTCTCAGTCTTCAAACAGAGCAGTGAGAGGAAAATAGAAACTGCGGAGCAATATAAGAAGTGACCAGGTGACAAAGTTGTCTAGTTAGCCTGTTTTTCTGTGTCTATTAAGTAAAATAAGACCTTTAATAAGTTTATTGTAGTCTATGAAAAGTATATTACCAGAGAGTACTTTTGAAGATTCTACTCTAAGGTGCTACTCCTGTGACAGAAGTGCTGTTCATCAACAGCACTTGAGTGGTTTTCTTTCGTGCAAGCTTTACTATTTGATCAGTCTTATTAAAGACTTTAATAAACACTAAATCAAAATTAAACAGGCCCTATTCAGAGTTGAAAGCTGTAACTGCTGTTTGATGAAAGGATAGCTTTTTCTTTCATTAACAATCTGTCTGTAGATACCATTGGACAGAGACCAAAGGATTACAGCAACTCAGTCTGAAACAGGACAACCAGACTCCCACTGCTATGGACTCTGCAATGTGTATAGATAGGCTACAACAGATAGATCTTTCTTCAGAAGATCTCAGCCTCAAAGGATAGTTCTGGGTTTAACATGGTCCAGAGTTGCTGCTGGATGGCACCAAGTACCCACTGATCCCCTTTAGGACTGTAGCAGGCAGGATAGTGATCTGTCCGTGAGCTTCTCTTCTCCAAAACTAAAGATTTCCCATCTGTCTCTCCAATATTTAATTCTCTCTGTCATTTGGTAGAGTAGCTTGTAAGCTTGTGGGAGGGTGTGTGTTTGTTTGTTTGAAATTTCTCTCACTTTTAAGGGATAACATTCAGCTGATTTAATATGCTGGGCTATGTCACCAGGTGCACGTATGTACACTGTAGCTAAACCTCAGTGTATGCTTTTTCTAATTGGTTGTGAATCCAGTCTTTTAACTCATTTAGCCACTTCAATGGTTCCCACTAATTTTTTGTTTCCTATTCATGTATTGTAATTATACTGTTGATAAAACCCATCATTTTTTCTGCCTGGTAAGTAGGGATTTTTTTTTTTAAATTATAATACAAATTTGAAGATTACATTGCTTACCTAGCAGCAGTGCTAACCAGATGGGATGGATTTCTGACTGGCAAGTACAGGGGAACCAGGCACCCTTTGATATCAATTCTAGAACAAAGAAATTGCAAAGTTGTGTTTCCAGATGAACAGAATTTGAATTAGTGCAACTTGTTGGGAGAGTGCAGGATGGCAGGAGCTGCGGTTGCTACTATGCTGCTCTTACCATCAAACCACACTTCCAGTGGTATGCCTGGGCTGCTATTTCCCCAGGTCTCTGAAAACTGATGCACAGTTGCATGGGTGAAAATTTGATGTCTTAAAAGAAAGAGCAGCGTTATTTGTGTGGTGTGGAAAAGGCATAGGCAAAAATAAGGTAAATTGGTTGGCTGGTCTGTTAACAGATGCTGACGTGTTCTTGAGCAGAAGTGAAGAGTTGATGATTGTGTTACACATAGGTTTGTGCTCTCAAGGTTTAAAGATAGCTCTAGAACTCTTTTTGTTAGGAAGATATTTCCTTAATTGTAAAAGATTCTTTATTAAAATTAGCACAGATTCTTGTTGTATTTTGTTTTCAATTTCTTCTGGGGCTCCCTGTAGTGTTTGAAGCATTGCCTTGGAGAGAGTTAAATGATTAAATTGTATTCCAGTTCTGTGAAAATATGGGAGTCTGGGTAAAGTAATTTAGTCCTGTTAGAAGTGTATTTTCAATAAATATGTACTGTCTTGTACAAAAGCTTACCTCTTCTAGTATGAGACTAGGGCTTTTCTCTACCTTTATTACTAATATAATGTAATATATATTTATTACTGAAGCAAGGAGAATGTTGAGGCAGGCTTCAGAAATACAAATGTGAAACAGTAGATGCAGATCCTTTTGAGTATCTTTTGGTTAATAATAACATGAAACCACAGTTTATAGTTCTGATTTGGAGGTTTTAATAGAACTTCTGTCATTATATAGTTTTAATAAAGCTTACTCAGAGTCCACAAAATTGTAAGATTTGGAATGAACAATATATGTGGAAATGTATGTGTATAACCCAATAAAACCCAAACTGTCTATATATTCTTGAAACCAAACCAAGCTGGTGTTAAATAGTCTGTACTCCTGCCCCTTTGGCTTGATCACTATGTAGGAAGAATTCCATGAACAAGCTGTGCTTATACCCAACTGATTTGTAAAGGTCTTTGTTTCAGTGTAATGTCTTATGCTTGTGACTGTTTGCAAGAATAGCCAGACTTAAAAGTGAATGAGAGAGTCCTTACAGGTTGTTAAAAGTATATAATGGATTTTGTGTTTTATATTTTAGGAGGAATTTTCCCAATATGGCATGAGAAACTAACAGCTTGTTAGTTAAATAATCTGTAAGGAACTCAGTGTGTGCTGTGTGGTGGTTTGTGGGTTGGGTTTTTTTGTAGCTATAGTAAACAGAAAAGATCTGAAACAGACTGAAATGGGGAGGAGCTTGCAAATGATAACAGATCAAATCTTTTTCAAAATACTGTTTTATTTTCACATGTATTCTTTGAATTTATCATCTCAGCAGAAAAAGGAAAAACGTGGACTACAGCAGAAAAAGTGAACAGAAGTGGAGGTAAAGGGCAGATTATTTGATAAAGAAGTTAAGTAGTAGCACATAGAAAAAGCAGAGAAGAATCTTGCGTGGAAAGATCCAGGGATTAAGAAACCAATCCTGGGTCTGTGAAGCAGGAAATCTGATAGGAACAATATAGTTGGTTTAATCGAAAATAAGGCTTTGACCATGTCATGTGCAGTGTGCTGAGGCAGGAAATGATATGGACTTACCTTGACAGGAAGCATTTAAGTGAAGTTTGGGTGTTATTAGTTGATCCTGAGAACTGCTGTATTGCTACTTTCCTTCATCTTGCCAGTTTGGGTTCTGTGTGCACTGGAAGTTTGCTGTGGGAGGGTTGAGCTCTCCTCAGTGCCTGGCTCACTAACCCAGCCTGGAGCACAGATGGGCACTTGGCATTGAGACAGTGATGTTTAACGGGCGAATTCCTATCCAGGAGACCTGAATGCCCTTTCCCAAAGGGCTCATATGTATAATTTTTTTTTTCTTTTTTTGAATGATGGGTGGGGGGATGGTCATGGAACAGGATACTAGATCCACTGTGCAGTAGGACGGGTGCTTGCTGGAACACAAATGTGCATAGATGTGACTGTAGTGCTTGTATTTAACAGGACTGTCCTACTGGCATATACATTGTATAGCACTTCCTTGAAATAAATCACAGGTAACGAGAGGAAAGAATAAGTTGTCTTTCTAAGCATGTCCTGGGTGACTGGAGTAATATCTTAATAATAACAGAACAATGATAGTGACAAGGCACAAAATAAAAGCTGAAATCGGTGAAGAGAATCAGATAGCTGTTTTGCTTAGGTTTGTACCTTTTAATGACAAGTTTTCCAGCAGTAAAGATCTTCCAGTTGGTGGCTTCAAAACCTTGCAACTTTAAAATATTTCTTTTTTATTGATAGTGTGAACTCCTGCTTACACAATAACATGTTTACCCTAGCTGTCTGTGTATTGATCTGGCACTGATACTCCTGGTTCACATATTTAACATCAGCTGAGATGTTACTTTGTGTTTTCTATGGTCTCATTTGAGAATAATTCCATCCTGAAGGGACTCAGTTGTCAAAACTTGAAAGTACAGTGTATTTCTGACCAGTAAGCGATAGGCTTTTCTTGATCTTAAGTTTACCAGCCTACTCCTTAGAGACTGACACATTTGATTCGCCACCTATGAGCACAAAACTATTGCAAGTATCACTGTTTGCCACTTTACAATTTAATTAACTCAGAGTCGCCAAGTTGTTTTTTTTTTTAAAGTAGCCTAAGGCTTCAACTAAGAAACATGTTAAATATGCTCTGCTAATGCCACCTGCTGATTCTGAGAGTACATATCTGCCTGCAGTTTCCTTTTATGCAGTTTTCATATGCCACTCTGTATACATTCAATGAATAATTTCTCATATGCTTCGTTGTAGTGTTATTTTAGATCCATAGTAATGAATTAGTTCTGGTCCTTAGTCCCATGTGCTGTAATTTCACTTTAGCTCTAGTCCAATTCTTAATTCTGGTTGTTAAAAACAAACAACAGAACCCAACTTAGTCCTTGTTCTCACTGTTGTGTTCTAGTTCCCTGCATAGTCAAAATGCAGACTTAAATATTTTATAAAACTGTAAGGAATGGCTTATTGTATCTTACTGTCTCATAAAAACTTACTTTGCATGTCTGCAAATATATCAACTCTTGGGCTTGTATGTGTCACGGTGCAGTTCAGCTGCTTCATTTTTTGACCCAATGTTTTGGTGTCTTTCTGGGTTGCAGAGGACTCATGTACAACATGGCCCTGGTGATCAGGATCACAAGGGTGATAAAAAATACTTTTGCTGGGAATAGTCTTCACTTTTCTGCTGGATGGCAGGCAGGCCTGCCAGTAGCACCGTGAGACATGATGCACTGACACTTCCCCTCTTGCACCCCCTCTGTTTTCTAGGATGTGTTTAGCAGTGGATTGTTTTTGTTTTAAACCTTGTGTTTGAGTTTCTCTGCTTGCACAGTTCAATGGGATGCAAACTACTGAAATAATCAAGTCTTAGAATTACATAGTATCAATATGTAAATAAACAGTAATTGAATGAACAAGACTGTACAGAGCAAGGGGAACACTTTGAAAGTTTAAGTTAATGAAAGTCTTTTCACATTAGCCTCCACTAAAGGCATGGTTTGGGAGTTGGGAAGGAATTATTGTGATAGACTAGAATGTGTCAGGCATGAGCTTAAACTGCTGAAAGAGTACTAATACCATTTTAGGACAAAAAGAAAACTGAGATATTAGCACCATTTATTTACTTCTACAGTAGCATCTCCTCAGACTTGACAGACCTCTCCCTTGAGGGGTGAGTTCTGTATCTTTTGCATCTGCTTGTTTCAGCAAGAAACCTTGTATCCTTCACCTTTATAATTATGGACATAATAGGTGAAACAAGACCTGCTTCTTGGGTTTGGTGAGGTTTTAAAAATATTTAATTACTATTTGTAACTAAGCTTTCCACTGCTCAGTCTTAACCATATACTCAGCTGTTTCTCTCGTAGGATCTATTTCTTCAGCTCATTTGATTCAAATGTCTGTTGTCAAAATACTTTGGAATACTTCAGGTTGTTGCTGCAGTAATACCTTTCTATTTTAGTTTTGGTTTTGGCTGATAAATGTTTGTATAGAACTAAGACCATAAGTTTCTGAGTTTAAAAATCCCTGGTTACAGCTACTTGAACTCCGTTTTGCTTTGGACTAGAGCACATGCTCAACTTGTATATGTCTCTTCTCCCCTCCTCTATCCCCCCCCCATCATGCCTCTGAAGTGGACTGTCCCTTAATACTGTGAAATTCTGTAGCAGCAGTTGAATATAGTTATTAAAGGATACATAAGGAGAGAAACTGTCACATTAACAAGATACGAGTCTTTATGTGTGGAGACCTGCTGCACCCACACAGATACCATTCAAAGATTGTCATTTTAAAACACCATCATAAAAGAAAATCAGTCCTCAGTGATGGACTTAGTTACTATTGAAGACTGGAATTAAGAAATGTTACAAAAGGTCTAAGCATACCTGGTTCTTGCTTTTCAATCTAGCAGGGGGTTGATTACTGTTGTATTGGAGCACTTTGGAACAGTCTGATTCTGACAAGTGAAATGAAGAGGTTAAGTGGTCTCCTAATATTTAATTTTGAGGAGAAAGGCTGAAAGGTAGGGTGCAGAGGAAACTGCATCTGATCTGCAAGGACTCCTTGGTGAATAATACTTTATGTACAAATGTACCACTACAAGTCCAAGATATAGTAAAACTGTGCACTACAGTAGAACTCTGACAGTGTTCAGATATGTGCAAAAAATGATCGAATTCCCTCTAATCCAGAAATCAGGGTCCAGCTTGCTGGCTGATTTTGTATGCATTCTTGAATGTTGCATGCTTAATAACAGCTCACCCAGCCTTACTTAGCCTGTGAACTCTGAACTGACTAACTAGAGCAGACTTTTTCTCTGTCAAGTTTTCATTAAATTTTAAACTACATATGCAGGTTTGTGGTGTCAGCAAAGAAAAGAATTTCTTCTGGCAGGATTCACCTTCAGGACTTTGTGCTCTAAGATGACCCTGCTTGAGCAAGGAAGTTGGACCAGATGACCTATGGTGGTCTCTTCCAACCCAACCCATTCTGTGACTTCAGGACTTCAGTACCTGTGTTGGTGGATCACTACTCCAATTCTCACTGTGGTGTTATTTGTCTAATAATACTTATTAGGCAGGAGCTGAGGGCTCTGCCCCAGTGTATACAGGATTACAGTGTGTGCATAATCTTTAAAGCTTATGATGATCGTTGTCACAGCACTTTCAACACAAAGAGATTCCCTGCCCACAACAAACAGCTCTCAAGCTCAGTGCACATCTCTTCCTAACCTCTCGCTGAGCCTTGACAGTCTGGCACAACTGCAGCTTCTGCAGCTGGTTTCCCTTAATGAAGTGGAAATGGCATTACACGGGTGCAGCTCGGTGTTAACCTGTGATTGATGTGTTATTTCACGAGGTAACTCACTGTGTGCGTGTATTAGTGCAGAACAGACTCGTTCCACTGCACACAATAGGTTCATTCTTGACTAGATAAATATAATGTGAGTAATTGCAGTTCATTATGTAAATACCTTCGTGTGAGACTTTCATGGAGTAGAAATGGATTTTGCAGAATATTTTTCTCCTACATAGAATGCTTTTTAAAATGTTTTTTAAAGCAATGTAACAGTGTCCATCAGGAAGGAGGATTCTAAGCCTGCAACTTAGAACATTTTATTATGACTTAGCTTGACTTGATGTGAGTTGAAGAGAACCATACAAAAATCTTAGCCTTTCCCCTTTCAGTAGTAGGTATTGTTTGGTGTGATAGACTGTGTTGTTATTTTTGTATTTATTAGACATCTAGATCATGGAAGGTGAACAGGGTAGAATTTAAAAGAAAAGAAACATACTGCCCTAAACAAAGGGATAGGAGGGTTAAGAAGATGTGATGGAGGAGGAATTGAGGTCTAAAGGCACAATTGCTTGTGGTAGCACCAGAAAAATGTCTAAAACTTTAGAAGCCTCTTCCTAAATACTAAATTTATAGGGTTTGTTTCAAGTATTTCTCTCCCTGTATGTGTATATATTAGTGCTGGTACAGAGATAACAACAAATATTTCAATATAATAATAGACGTGTCTTCCAGTGTGAAAAATATGAGCAAGTCTTCTATTGGTGAAGGATCATTAAGAATGAAATATTAAAGAACTAAAAGATATCCCTGTTAACCTGATATTATTTTTTTTCTGGCAATATGGTTTTAAATCCAATCTTCTCATAGCATAGGCAACTTTCTACCCAAGCTTTGCATGCTGACGTGTAGAAAAAAACCAGCCAAATGAAAAAAAAAAAGAACTGGCAACACTTATTTCTCACATTACAGTGTTTTTAATGAAGCTTTTCTACTTGGAATAATATATCATGCCCCTTGTTTCTGGGCACTAAAAAGTAAATGTGTGAAAATGTATCTTTTTATTTCTGTTGTGTTATTCCGTTTTGCAAGTAGAGGAGAGTATCTTTGCTCCTTACATTGTCTGATAACACCAAGATGCACAATGAAGTCATGTCAGTCAGCTCTGTGAAAAGGAAGGTTGCACAAGTTTGCTAAGACAGATCTCTGTGTCGTGGTGAATTCCAGCCAATACTGTAACATATCTGAAGACCCTGAACAGGCTTCCAATTTAACAATGTCTCTAAAATATTGACGTGTGGAGAACGGAAGCCTTTGTTTGTTTTTGCTATAGCTCAGTTCCCTGCATACTGAACAAAAACCTTTAATGAGGAAAATAGTTTCAACGGACTTAGAAAAACAGCTCAAGTCTATAAATGAATGAAAGGAAAAGCCAGATAACACAGCTGCTTTATGTAATGGTTAGCCTGTCTTCAAACAACTCGACTGTGAAATGGTGCAAGCCTTGAGATTATTACTTTTCCCCAGTGGCAATTTGTATTCTTGAGCAGCGAGTGCACCACCGTATTTCAGTCTCGGGGTGGGGGTGGCAGGATGCTGGCTGGTGCTTATTGTGCCAGTTGTGTTAAATAAGGGCAATTAGGACACTCCAGTTTTTCCTAAATAAATCCCCAGTCACTTCATCTACGATTCTTCAAAATGCATGATGCCAGTTCTCTTGGTAGTATAGCTAAGGCAAGATGCCCAGAAAGATGACATGTGTTGTCTTCAACTACTGCAGTTCCCTGGTCTTACATATTTCTTGAAGCAGTAACTGCTGCTCTAAAAAGTGCTCCTTGAAGTGTCTGCTGTTGTGAGTGCTGCCTTTCCCTGCCAACAGACTGTGTGATCAGATGGTACCCAGGGTGGTATGAAAGAGTTCAGCTCTGCTAAAGGACTGTAGTGTCTGTATGCATCAGTAGGTTAAAGACTGGGCATGTACTGATAATATCCATAATAACTTGGGAAATTATTAGAAGTTTTTTATTGACTTGATCTTTGGAGAATTTATCTTTTCAGAGATCTGCAGTTTCACAGCTCTGTGTTATGGCTTTCTTTGCCTGGGAGTAATTAGTTTGGTTAAACACTAGACCAGAGTGGGGCCACTAGCTTTATAACAAATGCAAGATCATAATTTCTGGTTATGATTTCATTCCTATAAAGAACTTGTGTAGGGCTGAGAAAAAGGCACTTATTCATAACTTTATTCTCACCAACCTCTTAGTCTGCTCCTATGTAGACAGACAGGTAGTGCACACTTTCTCTCTTCCTCTGTGTATTTCTGTCTTTTCTCAAATCTTAGTTTCAGTCACTTGGCAGGGAAGATGCAAGAGTAGGAGAGCTAGTCATTCCAGCTAGTACTCTCTCTCTCATAAATAGGGAGCACAGTTTGCATGGAGAAGCTGTCTTAGGATATACTAAAAAGTGTTTAAATTGGGCCTGAGCACTTTGGAAAATCTGTAAATGAGAGAATAGCCCCAGCTTTGAAGGGCATGGTGCAGCATCTTGATAAAACACTTCAAGAATGCTGACTTACCAATGATTTCTAATATTCAACCATTTTTATACATGTTTATATAAACATGTATAAAACATGGACATCTTGTAATTCTTTAATCTCCTCATAGGTTTTGTTTTTCTACATATACGAGATTATAAACAATTAAATCATTACTGTGATTGCAAAAGTATCTGCAATATAGATGTGCTGAAGTACGTGTAATGATTAGCACATGAAGTAAAAAGTGTGTAGATATGAAGCATCTCCAGAAATGGAGTTTGTGTCTGACTACTAGCACAAAACTGTTAAAAAGAAGTGCTGTTGAAGTGTTGCAGTGATAATTATTAATTCTTTTCCTTAATAACAAAAAACCTGCACAATATTGCTTTCCTTTTGTAACTAAAAAGATTTGACTTTAGATTTGTAAAGCTTGAAGCGACATAAGGAGGTTTCCCAGAAGAGCTGCTTGGGAGGAGAATTTTAAACAGTGCAAATAGATGACGCCTCAGGTGGAGATTCTCTGGTGAGAAAAACACCCAAGTGAATCAGCAGTGCACTGATGAACAGGTCAGTGGTCTCTCACTGGTGGGGAGTGGCAATAGGTGCTCTTAGGAGCTTGTGGTTTTAACCCTTGGTTATGAGTCAAGTGTCACAGGAGCACAGTGCACCGTGTGAGGAAGGCTTTTCATGGTGTTCTGGCACCTCCTGTTCTGGAGACTGAGCAACTTCTGCAGTTTGGATTTATGGTAATTTGATACAGAACTGAGCACAGTGGCTTTTTCTTCTCCCACAGTCAGAATATGGGCAGCAGTTTGCAGGAGTCAGAAGGGTATCTAGGGTGATGTAGCCTTCACTACATTTATAAAGGAGGATGGAAGCATTGAATTGAGGGATCAAAGTGGCTGGAAAACTATTTAGGGAATTGTATGTGTTTTTAGTGAGAAAATGGGCAGTATCATTCTGTGGCTTGGAAAAGTGGGACTTGCAATAGATAAAGATGAGAAATGGAAAACAGAGAGACACAGTAATGGGAAAAAAATGGTGGGGGAATAATTGTATTGGAGGAAAAATAGGGAACCTTAGTTTTCATGTATCAAATCATGTATCAGGTTGTATAACGCTCAGGAGAAGCTCTTGGAGTCTGATGTCTTTCTTAAACTTTTTTTGTTAACATTGACAAGCTGCCCTGTTGCCTTTTTTTCTTTCCAGCAGCCCTCAGCTAATTAAAAAATACCAGTTTGGGAAGAGATAAGAATTTCATCCTCTATTGAATGGAGACAGTTATTGCCAGTAATGTCAGAGAGGGAGAGCTGAGAACTGCACAAACGTTTTTTGTTCTCATTTGAAAGACACAAATGGTACATGTAACAAAACATCCCCTTTGGGTTAAGGGGTTGTGTCATTGGCCCTTGGTCAAATATCACATTGAATCCATTATCTAAACCTAATGTATTGGTCCCAATAGTAGATTAAGCAAATGTGTTTTCATGACACAAAAACCCCCAAAACAAAAAAAGAAGCCCACAAAACCCCCAGCCCTCAAACCCACAAAACCTTGGGGTGGGATAACACCCGACAATAAGAAGTTTGGCTCAGAATTTTGCTTGTTTTTTCTATATTTTTCTAAAATCTATCTAGTATTGTGTGCTTCTAAGTAGAATTGTAGTATAAACTGGCATTTGTGGATGGTGATTTTTTTTCATTTTCTTTTTACAGATAGGAAGGATGGCTATATTATGGCCTGAACTTGTTAGTATTAATGTTTAAAATGGAGTGATACATTAAAAAGTAATAAGCACAGCAGTCGGAGTGTGTCTGTTGCAATATTAGTGACACTATGATGGATTAACAACCTGGAAAATAGAAATGCATGCTCTGGCAAATATTTTACCTAACACTTATTAGTATATTTATGGGTATCAATTTTGCTTTTACTTTGCATATTGTAAGCATAATCATGCTTTAATGTATTGTAAAAAACCCACAACCACCTGGTAAATCTGCTATTCTTCAGCAGGTAAAGTCATGAGCTTTCCATACAATGTAATGTCAAGCTGTATTATTAAAGTAGAAGTACAATTTGACCACTATACACAAGCCAGAATTTGAAACCTCAGAGTAAGAGACTACCTTGTATTTTTTTTTTTTTCTGTGACAGAGTATTATTTTGTGTGATGTAAATAATTCATTATGCCCATGCCCACTTTTTCCCCTGGCTAAGGGTTTTATAGAAGTGCCCTAATAACAGATTGTTTCATTTGTCTACAGCAGCAAGGTTTTGACTAATTCTCACTAGAACAAGTAGCCACTTGCACTGGTGGGAAAAGATGCAAAGTGAAGTAACCACTGGAGAAGTGAAACTTGATTTGCAGAAAGTAGCAAGTCTTAAATAGTTTTTATCAGGTTGCTATTGTGACTTTAAGACAAATAACGAATTGCCTACACTATTCTTGACATTAAATCAAACTCTGAATAGTTAAGAAATTTGCTTAGTGCTTCCTACTACTATTTTAGACTTATTGAAACCTGTTTGCCTTTTGATAATTCTTGGTGGCTTTTCTCTGCAATTGTGATCAGATATTTAAGTCAAATATTCTCACAGGACACTGTATTATGTTGATATATATTATTTTTCTTTATGCAACAATTTAATGGAATTCATTACTATAATGTGATACTTTTTAATATGTGCTATTTCCAGTAGCCTTCTGAGATTGACTGATCTTAAAAATCAAAGCTATGTTCACAGTTCATGAACAAGGCTCAACAAAGCGATAGAGTGGAGGTGGATCACAGGTTAGCAACTGCTGCCATAGAATTATACAAAATTAATTCTCTGTAACATCAATAAGTAGCACTGTGTTGACTACACTGCCAGTTTCTTGATCTGATATTCAGGACTTCATAAAAGTCACGTTACCACCACAAAATTCATACTTGTGATGCAGGAATTAATTGGAGAGTGACAGAATTATAGGCCTCTGAAGTACCTTATGGCTTTGTGTAATTACTTGACATAGCACTGTTTCTTGGATCAAAAGCCACGTTATATTTTTCAACTTGGCAATAAGGATGTTATTTTGAAAATAATTAAATGCTGGTCTAAAATTTGCAGGTGGCTTTCAGCTGAGTAGTTGGAAGCTTAACCTCCCTGATGCCAGTGAGTCAATAGATGACACTTCATCTCCTGCTGCAAAAGGCACTCTTCAGAAATTGGCTGCTCAGGGACATTTTCTCCTTCCTCCCCCCTCAATAACATAATTTTTGGTACTTGGTACTTATGTGTCACTAATCATGCCAAGATCTGAAGTAAAAGCAATGCATTTCCTTAACTTTGAAGTCTGTACTTAAGGCTTTGACAAGGGTCCCTTAAAGTGGCTCTGAGGAATTTGCAAGGTTTGGGTGAACATTTACAGGCCATTATAGACATGTCTAGTGGCTCATTCTAGTGTGTAGACAGTAATAGATTAGCACTTAAATATGTTGCAGCCTGTAGTCTTCATTTTTTTATCATCAGAGAAAGAATGCTAGGTAGGCTTGTTTCCATAGTATTCTGTCCATTATGTTAGAGCTCTTAATTACAGTTTCTCATTTTTAAGTCCTATCTTCAGTTTTCAAGCATTTTGAATGCATTTGAAAGCATTAACATTTGCAACCTAGCACTAACTTTGGTAGTAAAAAGGTAATTTATTTGCTTAGAGAAGAGTTCACTTCCTAACATGAAACACTCAAAAGAAACTAAATGTAGACTTTGTCTTAATAGTTGAAAATTCAAAATAAATGAAGCTTATGTAAAATGGCACTAACAGACTAGAGCTACAGTGGACTGCTGAAATTGGATTTGGTTAGCTATAAACATAATTAGCTTAAAGCATTCTAGCTTGCCATGCAGTGTGAGCTCTCATAGGCTGGGATGTGATAATGCTTTGCTCTTTTGCATTTTAACTCCTTGTGGAGATGCGAAAGCCAGCTGATTGTAGGCTTTGTAGAAGCTAAATTAACCACGGGTTCCTTGGGGGTTAGTGGCAAACTGTGAGGTTTATTTGGTGTTGAAGTGTGCTAAAGATAACGTGACAGTAACCTAAAATGCTGTACTCGCGTCCTACCAATTCTGAATGCACCCAGTATTTTTAAACACCTTCAGAAACATAGGTTGTATATGACCTTAATAATCTCGTGAATGAAATGTTAGTGTTTAATTTGACCTGAACAGTATATACAAACAAGATGATAATATTGTAAAGTTGCATACAAAATACTGATGTGGTTTAGAAATTTTGCAGCATTTTTATTTCTACAAGACAATAGCTCATGCCCATTATGTGGAATTGTGTTCATTTAATCCAGTGAGTAATGCTGCTTGACCTCAATCTTTGTTTTAAGTGGGTTGGAATCAGTCAATAAGTAGGCATTTCCACACCAGTGAAACACTCAGATTTATACACGTGGGACCTTCACAAAATTCTAAGAATACAAGTACATATGTTAAATCTCTATAGAACAGGCCTAATGTACAGTCTCTTTCCCTTTCTCAGATGTACAGATCGCTTGAAACAAGTGAGCCTGTGTTCTCACAGCATGCAAACACTGCTTGATGAATCCTTCCACCACTGAGTTGTTTCCAAATAATAAATTCAGAACCTACAGCTTTTGCCTTTCATCTGACAATCTCAAGCTTTGCAAAGCTGAGATGGCTTTCATTATCCCTCGACTTCTCATTTTTCCATTTTCCACGTGTAAGTGTGTGTGAAACATTATATTTGCAGAGAAGTAAGGGAAAGTTGCATACAGGACATTCTGTTAAATTGTTCATTGCATGGGGTGGCTATATTCCTTCACTTCCTCTTTTTTACCCTCCCAGTGCCTTTATTTAAGGGAGAATGTTTCAAGAGAGGCATTTCAGAAAAGGGAAAAGGGGGAGAAGGGCTATTTTAATCTCTTACAACCCCCCCCCCAAAAAAAATAATTCATTATGTAGAATACATCTGAGGACTATAATCTTAGTATTTAGAATTGCAGAGGAATACAGTACATAGCAAGTATTAACACCATATCATGCAGAGTAGTTACAACTCTTCTATTTTTGCAGTATCTGAGTTTTCTAATATATATAGAATATAGATAAACTGATGTATTTCCTTTCTTGTATTCTTTTTAAAAAAATAACTTCCAGTAGAGGTGGCTTACATCTTCAGCAAGGTTTTTAGTACTTTGGCCTTCTGCATTTATTACTTCTATTTAGAACTCATTGTAGATAAGCATCTGAAAAAAGAAATACAATAAGCATTTGTGTTAATTATATCATTTCCTCCTACTCTTCTCCCCTTCACCATATGTTCTTTTCTCTCTATGCCTCTCGACTGACTTTTATTAGGGCTTGATACGTGTCTAATCACACACCTCAAAGTATGCTCTGATGATGCAAATGTGACCCTGCTTCTGCACTCTTTTGAAAGTGTCAATATATCTGAGGTAGACAGAGGAAAGAACAATGGGATTAATTCATCAGGTAGTTACTGTGTGTATTTCCCTTGGTCTGCATTCCCTACTTCAGCCTTTGTGTCAAAGGCTTTGTGTCTCATATTGCCCTTGACCTGGATTGTTTGTTTGTTTGTTTTTTTGGTTTTGGAGTGGGTTGGTTTGTTTGCTTTTTTTGTTCCCCTCCCCCCCTCCACACCAAATCCCTTGGTTATTTTCCCAAATGTGGTCCTCTGAAAAACCTTTGAGAATTCATCAAGTTCCTCTGACCATGTCTGTGACTTTCTATTATAACATTGATTCACATGTCCAAATTTTCTTTCTACTTTCATGGGGAAAACAGCTTCTTTCATTATCTGTGAGATACTAAAATGCACCATTGTGCTTGATCATCAAAGACAGTAGGAAATTAGATGCCATTTTTATCCCTTAAAAATGGGGGACCAGGAGCAGGGCAATCCAACTTAATACACTTGTATGGGGAGCTCTGCTTCTGAGACCACTGCCATGTAAGTAACTCACCTGAACTTACTGCTGAGATGCACTTTGGTTTCAGAATGTAAATTTACTTTGAGCATAAATATATTCCTTCCCTGGCCAGTTATCTGTACATACATTTTTTTTTAGTGGGATCAGCCATAATTAGCAGTATCTATTACAGCATAAGGACACAATAGAAATGCTACATTATTCCAAAAGATAAATTCATTACTGTGCTTCTTTGAAACTTAGCTTTCTGCTGCTTTTGCTCCCAGACGTCACAAGGCTGCACCGAATAATGAAGCACACTGCTCTATCCCCAGTATAAAGGACTGAAACCCTTCAGCAGAACTTACCACTTATTTGTTCTGTGTTTTTTCTTGGTCCTTCCTTATGAAAACCCACTTAAGGAGTTTCTTGCATCCTTCTGAGAACAGTGTGGGGGAAATGCTGACAATAATTTTAAACTGTCTGTCAAGACTGCAGTGATCTGCATATCAGGAATAGTCAGTATTGGTCAGGCCAGGATGCAATAGTGTGACAGAGTGTGGTGCCACTTGCAGTGGTTTGTGTGTTATGGTACAGCCTTGTTTCCCATTCACTGAATTATCGAGAAGAACTGATTTGCTGCACGGGCATAACCACTGTGCATTAATGAAAGATGCTGAAAGCACTCTATGGTACAGTGCACGCAAATGTTTGTTAACAAAAAAGAAGGTGGGCATGCTTGTGCTATCCAGCAAAAATTTCTTTTTCAAGTTAATTTTTTTCCTTAGACTAGCAATAGAGGATATAGGATTTCAGTATTAAACAGATGTGAATGTCCAGTTACACACACACCAAATGAATAAATTGTAGATCTGATATCGTATTGAACGTATGATGGATGTAAATAAAGTCAAGGTCTGACAAGTGACTTTATCACCTTTTCTTGATGATGGTTAGTGGCGGGTTTAATACATGTTAAATTTCTCAGGCCTGTTGAATGCAGGCACCTTGTATGTGCTTTCAAAAAGTTTCTAGGGCTTCCAGTAATTCTTTGAAAAACGAAGCTAGCTGTTACGTATCACCGGGGCACTGTGTTGACTTGGAGCAGATAAGGATCTGTGTTAATGTAAAAACAGTTTGAATCTCACAAAATGAGCCTTAGAATTTCTTCCCTGACATTGTTTAGCATGTAAAAAGAGCTAAACAGAGCAAGTATTGAGGTAATCCACCATTCCTGTTTCATTCTTAGCTTGAAAAGATACTATTGTTTATGTAATGTGTTCAAAGGGGCACATAATTTATTATATGCTGTTAGTCAGCCATGTGCATTTTTACCTTTCTGCCTGTAGGTAAGCTGAGCACCTGGTGACATGGCAGCATGTTTAAAACACTGCTGAGAAAATCCGCAGTAACAGCACAGATAATAATAGGTCTTTCAAAATTGAGTAACACACAAAATAAATATCACTTTTAACAAAATTTGCTTTATTGCCTTTGTATGAAGGTAATAGTACAGAGAGAAATATGATCTATTTACTGTTCCTGGTGGGGATGGCCGGTGGGTGGTAAAAGTTGCAGGGTACTGTACTACTCTGCTCTACACAGTTCCCCTTAGATGGTCTTTCTGTCTTTAAACTCCTAGTGTCTTCTGAGAAATGAGAGCTTTTGTCAGCCAGGTGTTGAATAGAGGTTTTGATATTTAAAGCAGACTGTTCAGTGCTCTTTAGAAATGCTAATGTGGGAAAAAAAATACAGGTAGTACATTTTGAGCTTCAGGACAGAAAATGTTAAACAAGACAAGAACGATATAGAAAGGCAGAGTGAATATTTTGAGGTGTTAATTCTAACTACAGAGGGAAGAAACTAGAATTCTGGAGCGGACACTGGAGCTATATTGTGTGATGCAAGGATGACTCAGCCCACGCTCAGATCATCTTCAGGTCTTGCCATACTTATTTACATTAAAGTTCATTGCTATTTTAAATCTGTGCATTTAGTGGAGAAGAAGGTGAGAAAAAAGCAGAGGGAGAAGAATAAAAGCAAAAGGAGGGAGGGTAGATTTCAAAACGCAACAACAAAAATACCTGGACCAATCCCTTCTGCTCCCCACACTGCGCTCTCAGTGGAGGAGCTTGTAATCCTATATTTGCTATATCAAGAGGATTCTTCTATGAGCACAAATTAATAATTTATTCATAGGCTGGAGTCAGCCCGCATTGATTTACTTATGCTGCATTTCTTTTCATTCATAAGCCTTCGCTAGTCGGGATCTCTCGGATAGTGACTCGCTGCGGCGCTCCGGCGTGGGAGGAAGCAGCAAAACGTGCCTTTATGCACAAGGACGTGCTTACATATATGACTCAATTAAATGTGCGAGCCTGACCTAAAGCCGGGGTTCGCTCCGGGAACCCGCCGCTCCCGCTCCTCGGCGATGCTGCCTCGGCGGGGACCGCTGCTCTCCTCCTTCCGCCTGCCTGCGCCCTCGGTGCGGCGCCGCGGCCGGGATGCTCCGCGCTCCCGGCAATGCAAGGGCTGAGCTCCGGCCATCCTTCGCCTCTCCGGGCTGTGTGACAGACAGATGCTTGTCACGCAGCGGTGCCCTGCCTGAATTGGCCGGGTCTCCGGTGGGTGTGCACGGCCCCCACCCCCCGCCCCTGCCAGCCCTGCCGAGCCCTCCCTGGCTCAGCCCCCGGCAATGTGCAGCGCTCTCTTCTCGCCTTCCTGGAAGGGCTCAACTACACTTTCAGCTCCTCCAGACTTTCTCTGCTTTTGCCGTACAGAGGCACCCTCCCTCTGGTCCAGCTCCTCCTGTGCCTGCCTCTCTGTCTCCGCGCTATCCCGTTAAAAGGCTGCTGCTCCTGCTCCACTGAACCAATGCACTGGCTGACTTGATCTGGGATAAAGGCTGGAGGTTATCGGCGCGGGAAAGGAGAAGAACTCTAGGCAGCTTTCCATTTGCGAAGTGAGCAGTAATTGCAAGAAGACAGCCTCCCCAGTTGGAATCAATAGTCTGCTTTCTTGCTGCTAAGGGCACTTTGGAGCAGCAGTAGGTCACTGAAGTAACTTCAGCACACTGCTGACTGCGGAGTTGTAAAGAACTACATGCAAGTGGCTGCAGTAGTGCTGGAAAACGCTTTGCTGTTACCAGGGACACAATAGTTTTCAAGTCATTAGAGCTTTGCTTCTGGTCCGCTCCTTCCATCACACAGAGAGGGTCATTCTTTGGAGGGATGAGGATGGAGCTGTGATTTTTCTCCAGTGTTGTTCTAGTGGAGGGGGCAAGAGTGGGGAAAGAGGCTGTAGAAGCAAAACCCTACTGCTGCTGAACTCAGGTTCACTTGAATTTCCCCAAATCTTTCCAGGCACAGAGAGGCACAATGCCAGAAAATCTGAATCTTCTTCGGGCTTTTGGGGGGGTTTTCTTTATCTTCTGGACAGCTTTTAACACAGCCTTAGTGGATGTGGTTGGATCGGAGCAGCAGATCCCCTTGTCTGTGTAAGTGCTTTCATGCTATTCCTCTCAGGACCATGTTCAAGGATAAGAACTTGACTGCTCAAGTTCTTATGTTTTTGTATTGCAGATATTTGACTGTTCAGGGCACCTTTGCTCCCCTGTGAGCTGTGTTTAAAGTGGGAGTCTCTAAGGCGCTCAGCACTACTTTGATTTTTATTGTAGGAGCGTGTGTTGGGGAGTATGTGGCCACAGAGTCTTAAGTGCTTGTATTTACTGAAGTTGATGCTGTTAACTCTTTCTCTTGTGGGAATTTATCATTCAGATAAATGTTTTGCCATTTTATCTGCTGCTTTCCTTTCAATGGATGTATGTTATGTTGTGCCAAAGCATGTTTCTGTACAAGTTGATTCTTTAAGTTTTAACAGTGCAGGTTGGTAGTTTCATATCAGAGGCCTTACCTTAGCACAGTGTCTAGTTTGTGCTTACACTTGAGCAGCTTCACTGATCTTTTGCTCTGCTTGGGTTCCTTAGTGAGCTCACTAATGCAAAATTGCTGGGATCCTTCTGAGTGCAGCTGAAGCTGTTACAGTCTGGGTTTCTTTGCTATGACATGTGTATTACATTTCTTCCTGTCTCTTTTTTTTTCTTCACAGTGTAAAGCTCTGGGCCTCAGCATTTGGTGGAGAGATCAAATCTATTGCAGCCAAATACTCAGGTTCCCAGCTCCTGCAAAAGGTAAGGATTTCTTCAGTTGTAATAAGGAAGGTTTTAACAGAGAAAATGGAGGCAGATTTAATTTTTTAAATGACTAGGAAAGCAGTGCTGTACGTGCTTTTCTCCAAGATCTATTTTTGTATTGCATACTATTCCCTGATGACTCTTACATTGCACTGCACTATCTGTGGAGTCCTTGGTTAAACTGATATTTTTCAGTTTGGATGACTTTTTTTTTTTCATCATTAGAAAGTAAACTCCAACACTTTTATTTCTTGAAGCTTGGGCTTCAGCCTGGGTTGCAGGTATTTAATCTGGTTGCTGCACTGTGATGATGATGTTTCTATGCAGAAACAGCTGTTTCTTATGAAAAATATTAACTTCATTCAAGGAGCAGAATTAGTGCATCTTGTGTTATTTCCCCCTGTGCTGTTTGTTCGCAATTCTCTGTATCAGGGAGAAGGCGGCTGCACTGTTGTTTGTCATCTCTGCAGTTTTTACAATCCCATTATTCCCCCAATCATCTCAACCCAGTGCTGGGATGTATTACATCATTACAGATAAGGGGAATGAATGTGGTTATCTTCTTGCTCAGCTGCACAGCTGGGTAATAAGCTGGTGAAGTATTGCAAAAACTTGAGAAATTGGTATAAGTCCACGTAATTGGGGCAGAGGGTAATGAAAAAGCAGATTTGAGTATTAGGTATATCAAGGACTTTGTCTGCTCTAATTTAAATGTGCAACCTATAGTAAAGTTCTGTATCGTAGATTATTTATTTTTACCACAGTTGCCGAAAAAATATGAGACCGAGAGGAATATGTTAAAAATAAGACTCTGATTTTGAGGCATTGAATATGTGATCCTCAAAATGCAATATGTAAATGGAAAAACATTGAGACGTTCACTGATTAGAGCACTCAGTCAACACATATATTTCTGCTGATTTTTTGTAGACATGATTTTTAATTCTGAGTAACACTAATTTTATTTTTTGTCTGATTACGAAGGAAATTATTCCTTGAGATTGTAGCATTTATTTTGAAAGGCTTATATATGTGTGAAATTATGTAACAGACAGTATATGTAGCAGCTGAAATAAAAAGCTTGTGCTATCATTTTAACACATTTAAGGCAACTAACTTAATTGCCAAAGGCATATGAGTTCCTTAGCAGTATCTGTCTTTTCAGACTTGTGTAGCCAGGACTGTAAAATATGACTTTTACTAAGCTAAAATATGGAGCTATTAAGAACAAAAATATTTGAGGTCTCTTACTGCCTTTCAAGGCCTTTAAATGGCTTCACTTCAGCATGTTGGGCTAACTTTCATTTTATTCTGAAAACCTGGACACTCAATATTTATTATACTTCTATCTCACATTCTTTAAAGTCTGTGTAGTCTTACATTGTCACGGTTTCGTACGAACACCCTTAATTTATAAGCAGATGGATCTTTCAGTTTTGATTAGTTTCTAATAAGGTATTATTAAAGGCTTTAATTTTTTTATTGGGCCATAACAAACAAGTATCTTCATTTAACTTTGGAACTGTTCCATGCACAGCCGTTTTTGTGTAAAAAAAAAATGGCTTTAAAAATTAAATCTACCAAATACATATAGCCCAACATTTCCTAGAAGAATCTGGTGTATGTGGAATATACCATGTTTTACAATCTTGCTAAAATCCACGAAGAATCAGTGTGAGATCCTTAATCATTCTTCTCTTCCTCATGGTAGATATTGCTGCCATCCCTTCTGTAATGTTTTTTTTCCCCTCTGAAGTAGTAAGATTGCTTCCTATTGGTTGTTATAACTGAAGGTAATTGGAAGCTATTCATTTTACCTTTTCATCAGCATCCTTTCTGTTTCACTAACAACCCTGTGCTCCTGTTTTTGAAGGTGGACAGTGTATATCCATTACAAGCTATTTTGCTTTTGTTTCTTGCTTCTGTTATGATATTTCACTATGGAATGAAAAAGACAAAATGCATGTTTGGCAGGTATTTAGAGCATTTTTATTCCTTTGTCACATCATCTGTTGTTTTTTTTTTTTTTATCTCTTCCGGTTACAGTAATTTTTATAAGATCTCTGCTTTTTATTTTTATTTAGAATTCCAAGCATCTCTGTTTGTTTAAGCTTGCTATTTCCTGCTGTTGGTCGTGGCAAATGAGCCTGGACAACAGATGACTTAAACGTGTATTTCTTGTATTGTTATGATGTATATTTCTTCTGTAAGCTTGTAAACCATACCAAACTTCAAGATTTGCAAGTATTTTCAACATGCAAAGTCAGTGACAGAAGTTGTCATAAGAGCTAAGGAGGTGATAGCACAGGAGGGCTGTAAATGCAAATGCCTTTTTTTTCCACCCTCTCTGTCCCCACTAGCCAGGCAAGAAGAATCTGTTCGGTGTTTACTGTGGGCTCTGGGTGATCAGAGTCCATGTCATTTTAAAGTCAAGATTCCACTTTTAGAAGCAGTGAGACTTCTGATATTACTGGAGAAATCCACGTTTCCTGATTATGAATTAAGCATCATTAAACAAGTGAAGATATAAAATGTATGTATGATTATGGCTCTGGGCAGTATAGATTTCTCAATAGCCGGCTGCTTTGGAGTACCATTTAGTTTAATAAAGGCTTGCTAAATGAAAAATTAATGTAAAGGTTACTTAATTCATTTTGTCAGCATACATGGTGAGCACTACTTTCAGAGTGATGCACTTGAAATCAAGACATGACTGACAGTCTCTACTGCCCAAATGCTTTGCACATTAAGAGTCAGTTGACCCATACTAAAATTTCATTGAGCAAATGAAGTTATGAGATACTCAGTAAAGCAAAAATTTGCCAGGTTATAGCTGTGAATATTGATTTAGTTGCTACAATTCTGAAGTCTTGCTGTACTGTGAACATCAAATGAGTCACCAGCATTGGTGTCCTCTTGAGTTTATAAAAGATGCGTAAGAATACTTTTGTTGCTTTTTGAAACTATTTTAGAAAAAACCCGAACTGCTTACCTTATCTTAATTGAATGCTTTATTATTTTATTCTTTATGATAATCTTATCCAAGTATGTTGTTCTGCCTCCTAAAAGTAACTGGATTATATGATTTTTCCAAAATTGACTTTAGTTGAAATACAGACACTGCAAGTAGCTCGGAAAATTATAATAATAGTTCAGTAAATAACTTCAGCAATTATTACGAGCTTTTAAGCAAAATTAGCACTTAAATGTGTTCTACTCCTTGCTTTTAAAGAGATGGAAGACCACTGAGTGTACAATAAAAACACACAGGAGGAAATAGGATGGTATTATTCTTAATTTGCTTGGTTTCTGGAGGTTTTACAGTTGTCATATAGATTTGGCAGTGCACAAGAAGCTTCTTGGTGCTGTAAGAGATATTCATGCTCTTCACCTCAGGAAATACTACTGGGGCTAAGAATTTACTCAAATTTTGTTTCTTAGGTGTTTTTTTTCCTCCTTAGACTCTCAAAAGACATCTGCCTTATTTGAATCTTGACACTTCCCATTTCTTTCATAAACACTCTGTGTTTAGTGAGTCCTGGACTAAATGAGGGAGCACAGCCCACTGTCAAAGCCTGACTTCATATATTAGGATGCAAAGCAAGGCTTAGGTGCCAGAGAGATCTTCACTTTACCTGCTATGATTAGAGTTTTGGAAAAACAGACTTCAGGGAATGCTACTGTTCACATTACAGTGTCCATGATAATAATGTGTTTTCAGTGCCACACTGTTGCAAAATAATAGCAATAATAACATGAAAGCATAAAATGCAGGTAATGTGCCTTCTGTTAAAGTTAAAAATAATCGTTGTTGTACAGTAAAGCTTTTCTCAAGTCAGAGCAGTGTCTGTTTCTCTGAATGTGCAGCGTGGTCTCTGCTTTCTCAGGTTCCTTTTGAGGAGGCTACATTTCCCCCCCCCCAAGTATTCAGAGCTGTGATAATTCTTGATTTTTGTCCTGAACAGTCAATATTATTTTATTGCCGATGTAGGAACAGTTTCTGACTGAAAACACCCTTTATTTTTTGGTTCTGCCACAAAGGTTTCTTAATGCCAATAGGCTTGTTTAGGGCTCTCTCAGATTTTCCTTATGTAAGTCGTCTCACGGAGCCTCCCCTGTTATGTAAGCCCTGGCTGCTTTGGTCTGAAGCAGTCTGGAGTCTGCATCTGCCTACTCCTTTCAACAGATTCTTCATTGTGTTGGGAGTTCTCAAATCATTGTGTTCTCTCAGAGCAGGTTTTTCCATCAGGAGAGCATTGCTACTTTTAAAGATGCAGAATTGCATTTTATCTCACTGACTGGATGTGCTGCTGTATCTCGAGAGTTTCTTACAACTGTGGAAATGCCAGTGCAAAACTAACATAATGGGGTGATTTAGATCAATTAGTATTCAGCTGGTGAATATGATTCATACAGTACATCTATCTTTAGTTCTAAACTGTATAATGGTGACTTAAATTCTTAGAGAAGTTTAGTCCAATTATCTTGACATTAATTGCCTTTCTTTTATTCAGCCGTACGTGGGTTTTGGTCTTTGTAGGCTGTTTCTTTGCTCAAGACACTGCACTACTGCTTTGAAGGAAGGGTCAGTAGGATTGAAACATGCAATTTAAAGGAGAGACAGGGACTGACTTCTCGGATATCAATTCAAACTTCTGCCAGCTGAGCAATTTTAAAACTGCAAAAGTAATACTGTTTTTTTCCTATCAAAAAATAAGAGAAAAATCATAAAAAGATCTGTAGACATATGACTATAATTCAAAAAATGATAAAAAAACTCTGACCACCAAAACAAATACCAACCCCCCTGCAAAAACACCCAAACCAACAGCAATAACTCCCTTCCCCCCATCAACCAAAACCAACAGTTCCCCAAAGTCCAAATGTAAATTCCACTGGCCAGGTAAATGGTGTGGAGCTTTACCAAAAGCTCTATTTGGAATTAATTCATTATAATTCAAACTCCTGAAGTCTGTGTCGTGTAAAATGTGTCTCCTAGCACTGAATTAAAATCAAACCTTAGAAAATAAAGAAATATGCATCTGAGAATCTTAAACCAGTGTAATTCTGGTGATCAGTGCAAATGATGTTTTGGAACTTCCAGAGCTTGAACCTCCATCCCCTTTAATTCCTACAGATCTTTGGGCTATGTGAATGACAAGGTTATTTTTCATGTCAAACTAGTCACAGAGCATTTCAGTGTGTTTAAAGTATTTAATGTTAACTGCAGACTTAAAGATGTAAATTCTTCTGGATAGATATTTTAATTTTCCTTTGTTCAAGAATAAAAAAGTCAAACATATTCATATGGTACTAATGTATTTGGTGGGAAAACCTGCTGGGTTCCATACTAATTTTCAGATAGTATATTGATCTGTAGAGGAAAAGATCACAGTGCTCTCAAATTTGGAGTACTGTGTTCTCTCTCTCACCATAATAAAGAATAACTTTTCCTTCTTTCTTTTAATAAAGTCCTGCTTTTTCTGGAGGTATTGGAAAGTTTTCTTTGCATTCAGTGAAGCTAGAACTGCGTCTTGAATGATCTATACTCGCATCTCCTGTTTGAATGTTATGACAGGAGTAATAATTTTTTTGCGTTGGTAATGTTTTTAAAATGCAGTCTAAATCAGCCTGAATATCAAACATCATGTGTTGTATTTCCCTGTAACCAAAAGGAAGTTGGTTTAAGCCATGTTGAATCCATGCTCTTCTGCCGTCAGCACTATTTTGCAGTATTTTCTGTCTTTCTGGGTTTTGCAAGCAGAGCGTGATCCTCTTACTTGTATTGTTGGAAGGAAATATGTTCTATTGTTAGTATGTAACAGAAATGTGAGATGGCCTTAGTAAGTTTATGATGCACGCATTACACTTCCAGTAATGTCTTTTAATATGGAAATTATTGAGCGGACAATCCAACTGGAAAACATCAGATCTTGAAAGGAAGCGAATGCTAATTCCCTTGCTTAATGCATTTATGGTTGTTTGTTTTCACATCCTGTATTGGAAAATGCTTACATTTCAAGGTTAAAGGAGCTGGTCTCCATGCAAATTATCTTGACAGTGAAAGTATGTAGAGCCATGAATAGATGCCGTATTGTAGTGGTGATTCACTTTTAAGCAACTGCTAATCAATACTCTACACTTCCAAATGTCATTACCATTCTGTAGGGTACAATTTTTTGTTGCTGATAATAAGTGCTTACACATTGTACAACACAAATTATATATTGATAGGGTAGGCTGTATTTTAGTTTGCTGTAGAAGCTTCGCTGACAGGTTTTAATGAAATACTCTGATTAATATGTTGTTCTTGTGAAGCTCCATTTTGGTTTTTCTACATATAATGTTTTTGCAAAATTACATGGATGTTTTTGTGATCCTATTTAGTATCTGCCAAGTGTAAAGCTGAAGTACTTAGAGTGAATGACCAAATCATTGCAAAATTTGTATTTGAAAAGGAAGTCAGTGCAAACCCACTTCTTTTAAAATCATAGTTGAAGAGAAGTTGGGAACGGTCTTGGTAGTCTTTCCAGAAGTGATGAATTCCAGGGACAGATAATTTCTGAAAATATCCTGCCCTCAGATCTCCCAGGACTTTACAGGTGAAATTACCCATGTTGAAGTTGATAACCAGCTGTTTTTGAGGATGGTATAAGGAGGAGACCGATTGGTTGAGACAAACTTGTTCACATGAGAGTGAAAAGATGCTGCAATGAAAGAAACTATGGCAATATAAATGTGTTCTCTATATCCATGATAGATGAATGAGAACTCTCTTTAAATACAAGAATTAATTTTTTCCTACTATCAATTTGTTTTCTTTTTTATTACTGAAGGAAAACATTGGAATAGTGCAGAACTCTTGCACTTTGGCCATTATGTAGATCTTGCTGAACTTCCTTGTGGTAGGAAGATGAGCTACATCTTTTATTTTGGACTACAAGCAATGACAGTAATTATATTTCTTCTTTGATGTCTGTATCTATACACTGTTAATTTTCGTGCTTTTATCTCCTTAAGGCACAGCTGGGGAGTCCTTCAACTTTCAGAGCAGAAACAGGTTATGAAACCCCTGTTGTCATTGCTGTACAGGTTGGCCAGGCTGGCTGAATGCTTGCTGCTTTTCCCTTCCCCTTATAAGCACAGAATCAAATGATCTTATTAAAAATATGGCTTTTTACTATAGAATAATAAATATATTAACTATATTAGACTCAACTTGTTGGATAAAGATGGAAACTGCTCATATCACATCTTGTTGGACTTCAAGTCCAACACCCATGTGGCAAGACATCAACAGGTTTAGCTTTCCAGGATCTCCTGACATGTTCTTATGTTAAGTGTAACTATAAAGTACAAAGATAATGGAACTTCACTAGGGCTTGTAAGACAATGTGATGTCCCAATGAGAAATAAGGAACCGATCAGATGTGAACTGCTGGTTTATTCTTTATGTACCTGCCACAAGTTCTAGTGCTTTGCCATCAACAGTTTTTGATACTTGGTAAAGTTTGTTCTTCACTGTTCTTACTCCTGAGAATAGTTCTCCTTAAGCTGAAGTTTTCCTTCTTTAGGTAGAGCCTGTTTGGTTGGGTGGGTGGAGTCTTCAAGGCATCCAGGTTCTGGCAATGACTCTTAATCAAGAGAGTTTGACAGGCTACTGTCTCTAACCATTTTTTTTCTATCTGTCAAGATTCCTGAAAGAACTCTAATTTAAACTAATACACTTCGTTAAGGTAATCAAAGATATTTCTAAAATATTAGGTGTTTTCTTTGTTAAGCACTTGCTCTACTCCTGTGTTTTGCTTTTACCTTCCTTAATTTGACATGTTTTATTGTCTTTGTCTCTCTCCCTGTCTTTCTCTTTCTGAATCACCTTATTTATATTTTAATTTTTCTGTTTTAAAATGGGCATATTTTCTAGAGAGAAATGTTTTCTTCTGAAACTGTTGCCAAATGTTTTCATAAAGAATTTTATAGTACAGGAGGCACTTAGAGATAGTTATTGTTATTTATCCTTCAAACTAGATTGTGAGATCTTAAAGCACGAAAGTTAAGGAAGAAAAGATAAAGGAAAAAGTTGTTCTCAGGTTCATTAACAAACAAAATCATCAGATGACCTGATCTAGTTCGTAAGATTGGGAATATAATGTGAAAAGTGCATATCTATAATTCAGTATATCAGGGCTTAATGGATGGGTCCTGTTGATTGTTCATTAATTGGCTTGTTTATATGTATCACTGACAGTAAGTAGTTTCCTTATTGAAGCTTTGCTCTGAGTTTTTAGGAAAGGGTGGAAGATGCTTTTGAGCTTCTGGTAGTCTCATGAAATGTTTTCCTTTGGTGTACTCAAAATGTGGTGTTTTCAGACTTTCCTGAATTTTGTGCAGGTGGCAGATTATGTGTTACGTTAACACCATTCCTCTACAATGTTGCAAGTTGAGTAGACCTCCTTTGATTAATGTTTTAAATACAGTGATACTGAATTTAGAAATTCTAATTGCACTCTAAGAACTCAGACTTTTGTGTTTGCCACTAATGACTTGGCAAAACCGGTTCTGGAAACAAACCCTAATTATCCCCCTTGCTACAACTGTCGTTCTGTCTTTCACTATGGAACTCAGCTTTTCATAATTTCTGGAATCATGGAATAATTCATTCTGGAAGAAGATGTAGAGGGTCTTTAACTTGGAATCCTGCTCAAAGCGAGATCAATGCTGAAATAAGTGCTAAGTTCTTGAGGCATTGAATCTGATCTTCAAAAGCTTCCAGGACAGTGATGCCACAACCTCTTCTGTTGCAATATTTGTATCTGGTCTGGACAAGAAGTTACTTGAGCTGGAAGTTTCCATTTCCATTTGACTGCTGTGTGTCGCTTCTCCAGCTGTGCACCTCCATAAATAGCATTGGTTTATCATCTTCATAATCTCCTCATAGGCATGGAAAGGCACAACACTGTCATGACAGGCCTCTCTGAGGCCCCAGTCAGAGATGATATTATGCCATTTTTTTAGTTGCTTCATCAGGTCTCAATGCTTTTCCTGACCTACTCTTTTTAAAATACTTCGCAGTAACTTTGTAGGCTTTTTAAATGAATTCTCTTCTGTTTGATATTCAGGTGGGCTTTTTTCCACTCACAATAGGAATATGTAACTGCTCCCATAATTATAAAGTCTCAGGAGTAATTTCCACTGAGTTGATTGCATGAACAGGAGAAGACTTTTTAATTTGTAATGGTAACACAGGAATTTAATTTCTAATCTGGGGCTAAACCAAACCATTCAGGTCCCAGCTGCTTCATTAGCCATTTCTTTTACTATCTTTATCACTCACAGTGTCTTAAGCGAACTTAGTGTTGTACAGAAACAGTTTGTCAGCTGGCAAAGGTTTTATGTCTTATTGTCTTTACTTTATTCTACAGTAGCTGTCAAGGGACTTCTTTGTGCATTTATACACAAACAAGGGATTGACTCACTTTCCTAAAAAGCAGGAATCAAAATTATGCAGTCTTAGTATCTGTAGCCTGTTAGGTAAAAGTGCTGTGGAAATGCTGTTTGGAAGGCATTATGAAAACTTGGTCAGGGCCACAGCATGTAGTGTTCATATTATTCCTCTAGGTCACATTTTAATGTTTGGCTATTCGATATACTTTGAATATTTTGTGTCAAGCTATCTTAAAGTCATTAATTTTCAAACCACAAAAAAAATCCGTGTAGTATGGGTATTAAAATTTGATGTGTTGGGAACACATCATTGGTCACAAAATTAGATAATTATCTTCTAAAGTAACAAAGCTTCAAAGATAAAAAGCAGGAACATTCAAAGTTCAGCTTTACCTTGAAGCTAAATGGCTATCATTTTCTGACAGCTGTATGAAATGTGTGACTGCCGAGCTGTTTGGACATGATGCTATTGGATTACATTAATAGAAATTTTCCCTGATAATGAAAACTGGTAGGAGGCTAAGAGTAAAGCTTTATATTATGACTTGCAGCCATTGACTATCTGCACCCAGCAGATTTATTACCCCCTATGCACACTGTGCCTTTTACAATATCTTCTGCAATTTCTTCATCAAAGTACAACAAGAAAGATGATGATATGGATGGCATGATACAAAAAAATCTGAGTACTCACTTCACATTTCAGACTTCCACCTTTCATTACCAACTGCAATGCAATCTTACAGTAAAAGTAGGGATGAATTCTGACATCCCCCTGAAACTTTCCATGAAAAAGCATTGTAGTAGGGGAAGAGGATGAAGGAAAACTGGAGAATTTCTGTTGGTCAACTCAGATTTTCATTTTCTATTGAAATTAAGGCAGCAGATCGAGATACAGAAATGTCTGGCTTTTATCCTAGGGCTGTGATCACTGAATTTTGGCCACCAAGTAGGCTATCAAAAAAGTTCAGTCCTTAAGCATGATGTTATTTTAACCTATAATGTCATACATAAAAATATGGTGCATGTAATGGGGGTAGAATTTCAGCCAGAAATCTTGATTTAAAAATTAACTCCACAAGCAGGACTCCCTCTCTCCCCAAATGGAGGCATCTTTGCCTAACTTTTCTGTGTAAAATGGGCCTGGTAATACTTCCTTCTTCCTTAAACTTTTAAACTTTGAGAGAGTTTGAATAAGGAGAAAAACTATTTTTTGTAGAGTGTTTAGCATATGCAAAGAATCAGGTGATGAGGAACATCATTAGCATATGGATATGGAAATAAAGAAAAGTACATGGAAGGGATCAGCTCTGAGAGCTAAAAAGCATCAATTTTAGCATACTTTTCAAATAAAACTTTTCACTACTGAAAAGATAAATGATTTCCTGTAACAGTGCTGAATAACTACAAAATTGATAGAAACTCACTTATTTCTGCTGTTGGTATTTGGTATCTGTAGCTGGCAATAAATCTCCATATGGCATTGTGCTGGCAAGTGAGATGGAACCCTTTCTTGTCAGAGAATGAACCCATCCTATGCTTTGAATACAAAGTGAAATGCTATGCTGATATTAGAAAGTAATTTTCAAATATTTTATTCTTTCCCTTTTACATTTTTTTTTCTATCCTGCTACTTTTATCTTATTATCCATTTTCCATGTAACTATAGGTTTGCACTATTTTTTTTTCTGTCTAGATCCTTCAGACTTTTTCTGACCTTTTCTGGTTTTCTTCCAAGTAAGACCCAACCAACAAGCCTCATTGCAGAGTGAACTTCACAATTCTCAAATGCAGTTAAATGGGGAATCAAACAATTTTCTTCCCTTTTATGGGTCTGATTATTTCTGTCTATATTGCAACTACCATAGAAATTTATTTTTGTGTGTTCTTAAAATTATCTTTTCATTAACTTATGGTGTTTGAACCTTTAAAAAGGAGAATAAATAGATTAGAATCTACTGGTGCACTTTACACATTGTGAATATATTTAGTTATGCTTGGATGGCATGTGCAGAAAGGGGGGAGAGACAAGATTCCCTCCAAAACTAAAGGAGAGGCAAATTACAGTGTCTTTCTGATAATACAAATTGCAGGGAGGAGTCAGTATCAGGAAGCCACTGCAGGTTTGAAAAACAGCTAAAGGTGTGAGAACAGGGACATGTAAAAGTAGTAAGATGAAGAGGAATGGAACACATTGGGAACTAAGAAGCAGAACCACTGAAGAAAGTGGTATTTTTTTTCTCTCTAGTTTAATGCAACTGGAGAATAAATTTGTACAGAATTCAGGCAATATGTGTTCCGGTGATTATTTTTGTTAATCTATTAAATGAATAATTTTTGTATTAAAAATATATCACAGTCAGAAGGTCAAGTTTTGCTATTTTTGAAATGCATGAATACCAGATGATTTAAAGCTTATGCCAAGAACTTGAACTATATGCTAAGAAATGTAAATTTCAGTTCAGGAAAGGCTCTGAAATTAAACTGAGTTTAGTAGTGACATAATTCTGACTTTTGTATTTAGCTTCTCAGATGCTTAAAATTTGAATGCTTTAACGTTTTCAAAACGTTTGTTGGCTGCTTTGGTGAGGCTCTTTATTCTGTACAAGCCAGTGTAATAGGAATATAGTTCAGCTACCTTCATAACTTGGCACTAATCCTGTCCAGTCCACCTGAGGCATGTTAATAATGTAGATATATGTTTGCTCAGTAGAACTTCTTCAGCATTACAAGATGTCTAGGGAATTTTGTCTGAAGAAGGATGGTAGGCAACAGCATTATATGAGGGAATGGGACCTATACTTACTTATGTGTTGGAATAATTCAAATGTTAGTGTATAGTATTATTCATGTAGAGCCATATTTGTCTGATTGCATGCTGCTTATTTATCTTGGTTTATAAATATACAGGAGTTGAATTACTGAAAACTCTAATTATTCTGAACGTAATTTGTCAGACAAAACCAGCTGCTAACTCAGCTCTTCTCAAGAATCTTCAGTAAAATGCAAAACCTAGAAAATGCTGTCTTGAAAAGCACAAAATTCCCATTCTTCACACAAATCCTCTGTGCCTGTTGGATATCTTCCTCTCCAGAGTCTAGTAAAAGCCTGTGGCTTTCCGATATGATGGAAAGGACAACAAATCCAGGCCAACTGTGCTGTGACTTGCATTGCCTGAGCTTTGCTTGCTTAAAGCAAATCTTTCAATATTTTAGGACAACTGTAATTTGGCAGAGATGATCCTTTCCAATCTTGGCTGAAATGTTGGTATATTCATTGGGTAGTTGGTGTAGCCATTACGTTGAATTAAGTAGTACTTCTGCTTCCAAAGCCTTCAGAACACCTACAGTTCTGTTTTGTCCCTGACCTGTTAATTAACCTTATGCAATTCAATTCTGATATATGTCCGGTTGACGTGTATAAAGATGTGGAAAATGCTCCTTTCTGTCTGCAGTTTAAAAAATTCTTGATGGCAACTTGTGTGCAAAATTTGCTTTTGTGGGGTGTGTTTTAATTGGTGTGGTGCTCTTTGTTTTGTAGGTATGTGTGGATGAATGACTGATCTAGTTGACTGAGCAGCTTAATTTTCTGTAGCTTCCCATATACAGCAGTGCTGTCAAAAGGGAACAGTCTTGGAGTGGGGATAATACAGCATCTGTTCCAAAGGCTTAGGAAGGTACAAGGTGTTTGCAGGATTAACGTTATTATTTCAATCTCATTTAAAAGTAAACTAATTACCATAACATTTGAATGCACATCAGTTCAGGGTCAATTGAGGCAAATGCAGATGGGAGTTACTTTGCTTGTTGATCTGAGTGGCACCTCTGCAGTTGTCTTGTGCCTGAAGTAAGGTCGTTTCTGGTAGCATTGTGTATGCTTTTAATGAAAAGTACTTAAAAGAAATGTTGTGTAGCTCACACATTGTAAAAGAATGGCTGACTCTATGTGGACTGTCTATGGCTAAAATCATGACTGCTGATGAGAAATAATGTAAAGAGGAAAAGTGAAGAAAAGAATTGCTGCTGACTGGCAGCTAGTTAAGGTACATGCAAGAAAAAAATAATTTCCACATATATCTAGGATATATGAATAGGTTGGTGTCTCCTGTGATTTTATGCCACCTTGAAAGCCTTTAAACCAGTACTTGGAATGCTGAGTGTTGTATAAATTGCAAAAGGATTGGATCTGCAATCTGCTAGCTTTCTTTTATATTCACAATAGTCATACACAGTAATGAGACTGTTATCTGTAATGAAACCATATTCTGTTGGAAAAGAGGTGGAGAGTGTTTGGGGGTGCAATGTTCTTTAGACTGGAAAAATGTTATGGTTTAAATGCAAAGACTAATTATAAATCTTCTTGATGGCTTCACATTAAGTCAAGCTGTAATTTATTTGGACTGTAGAAGTGTATATACTTGCCAATTTCTACTTTTTCTCCTTGGTGAGAAGGAGGTTAGAATTGAAAGGCAGCTTTTGTTTCCTTGTTTAATCGCCGAAAAGGAAAAGTAACTGGAACAGAATCCCATTTCTTATAGGTGAATAATAAAATAAAACTCTCTCAGCTAGTGATTTCAGAATATGCACTCCCTAATTCTTCTGTTCATTCCCTCCCACAGGAGCTGGCAATCCCTCTGTGGCACTAACTCTTCTCCTTCTGTGTGTCGTGTATGAAGAATTGCTTTTTTTCCTTTTTAATGAGTGGCTTGATATACAACATATCTTTTGCCTTAAGCATTTATTTTTCTGATACATTTAATTTCCTTCTCCCCAATGCTCTGTCCTTACTTCAGATTTCTGATATCATTTGATAATTGGCTTTTTGATAATACTGCTTTTTAAATCCTATTTTCAGATTTACTCCTATGTATTAATTTTTTTTTATGTATGTACATGTATAGTAAAGCTATTAGTACCTTCTCAGCTCTTTGAAATATCCCAGTATCTTCTCTTAAGAAATATATCTAACCTTGATGTACATAAAATCATAAAATCACTTAGATTGAAAAAGACCTTTAGGATGATGTAGTCTGACTGTGAACTCAGCACTGCCAAGTCCACCACTAACCCATGTCCCCAAGTGCCACATATACATGGCTTTTAAATCCCTGAAGGAATGGTGACTCCACCACTTCCCTGGGCAACCTGTTCTGGTGCTTGACAACCTTTTTAAAGAAGGAATTTTTCCCAATATCCAGTGTAAACCTCCCCTTGTGCAACTCGAGACTTTTTCCTTTTGCCCTATCACTTGTTAACATTGAGCTCTCCATCTGTGCCAGTATCATTCTGTCTCTTAAATACCCCTTGGTTTTTGACTACATTTAGTCTAGGACATTTCCTTGGGTGCAGAGTGTGATTTCATTTGGAAAGTGTGGATGATTCTGTGCTTGTTCATAGTGAATTGTTTCACTTCTTTGGGCCTAAATTCATTCTATGATCTCTAGTGCTCCACTGATCTTTCCAGACAAAAGAAATTGTGAAAGAACTAGTAAAACATGAAAATGTTTTTCATTTACTTTTCTTTCACTCTCTAAGCTTTCTGAAGCTGGAAAAGTTGTTCAGGATACAAAGGAGACTGTGCAGGGGAGAATGGGAACAGAAGAAACATTAATTAAAGGGAAATTCTGAAAATTTCCTAATATTCTTTATTTCTCATATTGTTTCAGTACCGACTTAGTGGTGGCTTCTTTAGTTTGGTGAGAAGGAAATGGGACTCTGGAGACTCGGATCCTGTTGCTGTATGTGTGTCACCGGGGCTGCTGGGGCCACCTTGGGCAAATGATTCTGTCCTTCATACATTGTGTCTCACAGCAATTTCTTTGAGACAGTCCAGGTCGGGTTTAGGTTTCAATAGCCATGTTGCACTTTGCATCTGCTGAACAAATGCAAAGGTGCTATCTGAAATTTGTTCTTGACTTGCTGTTGTCCCCCCAGCTTTGCTATCAGGAGGACTGCAGCCTGACCTTCCAGCAGGATTCATTCACAATCTTCCTGTCACCTATTGCCACCTAAAGCCCACAGTTACACTGCTCTGGTTTCGAGTTACTCCAGGTAGTTCAGAGACCAGGTGAAAATGTATTTTCTTTTCCTAGTTTCATTTGCTTTACTCAAAAGACCTCCATAGATCTGGCTTTTGTTTTAATTCTTACTCCTCTCTATGCATATAGGTCATATTGTGTGACCACTCACTTGGTTAAGCATAGAAGTATTTAAATATTTGATAGTGAGACTTTTGAGATTTATATTAAGCTGTTTGTTATACGTTTCTTACTAAAATGACGGAACCTCTTTCTCTGGATCTCATGTGCAATAGTTACACTTACGTTTAGGTAACAAGTCGAAGTGAAGAAGGGTAACCATCATTATTTACTTACAGTGAGTGTTGAGAGCAATTAAAACACTTTTGCACAACAGAAGCAGACTCAGATTGTCAGATTTACAATATCCTTTTTCAGGATAAGTTACAAACTTAGGCCGTGCTTGTGGTAGAGTTTTCTGGGCTTTAAACCAGCATTACTAAAATGGCATGTATGTGATTGAAGAAGAGTAAGAAACACCACAAAATTCCATGGAAAAGGAAATAGAGGAGGCATGAAACAGCCTCAGTTTAAAGTCCTGTGAACAATGTCATTCTCTCTAAATGAAGGTGGTGGTCTTTAAAAATCAGGCAATTGGATCAGTTTCTTTCTGCAACTGTAGCAAATCACATGACCTTGAGCTAATTACTGTGTTAAAAAGGGGTAACAATAGCTTTTGTATAGGTTTATGCCTTTTTTTTTTAATTCCATATTTAAAATTCCATTTTTTAAGACTATTTACCTGTTCCATCTGAATTTTTCTCTCATTGCTACTGACTGGTCCATTTTACAAGATATATTGTATTTTTTTGACCTTATACCATCCTTTATAAACTACCCTCCCCAAAATCTCAGAAAATCTTGTACTAAATTTGTATCTATTATGTAACTGTAAGAAGTATTATGAAGTTAGATAAAAGAAAAAAAAAGTTATAGAGTCATTTTAATACACCTTATTGTCTGAGATTGTGCAATTTATCACTAATGAGCATTACCTGCCTACCATGTTGTCTTTACTTTGTTTCCTCTGCCTAAAATAGACCTTAGAAATCATATCGTAGAACTGTGATATGACTCCAAGTTTGGATAAGGATTGCAGGAAAAACTTTTTATTAATTTTTGTAGCCTGGATAACCACGTTATTGGAAAACAAGAAAAAGGCTGATAGGAAAAAAAAAAGCAGTACAAATTCCTCCCCTGCCATGTATTCATTATATATTCAAGGATTGCTCTACCTGTGCAGGGATAAAAATACCCAAGTACTGCAGCAAGATGTTGTATTGCAGGTGGTGTCTGTTCAGGCATGAAAAAAAACTGCCTGACTCTGGTTTTATGGAATGTGGAGAAACTATGAAGAGAGATTTGCTCTGTTATGCTACATAAGTATTACTAGTAGTCCATTATGAAATAGGTAAAGGAAAAAGAAAGACAGTAAGTGAAATTGGATATTATTGTTCTTTGCACTAAACCAGCCAAATCTCTTGTCTGATGTTCTTAGAGTGGGATTTTTATTTATTTATTTATTTTTTGGTAAGATATCTTCTGGATGCTTCACTGACCTTTCAAAGAAAAAATCCTTTGAAGAAAAAAAAATGCCCTTTACAACTTCCTTACCATAAAGATGTTGCACACTTGTAAAAGCAAATAAAAAAAAATATTCTTGAGTGAAGCTGTTTGAAATTTATTTTCTGTACATCTGGAAAAATTTTCTTGTTACTTTTATTTCTTGACACTGAAATTGTGTAAGATTTTCCAGCAAAACTAGCAGCGATACCAAAAAACAAACAAAAAAAATCATAAATGAAGAAACATTCTAGGTAGACTTAAAGGTTTTAACCAGCCAGATGTATAAATATTTCAATTTCCTCTTAGAAGTAAAATATTGAATCCAGTATTTAGAACTCAGTCTACCCATTAGCTCCCTCAAAATGTTCCATTTAGGAAGCAAAGTTTAATTTGTTATAATAGCTATTGTTTTAAACTAATGACAATGTTTATTTAGCCTTATTTGCTTGAATGGCCCTATGAGCTTAAAATGTGTTGAGCTAGGCCTAAATACCCAACATTAATATGCCTTATAGTTTGGAAAAAAACCTGGAATTCGACAGTTGTTGAGCTGAAGGAGAAGACAATCCATAATATTTGACTTGTCTGAACTCAGTTGCTTAGAGAAGTGTTTTGAGGTGTGATGTGACCTGCAGTGGTTTGTGGGGGTGGTGTTGTCAAGGTCAGTGTCATCTGACCTTTTCTTGCTGTCGTTCTGTTCTGCAGTTCCCTTCTGATCTGTGACTCTGTATTCTCTGCTGAGCTGCTGTGGCTCATGTAGAAAACACTCATTGACAATTAAAATTAAAATGAACCATACTAAATCATGAAAGTTAAAAAGTAAAGAAAAACCCTGGAACAACTTATTTCCCCAGAGCATACTGTGAAAGAGACTTTGGCTTTACTTTGTAAATTTTGCTGTTGCTGTAGTGGCTTTTTTCCCCCAAAAAAGTTTTATAGTCTGCTGGACAAAGTAGTAATTAGGTACCTAAACCATGTACATCAAGTAGCATGTAGAAGTGGTATTCTAGTAGTGTTTGGCTACTGTCTAGGGAACTGCATAGCCTAGAGCTGCTGCTGTGTCACGTGTTCAGGAATAAAGAGTACTGAAAAATCTAAATGCTAAAAATAAACGTGATGGAGGCAAGAGGACTCCCTTAGTCTATCCTCAGCAGTATAGTTTTGTGGGGTAGAGGTATAAAAAGCTCTCACTTTGTTTGGTTCAGTTTAAACAAATTCAAACTAAAATAGAAAATCAAAAATTGACTTGTGGAATTGTCTTATTGTTAAGGTTTGGTGTATATCTGAGAGAAAATACTGGAAAGGAAAGCAGCTGGAAATGAAGGAGTTTGTAGGTTGGCACTGTAGCCAAGTGTAGAGGCACATGTGTCTGTGTCTTTCTCTGAGTTGGCTTCTGAGGAGTCTTTTTGCCACAAATGCTTTTGAAACAGAACCTAAAGCAAATACTCAAAGGGAAGCAATTTTTAATCAAAATTTTAATAAAATTAAGATTACAGTTTTAATCAAAGGCTGATTATTAATGACTTATCCCGTATTTTTTTATGTATGCTGCCTATTGTGTGTCAGACACATAGACAAATGTATTCCTGAAGATCAGTGTTGTTTGGGCACTCATTTCTCATTCCCTCGCCTTTCCTATTCTGAAACTGGGAATGGCAGCACAATAAGTGCTGTTATCACATTTCTGTATAAGTTTGGAGACAAACCTTATGGAAAAGTCTGTCTTGTGGAATTGCCAGATGAGTTGAAAGGTATAATGTGTTGGTTGACTTTGATTTATTTCAGGCAAGCTGAAACCTTTGGACACCATGTTCTTGACTTGGAGTCCTTAGCTCTTGAAGTTGACCTACTTGTAGGTCATTTTGTGATCCTTGTTGATTTTGTTCTGAAAAAAATGTAGCAGAGTTACTCCTTTTGTGTGTATGTTCTGATTTTTTTTAATTAATTTTCCTCAGGTATCTGAATAAAAATGGTATATTTTGTGTGAAACACACCTTTTTACTTGTCAGGGCTTTTTTCCTCTCTAACTGCTTATTTTCATTAGGAATTTCAGTTTTTAATTTTAGAACCTGGTGGGGAGTGTGGAGAATTTTCTCTAACAGTAGGTGCTTATCTCTTTGCCGTGGCACGGTTCAGTCCCTATTTTTTTTCTCTCTCCCAAGGAAAGTGTATTCCTTTTGTGAGCAGTTAGCTTTTAGTTAATTGGCTGATACTAAAAGATAAACTGTGGAAGTGCCAGAGGGTATTAAGTCACACTGACAATCCTAGTTGCACCAACTAATACTCTCAGCAAGGAATCATTGGAGTACAGCTCTCAATTCAGACCACACTTTGCTTATGAGCAGATCCTTACCTGGATATCATTAAATTTAAGCCTTCATACCCGGAAACAAATTAATGGCAAATCCTTCCCCCTGTCCCCTGCCAAACTTCAGCCCTGCTTCTGTCTGGGTGAGCTGCTTGAAAGGTTCCTGTATTCAGATTCCACCGTCTTATGTGTTTCTATACTGAGCCTTTCTCACCTGGCTGGAATAATAAGCAATAGATAGTTATGAAGAAGCAAATTACAGCAATTGCAAACAGGCAAAATATTGTTTTTGTGCAAACTGATCAATACTTCATTTTCTACCATTTTGTTAATCTGTTTTGATTGCTCAAGATAACTTGCCCGCCTTCTCCTCGTAAGAGGATGCAAATTTTCTGGCAAATGATTCTGTCCTTCAGGAAGTTCTCTTTTACCACTTTTTAGCTAATCTTGTCTCAACTTAAAAAAAGAAACCCTTCAACATTTCTGTAGTTGCCTAAGCATCTTGCATCTATGATCTGTGCTTGTTTGGTTTTTTTGTTTGGTTTTTTGTTTGTTTGTTTGTTTGGTTTTTTTTTTTTTGAGGTCCTGGCTAGTGCCTGTGGAATTGTACAATTTCTATCTTCACTACGAGTGAAAATGTCTACAGGCTGTTTGTTTGCTTTGGCTCCACTAGGCTGACTGCCAGTCTTTCTTCCCAGATAAGGTACAGACTCCCTGGCATTGTCCATACAGCCTTTGGACAGGCAGCCATAGGAGCGGCTGTGGGAGCAGCTTGGCTTGAGGTCTGTTCCTTCTCCATTCTGTGGCTGCTCTGGGAAGCAGAGTCCCTGCAGCCTGCCGGGCTGAGTCCTGGGCAGAGCATTCAGCTACTGAACTGCACTGTGTGTGAGGCTGCCAGGAGTGCCCAGGCAGGTGCCATTGTCTGTGCTCCCAAAGGCATCCTCCAGCTGCATTTTCAGGTTGCCTGTCAAGAGATCTGGTCTGAGGGCTCATCACCTCTCAGGAGAACATGCTCAGTGTGCTCTGGCATCATCACCTCTGTAAGACAAGGGGGGTGCTTGTCATTAAGCTTGTCCTGATGTCTTTTTTGTCCTTTTTTCCTCTAAGCCAAAAACTTCTTTCAATCACTAAAGATCCTGATGACTTTGTAGGGTACAGACAAAACCTGATACACAGTTTCCCCTCTCACACCACTTGTCCTTTTCCTTCTGTTTTGGTAGCACTGTCGATGTGCTGACACTTGAAGGTAACCTGCATCGCTACCAAGTCCTGTTTCACTCAATAAACTTCATCAACATAGGAAAAAATGACCCAAATCTCATGAAACCCTCTTATCTTTCTAGGATTTATTACCATTAGGAATAATTAAAACACCTTAAGAATATTCAGTTAAGCTTTGTCTTTTGCAGTAACAGCATGCTTCTCTTCAGGAGTGCTCAGCCTAATGTGGTTTTTTCTTAGACCCCAGTTCCATCTCATTTCATGTGTTATGGGTACTTTATTTCATCAAGTCAGGAGAAGCATTTTAATCTCCTGACACTGCCATAAGGCTCTCAAGGAAATTTTACCTGTTACACTGTTGCAGGAAAAAAAAATCACACTGGATCCATAATAAGCTTTTATTAGCTTGACCTATTTAGTAGTTTTTCTCCCTTTTTGTGACAATTTCTGTAATAGAGATTAGGAGAAGTGTCAGTTTATCACCGTGAAAATAGTAAAGCAATTACACAGCCCTTTAAGGCGTTGTATTTTGAAGTTTTATGTTTAATGCAAGACTTTCTTCTAAGCTTAAAAAATGGGAAGGAATTTCAGAAGTGCTTTGGTAATGGTCTGGGATTTTTCTGTGGAACTTTTTTCTTGCATTTACTGTTTTTTGTCACAGGATGGCAGCATGAGTAAGACCCTAAGAAGGTATAGTGGTGAGTCCTTTTTGATGTCTTCTAAAGATTTGTACAGGGTTAGATTTGTTACTCTTCAAGGGGAGAGGTCAGCTATCATTTTGCATCCTAAAGATTGAATAACTACATTTCCAATGCTTGTGCATCATTTTATAAATCTGAATTGGAAATTATGAAGGCATGAAGTGGATAAACTTCTCATTTGAAAGATAAAGTTTCCATCTGGATCAGGCTTTTTGAATAGTATTAACTTTTATACCTTGTCCTTTCATTTTCCAGGTTAGAACTTGGGGTTCATTTTTAGTGTGCTTGTATATGATTTGGAAATCTTTTTTTTTTTTTTTTTTTTTTTTGTTACCAAACTGCAAACTTTTGCTTTGTGAGCAAGTTTCATAAAACATCTACCTGCACCTGAACCAAATGCTTGGATCCCTACACCCTGAAGAATCTTAACTATTAGAAATTTGTAGGCCAACCCCCTTTTTAAAATGAGTTACTTGATCATTGGTTTTACTATAATTGTTCTTATAAGATATTGTTACTTGAAAGGGGGAATTGATGAGGTGAGTTAGACTTCCTATGAGTTTTGGGTGGTACATGTGCTGATGTATCACTTAGTGTGATTCTGACTCTGTAATCTCTTTCCTTGCAGACTTCTTTCATATCTGATCTTAATTTGCTGCTGCAGATAATTCTGCTATGAACCACTTAGAGTTGTCGTAGCCTCTCACATAAAGCTACATCAACCACAAAGCTAACAATGTCTTTGATCACTTCTGTGGGGTTTATTAGTTGCTTTCCTTTCAGGAATTGCTGGGTCCTTTTGAAAGCATCAAAGAATTCTACAATAATCCTGCATCAAACCAAGACACCCCTTCAGCTGAAGAGGGCTCTGCATTATCCCTCCAGATGCCACTGGTGCTGGTTCTGAGTCTACTGGAGAGTTCATGAACAGCAGTGTAGTGCTTTTCTGCTACTGTTGGGGATCTAAGCAAACTTATGCTGTAGTGCTCCCAGCTGCCAGTAATTTTAGAGCCTTTAACTATAATGCTCACTATGCAGATTTACATTTACAAATTCTATTACTTTGTCCATTTTATTCTGTGAGTGGTTCATGTCCTTCCTATTCATTTTTCTGTGCATCGAGTGTTATTTCAGCTCTAATTTGTTTGACATTCTTGCTAGTAGTATATTTGTATTCACAGAAAAGCATGTGAACAATTTCATCTATTGATGCTGTACAATGTGCCTATTAGATATACAAGTAGCAGTTGAATATATCCCCCGACCATTGTTAGGCCTCTTCAAATGATAATGTGCCCACGTTCCTCTGTGAGGCTGATGCAGCATAAGAATGAGTCTGCAATCTTCAAGGACCTGTATGTTGTGCTAGCAGTGACCAGAAATTGAAAGTAATTACTTCCATTACTTATGCAGTGAATAGCAGGGAATATGTGTAGTTTCATTATGTTCATTAGTTTTACTTGTAGACCACAGCCATTAGCAAATCACACCGTTGCAGTTCAAGAGGCTCAGTTGGGGAGCTCATCCCATTCCTGTGATGGAATCATGAGCAGAAATAGTGAAAAGTTTTTGGTCATTCTCCAGGCATTCCCATGTGAAGTCTGGAATCAGCCAGAGTGACTTTTAAAAGCTCTAGTTATTCTATACCAACTCCTTCACTAAAAATGGTTTTGTACAGTGAAATGATAAAAAATACATACACAAATCTTCTTATTGGCCTCTTTTTACAGAGCTATTTCTGCATGTTTGAAGGAAGTATGAGCATAAGGAGATTTACTTTCAATATCCCAGGAAATAGAAATTATGCTTATTTCGTCCTTTTTGCTTAAAGGTACTAATAGTAATAAGTGATATTACATAAAGGTATCTCAATGTAGCATAACTAGAGAGCTGTCAAGTCCATGTTCTAAGATCCCCTTGAAGGCAAGAACTAAGAATGACAACTTGTTAACATTTATTTCCTGAGCTGAATTTTTAGGCGAGTCTGCATCTTTTACAGAAGCAAATGTATAGAACAGCAAGCATGTGGGTGTCCTGAGCAGGATCACAGTGTGCTGCTACCAGTAATCTCACTAAAAATAGTAATGAAACAAGAAGGAAAACAAGTATCTGCTAGTAATGTATATGCTAGTGAATGAACTGCTTGATATAAATAGCTCAAATACGTCGGAGTTGCAAAATGGCACAAGATCATCCGAAGTGGAATGTTAATTGGACAGCTTCTTTAGGCTTGTGTAGCTTCTCACTCTTCAGAGAGAACTGAGGAAATTCATGATGTGAAGTTCTTGAAATGTTTGCCTTGACTTGGTTCTGACTCAATACGTTTAATAGATAAGATAAGCTTAATAGAGAAGGTAAGCTTATGACTGGCTGAATACTGAACTTTGTCACGCTATTTTGGCCACATTAACAAAATGAAATTGCTATTGCAAAACACCTGGATGTTGCATTTTTTCCCATCAATTAAAAATTGTAAAATTCAGCTTGAATTGGTTAGCTCTCTTCCTTAAAGTGGGATGTTGAGGTGTAAAGTGGACTGTGAGGGAGAGCAGTAGAACTGACAGCATTTGTCTTTTCAACAAAAAGCAACTAAACATTGCCTTTATCAGTCTGCTCCAGGTAGCTTCCATCCCCAAGTACTTTGACTAGGATATGAAATTTTAAACATTCTATATGATTCCAAAGGAAATTATTGTTTATAACTTGGAGTGCAGCATTTTCATTTCAGTTAATGGAGATGAATTCTGTAATATCTGCTCTGTAGTTGGTTGTGTCTGAAACACGTACTGTTGCTAGTTGGCACATGTAGAAAACAAGACTTTATTTCAGATTAGCAATTAATATTCTTTGGCATAATTACCAGGTTTATCTTTGCTTTGGCCTGTAGCTCTTACCTCCACTGGCATGTTGAGGTTTTGTTTTTCTGATTTTCTTTCATACTGAATACCCAGATAACATGCACTCTATGCCCTTTTTAGAAATCATTGTCTCTGTAAGTAACTTAAAGCATTTGAAGTCACTTTTATATCCCTTCCCCCAGTGAGAAGTATTGCTATGACTAATTCGGCAGTTTGCAGTGGTGGGAACTGGATGGGAAAGGGGATGGAGAAGGAAAAGAATGGATTTTTTTTTAAATGCTTCAGCTACTTGGAAGTGGAAACCTCGACAGGGTCTCCTTTGTTTGGAGCCACTCATAACTGAGAAGTAAAACTTACCTGCAAATTGCAAACTGCATCTAGGCCTCTTAGTCTGACATTCCTGTTGGGGACAGGGGTTAGATGCTAAGGAGGCATTTATATTCCATTAAAAAACCAGAGGCAGTTTTATGGTCAGGTTAACTTACGGAAAAGAGGAGGAAGAGTTCCCTATCATATGGAGAGAAACAGTGGACTCTTGCTAGTCTACTGTCCAGTGAGGGTGAATTCATGTTGCTGATTTAAGAACTGGCATTTTATAATGACCCCGAAAAGGAATCAAAGGACATAAAGTGGCAAGTTATGACAGACTTGTGCAGGGGGGTATAAAAAAAGTAATATATGGAAAAGAGGGCTTAGATGGAAGAAATTAAAGAATGAAATGCAGAGAGGACATGTCCAGAGATGAAAAGCAGCGACTGCTGGATGGCAAAAGTGTGTGTGTGTGTGTAGGAACAGATCTTTCATCTGCTGACCTTTAAACCCCCAAAGTCTCAACTGCTCTCCTTCGGGCAGTTAAATTCCAGATACAAGAATGAGCATTCACTTCTTCCTGCAGTTTCCTAACATATGAAACAATCCAGTCCCATTTGTCAGTATGGATCAATGACAAGATAGGAGAGAGTGGGCATTGCATCTTGATCACAGGTGAGGTTGAAGGACAGTGGAAAAAGAAGCTCCCTGCATTCCTCCTCACCATTTATATTCAGGTTAACCCTTACAAATAAATGAAACAGGTTGGAAGTGCTGTCATGTCTTTGCATGGGCAGTTAGCTGCTACAAGTAAGAGATGGTCTTATATGTAAATATCTGTCAGGGTTGCATTGGTTACTGCACTGCAGTTGAAGACATCCTGAACTTTCTTCCTGAAATACAGGAAAAATTATTTCATGTTAGATAGTGTTCATATCTGGTTAGAAATTGGAAAATGGGATCATCTATTCAAAGAGAATTATTAGTGATAACAGCGTGACAAACATCAGCAAAATGGATTTAATGTACCATTATGACACTGTGTTTCCTGTTATTAAAAAAATGACAGTTAAAATTCTAAAATTTTCTTTCAAATTCCTGCCAAAAAAACAATTGTCTTGATGTACATAATATAAATCTAAATATTGGATGCAAAGTAATCTAAACACTATTTCTAAATGGAGAGGGCTTTTTATTATATATAATGATCATTGTTGATGACTATATGATGATGATTATTATAGGCTTTTCATTTGTCTAAGATGATCTCTTTATTCTACCTTAGTTCTTCTGTAATCTCATGTAAATTTTGAAATACAGAATTCAAATACTATTAATTTAAATTGAAAGAGTATTTAAAAAAGATAAAATTCTAGTTCTGTATATATTGGAATAACTGAATGCAAATCAGACATTTATACTTATAGAGTTTATTTCTGAACATCAAAAGCAAGTTTAACATTCTGCGGATTTTAAATATGGGTAAGCTATATTTATTTTGGGTTTTTTTGTCTGTGTACAGCTTTGTTTAACCTTTCACAGTCAAACACAGCATTTGATGATTTTTGTTGTATATGACTTGATGTATAGGAACTCTTACAGCAAGTGGGAAAACATTTCACTGCTTTCTTTCAATATAAGAACTGCCATAATGAGGGCTATTGCTGTGCTTAGGGTAAATCACACGACATGAGATATTTCACACAATCTCTAGAGATTCTGTTCCTTCTGCATCAAAATCCAGGCACAACATGAAGAGTAATTTTTTTGTAAATGATATTTTAGAGGATGCACGGTAATAATGATGACATTCTGAAAGAAAATGGAGAAACAGCCTTTGAAAGCATTTGTGGACTTCAAGAAGTAAAGTGAGTAAAAATCATGTGACTTCTCTTTGCGTCAGACTTTTAAATGTTCTGTCAAGTTCAGAATGTGCTTGAGCAAAATGTTATTTGATTTGGATTACTGAAACAGCACGCTCAGCTAGTCATAAAGATAAAATAAACCATGGAGTAGGTCCTTGCTGTGCTGTTGAGGGTGGCAGCATGGAATTGTGCCATCACTGGACGGATACGGTCTGCAGCTGTTAACTACTGCCTGTGTGATCTGAAGTGTTGAGGTGAATGCAGGTTCTGAGCATGAATGTGGTCTGTACTGACCATCTTTTATTCCAAAGGGTAAAGCCCAGGGTTGAAAAAGTCATTTCTTGGTACCACGTGTGTCTGTGTGTCCCAAGGACCATTGGCAGGATTCTTCTATCATGTTCATTCACCCATATATCCTATGGGGGAGTACAGCACTAAATTGTTGTACTTTACGCTCAATACCATTAATCTGAAGTGGATAGTTTAACTTATTGTAGGTTGTTAGCTGTTCACCTTGAAAACCAATGAATAAAAATGAAAGGTATCCTGATGTCAAGCACTATTTCTTGAAAGTGCAGTGCCTGGATTTTGTAATTGCCATAAACAACTGAAAGGAGAGAATGCCAGTTAAAATGTTGGTTTAGGTCACCTGTTATGTAGTAACCACAGTAAATTGTAATATCAGACTTCTGGTGATGGAGGAAGGATCTTTCCCACTTCTTTTTTTTTTTCCTCATCCTCCCACACACAAAGGTACTTTGGGGTCTAGTTAGCAAGTGGAAATCCCCCCATGTCCACCATTCTCTTAAGTTTATCATAGAACTATAGGCTGGATTCTGGAAACTAAAATGTTTACTGAATTCATCAGGCTGCTAGGAAAAGAATTGTCGACTCTTACATGTATTGCTTAGTTGTGGGCACAGGAAGAATTCAGCACCATCATTATCAACCTTCAGAATATTTTAGGAAAGAATTTAGGGTATGTGCACCTGATATGCTTATTGATTAAAAACATGATGATGGCATTCTCATAATTGATGTCTTAATATGGTTGATAATCAAAAAGGGCAGGTCTTCTAGAAAAGATGGTATTTGCATTAAAAAAAAGTTTTACAATATATATTTTCAATTATTTTGCAGTTAAATCTTTTCAAACTAACTTTTTCTGAGGTTTTTATTTGGCTCTAGAAATTACTTTTTTAAACAAAAATTAAATTTGGAGTTATAATTCTTTTGGGTTTAAATTGAAATTTTGAATTTAACAGATCTTGTGTTTTTTCCTATTTGTGGTTTAATTTCTGTCAAACTTTATAATGTCTTTTACATAATTTTTATTTATGAGTTCTGATACGATTGTGTGTGTCAGTTATAGGGTATGATGTTTTATTGTATTGGAAGAACTGCATAATAAAATAATAAATCTGAGCTTAGAGTTAGGTTTTGAATATGTGAGGAAAAAATAATGTTTGAAGGGCAGGGGGGTTTCATTTTGGTTTTCTAATTTGGAGGAGTAGGAAAGGTGAAACAAAACAAGTTCAAATCTGATTCTACAACCCCCTCCACTATTTCTCTTCCCTCAAGGCGATGCACTCTCCTGGCTACTTCTTGTCATGATTTTTCTGTGTTGAGATAGAAAATTAGGGAATCTCTTGGCTGGTGTTATGGCAGTGATGGCAGTTCGTGGATACCAGCTTTAGCTGGGAGGATTTTGTAAAAGTTATTTACTTTGGGTTATTAAATCTTTTCCTTATCTTTCTTGTGGATATGGGCACATTAATGTTTGTAAAGTACTTTCTGAAAATTGAGGGAAGGTGTTTGAAAAGCGTAAAGCACAGCCATTCTCCCATTCTCTGCCATAGTCTTCAAAAGGGATTAAACTTAAAAGCAGTCTGGTAGGATCTGTTCTGGGAAAGTAGCAGAGGGTTTCAGCTCATTTCACATGGTTCAAAACTGGGGAGAGGCTTTTAAATTCAGTTATATTTGCAGAGCAAGGCTTTGGCATATTTGTTTGCTGTCTTTTGTACTTGGCCACAAAGTTTTCTTTCACTATAGATAATTGACACGCTATTTCATATTTTGGAGTGTACAGAAGGGTCTGTTATCACTAATAACTAAACTCCAACTTCTCACAAGATGTTAGTCTCCTGAAAAGTTGAGTGGATACCATTTCATTCCTAATTTTTTTATGTTTCTCAATACAATCTGACCTTTCCCCGCTGAAAAGCCTGATGATATGGGAAGATGAGAAGCACTCCAAGTTTGCTTTGGAATTATTGTTGGTTCACACTCTTTGGAAAGAAGCTTTTGGATATAGATACAGGCAGTGACTTTGGTGCTTTAGGCCTAGTATTGTGTACATTATAGGTCAAGTTAATGCTCTAAGTTTTTTCAAGAAACATAGTGGGACTGAATTTGGCGAATATTTTACATAGAATACTGTAGGAAGAAAACTGATTTTGAAGCACAGGGTTGGGATTTCTAAAAATCACCCCCCCCCATTCAGGTGAGAGTTATGGGTCCACTATAAAGTGGCTTCTGTTGTAAGGAAGAAACTACTACTCAGAAAAGCTTTACCCTTCAGGTTTTCCACTTGCTGTGAAATCAGAGCCCTTACACAGCAGACACTGTGGGATGAAAAGCAGTTTTTACTCAAAAGTCATTGGAGAACCCAGGGAAATGTGACTGTGCTGCTGGCATTGAAGATGGGCAGCTGCAGAATATGGGAAATGTAACTTGAAACTGCAGGGCAGAATACAGGCCCTTCCTTTGGATTATCCCATTTCTCAGTGCTCATCATTTGCCAATGGAATTTTACCCTTTCTGAAAATACATATTTATATATTTTTAAGATGTATGATACAGCGGTTAAGTTGTTATAGCAACTGAAATAGTTTGGACATCTGAGGAAAACATTATAATAATTAGAGAGTGTTGGGCAAACTTCAGTGGAAACTAACTTTTGTAAGGTACAGATAGCTCTGACAGGGATAACCGTCCTCAAAGTCATTATCTCCATGGTTTCTGTTCAAGATGGAAAGAGCTTCAAAGGCACTTCTTTAGTAGGACTTCCTAAAACTTATCTTGCTTCAATTGGGAATTTCCCCCAAAATATCGTTCTTCTCCAAAATATATTTACACCATTTTTTCCTTTTTTTTTTTTCTTTGTGTTGTATATATCAGAAACTGAGAAAGCTTGCAGTGTTTGACTAAAATGAGCAAATCTTTGTTAGTGCAAAAGCTTTTTAAACATTTAATGGTACAGGTGCAGAGCACTGCAGCTGAGAAATCTGAGGACTCTTACTAGCCCATCAGGTTGAGACTTCTTTAAGAAGTCTAGCACAATGTCAATAGTTCCTAGGACAATCACATGTTACTTTGTTTTTGCCCTTCTTAAAACTCAAACCAAACTGTTTTCCTTTAAAAAAGAAAATGGGGTGATTTTGTTTTTTCCCTAGTTGCTTGATTTAATGTTTCTATTTTCTTCTTCTTATATTTTAACGTGTAAACCCTGGAAAAGGACAGGGAAGTGTACATGTTACTGGGACACAATACAGCTCAAAGCAGCAGTTACCAAGAACTACTGTCTGTTTTCAGACTTACTTATCTCTTGCTGTATCAGCTGTTGAATTTAAGTGGTACCATGGAGATATAGCACTGCTTGCACACATCAGCCATTCTGTATTTAGTCCTAATCACAGTGCTTTTGTCCTGTTCTGGTTCTGGCTTAGTATTATCAGTTGTTCTTATTTCTTCTTTTGTCTGCTCTAGAAGTGAGATCCATTCAGATGTTGGCCATGTGCAGAAAAAAATCAGGCTTATTTTATGTAATATTTTAAATCCTTTGCTATTTTTTTCTGGATTCAAGATATGCTTCCATAGAAATGGAAATAAGGCCTAGCAACTGAGTTGTATTGTGGACTGAGTTCCATCAGCTGCAAGAGATAGTGAATAAAAGATGAAAGAATTTCAAATGAGCTTAAAAATATCTCTTCATATTACTTTGTCCCTTATAATTTTTGAAATCTGTCATACTTTATATTTAAAAATTGAACTGAAACAGTACTCTTCCTTAGGATGGTATATTTCAGTGGAGTCTTAAATTTGAAAGATTTAAAAGGCGGATGGTTTTCTTTCGTGAGCTTAAGATTACCATTGAAAGCAACAACTCCTTCAAGGAATATAGTTAAATGGGATAATATTCATGTGACCAGGAGCAATTTTAACTGTGCAGTTGGTTATAGGCCTTACAGTTGGAAAGCAGAATAATACAGAAATTTTGCAATCCACCAATATATCCTAATGCATTCAATATGACCTTATTCATGTGTCTACTGCTTCCTTAGACTTATAGAGTCCAGGAGTTTGATGAAAAACCAGAATAGTGAAGTGCTACATTGCAGTTGTGTTTGGTTAAATTGCAGTGTTTGCTTTCTAACACTGAGTGGAAGCTTGGAGGCTTTGTATTACAAACGCTGTTCAGTTCAACAAATGACATGGTCACTCTTGATATCTGCCTTTTTGTAAAAAGCAAATTTGGTGGTTCAATTGGGCCCTATAGAATATACTTTGTGCAGAGTGGAAGTCACAAGTGAGAAAGAAGACAGTAGGAATTGCTGGGAATGGAACAAAATGAAACAAATTATTATGCAAGGCTATTAATCCATGTTGGACTCAAATTTTGAATAAAATACGCAGTGCTGATTTTCCATCTCAGTAAGGTTACAGTAGAATGAGAAAAGGTAGAGGCAAATCTTTAATATCATGAAATGAACAAGACACCTTTGCAGGGTGAAATTAAGACTAGCACACAAAAGGATTGAAAAGGAGAGAAAGGATAGTGTGAAAGCTGTGTAAAATCACTGGTGACAGGGAGGAAGTGATCAAGAAATTATTCACGGTTTCTTTTAACAAAGGAGTTGAAGAGCATCATATGAAATTCAGTTAAAAGTTTTGATATAATGGAGATGCTGTTTCCATTAGACATAATCTATGTAATTCATTGTCATGGGATATTAATAATGCCAAAGTATAAATACATTCAAAAGGCAATTAGGCAAGTGCACAGAGGAAAATTTACCAAAGAGTATTAAAAATTAAATGGATGCAGATGCTACTTTTATCTTGAAGTTCTTACATCACAGATTTTCAATGCCTAGGAGACTGTATGTGGAGAACATTAACACCTACTTCTTTTATCTTTATAACATTTAAGCATCTGCAGCTGGACACTGTAGCAGTGAATACTGTGTTCATCCAATATGACTATTCTTGTGTCCATAATTATTGTAGGCTACAGAAAACATACCTTGTTCATTTATGCTAATTATGGGTGACAACACAAATCGTGGTGGCTTCAGGGCAATGAAATTTAGACATAATTTCCCACGCTGGACAGAAACAAATTCAGAGTGCACCATTGGAGCTCTTATATATAACCTGACTGGTTTGCTTTCCACTATAGGTGTGTTTTGTGTGTGTGTTTGCTTGTTCAGTACAGTGTAGGACTTCAGCACTGTATTGTAAGTTTTGCTAACATTCTAGTTTAAGTAATCTTTTATTGCTGCACATTGGGCTTGAGGAGTGATTTGTTTACAGGGCTTATCTCTTGAACTATAAATGGCATCTTTAGCACACATAACAGGAAGAGCATAAAACAGGTAGTTGACAGCAATATCAGCTACACCAAACTGTTTCTTACTGCTGGTTTCTCATGTAATTTGCTATGTCATTGTAGATTATATTTGTTAGTTCAATTACTTTTAAATTCCTTGATAAAATAATTTGTTAGTGTGACTATTTGGAAAGGTCAATTAAAATTACTTAGCCCAGAGAAATCAATTTTCATCAGAAAAACTGTTTGAAGAAACCATTAAGTGCTTGATTTGCTGTCAAAACTGGATGTGCAGTTAGATTTGGAACTCCAACTGTGGGAGCCTCCATCTGCAATGAACCTGCAAAGGAAACCTGTACTCGTCTGTTGGGAACACTGAAGCACTGAGAAAGGCTTTGTGAGTTAGGAGTCCTGTGTCTCAACTGTTCTTCTGCCATTTCACTTCAATTCCTTACTATTCATTGCTTGCAATTTTATTTTTTTTTTTTGTCGTAAAACAGCTAAAAAGAAAATTAGAAACATAACCTGACCTAGTAAATCTTCGATACACAGTCAGCATAGTTTGTAGTCTTTTGTTTTAAATAGACTCTGTACCTGATTAGGTATCAGTAACTTCTTTGTGTTTTGTCTTTATAGCTAAAATAGCAGAGATGGGTACAGCTAAAATTAGTTTTAAAAGAGCACTTTACAATATGTACACCTCTTTCACCTCTTTTACCCTTTGTTAACGGTAAAGAGCAGTAAATCGACTTGAAATTGGGCCGAATTGACACCTACAATACTTACACTGTGCTTATTGTGTGAGAAACTCACTGTAGCATCATTAATCAAGCTGTCAGGTACAATGTGAAAGTCCTACATTCATTACATAAAGAGGAACTCCATGAAGAAATGGAACCCCTATGATGAATAGACACTGGACACCAATTATTGTGGTGCTATTAATCATTAAACCATAGTTAACATAGGCTAGGAACTGTGAACTTAAACCTCTGTGGGGGAAAAAAAGCACCTGTGTTCGTATTCATACATAAAACTTTGTGAGCTTTATAATCTTAAATGTTCATTTGATGGGATGACAACTAGAATTGAATGTTGCCGAGTTAACTTAGAAACACTTATAATGGAAAGTATGATAGATGAGAAATGTCCTTGCCATGCATGCTCTGGGAACACATGGATCACACTGACTCCTGCTGTCTCTCGCTGTCTTCCTTGGGAACCCTCACGTTACTTTACAGAAAGATTTTTCTTATTCCTTCTTAAGATGATTTTTTTTTTTCTGCAGCTGGAAAGTTTCTCATTGTATGAGAATGTGAAAAGGATATACTTGCAAATGACAAGAATGTTGTGTAATATGTAAAGAGTGTGTTCCCACTGATAAGGAGGAGAATTCTTTGCGCATCTATGTAGCGAATATCTATAATTTAAATGTCTAACAGATTGTTTTCCTTGTTTGGTGGACATCATCCTGACTTAGTTTTTCACGTAAGTGCCTGTAAGTAGTTCTGTTGCAGGTACTTCTTTGTGGTCTTATTCCTACTTCATGTAGTTCCTGGAGCTTTCTGTTTGAAATCCAAGTGGCTTAATGAATTTGATGCAAGTAAAAATAACCCAAACCCTAAAACTGTAGAGGCAGTGGATCTCAGAGTACCTTATTGTTGAGCAGCACTACTGCAAAGCAGTCTCTGTTGTCAAAATCTGTAACACCGAAAGTGCATGTTCAACTTGAGACTACAAAAAATAATTCAGTCAAATTCCAAATTTTTCAGAAAATGCTGTGAAATCATTAATTTTTGTGGAAAATAAAAATACTTTCCTGTGAAGTACGAACTGTACAAAATGGTTTGGATCCTATATCTGGTTGAAAGCTGGTCATGAAATTATTGAATCTCCAAAATAGTATTTCTTTTAGCCTTATGTCTTTTGCTGCAACATTACCCTTTGAAAACCATTTTTGGTGTTAATTTCTCTCTCTGGATTAATTCTCATTCATTTCAGATGTTTTGAATATTAAGCAGATATAGTTATTTTGATGACATAAACTAAATAATGAAATTTGAACTTTTCAGTTAATCTGCTTCATCCTTCTCTTGCATTTTCATAGATAACTCTGAGCTGTGGCAGAAATCTAGAGGTCCCTTTTACCCTGATATATAGGCAACTGTACTCTACCATTCTCTCTTTTTTTTTTCCAACAAGATTTGAGTAGAAACCCTGTCTTCTGCTTTGCTTGTGCTTTTTAAATTATCACTTGAATCCTAAAGAGCTTTCAGGATTTCTTGTCCTTTTTTTCAGGCTGCTGAAATCAAATGTTGTAATCTCAATGTTTCACTGCAGAGAGGAAACGAATCACACGAGGCCACTTTCTGTACAATCAACCACAGAACATTCAGTCAGAGCTGAGCAAAGCCCCAGTCAGAATTAATTGCTAAAATTATATAATTACAGCTGCACTGAATGAGACTAGACCACAGCATCTGTTCCAGTCTCAACTGCATTTATTCTTGTGTTTGGGGGAAAAGTGCAAACTAAGATATAGACTTTTCTGTGCCATTTTATGAATTTCTAAATAAAATAGTGGTTTATTTAACAGGATATTCTCAAGTGAAATAGAGATTTTTAAAACACCGTATGGTAATAGTGTTACCAAAGGAAGAAAGGAATTATCACTTAAATTGTTAAATGCTGAAGGGGTTTTAGGTATGAAAACCAATGTATAACTAGAACAAACCTTGGTACATAAGTAGACTAAGCCTTCTCTTTTGGCATGCTAAACTGAAGATACTGATGTGCTCCACTCATCAGTTATCCAATGGCTTTGCTTTTCTGGAACCAAGTTGTGGCAGAATTGGTGCTTTTTGAAAAGTGCCATGGATTGCTCACTCAGAAGGGCAAGATTTACTGTTTTTGGAAAAGCAGCAAGAGGAATTGAACCTTGAAAAAGCCCAGTGAGAAAAGCAAAAGCCACACTTGTGTTCCTTGCTGGTGTGACTGATTTTTCTGTTGTATCCATTGGATCTATTTCTAGGCTATCGAGGAGGCAGTAAGGAAATATGTCCTTTTTGCCAGTCCTAAACCAGTCCCAGATAGTTCCCTTAAAACAAGAGCTGGACTTGGTTACTAGAGATAGAACCAGTATGTTCCACCGACTTGCTCCACTAGTTTTTAATCTTGAAGTTGACCAATTTTCAGAATTTACTCTAAAATCATGAAATTGGTATATAAACTTTTCTCTCAGAACTCAATTTATATGTAATAACTTCTTTCTCCCCAGAAAATGAGCCTATAAAAAGGCATCAAACAGCTTGAGATTTGCAATTATGAATAAAGAAATTTGGCAGACACTGTTGTGCTATGGAAACTCTGGGAGTTCAGTGTTACAACAGAGCATTTTTTAAAGCCAATTTAGTGTCAAACATTTCAGAAAACTTACCTACGTCAAACTGACCAAGAATATAAGAGTTGTGTTCCAAACTAAAAAGTATCTGTGTGTATTTCACAAACATTTAGTTCACAAATTGTGTTCCTTGGTATGCCATCCTCTTTAAGTTGTCTAGTAGCATGTCACTGCTGAGTCCTTGTTGCTTCCCTTGTTATGTTGAAGTCACTAGTTTTGAGCATGTTTTTTGCACATATTAGATTTGTTAATACAGTCACATTTAAATGTTGTTGTTCCTAAAACAACCAGGCAGAATGTGTGAGGCTGTCATTGAACACAAAATACCAACTGAGAACGGCTGCATCAGTTCTGTAATTTCAATTACTGCTCTGTCTTGCTAAGAAGGCAGGTTTTTTATATTGCACACATATAATAAATGTTGACAATATTTGTCAAAAACTTTTTATTAAATGAGACAGAGATAAAATTGGATTTCATGATAAAAAGAGCACTCAATCTCATTTAGAATGTATAGTCTTTTTTTGCAGTGCCAATCTGCAGAGCTGTTTGGTGATGAGTTCTGGTTATGTGAACAAGGTATTTTACTGACTGAATTCTTAATATGATTAATTTTCTGCAGCCTTTGCAGGTGCATGGAAACATATTGTGATAATTGCTAAAGTGATATTTTAACATACTTTCTTGTTCTAAAGCTCACTTTAAGTTCAAGTGTGAAGTTCTCTCTCCAGTCTGTGCTGTGTAAGACCACACTTATTCATGATCACCTGTTGTTATACAACAATGCAATTTAAATGGAAGTCAGAAAATGATATTAAGATGACAAATAAACTATAGGTTTAATGTAGTAATACCATTTCTATGTATTTCCTTCCCCTCATGTCTTAACAAGTACACCTGAATACATGCATGTGGTTTCCATGCAAGAGCTAAAATCAGAGCTTTTATTTATCCACTAGTTACAAGTATTTATCTACTTACTATTGTCTACTTCATGTTTTAAAAACTCAATATATTCATTGTGGGGCAAAAGATGACATGGCCTCACTATTTTTTTCCTACTCTGATCTGATTCTTACTGTTATCATATTGGAAGATGGTAATCTAGGACACAAGTGGATGGGTTGCTCTCAGAGAACTGCCAAAAGGAAATGGTGAATATGTGATGGACTTCAAACTAAACCTTAGGGCATTTCCATTTTCTTCAAAGTGTTTCTGTGTATCTGTGTGTGTAATTTGTCACATACATGTTCCATAAGAGATCTTCAGCTCATGCTTCAGTCCAGTTGTTTAGTGCTTTGCAGTTCTGGATTAATAAAATGGAATTTACTCACTGCTTTCCATCTGTAATTATTTGCAGTGGAGAGCTCACACACCTCTGTTATTTTGGCAGATAGAGACCTTTTTTTTTGATCTCAAATCTAATTCTGATATGAGTATTTGTTTTAGGTGGCTGAAGTGTTAAGTGGCCTGGCAGTGTTCAAAGCCAGCTTGGATAAGGCCTTGAGCAACCCAGTCTAATGGGAGGTGCTCCTGCCCATGGCAGGGGGTTTGGGACTAGATCATCTTTAAGTTCCCTTCCAACCCCTTAACGTTCTATGATTCTGTGAAGACAGATTGGCAAATGTGGCTGCATGTTCAGGATATACAAGGGTCAATAAAGGAGTTAGTTATGAAGCTGCTGGAGAATTTGGTTTAAAAAAACAAAGTTGAGAGATGTTGTAAATATTGTTTGACCTTTGACTGTCACTTCAGGTTTCAAGATGCTTCTTGCTGAAGGGGGTTAAACTGCTGGGAACTACCCTTTGGCAGCAGGTGGCATGTGTGTGATGCTGAAAAGCAGCAGTGCCATCAGTGTCCTGGAGAGTTATGGTGATCAAACAAAAGGTGAAGTTTTCCTCAGCCTTCAGCACATATGTAGTCTTACAACTCAAAGACTTTAGGATGCTATTTTTGAAAAATGCTTTCTGTTGCTATGATGTCTGTAACTGTGTTATCAGCTTTTGAATTAGTGAGTTCACCTCTCTTTAATGTAGTTTGCATAAATTAATCTTATTAGCTTTTTTACATTTTACATCTGTAGTTCTTGCTGTGTACTCATTATTATAAATCAATATTTAAATATAATTTGGAGAAACCATTGTATTCCTTAAAGAAAGAAAATATGTCATAGAAATATGGTGAGAAATTTAGGGGTTGAGTTCAGTCCTTTATGGAATAGGTGTATTTGTATTTTATAATACCTGTATGGTTTAATCCTAATATGGATGATGATATTACAGATGAATGGGGGGGGATACTCCTGCTTTGTTTTATTTTGTATTGTCATTTAACATAAATGTTCACAGTATGGTAGCTTCCATATAAATATGGGTGACCACCCTGGCAGGGACAATTTCAGGAGCATGTTCCTATCTAAGAGAAGATGCAAATACATTTGACAAATAGATAGGAAGTGTCTGGAATTTGGAGGAAGCAGCTGCTGTGTTAATCAATTTGATGGTTTATATATTGCAGAGGAAAAAAAACCCACAAACTCTTAGAAAACTCCAGTTCTAAATCTTGTACTGCTCTGCCTGCCCTCATAAGGATTTGAAGGAGGATAAGAACTCCTTCAAGTCTTTGTGCCTCTCCGTGCAAGTATAAAAAAGGTTGTCTTAGATTTTCCTTGTTTCTGTGAGTGTACAAAGACTATTTTAGAGGTGTCTTAGAGTGTTGTATGAATAGGTGTGCTCTTTGTGTGATAAGGGATAAAGATTTGTTGTAACGTGATAGGAATCTAAAATTAATCTGAGATTTTAAAACTATAAAATGAGCTACCATGCGCCTTTTGTCTAAAATTAAATATTTAAAAACAGCTCTAAGGATGACAACTGACTGTTTGAGTGGATTTCTCACCTGACTTTTATTTTACTTTTTTGTCCACCGAAATGGTGCTATGGAACATCAATCCCCCATCCCACTGTTTCTGGCTTTCAGAGGTTTCAGCACCCATTCATTTAGTAGCTTCATCTTAGTGACAGACTTCTGTGGTGGTGGAAAGTCTATTAGTGAAAGGACCCTTTAATCACTTCTCCCTTTATGGTGTGTTTAGACATCAGAATAGTTGGCTTTGTCTTTCAGTCTGTGATTATGGCAGTAGCTTAGAGGTATCAGAAAGCTCCAGCATGAAGTTTTCATGGACATGCTTATTTAGTGCCTGACATTTATCCTCATAGTGTAAGGTTCTAAGGTTTCTGCTTGGTTTTTCCTTTTCTTCATGGATTATGGAATTAGGTTTTATCTGGACTTGACAAACTGACAGTAGGCACTTCTGCTGTGAAAGTGATTCCTTTTTTAGTCAAGAGGCTGAAGTTGGATATAGGTCTTAGCTCGACTTTATAAAATGCCATGATGAACAAATGCAAATTGTGGTGTTTCACATGTAGTAACTTAGGTGTTTGCAGTTTTATTTGGTTCACACGTAGTTGCTTCTGATGAAATATACATATTACATGAAGTATTTTCTGCATTCTTATTATTTAGTAGTAGAACTTCAGATGGAGGTTCTCAATGAGCATTGACAATTAAAGGGAAATTAAAATAAGTAAGGGTTAAGAAACTGCTTTCAACTGACTGGGATTTTTTGTCTGGTTGAGATTCAAGAGTGAAAGATATTTAGATGAAAGCCTTGTTATGCCATTATGTGTGATTAAATTATACAGTGTCATCTGAACGGTATCGCCTTCAACAATATCTCTATAAATTACCTTTGTGCTTTCTGCTCTCTGAGTCTTTGGAGCATCTATATTTATATGCTCCTGTCTGTTCTCAAGGGCCCTTCTTTCATAATGAGGGTGCATCTCTCCTCGCATGGTGTTTGATGCAGGTGTGATTACAGACAAGATGCAGAGAGTTCATCTAATTTGCTTTATTTATTCTACTGCTGAAGGTACTTATTTCCATTTTAGAGACATCCTTCTGTGGTTTCTTTATGGAAACCTAAAGATTTCAGTAAGCAAGTGTAATTAGAATTTCTTTTCTATTAAAACAGTGGTTTTCCTGTTGGTGAGAAGCTTCATTCCACATGTGTCTGGCTGGTGGTTATTACATGCCAATATTCGGATGTTTAACTAGGTTGAATTCAGGTCTCCTGGACCTGGTTTTATTGGTCCAATGGAGACACTGTCTTTGGCCCTACAAAACTGTATTACCTTGGTGTCAAAAAGACAATTTATGGTGTTAATGTTGAGAAGCAAGAAAACCAGGAATGGGAAATGTAAGGGTAACCAAGCAGGTCATCTTCTTTCATGCATCCCTTTTGTAATTAGAACAGGTGATATACATATAAATAGAAAAGAAAAAGTTATTCTGACATTTTGTATTGGCTTTTTTTGTTTTAGGCTAATTTAAGTGGTTGGTCTAGTAATGTAATGTGAAAGAAGCCACAGTTCCTGAAATAATTCTACATTTTCTGTCTTTTGGAATGCCTTTTATGTAATCCATGGTCGTAGGCTGGTTCATTTCATAGGAGATATGTAAAGTGCTACTATTCAGAACATGAGTCTTAACAAAAGGACCATACAAGATATGCTGTAATTAAAATGAAACATAACTACTTTTTACAACTAAAACCTTTCTTTAAATGATGAAATAAGCCCATGAGGTGAGTGAAGAAGTATGTGGCTGTGGTGTGTATTGGTGTTTATTATATCTGTATAAGGAATAAAGGTAATCTAAACAAATTAAATGTGCTTGAAAACTACAGAAAATCCTGCTGAATGTGTTCCATGGGGTGTTTAATGTAAATTTCTTGGAGATCTCAAAGATAGGACTTTTTAGGATGTGTGAAATTTCACTAGATCACTTAACTTAGCTGCCTGGTGTCCTTAATTCATGTGAGAAAGTATGATCTTGATTTCACTTGAATTATTAATGTAAAACTTAATACTTGAGTACATATGCTCCAGAATGTGATAATTGTGTTACAAAGTCCTGGACATGTGCAACACTACAAATCATATGCAGAAGTAAACTGCCCAGAGCTTTGCAAGATTCTGCTTACGTTATTTTGAATATCTGTTAAACACGTTGCAAAAAGTTGAAGAAAAAAATAGGGAAGTGAGCTTTTAACAGAAGAGTAATTCTTGTTTTATGCACAGTTAGCATACTGTGTTCTTTATTCTTACTGACAGGTAAGGCACAAACTAAAGATGTGACTGATCAGTTTGAGTGCAGCTGCATTAATGTGTTCCCTAATTCTGGGGAGGTGTATTTGTGATAAATTCAAATTCCCTATTATTTGAAAATATGCAAATTCCAGAAGAGATTAAGTAAATTGGATATTTAACAGGCAAAAAATAGGAAATAATCAAAAGCTTAGAGGAAAACCTTATTACTTGGCTGTGGCTGTGTGTATGCTACGGTTTTTTGGGAGCTGCCAATGTGGACGGAAGGAGCTGGAGCGGTGGGGCTTCCACCAAACAAACAAAAGCGCCCTGAGCCTGGACAGCACCAGAACTCACATTTCTGTTGTGCCAAGGTCTAGCTGCAGTGGTTTTAGTGTAATGGCGGGTGATTTCTTGAAAATGCTAGCAAAGAGAGAAGGCTTTTGAGATGTTAATTTGCTCTTATGCAAATTAACCTGTCAGTGAATGTGGAAGACCCAACTTCTTTTCCTAGAGTGGTTCCTATGGTTTCGGAGGTATGCTTTGTCAGCTGGGAAGCTATGAATATTTATGGTACACAAAAAAAACCCCTCATCTGTGTTGCAGTTTCTATACTTTTTATTTAATTTTACATTAAAAGATGTCGTTTCTATCCATTGCATAGGTAAATGGCTTCATCAGCAATCGTTTTATGCATGCAAGAGCTGGCCTGATTTACAGAATGCTAAACACAGATGGGTTTGTTCCTCATGCTCTCTAGTAGCTACTGTAGGAAATAGTGCACAGTATATGCCTAATACATTATTTACTGAAGATAAATGCCAGACATGATTATGGTAAATTAGACCTTTTGAATTATTTATGAGACTCAGTGCTAAATGTTTTTCTCCTCCTTGTGTTACTATAAAAGCTGTTATATAATTGTTGGTAAACACTTTTTTTGTTAATTATTCAAGATACAGGAAATAAAATGTTTGGTTAAGTGAATCTGTTATTCACTTAAATCCATCTGTTGGTTTTTTCTCCAAATGTATTTCAACATTTATCTCTGCTTTCTGAGGTAAAAAATTAATGCATTATTAGATAATAGTCCTTGTAATCCTGTCATCACCTAGGTAGAGTAACTGAAAAGCAGAGTGCTGCATGGGAAACCATTCTTTTTTTTTTTAACCATCACACTTTCTAGTATTTCCATAATATGTGAGTGGAAATATGTTCCATATATATGTGACTCTTCTCCATTGAGTGGATTTGTGGCTAAAGTTTGGTATTTTAGCTTGTGACATGACTTGCACAATGATCACCCTCTTTTCCATTGAAATACTTGAGTTTTTGATGAAAATGCATCTGTAGAGTTCTGGTATAATATTTTGTACATTCCAATCTCTATCTGCTTCACTGGTTTCCAGTAAAATACCAAATAAAAAATCCGATCCTGAATTAAGGATTCAAAACAAGGAGTTCCTCCTCCAGCCATTTTAATGTTTGTGGGGTTCTTTTTTCTTTTCCTAATTATATTTTGAAATTGAAATTCTAAGATGCCACCATTCCCAAAGGCCAAATGAACATAATCTATTTGACAGCAGACTGGCTTTTGGCAGCAAGGAGCACACTGACAATGTGGGCATATACATCTTTTGTCAGTCTTTATTTAGCATGCAAAATATATTTCTCAGGCTTTGAGAGTATTTCTGCAGCAGTTTTAAAGCTACGGTAGCAATTAGGTGTTAAAGTCTCATTCTGCATTTTTCATAGAGACAATGCCCTCTTATTTATTCAAACTGAAACATCTTTGAAGCTCTCCACAGTCATTCATATTTATTTTGACACATTTGCTATATATTTTTCACTCAGTTGGGATAGCAAAGTTCACTTATTCATAGTTGTTCAGGCATCACTTTTGAATCTGCTGTAAAACATAGTAGTGCTGAGATGTGGAAATGTCACGTGGCTTTGAGAGAGTTAATTCCAGGAAAATTCTCTCCATATGTAGTTGAATAAGGTATTTTGTAAGGCACCCACACAGAGGTATGAATGGGGAAATGCTGTAGCATGTTCAAGACTGGTCTGTAATATGTTCATATTCCCCATGTTTGTGAGTGATGACCGGAAGAGAAAACTGAATTGGTGGAAGGTAGAGAAAGTTTGGTTAGGAAATTTTAGGGATAATACACTTCTACCATGAGGTATTTCTAATCAGTCTTTCTTATCAAATTAAAAATCAGGCAACTTTCTTATCAGGTAGGATATTTTGGAAAGCTGTAACTGTTTCTCCCAGTTAATCAACTTTCTCTTCTCCACATTTCTCTCTCGGATTCAGCAAGAAAAATCAAATTTTGTGTGTCCTTTTACTGATGAGTATTTTTTGAAATGTTTAATTTCTCTCTTTTTATAAAGTATTATGACAACTGTTGGGTTGATTTTTTTTTTTTCCTGGAAAGCTTTTTCTTCTGTTAAAGGAGAATGTACAATTTGGTCCAGATCTAAGCTATATATTTATTTCAGGAAAGCTTTTGTAAGTAATGTTAATATATGCATTCTTTTAAATTAAAGAGGAAAAGTGCTAAATGCTTAGCATTTAAATCTGTGAGGAAAAACGGAGAGCAGCAGCTTTAATTTAAATTAATTCAGCTTTAAGATAAATTTCTGCATAGGTCCAAATTCTGTTTGGTTTTTCCTCCTGTAAACTGATGAGTTAAATGAAGCAGCCACAATGTGGTTTGGCCTAATTCCTGTGTGCACTTCAGATAGTGGTGTTCACTTAGTATGAATCAAGAGGAGGAAGTTGAATACGTGCTGAGCAATGATTTATGTTTCTCATATACCCATTTACCAAAGGAATAAGAGAAGAACAGGTAATGATTTGTCCATGCATATTCACATCACTTGACCTATTCAAATTTTTTCATTACCTGTGATCTTTTCATGAAAGCAGGAACTTGGCTGGCTTGAATTTCAGATGTGATTAGAAAGAATAGTTATAAAACCTGAACTGATATACAGTAATGAACAAAATACCTGCGAGGCTGTAGAAAATATTTCATATCAATCCTGAAGAGCAAATTCAGCCAGCCAGGGTTAAAAGTTGGTGCAGTGAAGTAGTAATTAGTGTTAGTAAAAAAAGGAGTAGACTGGACCGGATAGTGCACTGGATTTCAGTTTCAAATGGTGTGATGGCCTATTTCTCATCAGTGATATTGCTTGTAGAGGTATTGAAGTATAAAGATTCTGTGCCAGTCATTAGATTTGACATGCAGTTTATTAACTTCTGTTTTCAAAGTACATGTAATTGGGGGTGGTGTGGGAGTGAGTAGTGAAGTAGGTGTTAGCTTTGTGAATTTGCTCTGATAACCTTTGAAGCAGACATTAAGAAGTTGCTATAGTATAAAAACTGCTGTCAAATACTAGTGCCCCCAGTTTCTCTGAATTTCATGTCAGATGTGCTTAATTTAATGGGGAAAAAAAAGAGGCTTGGGGCTGTTTACTTTTCTCATTTTTGGCCTGTCTTTCTTGATCAAGTAATACAGTTTTGTGCATCCTGATCAGTAAAAGTCACTGTGGTTGTAAATTCATTAGTAGTTTCATAAATACTATGAATTCAAATGATTTCTAGATCTTCACTCTGCAATTAGCTGTAGGAAAGAGCAGAAAAACATTCTAATATAAGTTAAATATTCTGAACATAAGTCAGTTTGGAATCCATACTGTATTTTAAGAGAATTAGTTATGTTTCACCCTTTGCTTCTTAGAATTTGTATTTTGTTATGAAAATTATTTTGGAAAATGTCCCCATTCATTCTGTTTAAATTTCGGCCCTATGAAGAAAAGTTACACTTAACTTTTCACCCCCCCCCATTATCAAATAGAATTAAATATGACCACTCTTTTTTTTCTCCTAATCCAGTGGCAACCTGCAGTTTTCTGATAAACAATTAGTGTAATGATTTATCTAGAGGGAAAAGCAAAATAGAACATAGAAGGTATGTTATCTGGCAAATTATTTTAAAATTAAATGGTGAAGTGATGGGCCCAGGGGCATGGTGATTCAAAAAGGCACCAAGGAATAATTACAGTAGAGTTTGTAAGCTAAACAGGCATCAATATTTACAGGTTCAGACAAATGTTGATTTATTGTGCATGGTTAACTTGTACTTTAACAGAAGCCCAGTTGCCAAGACAAAAAGTTACTGCATTTGCTGTTTGTTTGAAATGGGACAAATGAAATTTTTGTGGCTGAAAATCTCAGAAATGTCTGAAAGAAGTGGGATAGTTTGTCTCTTGCTTGTCTGTTAAGAAAAAACAAACAAACAAAAGCCTATCACCCCACTGCTCACTAGAAGACAAACCCCAAATCAAACCCAAACCAACCAAGCAACGAAGAAATCAACAACCCCAAAAGGCCAAAACCCAGGAACTAGGTAGTGACATAATGAAGATGACTTAGGAGATGCTGATTCGTCTCAACTTTCATTTACTTAAAAAGATGTTGCAGGCACCAGCACAGTGTGTGTTTGGAAACACAGCCATTAATGGCTAGCAATGAAACACAAGTATTTTAAGTGGAAAAAGCATCCCAGTGCAGTGATGTGCTGTTGACTTGGCACTGACACTTATGCTTACCCCAAAGGGTTAACAACTCCCCACCCCCCCCAGGAGTACATCAATAATGCATTTAAAATTCATTACTGGTAATTTTATCGTTGGTAGCAGTTTACTGTGCTTTAATGGACGTGCTGATAAGAGTCTGTCTGGAGACGATAACAGACTTTTTCCTTTTCTGTTCCCGTGGCCATAATCACGGCTGTGTTTGTTTACTGGCATGCTCGAGGAGTCTCAGCAGAATTAAGGAGATGGCTGTGACGTGCTCCTGGAGCTGAGAAGCAGCTTCCACACCCGCATCCTCCATACAGCTGCATTCCATGAGCTGACTGTAGGAATTAAGACTTAGTTCTCAGTGTTCCCCAAATCCCAGGGAAAAATATGGCTTTAGAAACATCCTGTTATGGTGTTAGCACAGAAACGATCAGGGGATAAATGGAACTTGGGTATTTAACTTTCAGAAAGCAGTTTTCCAGGCGTGCTTTGCCTATAGAACGGCATAAAGCTACTTTTATGAAAGAAACTAAATTATTTTGCTACATATTTAATTTCTTCCTAATGAGGTGATTTCCAGCCCCTTATAGGAGACTGGCTCAGCCTACAGTGTCACCAAAATGCCAAATATCCCTTTGCTGTCTCCAGGAGTGTGTCCCCACTGGCTGCTCTACAGGAGTGATGGCAAGGGCTGCTGGAAGCACAGGCAGCAGTAGCTCTTTGTTTCCTTGGTGCTCCATTCATCATTTCCTAAGAAAGAAATGAGCTTCCTACTTCCCTTGAAGTCCTTGTGGGTAAGCCCTTTCCCTGGCAGATGGGATTTTTCTTTGGGAAATAAATTACCTGCTTCTGCCTTCTCTGTATTTAGTAGCAAAGGTATTTAAGCAGGAGATGAGTGAGGCACAGAATTCTGCTCCCGAACACTGGCTTCTGCTGGCTGTTGCAGGAAAGAAATGGTTCTGGATTTTTTGTTTCTTACTTTGAATCCTTAGTACCTCAACTTTTTAAACAAAAGCTACTGTTTAGTTGATGCTGTTTAACTCTGACAAATACTGAATTTTCCCCTATCTGATATCTGTGTAGTATTATTCAGTCACAAGTTTGGAAGTAGCATCAAGAAGCATAATCTCACTTTTCCTGCACAAGTCACCTTCACTGTGTTTTCTGCAAGTTTTCTGCAAGAAGCTCAGATGTTGAGTGGCTTTATAAAATATTTTTGGCCATGTGTTTCAGATGCAGATATTGCACATATAGGTGCTCCCACCACGTTCAGTAACAAAGTTCTTTGTTCTCCATAGATTCATAAAGAAAAGCAACGTGTTCTTTTGCATATTGTATAAAGTGAGTAAATTTATGTTCAGCAACAACTTCAGTATTGTTAGAAAAACAAGAAATAAAAATATTTACGTGATTTTCAATCCTTTTCTAACTTGTCCAATTAATTAATGGATTTTATTTTCAGACATTATTACCGTGGAGAATGCCCAAAAATATTTTGTAAGTTGCTTTTGAAAATTTTGTAATAGAATAGTTCTAAAGTTTTACATTTTTTAAATGCAGGTCTTTAAAATTTGGGACTCTATTTTTCTTGGTACATGCTGTTCTGATTGTAATGAAATATTAGAAAGAATAAGGACAAATAACCATTTTTGAAGAGTAAGCTGAAAACATAAGAGACTGCTTGTTTCTTCCATAGAATGATTTTCCAAAATTACTTTTAATTCTTTCTTGCAGCAGATGTATAGATAATAGAGAGATTCTGAAGGAGATAAAGAATTTGTTACAGACCCTGGAATGTTTTTATTAAATGCACAGGTACAAGACTATTCCTAATGACTATGGGATTTGCTTGCATGCAGTGCTAGATTAATCTGAGATTGCTTAATACTTGCTGCCCCCCTGCCCTTAGCTGTTGTTGGAAATTGCAGCTCCTGCAAGAGGAAGTGGAATAACACTTTGTGTCTTCTGTGCAACTCGATGGCTTGCAGCCTGTATTAAAATCCTGAGCTGTAAACTGGAGGGTTGAAGAGTATTTGAATGTCTCGTCCAGCACCCCTTTAGTGGAGTTGAGTGGACAGCTGGAAGCCAGAATCACTTCCATCTTCTTTCTCCTTTAAAGTTCTGTGTGCAGTGCCAATCTGAAGGCAGGCTGTGTTTGGATGAGAGTAGGGAGGCACCATCTGTTGAAGGTTGTTCTCTTGCAGAAGCCTGAGAACTCAGCAGAACTGAGGGTAGCCTGGCTGTTCCTGCGCTCACTCAGTGTTCCATGACTGTCATCTCTTACCTGCTGCCAGTGTATTTCACAGGGGGACAAAGCCTGTCTTTGGCTATTCTTAAGGGCTTAATTGGTTTTGACCATATCAGAGTATAAAGTGTATGTCAATGAAAAAATTGCACATGTCATATATTCTATGATCTTGATTAAATTAATTTAGTATGTCACAGTTCCAATGTAAATAAGCCTTTAGATGTATTTGGAATCCTTCCTGTCTTCAATGAGAGGAAAACTGGGACTGCTGCGTATTAAATTCTGCTTCATAAACATTCATGGAAATGCACAATTTTCTGAGCATAAACAGTCCCATTGGCCCCAGCAGAAATGTTTCAAGTGACTAAACTGATTAAGAGCTGACTGATGTAACTGTAAGGCTACAGTCACCATAAAGCTGTGTTTGGTCCCAGAAAACCTAGTGGCAAGCACTGTTAGCTCTATAAAAGCATCTTTATTCTGTAAATCCTAACCAATTACAATATAAAACAAGCTGTGGATCTAAACCCCAGAAATGTAAGATGTCTGAAAAAAAATATCTGTACTATAGAAATAGAGCTCCCTCTGGAAAGACACGTGGAATGTTCTGTAGTTTAATACAGATGACAATATATGTGGAAAACATGCAGACACTGTAATGAGGAACAGGAACATGAAATAAGAAGAGACAAGAACTTTTCTACAATGTCTTGAATTGACTTCAACAAAATAAACCTATTACAGAATTGCCTTTAGGGTTTATAATTTGTGTGTCTTAATTTCTATGTAAATATGGAAATGCAAAAAAAAAAAAAATAGAAAAACCAGTATATAAAACCCAAATCTTAGAAAGATTCATCTCAGACTTTCCAGCTTTCCTTGGTGTGCTCAACTTTTTAGAACTGATTAGGGGCCCCTGTGGGAAATTGGCTGTACCTGAAGTACACAACAGACAGAATGGGGTCCCTGTGCCAGTGCTGTACCTTTACCATTAGATAACTCTTTGAAATGTGATTGTGGAACAGTTTGAAACCTGCAGAAAGAAGCTGCTGGTGATAAAACATTAACTGTGAGGAGGTTTGTGAGACAATAGGATGAATGAGCGTAAAAGTCCACGTAAAATATATCTTCAAATAGAAACACAACTGTCTTTTTTTTAACTTATATTTTTGCTACAATATTATCAGTGTAATGGAATGGCAACATTTGAAGATTTTTTTAATTTATGCTTGATATTTTTAGCAAAGTGCAACGTTTCCCTTAATCCATTTTAATAGGATTTACAATCCTTTTTTTGATCCGAAGCTTCAAGGCTTTCTGAAGCTTCACTAAAGCTACAGTTGTAGTAAAGCCAAAAGGGTTGTATGAATTTGGTTTGCAGTCTCTTGATGCAATTTATATACATTCCTACCAAGGGAAATATCCCAACACAATATTTCTAGTATGGATCACACTTTTTGTAAGTAAGTGGTCTTTTGTAATGGTTTATAATTAACTCATTTTCTGTATATTTGTTTTATTTATTTAGAGAGATATTATTTAAGAACATTTTGAGATTCATCAGTATATAAAATGAATTTCCAGGGCTAAAATATCAAAACAGGATCCTGTTTAGAGCACTTTACATTGTATCACACATAATGAAGTGTTAGCCAAATATTTTCTTTAACAATTAGCTTCATTTTAATCCTCCTAATCTGGTGTGAGCACACAGTCCCCTTTCAACCCAGCTGACTGGACCACATCCAGGCTCCTCCTATCAGTGAAATCAGATGCAATTGGACCAGTTCAGAAATAAGACACAGAATCATCAGTCTGATGAGCAGATTTGCACAGTTCATAAACTTTTAATTGCTGTATAGATGTATTAGCAAAAGTATGCTGTCAATATAATGTAAAACTATCCTAACCACTCGGTTATGTAATTTGCCCTCAACACATTCCTTTTTACAAAGTTTGCTTGAGGTAAAAAATAGTTTTTTAAAGAAAGGATCAGTAATAGTTAGTGTTTAAAGAAAGGATTTCGTGCCTTCTTTGCTCACAATGAAGATTATATTTAAGATTTCTGACTTGACCTGATTTTCCCACATGTGAAAAAACAAGCATTCTTTTCCTGAAATGTTGTGAGAGTGTCTTAGGCCCTTCATCCACATAGGACAACCTTGATCTAAATGGTAAGTCTTGTAGACCTTTGCAAGGGGCCTGCTGGAATTATATTTAGAATCTTGAATAATGTTCTCTTTGTATGCTTATTTCTCCTTATCCCCTTAAATATTTTTACCCTGTTTTATCTCAGAAAAACACAAAGCGCATCACAACTGAGCTTTGATTGTTAGATGATTAAAATCTTAGGTTTTTGTTGTGTGTATCACATGTTGATCACTGATAAATTCAGAACAGCAAAAGCAGAGAATTTTATTATGTCTGTCTGCTTCCTCCCAAATGCCTTAACTAGCAGAGACAGAGGCTTTGGAACAGCAGTAGTGCGAGAAAAGGGTATGGTAATTACAGTGGGGGTGTTTTTTCAAAACCGCTTTCTGCTATTATTTTCTGCATATCCTTGGGCCCAAAAAGCACTGAGATGAATGTCATAAAAGACAGTGTATTCCCAGCTGTGCCAAGTACCATGTCCTAGAAATTCCTCCTGTGCATTTGGAAAAATGTTTCAACTGGTATTAAATTTATTTACAGAAAGGATGAACAGAGGAGTGAATAGCAAAAATACTTTAGGAAAAAAGATTGTAAACTGTGATTAATACATATTTTCCAAAGAATTTAGTAATAACTGCCAGGTTATTACAATAATTCAGATAGAAAAAGCTTTAGTGTCTACTCTGAAATAGGGTTTTAGTCTGTCCCCCTCACCCTGTTTATCCATTTTAGGGGAAAAGTAAATAGGTTATCACTGGGAGAGCTTTTTGGAATCTGGAATCTGCCAAGTGTATTCTTGTATTGCAAGTCACTGCAATAAATTAGAAATTCACTGTACCCTCTGTCATATTTGCTGTTGAGCTCTAGTCACATGAACACTGTGTATATTAGATATTTTCTTAGTTTAAGCCATATTTAAGTTCCATTTAAGAACCAGATATCTGATACAAATGAATTTTATTGCATATTTTGATAGCTCCAGTCAGAGTATATTGTGAGGGTGCTTTAAAATGTCTTCCTAACTGACTGTAGAAGAGACTGCAGACGTATGGCCTCATTAAGCATGTGTTAGTTGAGAATAGTCTGTGTGAGAGAATAACCTGGCATTGTATTGTCTCAGTAGAATTCTCTTTTTGCTAAGGAATGAGTCTTAGATTATCACTGTCTCAAGTTTCTAGTTTTCACACGTATAATATTGTATATCAATTACTTTTAAATGTGCCATTTGTCTACTTTGTAGAACTCACCTTAATTTGCCATCCTGTTTAAAAATAATAAATTGAATAATTGTGGAATATAAACCAGTGTTGAATTGGATAAGCTTGGTTTAAAAGGTCTATCTGTTATCTCATACTGCCCATAATTACTAAGAAGTTTTTAAGAACATAAAAAGGTAAGTGCCGAGAAATCCCAAATTCTGAAACAATAAAATTGCAGTCAATGCACTGGCCATCCCCACCCCCATCCCAGAGCCAGAATAAACCTGCATAAATGGGATTGTGCGATTCTATTGGGAAGGCAATTAATCCCCTGAGAGAGGGAGAGAGCTATTAATATGTAAATGAACTTCATGACACGGTCAGCGTATTTTAAAGGGTTTTGTGTCACTAACAGGCATTTCCATTGGAACAAAGCAATTTTAAAGAATTTGCCGGAAAATGAAGTTCTGAGAAAAGGAGTTTTATTAAGTAGAAGATGATACTTTCTCAAGTGCCCATTTGCTGCTGGTTTCCAACTGGGAGCTGCAGCTGTGCAAGCACCAAAGCAGGCGGCTCCTGGCACCAGTGCTGGCAGCCACAGATACCCGTCTGCTGGATGCTTCAGCACCCAGGCATTGAATCTTAAACTTCTTTCTCCATGTGTCACTTCTTTGTCCCCCACAAACGGAACTCCTGAAGGGCATAGATCATGCACCTTTTCTAGGACTAGTGCCCTTCTGGTTTGTTATGGGAAGGAGTCGTCATGGGTACCTCTGTGCGGAGATGCTCAAGGTATTTGCAGACTGTGGGAGAGGCAGTGCAGGCACACAGGGCAGGCAGGAAACCCTGCTGAGGGTTTCTGATGGCACTGGCTTTGCCTCATCCCTCTGCTCTCTTCTGTCCTCTCTGTGCTTTCCTCTGCCCTGGGCTTTAGCTCCTTCTCCAGGATGATTCCTGCCCCAGTCCCTCTTTAGCTGCCTTTACTGCCCACTCCTGGTAGTTCCTTGGCAAAGTGCCTTTCCTCTGTATTGCATGTGCCGTCCCTTATTTTGATCCAGAGATCTGAGGTAAACACCATCCCTCCTCCAAATGCATGAGCCAGAACAGTGGCATGAACTGCCTCTGAAGAATGTCTGACCTACAGGTCTCAGTAACACTGACATTCCTGAGTCAGCCAGATGTAATCTGAAATCACAAAAACGTTCTAAATCTAGATTATGATGGGATTCAGGTGCATTCTGATATCTTAGTGTTCCCTTGATAAATTTCACTAAAGGATTTGTAAGATAAGGTGGCCCCCTCTCAGCCATGTCTTTGGTTAACCTGGAGACCCCCAGCTCTTTGCTGAGACCATCTCATGCCTCTGCTCAACCACTCACCGCCTCCTGTGCAGTGAGGTAATGGAGCTGCTTACTCCAGGGCTTTCCAAAAAGCAGCAATCTCCTTTCTCCCTGGTGTGTGTCCCAGCTGTTGGCAGGCTCTGTGCTGGGTTTGGAAGTGAGCAGTGTACTCAGCCAGCAGCTGCTGTCACAGCAGGATCTGCCGGCCCTTGACAGGGAAATGATGCCGGTGAGCAGCACTGGGGAGAGAGGGTTGGTCGGAGAGCCTGGAATTTAGAAGCAAATTTGGAGTGTTCAAGGGGAGTGCTGAACTGCAAATCTCTTGACCTCTACAGGCTCTTTGAGGAAGCATTGACAATTATTTTAAAGTGCTGGATCTAGTACTACAAACCAAGAGTCAGGCCAGATCTCTTGAAGGGTAGGCACTCAGAGAAACTCTAAGGAAGGAAGAAAATTGAGTTGTCTGCAGTCATTGAAAAGGTTTTGACCTACTTAAAATCTGTGTGAAAGCAAACACATAGTTGTGGGATGTTATATTTTATTTCCTTGGTAACTTTATTTTATATTTATGGCTCTAAACCACTTCCTGAAAAGCAAGGGAAAAACTGACTGTATGTACTTGAAGAGGTATGAAAGACATTACCATGCTTACTGAAAGTTCTGGGATTTTCTCTACTAAAGTAAAGTGGGGAGCAATAGTGAATGGAGGCTTTTATGTTGAGGCATTAAAGAAAAGAGCTGTTCTGTGGGGTGATACAGAAATAGTTCTGCTCAAAATGAGCAAAACTTTTGTTTTCAGTAGCACTGGTAGAAACTCAGTACATTTTTTCTTCACAGAAAACATCAAGACATTGGGAGTGAACTGTTGAGATTGTGCTAATTAGCATAGGAAAATAGTTTGTCAACTTAACTTTATGATCATAGTAATTCTGTTAATATTTTTGTAGTAGACTGCAGCCTACATTGGGACAAAGGTCCCAGGAGAGAAAAGACACCAATACTTAAAATGTCTCTTTAGTTTGTGAACACCAGTGAAATGAACTTTTTGTCGTGAAAATAAGGGAGGTGATGAGAAACTATTGGGTATCCAAAAGCACTTGGTTCAGTAAAATGGTCTGTGAATTTGTGTAAAATGCACTGGGCTAATTTTTTACCAGGGGCTTACAAAAAACTGGCTGTGATATAATGTACAGAATGTGCTTATTTCCTAGGTAAGACTTGATTTTTATTTTCAAATCCTCAAAAGTCAGAGAGTGTCTGTGAAATCCTTTTGATAAAAATCAATTGTTATCAGGAAAAAATTCTCTATTCTGTGGATGGTGAGGCACTGAAACTGGTTGCTCAGAGAAGTGGTGGATGCCCCATCCCTCGAGGTGTTCAAGGCCAGGCTGCGTGGAGCTCTGAGCAACCTGGTGTGATGGAAGTGTCCCTGTCCATGGCAGGGGGTTGGAACTAGATGATTTTTAAGGTCCCTTCCAACCCAAACCATTCTATGATTTTGAAAAAAATACATGACTAATACAAAAGATTTGATTTTTCTTCCTCTTAAAAGAACACTTGCCTTTTTATTTATTTTTACCTTGCCATATAAGTCATATTTTGATATGAAATGACATTTTTATGGCCTAATACAGTTCAATAATATTCAGCCATATCTAGTTGTTGAATAATACTTATTTAATACTCTATTTGATGAACATTGCCACTATTCCTATGCCATATAGAAGGAGCAGAGGTATTTTAGTTTATCAAACAATGAAAATGTAAGAAGGAAGAAAAAGTAATTTGAATTATAATGAAGTGGTATAAAATTCACAGTACATTAGTTTTCATCTGTGGGATCTTATAATGAGTATTATTCTGCCAGGCTAAAAATTAATGTTGTGAGGAACTCCCCTCAAGTGCCTTGTGATGTTTCATATCTTTTCACTGTGTTAACCATCATAGGGTTTGACCCTAAGTTCCCAAATGTATCTCATTAACACAGAGATTTCTGCTTTGGCTTAAATAATAAAATCGTGTAGCAGCTGATTGTCTCTGTCAGTTTGTCAGTGGGATGAAAATATCTACACTTCTAGTTTTTTACAAAAGCACCTTAAGAACATCAACCAAAGCAACTTTGTTGGCGTTTGCTGTGGGACATGAAATTTTCAAGTTGTACCAGCACAAAGCTATTTGACAGAACTGGGAGACAGCACCCAGAAAATACATCACTGCCAGTTGGCACACTGAGCGTTGGATTTGAAAAGCACAAAGCCACTTTTCAGTCATTTTTATATTCTTGGATTAGTTGTACACACTGTCTTTTGAAATGGAAGATACAACCCTTTTACCTTCATACAGGTTAAAGAAAGTTATTTTTGTGAAAGTCGCAATTAATTTTGGAAGATGATCTCAGTGAGTAGAATCAAAACACTAAGCACTTCTTTTTCAAACTGAAGATGCAAAGGCAAGTCTTTTTAGGGGTGTATTTTCTTAAGAGGTTTATAGGAATGCATAGGATGCAGCTTTTGCTTTTATTCACACTGTTTCAGCTGTTGGAATTAGTGTCTGGTTTTCTGAGGTTCAGTTAATGATTCAGATCTACATCTGGAGTTATAAAATATTGCTGCATCCATAGAAATGTTTCCTTGATGCAAAACACTAGAACTGAATAGAAATAAAATAGCAATTAAATATAATAATTTTGAATAAAAAGCATCATCACAATTGCAAAATTACACATTTGAAACCTTAATTTGTGAGATTGAGACCATCCTGTGCACTGAAAGTTACTGATCTCATGAAGAAAGTTAAACAGAGTTAAGTTTACATCATAAAGTGTTTGTATATGCAAGCTAAAATGCTTTTGCTTTTGCAACTGTAAATCGAGGTTTTTTAGTTTACAAATGCTGGAGTTTGTCAGCTAAATTGTTTTTCTTAGCATAACTTGCTCATTTGTTATTTCCCTGAGGGCTTTTGTTTGCTCGTTTTCAAAGATAAAGCCTCAAACAGATTCTTGTGCTCCCAGTTGTAAACATCCCTTTTGATGGGTGGATCTAAACGGCTGCTGCGGTTGGTTGCGAGCACTTAATCTTTAGGACTGATGGCAGTGGCCCCTGGCTTGAGAGGATGATTAGCCTGGAAAAACAGATGGACAGGGATGCACCTGGGGTGTTAAGGTACTGTTGTCCTGTGCTGCTTCTACTGGGTGACTAGCACTGGATCTCTGTCTGCCCTCCTTGCAGCTGCCCTGGTCTTTCCAAAGTGTTTCTAACCCCGTTGTAGCAGTGCTGATGCTCTTAGTAGCCATTGCCTAAGAGATCTGCACTTTTCATATTCCAGTGTTAACTTTGATAAGATGATGAAGTAAAAACATTTTACTTCTCCTGAGCAAAAGGAGAAGCTCTTCCCGTATTCCCAACCTGTGGTATCTCAGTGAAAACAACCACACTATAGGCCGTTTCCTTGTCCTTGGAGCATATCAACAGCTTTGGCAACAAACAGTTGCAGTTCTAATCAGAAAGATCACAAGAGTTTTTTATTTAGGCGAACTAAACATAGGGTTGCTGCCTCTTTCCCCTACACAGAGTTGGAATTTGTTTCCGCTTTGTACACAGGAAATAATTCAGTAATGGTTCGGTGTCCGAAAAACACAAAGCATTTAATTCTTGCATTTTCAGAATGGTTTGGAAAAGTAAAAAATTCAACATTTGTGCTGTCTCCAAACTTCTGGTTTCTCAAGTGACATCTATATTTCCTTTTCAAAATGAAAGGACAAGCAGGGGATAACTCCTCTTGACCTGAGCTAAAGTAATTTATTTAGTCACTGAACTGAGAAGTCTGCTGTTTTTATAACTTCTGTAATCTGAATAACAATAATGGCAACAAATCTGAGATAGAATGAAAATCATAAACTTTTCATACCATGTTTGTTTTATTGAGTAATTTTTACATCTTTGTTTTAGAGCATCTCAGAGTTCAATTGTGTATAGTTACACATGGACAATGAAAAGACAATTGCAGCCCCAGAAGTCTGCAGTCTAAATATAGCACGAGAGAGAACAGCTGGACTCTGCAGCAGCACAGGCGCTCTAGGAACGAGTGAAATAATTGTGATTACTGCAATAAGCAGTGGTCACAGCACATCAGCTGCCTCCCCAGCACGAAGCAAAGTTTCAAGTGGATTAGGTATTCATGACTTTAGCTTCTCTGGTTTACTGTCCTGAAGCTTGCAAGTGAATTTATTGCTTGTCAGATGGGTAAATTATTGGTGGCTGAAATAACATGAGAATGTAGCTTGGCAACGTGGTTGAGAAGAGTCTGAAGATAAGAGGATGACAACAAACGAAACTGTTTGTGTGTCTTTAGAAGAAGTGAGATTCTTTGAACTAGCTGAGTTAATCTGCATTTATGTGTGCTTCACAGTAGCACACATGGTGAAAACTGGAACAGGAGAGACTTATAGTAAATGTAATGGAACAGCTTATTTAACATAATGCTCTGGGTGTGGAAGGAGAAGAAAATGCTTTGCAGGCAAAGCTTTGCTGGCACGCGTGGTTTGCTGCAGCTCACAGCGCCATGCTGAAGGTACCTCGGTTGGCCGTGTCCTGTACTACTGATGCTGGAAAAAAGTATATTTATCTGTGTCAGATGAAGGCTAAATTTAGTCCTGAATTAGTCTAATTCTGTCTCTCTCCTGTCTGATCTGCAAACATCCATATGTAAGCTGTCTTTTGTGTCATGGTGAGCAGTTATCAGTGTTCTCTTGAATAAGGTTTGTGCTTCCTGAGTATAGCACCAGGTACACTTACTAACTATTCCTTTTAGTGTTTACCTTAAGCATGTTATTTATTTACTATCAGTTTAGTAGTTTAATGAGTAAAATGCCTTAAATAGTATGCCTGTGTGTCTAATTGGGCATTCAGATGAACAAATCTTGTAGTCTTCTGGAAGCACAGAAACTTCTACCTCACATGTCTGCAAATAGTATTGCATACACATTCTTACTTAGAGAACTATTAACTTCTTTCAAACAATTCTGATTCCCCATACACATAGCAAAAAATATTTTGTGGCAAGTGCATACTAGTAGACAAATGGAATGTGCTTTTTCTAAAAAAAATTTCTTCCTATTACCAGCAGTTTTAACACAAGGTATTTCAGCCCCAAACTAACCCTTGAGTTTCTTCAGTTCAATTATAGTGCCTTAAAAATGAGCATTGAAAGTTATTTTACAAATTTAAATATATTATTTGTTTATTCTAATGTCATACGGGGAAAAGTGTAAGACATTAACATGAGTATTCACAATATATATTGTAAATTACAATGTTTGCTTCTCTCAAATCAGAAATTGTAAAGCCTTTGTGGGGCTGTAAGGATAAAAAGCAGACCAGTTAACTGCTACAAGCTATTTCTACTGAAGACTGTAATTTTCGTCTTGTAACTCAAAGCAAGCAGGGCTGCAGGTACCAGTGAAGTCTGAATTCCAGGGAACTACAAGTGCCTTACGCATCTCTCCTTTTCCCAAAAGTAGGAAACTAGAAGCACCATGGTAAACCACAAGGTCTCGATGGACAGAGCTTTCTCAGGATGTGACTGGCTTTGGAGAGTAACTTGTTTCATTCCAAACAGTTTTCACAAGTTTCATAGAAAAGCCATTAATATTAATACACAATATCAGACTATGGTTGAGTATAAATTACTCCTACCCTGAATTCTAAAATTTTTGTACTGATTGTGGTAAGAAAATGAGTGAAGTTGATAAAAGTCTTTCACTGTAAACTTTTAGGCATTTTCAATTTTAGCTTCACTGGGTTTCTACTGTGTATTTTTTAATCAATTCCAAAATTCTGAGACATTGAGAACAATTGGAGGAGAAAAGTATGTTGTCCTTTAGCGAAAAACAGTAATTCTGCACTTTTTTTTTTAGATTCACGGGTTTATATTTCATGAAAAGAAATGTTAATGTTGCATTAAAAGCGAACCACTCTGAAACTGCTAAAGCACTGTAAACAGCAGAGAAAGGTTATACAACTTAGACAGAAAAGGTAAAAATGCCTTTGAAATTGCAGTTACACTGAAGAGCTGAAACTTCTAAACTGAAGTTGTATTGACATTTGGCAATGGAGCAATGGGTTTGCATCATGAGCTGTTTGTAGATAAGCTAACTTTGAACTTATTTCCCAGAATCTTTCTGCTTAATTTGGATTTTATAACCCCCTTATTCATTAACATAAACAACTGCCTTTAATAACTGGGCAGTAATTAATAGAATGGGCAGATCTCCCCAAATGTTATACATAACTTAAGTTCCAGTGAAATTGTGTGAATTGAAGCTAATGAGGAAGCAAAGATCATCCCAGTAGGCAGTTTAGGAAGAGAAGAATATGTGGTTTATAGTAATACTTGTAGTAATAACCTAAAAGCAATTCTTGGCCCTCCTTATTGATTTGGAAGAAGGCATTTCTCCTGTGGTTTAAGTGTGCTGTCCTTAAAAAGGTAGAGGTTTCTGTAAGGGTAAAGTGAAATGGGAAACTAGGAGATGGTGTTTGACATATTTCAGGGCATAATAAAATATTGTACAAGATAATTTTTCTGCATAAAAACTTTTAATAGGTTTTAGTATTTTGTGACTTTGGGCAATATCTGACAACTGTTTTTACTGCACCCTTTTCTAGTTAATTTTCACATGGGGAGGGTATAAAATTTGCATATCTCCTCCATTCAGCAGGTTTTGCCAGCAAGGCTTGCTCCATGCATGTGGAGCAAGAATCCTCACGGAACAAGTATTTCTTAACAACATTATTTGCTTTGCACTCCTTAGCTTCAAGCTTCAAGAAAGAATATATTTTTATTTTAAAATATATATTTATAAATTTATAAATAAATTTATATTTTAAAATCTATATTTTAAAATCTATGTTAAGTCTGCCAAAAGTGTGTTAACCGGACTGGCAGGAATATAGATACTAGAGAACTTAACAGTGGTTCCAATATTTGACTAATCAGGTGTGCAGCCTCAGCTCTTGCAAGTAGCTAAGAGAGTGGTTTGTATTTCAAATGCAATTATAAGTAGGTTTCTGTGCATGTAGTATGTGTTTACTTACACACAGAGTAGCTGCTATGCCTTTGATCTCCCTGTTTTAGAAGGAGAGAAAGCTAGTTGCAATAATTAATGTTTATGTACAAACATATATTTGTTGTGGGGTTTTTGTTGATTGTGATGGTGACTCTACTGTAAAATGCTCTTGGGGTTCCATTTTAACATTTGGGTGTGTTGAATAATAAGCTATTTTTTTAATATTCAGATTTTTTATATCTTACCTGGTCTCTTGGAATATTGATCATCCATTTAAACTCTCTCTTGCCTCTTTATCACTGTCTGTTATACCTGGACATATGAAACAAGACCAGAGAAGATATTTTTACTCTGATATAGCAGTGTCATATCTGCTGTGCCAAGTGTTTAACCTTTTACCACAACTTAGTTCTCATAGAAGTGCTATTTTATGCCCATATTACAACAGATTAATTTTGCTCTGGTTGTTGTCAGAGGATGTTGGGTCTCTCAGAGCCTGCAGTCATAGTGCCAGCAAGTTTCTCAGTTTTGAAGGTTGCTTGTGCCGTGACTGAGCAGAGATGTCACACATCCTGTCTTGCTATAGGAACATGATGTGTTTATTGGAACACAGTTGAGTTGTATGTCTTGAGCCTCAAGGAAGCAAGCAACTCTTACCAACTTCATTCATACACTGATGTAGATTTTCTTCTCTATTTAATAAGCTGCTGGTCAGGCAGCATCAAATCTAAATCACCAGTCAGAGTAAGTGTGCATGTCTCTACAGGAGCTGTGTCGTTAAACAAAGGTTAAATCAACAAAATGTTGTGAGAAGAGAAAATTGTAATTATTAAACCATGTCTGTTTTTTCCAAAGCAACAATATGAAACTGGATCTATGAAATGAAATCTGTAGAACCAAGACAAATAATTGGAATAATATTCTGTCTCAAACATCCAAGAATTCTTAAATATTTTCCTGATTATTTGTCACAAATTCTGCATGTCTGTGCATAGAGTGTAGGTGGGAGCTTCTCAGAGCATGTCCTTTGTGTTACAGGAGACTTTTAGGATCTCTGTAGCTTCTTCTTCTTTGAATTCCTCTCAGTTGGTGAAACCTCCAGGCAGGACAATGTAAATAGTTGGTTTGAAACCTGCCTACAAGCCTTGGTCTAAGCTGGCTCTTCTGAACTGCAGTCTGGTAGAAGGTAGTAATACTGAAATTGTCTCTAAGTATTAATTACCTACAAAGAGTTCTGGCCCTTTGAAATGAGCTGAAACTGGAAACACTATGGCAGAAAGAATTGCTTCAAATCTGTTGAAACAAACTGAATTCCTTTGCCACCTTTTGGTGAAGGTGGCTTATGACCACAGTGAAATGTTATGATAAATGAAAATTACTAAAAGTATCTTTTCTTGCTTAATAACATTATCTGTCTTTATCAATAATAAATGCCAGTGTCAGCATTTTTATGATGCTTGTTAATATATAGTTTTAAATGATGGTGATATGAAGAATGCAAAGAAGTAAGTTGTGCTTTATTTTTTCTTATGATATATCAAGAAAACTTAACTCACTGGCACTTTAAAATTGCTTTTTTAAAAGCATGATTTGTTGAAATAGAATGGACTAGTTCTGTGTTAATGGTGGCACACAGGCACCTCGGGCATCATTAACTATTTTACTTTGTCAGCTATTTTTAGAGGGCAAGGATTTTGACATTCATTCACCAGCTGTGCATAGCTTTTGCTCAAAGAAGGTTTTTAAACCAGATAATTATTATGATGAATTAAAAGTATAAATTATGAAGACGTAAGGTTGTATATCCTGAATGCAGAGCATGCATTTGGCTTAGAGAAAACCTGCCCAAGTGGGAGTTTTCCTGTAGGTTCTAAGTGACCTATAATTCATAGTTCTCACAAACACTCTTATATTGCAGTATTTTGAAAGAATACTGTCATAAAAATTTACCTGCATGTTCAGAAAAATCAATTTTGTTTAGGGTGCTTTTATTCCTATATCTGGAGTCTGGGCTTGTAGTAGCTCGGTCTATTGTACTAAGCCACTCTGCACCCTTGGCACACAATGAATATGTTTGTATAGGAAGCATGGGAGAAAAATACCTGTTCTCTAAAGAAAATGTGCTATTTTTTTTTCTGGTTTTGCTTTCTGAGTTTCTGGGGGTAAATTTTTAAACTTAATTTTGTGAATTTTAGGCATACTATTTGGAGAAGCTTTTCCCAAGCTTTCCTGTTTTGAAGGAAGCAACATGAACTGTAACAGTATAAACTGCTTGTGACTGTAAGGTTAAAATGTATTTGGTGCACATTAAAAGGTCAATATTTATCAGCATTGGTTTGGTAGTATCTGAGTGGTGTTGTTCTTTCCTGATTAAACTTTACAACAATTGTGACAGTAGTACTGTCAGGTGGCTCATGCTCTAAGATTTCTAGACTTTTAAAATATTGCATTTGACAGACTTTGTCAGCTTTTAGTCCAGGAAATTATTAAAGCATCTTGGATGAACGTAGATAAACTTTCTATGATACCATTAGAGTGGAAATGTAATCCCCCCGAGGAAGAAAACCATGGCAACGTTAGTAACGTGGAATTATGTAGAGCACAACTTAGATGGTATAAATAGAATAGTATGGAGAAAAGTGTTTAAATATCTAAAGACTTCAAATATTTGATGCTCTCCCTTTGTTGGTATTTATGGAGAGCTGTGGATTACAAGGCTTGATCCTAAACACATGGGGGTAAAAACAACAACTTTTCTTGAGTTTGGGGGTATGTGAAACAGGTTCTATATAAGCTTGTGGAGTTTCCTCATTGCCATCAATGACAGACTAAATGGGGGCTGTTATTTAATATAGCAATTGTTCCTTGATGTTCTTTGCAAAATTTCATATCTTTTGCCCTAAGCATTACTGTTTCAAAATGTTCCATGTTATTAAGTCCAGTTCTAAGACCTTCAGTGATTGGCAAAAGACACTCTTAAGCAATTAAAACTAAATTGAGCCAATTCTAGTCCTTTCTACCCCACAGTCAGAACTCATCCATGCTGTTTGCATTGGCACCTTTCCGTGTTCCAGCTTACCTTTTCATGTATTGAGATACCCAGATATTTCTGCCAACCTTATCAGCAAAATAGTTTTAAAAAAGTCTTTCAGTTTGCTGTGTTTTCCTAAGCTGCTCCTTTACCTGTGAGAATACTGTAATATTGAACTCAACCTCTCTGTTTAGCCTGAGCAAAAGTGGAATGCTTGAGGTCGACCACTGTATGAGGCTCTGGGAAATCTATTATCAGGCAGAACATTTCACACTTCAGTAAACTCCAAATTAATTACATTGATGGTACATGAATACCAAAAGAAAGTGAGCGTAATTAATGCTACTTCAGCAAACATCAGAGGAAATATTAGTGATTTCCAATTGATGATAATGCTAATGTGTTATATAAAAGTATTTTATTAGGAATGGTATAATGCTGAATCTTGAAGTGCCTGTGTAATGTGCCAGTTTATTAATTTAAATACGTTTTTATTGGCAATTTAAGATGATATCAGCATGCAAATATATTTTAATATAGTCTTAGTTATGTGCTGTTCACTTGCAGGACAGTTTAGGTGTGAGGGCAGACAAATCTGAAACCAAACAGGAACATGTGTGAAGAGGTTGGAAGAGAATAGATCTGCTACCTTGCACTTCTGGAGGGCAGACTTTGACCTCTTTAGGAGACTGGTTTGCATAGTCCCTTGGAAGGCATTCCTGAAGGGCCAAGGAGTCCAGAAAGGATGGACATTCTTAAAGAAGGAAATCTTAAGGGCACAGGAACTGGCTGTCCCCATGTGCTAAAAAATGAGTGAGTGGGGAAGACCATCCTGGCTGAACAGAGAGCTTTGGCTGGAACTCAGGGAAATAAAAAAAAAAAGGGGAGTTTACAACCTCTGGAAGAAAGAGTAGGGAACTCAGGAGGACTACAAGGATGTCATGAGGTTATGCAGGGAGAAAATTAAAGGGCCAAAGTCCAACTAGTACTTAATCTGGCTACTGACATAAAAGGCAGTTAAAGAATGTTTCTATAAATACATTGGCAACAAAAAGAAGGGTTAAGGAGAATCTCCATCCTTTATTGGATGTGAGGGAAAACAGTGACAAAGTATGAGGAAAAGGCTGAGGTAATGAATGCCTTCTTTGACTCAGTCTTTAATAGTAAGACCAGTTTCTCTAACCCACTGAGCTGCAAGAGTGAAGCCCCCATACTCAAATGGGAAATGGTCAGCAACCTGCTACCCCACTTAGACACACAGACTATGGGTCCAGATGGGATCCACCCAAGGATACTGAGGGAACTGGTGGAAGTGGTCACTGAGCCACTTTCCATTATTTATCAGTAAGTCTGGTTATTGGAGAGGTCCCAGTTAACTAGACGTTGGCAGATGTGGTGCCCATCTACAAGAAGGGCTGTAAGGAAGATCTCGGGAACTGCAGGCCTGTCAGCCTGACCTTGGTGCCAGGGAAGGTTATGGAGTAGATAATCTTGAGTGCCACCATATGGCACAGGACAACCAGGGGCTCAGGCCCAGGCAAGAGCATCCTGGCCTGTCTCATCAGTAGAGCCAGCAGGACCAGTGACTGACCCTCTGCACTCAGTATTGGGGAGGCCATATCTCAAATCCTGTGCCCAGTTTTAGGCAAGAAACACATTGAGGTGCTGGAGTGTGTCTGGAGAAGAGCAACAGAGCTGGGAAGGGTCTGGAGCCTCTCTTAAGAGGAGCAACTGAGTGAGCTGGGAGGGTTTAACCTGGAGAAAAGGAGGCTCAGGGGGGACCTTATTGCTCTGTACAACTGAAAGGAGATTGTAAGCGGGTGGATGTTGGCCTCTTTTCCCAGATAACAAGTTATGGGATGAGAGGAAATGGCTTCAAGTTGTGCCATGGGGAAGTATAGATTCGATATTAGGAAAACGTCTTCACTGAAAGGGCTGCCAAGCACTGGAACAGGCTGCCCAGGGAAGTGGTGGAGTCACCATCCCTGTAGGTATTTAAAAGATGTGTAGATGTGGCACTGAGGGACATGGGTTAGTAGTGGGCTGGGCAGTACTGGGTTAACGGTTGGATTTGATGATATCAAAGGTATTTTTACAATTTAAACTATTCTATTATTCTATATCTTCTAGGGTTTATAGTGCAGCATTAAGAGCTGATGCTACCTCAACACCATCTATAATTCAGTGACATTTACACAAAAATATGCCATTAATGGTATTATGCCTTCTATTGTTTACAATCTGAGCTATAATGAATTCCACCCTGCCTATTGTAGAGTACTGTAAGAGCAACCACTGTAAAACAAGCTGTCGGCATCCAAAATGCAGTTTCTCACCCAGAAACAATGTAATAAGAAAAATAATTAGATTCTCTGATTAGCAAAACACAGTGAAATTGTATAAGGTGGTTTTGAATTTTTTTGCAGATGTTAGCACTTTATAAATTTGCATTGGAATCTTATTTCAACCACTGCGACTGACTTTCAAGCAACAGTAAGCAGGGTATAGTTAACCACTGAAGCAGAAATTTAGAGTCAATGAGTAATTATTAAGAGCTTTCCAGAATATTAGCTGTTTCAGTTGCTGCAGTGATGGAATAGTCCATTAGATATTTCTGTTTCTGGCAACTCCTGAGAATTGATTCTGATACGAAACAAGGAGCCATTTTGATCAATACTGTAATTACTCTTATTGATGGATTGTTTTACAATGATAGTCATCATTGCAATATGTCTGCTCAGGAGGCATCAAGACTGTCCGCTGCATGTGGTAATGCGCCGCAAATATCTGATTCAAATCAACACACTATTGAGACTGGGCTGACAAGCGTGAAATTAATTGTTCCACTTCATGTAAGACCTGCATTCTTCTTTTGAGAGAGTAATTTGTTGCTGTGTGTAGCCTGGGATCGGTACAGCTTCGGTGCCATGTTAGGTGTGGCTTTTTTGGTCTTTGTTTTTTCCCTGCAAGATCAGTTCTTTCACCCTTTTAAGCATAAGCAAAGGAATTTGTGACTCAAGGGCTCTGACAAAATTCATATCCTTTCAGGTTTTTGAGGATGGAATTGCGTATCTTGGTAAGAGAAAAATAGGCTTTATCATCCAAGCTATTGAAAGGTTTTAAAATATAGGAGTAACACTGAGGCAAGAAAATCCAAAGTCCTTGTATATGAGAGTATAGCAGAGTGAGATAATGTTTGAAAGCTGGTTGGTTTTTTTTCATCTGAAATGTTGCATCATTGTTAGTTTACTTTTAAATGGAAGTTTATACTGAAAATGATATCTTCAAATTGCTTTGTAGAATAGGGACTACATGCAGGGAAAGAAAATATTTAGAAACACAAATAGAGATGTACTGTGCCACACCACTATGGTCTATTGATGGCTGGTTGGACAAATGGCTTATTAATTAATGGAAGCTAAATAATACATTTATTGTGATAATGAAGTGACAGTTATTAGTACAGTTCCAAAACTGTGTTCCCCTTAATACTTGTGTGCTTCTACCTTAAGGATGTTAAGTTGCAACTTTAGGTTTCTTTAATGAACATTCATGATATTAAAATACTTGAACCTTTAGGTCTTTAATTTTATCCCATTCTGTTTTGTCATTTTCTTCTCTTTTGTCTAAGCTTTTCTCTCTCAAAGAAGAGGCAAGGGTTGTTTATTCCCAACTGGAATGGTGTATGTGCACCCAAGCATATGTAAGTTTACTGCCTCTGTTTAAATTCTAACAAAATAAATTCATAACTTGGTATGAGTATACTGGTTTGAATATGGAAAACATAGAAATAGCTATGGAAATCAATGGGCATTTCTCAATCTGCTGTTCTGTCTAATAGCATTGGACTTAAATGTTTATGAGGATGATGCTAATATTTCTGCTGTGAACAGCTGAGAATAACCTTCTTGCAGAAGTGAAGAGCCCAGCACAGAGTCCCTGATTTATTTTCATAAATATAAAGGCCCGCTTTTCTTCTGCTTATTGAAAAAAAGAGTCCTGTCCTAAAGTCACTATTCTCTCATCAGCACAGGAGACTGTCAGCTTTTTAAATACTGCTTATGTAGTTGACCTCAGTGGGTTTTTTGAGATGGTGATTTCAGTGCTTTACATTTACACCTTGTGTAAAGTGGTGCTGCTGAGGGAGTTGTACTTCTGAAGTGACTCTTTCATCGTGTTTCAGTGCTACAGCTGCTTTCCTATGATCTTCATGGGGAATCTTCCAGTGACAGAACACTACCAACAAGTTTTTTAGTGTACTAAGCAGATGCACGGATGGTTTATTTTTCAAGAATATTACTTAACAAAGACAAACCTTTGCTTCTTGCCCCAAAAAAAGCTCTTCAAGGGCTTATCACACTGATACCAAACCTCATCTATGTCCTGTGCTTCACACTTGTGTCATGCCTTATAGAATCACAAAAAGGTTTGGGTTGGGAGGAACCTTAAAGTTCATCTAGTTCCACCTCTCACTAGACCAGGCTGCTCCAGGCACTGTCCATCCAACTGCCTCATGCTTTAGTGATGAGCAGTAGCACAGTAACACACAGTGCTGTTCTAACTACCACAATTCTTAGGCACTGATAATCTCAGTAGTATCTACCAACAAACACCACAGATCCTGTGTCTCACTGAACCACGGCATCTAGTCTGGCCTCCCCTTGTACCACTGAGTTCTGCTCTTTGTCTTTCACAGAGGTGCATCCACCTCTCTTGCCTTTGTAGTGACTGAGGACACAGCTGTTGCCTGTTGGAAACCCCTAACTCAGGTTGGGCTGGGCAGTGCTGAGCAGCAATTCCTTAAAATCGTTTTTCCAATGAACTCACAGAAATCTAGCATTTATCTTTAATTCATCTCTAGGCTAACCACATAACAAAGCTCTTTGCTGAAGATAAATTTTTTGTTGCCCTGGCATAATCTGTCAGATACTTCTCTAGGTCAGAAACTCAAAGAACTGCTACTTGCTGACTTTCCAAATATAAGAGATATTTTATTGATCTGTCTACTTCTTAATTACCATAATCCTGTCTGCTTTATTGCTATTATGGTGTGTGATCTGTGATCACTCAAGTTTATTTTATCTAGGGTATCAAATATAATACACCCTCAGTCGCTTATAGTTTTAAGATTGTTTCTACTTGTATTGATTTTTGAGCTTGTTTTATTAAATTGTAGGCAGAAGAAATTCAAAAGCTCGCTTGCTTGATAAATGTCTTACAACTTTAGTTTCTTGTAGGAAAGAAATATCAGCCATACAAAGAAGAAAAAGACAATCAAAGTACGTGGTTTGCCTTTAGAGATGAAAGGAGGGAGGGTTGCAGGGCAGAATAGCTGCCATGTAGGACCAAGCACCCTGAAGGACGTTGCTGTTGCCCCAGAGATGTACACAACAGGTATTTATCTTCAGTCTGGACAGCTTCACCTGAGCCAAAAATTTTCTGGACAGAGAACATACCCCCTGCTTGAATTTCAAGTAATGATTTCATGTCTGAATGGCAGAAATAAGTTTTCTTGTTGAAATTCTCTGAGGTGTTCACTTTTGGTGGGCCTTGTGTTTGAACAGTGTTCACAGCTACTTTGCTACTTCAAGTTTCTCTGCTGTATAAGGTTTTGTGTGGGTTTGTGTGGGGAGCAGTATTCACCCAGAGCTTTTTTCAGTATTCTTTTAAAAGGAAAAAATGATATTAGTTTATGCCTAAACATTGATATGTACAGTTTTAACAAAAACTAGTTATGTCTTAATAAGTTAAAAAATGAATTTATACATGGTAAAAAAAACAGAACTTGCTATTTTCTGAGCTGTGGCAGGCTAATCTATTTACCTTCATGCTGATTTCTAAAATATAAAATAAAAAAAACCCCAAAACCAAACAAAAAAACCCAAAACCCCCCAAAAAACCAAAACCCCTAAAAAACCCTCTTCCATTTGTTTAGTGTTTAGAGCTGTTTGCTATGTAAAGATTCTGTTATCATTTGTTCCTAGTGTTAGTGCAACTACTATCAGAAGAACTACTATGCAAATTCCAACTTTTGGTAGGCTTATCTAGTCGTTGATTCTTATTTTTATTTACTAACTTTTCATATCCCTTCTATAGTGAAGGCTGTGTATTTAGCTGCTTAAAATATGATAAGAATGAAAATATTATGTGAAACTGAAATTTTGAGATATGTGGTTTTATTTCTGTACTATCCAGACCATTCTTCAAATTGATAATTTGAAGAAGAGAGAAAGAGAGTGCCTCTGTGAGCTTTACCTGGTGTACCTCGACTTCTTTTTCTCTTACATTGTAATACTGCATCTGAAGTCCATTTTGCACTTTGATACGTAGTGGAAGTTCACTCTTCTTGTGTAATAAACTGCCTACTTTTAAAGCAAGTTGCTTTAAAAAAATAAAGGCAGGAAGCAACTATAAAGAAAAACACTGAAAACACTCAGAATATTACTGAGTGGCAAATTCTTGGGCAGAGGGAGTTTTGTGGCTATTCACACCCTGGATCTGGTACAGTTATGAAACCAGAGTGTTATTGAAACTGAACCTAATGCTGCCTTGTGAAACTTGTCTCCATTCCCAATAGGCATATTTGAAGTAGCAAGTGCTCAGTATATAAATACTTTGATTGGATTAATAGATTTGAGGATTAAGTTTGTCTGTTTCAGAATTGGAAATCAGTTTTCTGAAAAACTCACATGACTGCATTTGTCTGCTAGTTTTCAGAAATTCTCGTTTCTTTCCTTATTTATACTTTAATCCTGGATAATATAAATGTAGGCACGTATAATGCATTGTATGATTAAAACTTGTTAGAAAAATGGATAAAAATTCTGCCTTCATTCCCTTGAGTCAGCGGTCCTAAATCTGTCTCTCAGAGGTACTGGTTATTCATCTGACTTGGGCATAAAATACCCACTGTCAGCTGAGAATTGTCTGTCTGCCTAAAGCTTAGTGCTGTTTTCTCCTTTTCCCTATACCTCTATTCTCTGAGCATTTGGGGAATAAAGCTGAAGTGACTTAATTTTGAAAATCAGACAAGCTGCAGTGCTTGCTGAAATTGGGCATGTTAGAACTATAAAATCTAATGGCCACTGGTGTGTTCTGCTGACGTTTGGTCTGTCTATACCAGGAATTTGTTTTGCTCCCTGTTTTATTCCAGGGCTCTCTTTTTGGGCTGTCTTTCAGAGCAACCAACTTGTGCTCTAGAAGATGAATTGTGGGCACTAGTTTGCTGCAGGATCCCATCTGGGAGTGCTGTGTACTGAGTGCACCGGACTGAGACCAAGCCCCTCTGCTCAGGAGGTGTCACAGCAGGTCACATGTGCTCAGATGTCCCCATACGCTCCAAGCAGTCAGGGCACACCGTCAGCTTTATCCAGAAAATTCCTGGTTTGATTTCCTGAGCCAGAGCTAATAGATTGTAATAACATAGCAGGAGCAAAGGACCTGACAGCAGGGGTAGCACAACTGCAGGAGAACTTGGCACGTGCTGGGCAGATTGGCCAGGTGTGAACACTCTGTGCTCCACTCCCCACAGACTGATCCAGGGGTGAGGGCTCCTTGCCTAGGGCTGATCCATCCAGACAGGAAGGATGTAGCTGTCCTGTCACCTTGAGTTCTGTCACCAACAGACCTGCTTGGAGTGCTGTCAGTACTTCCTTTGGATGCAAGACCCATGTAGGTGGAACAGCTACTGAGGCAGCCACAGGTGCAGTTATGGTGAAGTGGAGCCCAGTCAGCAGCTGGGGCAATCTGGAAAGAATGGAAAAGCTCTGTGCCACAGAAGAATCTTGAGATTTTATATGTTTTTATTTTTCTCCTCGTAATCCAGTTTCCCATGCCTGGATTTGTTTGATCTGTGTGTATGTGGCTGAAGGTAATGCATATAGTCCAGTGTTCTGCTCTATATAATTTGAAAATCTTTCATTATTTCATGTACCTAGTATCAGAGCTGAAACAACAGTGCAGCAGGTTTTAGTATAGTACTGCATTTAAATGTAGCTCAAAACTGAAACTTAACTGTTTCTCCTTTTTTTTGAGAACATAATGATTTAGTGCATGACATGGACAATTTACACTGAAAATTTGAGAAAATGTATAAATAAAAAACTGAATGTAGAAATTAATCTTGTTGTTATGTTTTGAAAAGTGGCCATCATGCCTGTGCATAGACTTGTTTCTGACAAAAAAATTTCAGTTGGCAGATTCATGGAGCAGGCACGGAAACCAAATTGTCATGGTAAAGTATAGTCACTTCTTTGGATCTGGATCAATACTCCACAGAGTAAATCTAGATGGGGGCCTATATGCAGATGACTGAAATTTCAAGCTAGAATTTTATGATTCTGTATTTTCAGTGGTTTTTCAGGTAGAAGATGGGTTTGGTGCACTTTCACACCTGCAGCCCTCAAAATTGCAAGTGAGAGGATTGGAGCCACTGTGGCCATGGGAAGTACAGTATCAGTTCCCAAAAAACAACGCATTTTTCACTAGTGATTTGTAATTGTTGAATGATCTCTTAAAATAGTGATAAAACTGATTTTTATATTTTGATTAAATAGAACACCTGTGAAACACAAAATGTAGTGAGGAGTTCTTACAGTGCTGTATTTTTAGGTTAATAGAAATTGCTGATAGCAGTTACATCAAGGCACTGTTTAGTACCCCTTCAGTCTTAGCAGAAATATTGAATTGTCCTCTAGTTGTAGGATTTTACAGGATAACTGTGTTTTCGAACCTCTCACCTTTTCCATAAGCTGCAGTAAGTAAAAACTTCATATGGGGGTCGGTTAAATTATAAATGTTTTTAAAATAAAGCAATATCAATTGCTATGAAATACTGTTTGCTGCAGTACCTCTGTGGCATTGAGACTTCATGTAGACCAGTCACAGCATTTATTTACTTGTAGTAGTATTTTGCTCTTTGTATTATATTGCATTTGAATCGTATATAAGTCTTATTGTTGGTGCTGCTTGAATTACAGATTCTTATATTTCATACTACTTTTACAGTGTTTTGTACTCTTTATTTCATGCTGTCTATATATGCTTTAATGCTTGAGGTCTTTCTGGCAATTGCTTCTCCTGTGAATACTGTTTGCACAAGTAGGAGCTGTGCTGATGTCAGTTTGATCAAGTTGGTGAAGGAGGGTTTGCAGGAATTTATCATATGTTGTGTGCAATTTTTTTTAGTTTAAAATGATTTAGAACACTTGCATAGAATGCATTAAGCAATTCCCTCCAGATTTATGGGGAAAAAAAAACAACCTAAAAGAAGATTCATCCCCTCCTACCTGAAGTTTTTTTTTAGGCTGATTTACATATATTTTTTGCATGTCCCTTGCCATCTTCCCCCACATTAGCTTTATGAAATAGGCTAATAAAGTAATGGTTTCTTTCAAGCTGTTTTAATAACATTAGCTTTACCTTGGTATCTCATTTTCACAGCGATTTTTGCCTGTGGTTAATGAAAGATTTTAGTCTGTTAATATAGTGGTTTGATTTGGTAGACTATGTGAATCTTTTGTCCCTATTTGGTTTGTTTATTTTAACTTCCAAGAAACTGAGTATAGTTAGACATTTTGTATTTCCAAGTGGGAACTTGTAGGAGAAGCAAATAGTTTGTGTAGAACTCTCTGTATTATTTTTGGATTGGAGAAATCTGACATATAGGAAAATTGCTTGTGCAGTTAGATTTTGTTGTTTCTCCGTTGGGATGGATTACACACTCGGCTTTAGAACAAAGGAAATGATGATTTATGCAGTACATAATGGTCCAGGGGTAATGAGTATGTGAGTGCTCATTGTGCAAATGAAATTCAGGGAACCATAATGTATAGAATAAATAGTGACAACTGTGAATTAGAGACCCATAATTCCACTAAGGAGTTCTGGGGATGACATAAACTTCAAAGGCAAAGCTTGGGTGGTTTGTGGTGCTCCATCGCTGGAGCCCAGAAGAAGAATTAGTTCCTGTTCCAGGCCCTTAATTCCAAATTAATGTAATTTTCTTTTCTTGTTCAACATGTGAACCTCACCTCCTTTACCTTTTTTAGTGTGTCTCCACATCTTTCTGTTATGACATCTGTCCATCTATCCTGCTCTCCAGCGTGTTCTCTTTTTCTTGCAAGCTTATGGACAGGAACAGTAACAGCTTTCATTTCCAAACTATTGCAAACTGACATCTCAGTTGGAATGGTTTTATTGTTGCTTTTTTTAAATGTCCTAAGTTGCTCATCAGCTTAAATTCATTGACATTGTGTTTGATAAAAAGCTTTCAGTTTGATATGTGCATGATTTTATGGAGTCTAAATAGAAAATAAGTGTGTTGTGGTTGTAATTGTAGTTAATTTCTTGTAGAGTTGTGCTAGTTTTAATTAACTAGTGATTGAAAAATATTTTTATGCAATAATTTTTTAAGAATTCTTTGAGGAAAATAAAAATAGGGAATTTATATTGAAAACTGCTTTTTTATTTTTAAGTGATAGAAAGTACTTGTGGTGCTTCGTGATACATATTTATCTGATTCTGCAAAGTGGATAACTATTTTTACAAACTGAGTAACAGCCTATGTGCATAAACATTTCATGGCAGATAAACACAAAGATTATTTTATGTTTGTTTGAATGTATTGCAGTACTTCAGAATGACAGGTACTGTGTGCTCTTGCTGCATAAAGAACATTGCTTCTGAGTTGTGTATATTCTTCTTGCATGTGAATTATGAGATGTACATTTTATTACATCTGATTCAAGTTTTACTCAAAATTCTGTATTCTTTTCACTTTTTAAACACACACATAGGGTATATGTGCTGAAAATATGATAATCTATTAAAAAATGTCTTCTGACTTTTTATGTTGGTTTTGAAGTTAGGTAAGTTTTTCTAGCAATCAATATAATAAGCTTTTGCCTTTTATGCAGATACAGTATATGTGATACAAATATTATTACTGGAATGCTATTATCATCAAATCTTTTAGTACTGTGGTTCCTTGGATTTTTGGTGTTTGGGATTCCACAATGCAAACTGAGACTGATGCCAAGGCTTCAGAGCAGAAACTAATTCTTAGTTCTGGAACAAATTGTTCTTGGGGCTAAACTACTGGGACTTTTCACAGATTTTGTTTCCTTCCTGATTTGCAAGACTAAGCCAAGGAAGCAAGGTGAAGTTGACTATGGAAATGTTATTATCCTTGTTTAATACCTTGAGAAGAGAAGCTCTGAGTAATTAAGTGACTAATTCAAGGTTATGCAAAATTCTGTGGCAAAACTGGGACTTGAGCCCAGTTCTTTCAAGTCCAAGGTTAATATCTCAACCACTAGACCATTCTTCCTCGGAGAATGTATCTTTCATTATAACCCAAAATTTCAGTTGTGCTAATTCTGCTGCAAAACCAAAATCCCTTTGACTCAAATTTTCCATAGGTACTCTCGAGTGACTGCTTCTGCAAAACCTGTTTGACTATTATTAAATTGCATTTATTGGTAAAATAACTGATGTCTGAAAACAAGTTTAAGCTTAAATAATAAGGCTTTTTATGCTTTCTGTGAGTTTTTCATTCCTCTGTCACCTAATATTACAGTAAGTTTTATTATTTACTGTAACTGTTGCTTGAAACTAGACAGATTGTGTCTGTCTCAGCAATATTTGAACTACAAAGCATAGTTTTGCTATATTTCTTCTCTCTCTCAATATATATTTATATGTAAAATGAAAGCTAAATTCTGAAGGAATTAATAATAATGTGACAGTTCAGTGTTCTAAAATTTAAAACCTCAGTAGAAGCACAATTGACATCAGACTTGATTTATATTGTAGCTCTCACTTTAAAAGTATCTTATTCAAGAAAAAAAATGAAACTTGAGTATATACTGTCTGACTGGATGTTTTATTATAGAACAAAATGGTGATTTCTTCAAATGAAACTTGTCAAACTACTTGACATAATATGAGATTTTTTTTTTTTGGACTTCAGCTCTGGAAAAGGGTGGCAAGCCAGGACCAGTAACTGGAAGAGCAACAAATAATTAGAAGCGTAAACACATATGATACAAATTATTGGGAAAGGAATAGGATATTAAATAAGTCTTAAATATTGTATATCTAATATATGTGCTATTTTAGTAAAAAAGTGAGCCATTTATTTATGAAAATATTTTCAAAGGAACTCAATTTTCAGATACAGCTTCAAAGATCTGGTTTGTTAAGATACCTACTGGGGTAGAAATAAATGTAATGGTCCTTTTGGATATTAATTTATTCTTATTCCATTTGTGCTATATGCTAATACCTGGTCCTTTTAAACTAATTCACAAGATCCTAAGTTCAAACATCTTCAGAAGATCTTGTAATATTTTAGTGAATGAATGATGTATTTAAAAAGTTTATACACGTTTTTCTATACAAGAATATTGAAGAATGTTTACAATTTCTGCATCAAACTATTCCTGTAACACAGATTTAATTTGTTTTATGAATGAGGAAATGAAGACCCAGGAAAGTTAAAATACTTCCATCAGCAGACTGCTGCAGTGCAGGGAAGAGAGCCGCAGTGCTTGGGAGATTTGTGTTGTCTTCCCAATTGTCATTTAGCAAGTGCTCTGTTCTGGCTCTTAGTGTACTGTGCAATAAAGAGGACACATTTATCCTTTGTTGTTGTCCATATATGACCATTAAACCTACCTCCAACTTCTTAAATCAGGAGGGAATTACTACGTTATCGTAGAAAATATGTAAAAGTTAAGCCCTAATAGTCATGGAATTGTAGATGTTTTCTAACTTTATTGATCCTTTCATATGTTGTTAACTGATATTATTTAGAAATTTATTACTGAAGAATTCCAAGGAAAGCCAGAGATGACCAGCTGATTGTGACCTTTACTCATTTGTTGTTATAAAATTTATAAAATGTTTCTGCTTGTTAGTGAAATGATTATCTAGAAACAAAGACTTTTTCTGAGCAGGATTATAGCCACTGCATGCTAATTAATGGAACAAAGGGATGAGGTTTACAGAAGCAATAACAGTAAACTATCCAGGAACAGTTGCACTGGGACATTATCTTCCTGTCAGCTGTGCTGTTGTGTGCTTTGGCACTTCTTCTCTTGTCATCCCACAGTAACCAGAGACTTTAATGAGGGCCTCATGGAAATATGCCTCATCCCATCTATGTGGCTTTTCCAGAAGAAATCCTACCCACTGGGTCAGCAGAACCAGATGGGGAGAAAAAAATAACCTAGTGCTGGTATTCTTAATGGGATGGTAATGGTTCACCAAAAGTGATAAAGGATGGGTTATTTCTGTAACCACTAATCGTGAAATAAGCTGTTTAGGGTGAAATGAATCACTCTTCAAAAATATATAGTGGCAACTTGAGTATCCTCAGTTCTGTTTTGGCAGGAGATCCTAATGTATGGAGGAGAATATTTTCTCAGCTATAAGGGTCATCACAGAGTTCTAAATCTGGTAACTGGTAGTTACTTTTTCCTGGAAAGCACGATGGTATGGTGAAAGGTTAGTTTGCTGAAGAATGTTTTCACTGCTAGTACCAGGCATCAGATATTCTTAGCATGCTTCTGTTTATATATTCTGCATTTTCTTCAATTTCTGCTCCACTGTTTTATTTAGTAATATTTTCTTGTCAAGGCTTCTAGTGGCTTCTTGTGTAGTGTATCCTATTTCACACCTTGTGGCATCTAAGCCCTGATTTTTAGACTGTTACTTAAGCAATGGGTTCATGCAATTTTCTATTTGTTGTTTTGGGAATGAGCTTACACACATCACAAATCTTTTCTAAAGTGATCATCAAACACTCTTGATTTGAACCAAGAGTATAAAAGGGCTGGGATGTGATTGGAATACTTGCATAAATAACAGTCAATATTTCCTGATTTTTTTGTCAAATGCAGGATTGACAGAAAGGCTGTAAAATTGACAGGAATCAAATTAACATTATTTAATGTTAAAAGGCTGTTATTGCTAAATTATCTGATTTCACTGCAATAAATGTTCCCTTTTGCTTTGTCTCCTATAAATATATAATTTTATTTTCCTTACTTGCAAGGAGCTACTGATGAAGTGATTGGCAATATTCTCATGATTTGACTCTTAATCTCCAGTTGGAACAGGAAAATTTGAAGAATCAACCAAAAGCAAACGTTGAACATTGCAGTTTTTTGTTTGTTTTAAAGACTGGGAAACATCCCTTTCTCCACTAAGGCATTGTTCAGCATACGTCAGATTAGGGTGTTTTAGATACATCTAGAGATGTAAGCTGGCACCACCACTCAAGCATAAATAATGCTCAGGAATCGACACAGGCTCTGCAGATATGAATTAATGAAGTGTTGCAGGCAGGCTCGGGCTGTTCCTGTAAAAGGACCTTTCCATATTCCAGTCTCCCTTAGGTGAGTTTAGGTGTGGATGATACGTAACCTGAGTGTTTGTGCAGGGCTGCGTGGGCATGAGCAATGTGCTGCTTGTGTATGCCCAGCACCCCAGAGATGGGTCACAACTGCAATAGGACTTTTCCCAGTTTGTGGTGATAGCTGTCCACGACATTAGGTCTGGAATAGCATCAGTGTTTCATCTCAGAAGTACTCGTGTACCTGCAGCAGTGATCTGGAAGATGTGTTGAACCCGAAGGAGGTGGTGTGGCTGAGTCTTGCTAACTTGCCTAATCAAACTGCTTTACTTGCTGTTCCAACATAGTTGGGGGTGAGAGGAAGAGTCTCCTTCAGCTGGTGACTGGGAACCTTGGAGGTTAGTCCACCTCAGTCCCCTGGCTCAGGAAGATCTTGTGGTCAAACAGCTCCCCAGGAGGTTGCTATGTTGGCTCAGATGCTCTTGAAACAGCAGCATGATGTGGATCCGAGGGCAAGCCTTCTAGCTAGCCCAGAGTTTAGGATATCTTGTGGGTGCAGTTGCTCATTTGTACAGTTTTGGGCCTTATTGCTGAAATAAAAATTCATAAGGTATCATGATTTTGAAAGCATAGTTGTGTTACTAAAACCAAGTGTTAACAGGGAAGTATTTTTGAAGGAATTAAAGGCAACCTTTTTTAAAGGGACAGAAGAACAATCCTTATTTTGTAGCTAAAACAAAACTCTGATTTGCTTGATGATGCCCAAAAAGAATGGTTGAGAACAAAGTTGGTTTTATTATGCCATAAGATTTTCAATTACCAGAAGCCTTCCCAACTGTGATTCCGTGATGGAAAAATAAGCTTTTTCAGAGTTAGGAATTTCTGTGCAAACACTGAAAGTTAGTATAAAATAAATCAGTAGTTCTATGTAACAGTTTGTTTGCTGATAGTATAAGAAAATTCTAGATTAAGAAAAAACACAGGTAGTGCAACCTATGATTAAAATGGTGCTTGTGAATTGTTTTCAGTCTAGGTTTAAAAAAAATTGTAGGTGGTGTTCTATTGAAGCCTTAAAGATATCTTGCATCTTTTGCCAGTGGCTATTATGCATTCGGGCACCTCAGGAACAAAGAAACGACAGAGAAATGGATGGCCTGGGTTTAACTAAGTAGGTGATGGTACAGATGAGGCCTGATAAGCTTAACACTTCATCTCCGTGCTGCCACTGTGGTTTGCAAGGAGATTAGAACTGTCTGACTGTGAGGAGGGCAAGCTCCACAAATTCACTCATACATGGCAGTTCTGTAATGAGGTGATACTTCATTCCTTAAACTACTGAACTAGAACTGCACAAACAGATGTATGCCTCTGGCAGTGCTGGGCATGCGGCACAGGCTCTGCCGCACCTCCAAATGCAAACACAATGTCCACTTGCCACAATTGTATTTTATTGATGCACAATATTCTTGGTGCGTTCGTAATAATAAGGTACAAATTACGTTTTCATGAAAGAAGGAAACCTGCAAGTAAATTCAGGGTGTTTATAATGCAGGGTGGAGTCTGACAAGAATTTGAATAATAGATATATTTTTCAGTGGGTTAACATGACAAAATGTTGGAAATTGAGAGTATTCTGCTCTTGGTTATGTGCATTATATTCTTTCACAACAACTCAGAAAGCTCACAAAATGGAGATGTGACTCTACACTGACTGTTTTCCACAGTGAACAGGCCAACATTAAGCTCAGACTCAGAAGTCAGCCTTTCTGTGCTTGGGGGCAGGAGTTTAGCAAAACTAGGGAAGGATGGGAAATGGCCACTGGGACCCTAATTCACATATAGGCAGCTTTAAGTGCTGACTTGTTCTGCCTGCTGCAGTAGGACCACTTGTGATTTTAACTTCGGTGTATGTTAATTACTCTGCTGCTTAGAGGCCTCCATGCAGTTCACCAAGGTCGTTGCTTTGTGGTGCTCCTTGTGGAATTTATCAGTAGGTTGCCTGGCAGTAACCTGTGATTCTGGTGCCTTTGTTTGATGTTCTGAGGTTTAGTGAAATTGTGTATTTTTATTAAGCAATGAAGTGGCAGCAGTCTGCTGATGGCACTTGGCTGAACATTGTCATGAAGAATGTTTTATAAAAATGGAAACCCTAATTTCAGTGTCTTTGTGAAAATGTACTGTTAATTGTAGCAGTGTAAGGTTTACTTTGTTCCAAAATAGTACTTAAAATAATTCAAACACAATGAATATTAAAATTCTGTTCTTTAGAAAGTAAGAGCACTCTTTAAAACCAGAGGACCAGTAGCTTTATCTTGTTTCCTCTTTTAGAGGCTTGCTGGTCTATGGCCAGTCCATCAGATTAACAGGACCTCCAAATGTTTTTTTTATTTCTTTAGAAGGGGATGCCTATATTAGATGCTGATCTCTTAAACTTGGCTTTTTTTAATTGCAAAAAAAAAAAAGACAATTAACTAGTAGGGCTGAATCAAAGAAACTAAGCCACAGCATAAGCAAACATAGTTTTCAATGCTAAGGCTTTCCATTTTGGTGTATTGAACCACATAAGGCTTAAAACATTTCTATATGTATGTTCACTAGTATTTGTGTTGCAGAAATGTAAGTTTAGGCATCAGCTGTTTATACTAATAAACATCCCACCTAGAAAAAGATCTTGCATTTAAGACACAAACTTTCAAATTGTAGTACTTGAAAATATCAGCCGGTATGTGCATATGCTCCCAAAACACAAGCTGTTTTCACTGAATATGTGCAAATAAAGTCATATTTTTTTAAGCACTCTAAGCATATGAACAGAAAAGATACAGTAAGGAGATAACAGTATGTGTTCTTTTTCTAATTAACAACTTCTGTGTGATTAACGTGTTCTTCTACTTGCTTCCTCTCATGTGTGAAGGGAGCAAAAGTAAATTAATTACCATTAGCCTGAAGGAGAGCACACTGTATTCTTTACGACTTCATAGTATTGATTTGGCTGTTATTCATGGCCTCTATTCTCTGCTATGCAGATTGATGCATCTTTAATTCATAGATACATTATCATTAAGAGTGGTTTATTGACCAAGCAAAACAAAGCTGTTGCTGGGTCCTTTCTAGTGCCAAAGCTCTGGACTTTTTCTGATAAATGTATTAGTTTATGCATTCTATTATAGACTTTGGAGTTGGGTGGTTCATTGCTATACACTATGGCAATGACCTATTCTAGTGCTATATGTGATATGCTTTTCTTTTTTTTTGAGAGATGAACTCTGTTGTTAATGTAATGAATTCTTAAATTACAAAAAACTTTCTGGTCCTTTGAGAATCAAAAAAAGCTGAATAAGCATCTCCAGGTTTGTGTACGTTTGCTACAGCTAACTGCACATAGAAAAAAAAGAGTGTGCCCTGCACTTTAACTGGAAATAAATTTGGTTCAGATTTAATTTGGGCAGAAGTTTTTTTATTTTTCAAAAACAACACTAAATTGATGATTTGTTGAAACGTTTCCAATCTGATCAAATACTGACATGCAAATACACAAAAATAAATCTATCCTGGCATGGTAGCCAACTTATTTTGTTGTTTAGTTTGTTGGGGGTTTTTTGAGAGAGGAAAAAAAGACAGGACTATACAAGACTATACAAATTTCTGAACAGAGGGTCTGAATCTGATTAGTTTATGACATAGGTTTTGATGAAGGTGATATCATTAGGGAGCTTAATAAAAATAACTTGGGTTTTCAGTTTCAGGGGGGAATAAGGACAGAGATTGAGGCTGCTGGACTTCAGTCCTCTCTGTGAAATTTTAAATTGCTTGATCTGTTTATTTCTCTTTTCAGTGATGTTCAGTAATACCTGTGTATGGTATAACATGGGCATATGATACAAAAACCTCAACAAAGCCAAACCAACAAACAAAAAAAAAACCCAAAGCAAAGCAAGAGCTACAAACAGAGCTCTGGCTGTGATTTTGATGCACAGGGCTTTTCCTTAACTAGATTTCAAGCTTAATTTTTAAAAGTGTGAGAGAGAAAAAACTCTGGGGGGAGAAAAGCATGCTAGTACTTCAGATGCCAATCGAAGAACATGTGCAACAGAGCTAAGTGGCCCAAAGAGAAAAAGATCTGAGCAAGTTTTGCTGTGCAGGGCATTAGTTTATATCACATTACAGTCTTTCAAAGGCAGTTATTAAATGTTGGATTAAGTGTGGTTTGGCAGTCAAACTTTAACCCCTTGTTTTTCCTTGTGTGTTTACTGGTTTGTTTTATGAGGCTTTGAAATAATTCACGATGAATATACTACTCTCCCTAAATGTACAGAAAGGCTGGTCATCCTGTACTGTTTCTTATGAAGTTTTATAAGTGACTGGAAATCCCATATAGAAATGAAAAGCATTAGCTGTGTGGCAAAACCACAAATGTGTTTTCACACTTCCAGGCACTGCCAAATGCTATAATTTGGTTTCCAAATCTTTTTGTTTTTTTTTTTATGGTTAGCCTGCTGAATTCTTCTCAAGACATCTGCACTCAGACCACGTGCAGGTGGTCTGATTTTCAGAGATGTTGAGAATATTCTGACATTGCTGGCTTTGATGTGACTGAGATTTTGAAAACAAATTATTTTTTCATGTTCAGTGATGAAATGAAGAGTTTGGAGCCTAAATTTAGGTACCTGAGTTCAGATATTCAGATGTTATGTCTTTTCTCATTCTTTTGAGTCCCTTTGGTATGTAATATTCTGATACTTGTCTAAACCCCTAAATCAATATAAATGCTCTTATCAGGTGCATACAGAAAAGTGCAATGATGAGACAGTACAGCAGGGGTCAATGCCATGTCCTTCATAGTGACAAACAATGAAATAAAGCCCATTTAAGAGTTAATGTTGAGGGTCCCACCTAATGCAAAGGGCAAAAGTTTAGAGGTAGTATCCATACAGATGAATGTTAGTGATAGAGAAACCAAAATAAAATTGGTCTCCCAAGGAGATGAGATTGCATTTCTTTTTCTGAGGAACAAAAACCATGAACTGTTCTAAATGATCAGTGCTTTTGAATCTTGTCACAAGACATGGATTCTGCTAAGCAAAGGTTTGTCTTGGAAGGCACTTCATTCTTTTTCTGCAGGCATTCCCCTTTGTCTCTAGCTTTCTTTGTTGCTCATTTTATTTTATTGCTAGTTCAGTGGCAACCATGGAAGGTGGGAAGACATATGTGTAATTTTTCTGAGATGGAAAATAAGCATTGTCTAATTAAAGTAGATGGAAATACTGAAACCCAGAACAACAGCTGGGTGTAAGGCAGGCATAGGTCTGCAGAAGTGGAACAATAAGGAGGGAGAGAGACATGCAGTGATAAAAGGAGGATAATGAGAAAAAAACATTATCAAGAAAGTCTGATTGAAAGAATTAGATTGTGGATGTATCCTGTGACCTTACAGCACAAAGCAAGCTGTCTCTTTTGGTTGTTCTTGTTTCCAGTAGCCATAAAGGCTTTCAGAGAAGACTAATGCAGTTCCGTGTACAAAAGAAAATGTTGTACTATCTCATCCCTCTGAGAATTGCTGAAGATAGTAAGTTGTCAGGTTCCCTACTTCTGAATCTTCAGTGGCCTAGAATAGCTATCTAGGATGAAAGGACTGCATTCTCACATTTCTTCAGTGTTTTGTGAGGAGCAGATTAGTTGTACATGCTTCTAATATACTTGCTTTCACCTGAAAATACAGCGATGGCTTTGCCTTGGGTGCACGTGTGCTCCGGGTCATATTTTAATTCTGCAGATTTATATCAATGGGTGTTTTGTTCCTCGTGTAAAGCAGTTTATGTGAAATACTGGAGTGAGTTTTCAAGAACATCTTTATGGAAAAAGGAGTTCCAGAATGTTCTTTTTCAGCTTAAAAGAGGGCTTTTTGTTTTTTTCTGAAATGAAAGCAAAGGTATGTGTAATTACATAGATAGCTTCTGTGAAATATATTTCTAAAGCAGTTTTTAATAGCCTTTGTTAATTTGTTCTTAAAACATCCATGCTACCCTGTGAAGATGTTTCTGATGTCTAAAAGAAATTGCAAGACAATAATTTGCTTTTTCAACTGTTTTCAATGTGATTGAGTTCATATTGAGGAAAGCTGGTGAGCTGACACTCCTGTAAAATGAGTCTGAAGTCCCCTTGGCCTTTGCCACTGGGTGCTGGAGGCAGCAGCCAGACAAACCTTCTCAAATATGTGTCATTCCTCTGGTGAGCACTGACCAGAGCAACTCTGTTAAAGGGGAAGATGGGAATGTGTTCCTGTTTGACTGCTTGGAATTAGATTGCCTAGCTAGAGTGTTATTTGTAGTGAATATTATGGGGGGTTTTTGTTTGTTTGGTTTTTTGTTTGTTTGTTTTATTTTGTTTTGGGTTTTGTTTGTTTTTGTTTGTTTGTTTGTGGGTTTTTTTTGGCAGAGGCTTATTAGCTGCTTCAAGTAAAAATTACAATACTGCATTAATCTTACTGCTTTAATGGATTTGATTTTGAGGCACCTGTGTATAGCAATGAGGTAAAAAAAGGTCAGAAGTTAATATCTTTGTAAAGATTAAATATGCTGGGGATATAGTGCCCTTGCAGTGATTTTAATGTGTAAATTATTTTGCAAGGAAAGCAGTAACTATCCTTGTCAAGTCTGCTGATGATAACAAATTTCCCAAGACAGCTGATCTTTGCCTATAATATACCAGGTACAGCTTTGACTAGCTAATCACAGTAAAGTACTGTGCAACAAATATTTCAGTATTTTGCATTTTGTGAAGTAACTAAACTGGAGTTTGAGGCAACAGAAGGTCCTCAGATACCAGTGTGTAGCAAGAGTCAAACGTGACAGGCTACTGAAAAGCTCCTTGGAGTCATTTGATCAAGTGAGTGAAAATTTCTCTGCAGAAAATGAGTGTGCCATCACACTGGTCATTGCTGATGGATTTCATCAACACAAAGAGGTTCAGTAAAGGTTAATAGGAGTGTGTAATGTGGTGTAACACAAACTTCCAATTACTGAGGAGTTCTCTAATGTCAAGGTGAAGAGAAAGTGTGCTGTTGTGACTCATCTTTCCATGCAGATCAAGCTGAAGTTAACAAAGTTGACTCTGGTTTATTGGGCAGGGCATTGGAAGAATAACCAAGGGAGCTTTTTCTCTTTGTATTTCTGAACTGTTGTGTGACGTTGGGCATGTCACTGAATTTCTGTATAATCCAATATCCTCGTATATGTGGAGATAATGACAGATATGTCCTTTATAATGTCTTCGAAGATTTGTGGATGAAAAATTATATATGGGCTCTGAATTAAAATAATTTTGTTCAACAACAAAATAAAAAAAAAATCTTACAGTTGTTTATTTTTTTAAGGCCCTAAAGCTGCGCCATTGAATGAATGCATTTTAGAGTCAGGAGGGCCAGGTAACAATATAGCAGTGGCACTCTAGTTTAATAAAACCACCCCACCATAAGGTCAGTGTGATAATGCAAAAATACAGAAATCTTTTATGAATAAGAGATTCACAGATGAGTCTATCAGAGGAGTACACCATCTGTATTTGATATCTCTGCTGTGGTAGTGCCATCTGAGTACCCTTCTGCTCAGTGGAAAAGCTCAGATTCCCACTCACATGCACACGTCATTCCAGAGACGGCTTTTTGTTTGGCTTCCAATCAGGTTTATTCCGGCAGTGCACACAACCCCTCACTTCTAATGAAGCAGTTAGAGGCTGTGCTGGATAATTTTAAATCTTCTGTTGGGAATTGCTCTGCCGTCCCTCACGTGCCAAAGGGACGTGTGGTGGAGCACTGCAAGAGCTCGTGCCACGTAAGGTCTGAACGTTCAATGGGTTTGTCCCATCAGTTCAAACGTGGATATTGTTTTAAAATAATATCACCTTATAAAATGCTGTGAGGGATTTTCTAGATCAAGAGCTACTTATATGCTTTGTGTTGCTTCAAAAGCTCAAAGCCACATTTTGCTAAAGCCCCTGCTCTGTGCACAGAGCCTTTAATTTCAACAGAACTGTTAATGGGGTAAGGCAGCAACTAATGAGATTACATTTTCGGTTTGCTCCATGTGTATTGCAGGGTTTGGGCTTTATAATTGAAAAAGCCCACAAAACCAAAACCTATATAGCGTGTAAAGAGGAGTAGGTGTTTTTAGAGCACCCTGGATTAATAACATTTATTTTAAGTTTTGTGCATTTGTGATAAAAACTTATACGTAAAAATCATTATACAATAAGAAGAGCATAGAGAAATGAATGGGCTTTAATGTTACATTGTGATCAGGAATAGATTAGTGAAAGAAAAAAAATTTCTTTATGCATAGAAATATAGTATAATAACCTTCTGATCCCTACAATCTAGAAGAACTCTACCTAAAAATTCAAGGCAACTTTGGTTGGGAATGTCAACACAGGTGATGAAATTCATGGGTTTAGTGGTAAACAATGAACTGATTCAGAACCCTGACATAACTTTTGACTCCATAACTAAAGAAACGACATTAAGAGCTGCAAATTGTATTAGCTGTGAGCTTTTAGCAGCCTTGCAGAGTCTTTCATTGATTACATTCGATTGTCAGGAAATCTCAAATGCAGAATTCAAATAGTTCTAATAAGCCCATTAATTCCTGTGACCCTTCAGACCAGCACTTGCACTCTGAAGGGACTCACTGTTAGGATCCCATGGCAGTGTCTGAAGCAAGTTTAAACTGTTCCATCCCTGCCTAGCACAGCCTTTCTGCTGGGCCGCAGATATTAATTGAAATCAAAAGTTGGTGATTTAATCAAAAGTGTATGTTTCTGTGATCTCATTTTACATTTTGCAATGTTGAGACTTCAACATCTGCAAGCGGTTTTTTAGAAATGGCGTGGAGTAAACACACACTTATTTTTGTCATGGAAACAATGGATAAATTGGATATTTGATCTTTCATTTGCATGATGGTTCTGCTTTTTCACTGTAAAACATAAAATGTATGTATGCATATATAGATTTAACATGTATGTGACAAAACCTCTCAAACAACAGCATTTGTAAAGTATGTACAACTATAGCTATGAATGCACCTCACAGACATATATCCATTTGAAATATGCAACCAGAGAGATTACTTTTATAGTATTATTACAAGATTCCCATTGAATTCCTTACTTTAATCAGGATGGTAGTGGTATTTACTGGCTCTCAAAATCCCAGGGAGTGGGAAGAATTTTCATCATAAATGGGTGTAGTGTTCTGCAGATGTACAAAGCACCCAGATCCTTGTTGAAAGACTGAGACTCAGGACTGTTTACACACTTGTAAGTAACTTGAAATATTTTTATATACAGCATAAGGGCAAATATCTTGATTTTGATAAGACTTGATAGAAGTAGCTACAAGTTGGAACACAAAGATAATGTTTCTCTTTGGAGTAAAAACAAGGAGAAAACATTCAAGCTGTAGCTGACAATCTTGCTTCGGGTGTACTTTTCCTGCCTTGGCCACTCAAACTATGTAGGTTTTGGTGTGGTTTAGCTTTATTTTGGTTTTGTTTGTTTGGGTTTTGTTTGGGTTTTTGTTTGTTTTGGGGTTTTGTTTGGATTTTTTGTTTGTGTGTTTGCACTTTTTGTTGTTGTTTCAGTGCCAAATATTTGGATTACATTAAAGGCTCCTGACCCCAGTTTTGTATAGATTGCTTTCTGGTTTGTTATTTCTAGATGATCATTTACTAAGCAAGAGAAAAAAATCCACACCTAAACCCATGAAAAACATTAAGAGTTCTGACAGTGAAATACTGTCTGTCTTTCCCCCGGTGTTTATGTGAAATGATCTGGCAAAACAGATACTGAAGAAATAATGTATTTTTTGTGTGCTTTCTCAAATGATAAATGTTCCTGTCTCTCTGGAGACTTTCTTACCAAATGCTGATTTTTGCAAGCAGAAAGAATCAGCATTTCAAGGTTTTTTTTTTATAATGCAGCAAATCAGAAGTTGTATCTGCTCCATCTTCTAGACAATTGGAAATCCACTTATAAAAAGAAAAGATCCAACTATGACTTTAATTTTTCATGTACTTTTTTTTATGCAGGTCAATTATTTATAGCGAAGTGATAGCTGCTTTCTCTCCCTTTAATAAAAGTGCACATGTATTAATGCCTAAGCTGCAATTGATGAGAATTTTTCAGTATCCCTTAATGGAATAAAATTATGAAATACTGAAAAAAATGAGGGTTTAATTTTTTAATTTTAAAATTAAAACAAAAGCTTTATCATCAGCTTCATAATTTTTACAGCGAAGGGAAACGTCAATTTAAGGCATTGCTTGGAATAGCCCTTCAGAGCAGCAGTACTACAAGGTAGTTGGCAAGTCTGGAGTATAAAGGCCAGCCTGGCTCAGTAACTGGTTTTATTTCACCATTCCATGACAGCATTTTGTTTAATTGGAGCCATAGTGGCACAGTGCTGCTTTCTCAAGATTACCTTAAAATGAAATAATTTCATTTAAAAACTAATTCAAACTTGTTTCAAAGGGACTTTGCTGTTTTAGTTTGTTTATATTAACCCCAAATTTAATATGTAAAAAATAGTGGTAGGGAAATGATGAGAGCTGGAGGTCTGAGAGCCTCTGCAGTGAAAGGAAGAGAATCCATTATCAGTGATGGCCTTCATTATGGTTTTATTGTGGTTCTGTTTTTTTCACTATCTTGTGTGATTCAGTTTTCTTGCATTGGTAGTTGTTATAAAAACAACTGCTTTCTAGATTGAATCTAAATTGCCAGCATCATGCAGAGTGAGTGCTAAGAGGAAGTGCACAGACACACAGATTAGGCTGGCACCTCTTCCTTCCAGACACAATTGCTGGAGCACAAGGACAGTAAAACCAGCTGGTGTTTTTTTCCAACCATGTAATTTCTCCTGTTTTGGGACCTTTCACTGATACCTGAAAAAATAGTAGAATTGTTTTTATGTGAATGTAAAATACATATTATGCAAACCTCTTGTGATGTAAACCTCTTGGTTAGCAGGGTCTTGCAGATCAAGTAACCACTCCTAACTGGTTGCAAATATTCTTGAAGGTTTCCAACAACTGACTAGACATGCACCATGCAAGATGTGTGGTCTTTTCAAATAGATCTTAAATAATATCTTCTGTTTCTTCTTTTATGTTGGAACATTAGCTTTTAAATTAGGAAAAAAAGAATTTATGTACCATGAGCAAGCATAATGATAAAATCAAAAATTATCAGTTAAGAAATCATTCAAATCTATTTTGAGTACAAGTTATTTTTAATTTTCAAAAGCACCAGTTAATCAAAATTAAGAAGTGCGGCTTTTTAATATGCTCTCACAAGAACCTAGCAGAGTACATGGTAGGATTTTGTGTGTCTTGAAAATTTTGTGGACTTCAGTTGTACCGTTCAGTTTTCTCACAAACACAGTGAATAATTGCCTGGTTTTCTTCACTTGATGTTAAAGCTTAAATCAATAAATCTGATGACCTGAAAGCAGTCTCTTCCAGTGATGCATTTTAGAATGCTTCTTAAGAACTCAAAGGTCAAGTCTAAAGGAAACTATTTTTATTGGAAGGTGAGATGTTAAACAGGATCTGTGCAGCTGGAAATAAGTGATTCAGATTTGTACTTCATTTGTTTTAAATTCTCCAAAGCTTCAAATCCTATGGGATGTGGACAGACTTTGACATCATTAATTACCTGGCAATGTTTTCAATTTGCTGATCATTTACTACAATTTATCACAGTATTTATTACAATAACATTTACCTCTCTGTCTACTGTGTTCTTGTATTTGCTGTAGTAAATAATAAAAATATATTTTTCTATTGTAGACAAACCACTCTTATCTCAAGTAATGGCATAAATGGACTTGCAGAGTTGAAATCAGAACTCTGCTTATGGTATCTAAATGCCAACCAAAAAGGGGGGAAAAACCCAAATCTCCTCTCCTTCCTCAAGGGAGCAAAACACAAGTGGCCTGCTTGAGGTTTCTTAGGTTGCTTAGGCTGCTATCAAAGTCTCAGACTAGAGACTCATCACAGGAAACAGTGTGGAAAAATGAAATTATTACTGAAATTACAGAATGTAAAAATTTTATTGCCCTAAATATTTACTGACAGCTTTGTATTTTTAACTTTATTTTGAAATTGTCTGCAAATTATGTTTTATCAAATATTGTTTCATTATTAAAATATTCGCACAAGTTTTCACAGATAAGTATAAATTTTAAAGCAAGTCCAAAGTGTCATTCTACCTTTAGTTTTGTTGGAAGAAATGGGCACAACGTTCTCCTAAAACAGAATCCTTTCTTCCATTGCCAGCCAGGACATGACTGGTCATGACTTATTCACTGTTTTGATCATTTTAATGTTTATCCAGGCACTTTGAACCACTGTTTTCGATTGTCTTATTCTTCATTCTCTCTCTGGAGTTATACAAGGTTTGGAGATAATTGTAATTCTGCAGGTGAATTCTGATGATAAATCTTTTGAACAATACCATTTCATTTTATTGGCTCAAATACCGTACTGTGGGTTGTCCTAAGGGTTTGGAAGGTATTTTTGGCACACAGGGATAAAACTGGCAAAAGCCAGGTGTGCCTTTCTTCTTCCTTGCAGTGTCATGGAGGTACAGATTGTGAAGAGGTTGAGGATTTGGAAATGGGCAGTCATTAGTTCAACAGAACCACACATGTTTTAGAAGGAGATGAGCAAACCACAACTGGACTGAAAGGCTTCTGTTCTTAGAGCAGGGGCTATACTGGAATGATGCGGGAAAGAAAATGAAAATAATTCATTCTTACAAGCTTCCTTATAAACACTGATAAAGAAAAAATTTTGAGATGCAGAAAATAGAAGATAAAAATGGTTTTGAATATATTTTTAGTGCCTAGGCATTCTGAGAGAGTCACATTGTGACACGGGCCTGCACGGTGATGCTCATCCATGTTACATAAAGGATGCTTTTATGCTTGTATGGGATGAAGACTCACGTTCCTGTGATTTGTTTAGGGTTTTCTTTGCATGGAAATGTCTTGACAAGCTTGTAGTGTATGTATTTATAATGTAAGCATTGTATGCAGCTTGTGGAATAGATGTCTACAGGAAGTTCTGCTTAGGAGGAGGAGGATTCTAGGTTGCTAAGACTCAGTGGATTGCCAAGCATATCACTGGTTTGAAATGGTTCTTGGATGGCATACATGTATTTTCAGCTACTTTTTTTTTGGCTGTTGTTTAGTTGTGGGGAGTAGTAATTTAAATGTTGTGAAGGGGAATTGCTGTTTTCCTACAGTGCACGAGATAAATATTTTTATTATTTTTTTAATGGAGTTCTGGTTCCAATCCAGTTGTTCTCTCCCTGCAATGGCATCTTGGCACAAGGCAGTCTGCTGTCACACCAATAAATGTCACATAAATGAAGAATGTCAGTAAAAGTGTAGTATGAAACTAATAATTAGTTGTCAAAATTTCAGCTGATTCCCTGTGAATAACTTTTCCCTATTTTTTTTTCCTTTTTCCAGAAATACAAAGAATATGAGAAGGACGTTGCAATAGAAGAAATTGATGGCCTCCAGCTTGTGAAAAAGTTAGCAAAGAATATGGAAGAAATGTTTCATAAGAAGTCTGAAGCTGTACGGGTAAGCAGCAGATCAACCTACTATTTCCTTCTGTGATGTAAAACTAAGTATATAATTTAGGTTTTGCTCTGAAGGCTGTACTAGCAATTGAAGGTGCTGAAGTGGAAATGCTAAAGCATTCAGAAGTATTTTAGGATCAGCATTCAAGAGAATAGATATGAATTATTTATACCTTCAATGGATAAATGTAAGAGAGTGTAACCAGGTTTGGACTACCAATTTCTGATATGAGTTTGTAAGGTATCATTTTTGTGCAGTAAAACATAACTACATATGGTTGAGCATTAAAATGTTAGATTTCAAAATATCCAACCAAAGCAGACTTAATTTCACTGCTCACTCTTACAAAAATAGTATTGCAGGGAAATATCTGAGTTCCATAACTGTCCTTTAATTCAAATCAAGAAAAACAAGCAAAGACTTCAAATGGAACTAAATACAAAATCCCTTTAATTGTGGTAAGTACTACATCACTCTACAAGCAACTTAATAGTGATCCTTAAGTAACTAGACAGCTTTCTGTACACCTGTAAGTTTTTGTGTGTTTGGTTGCTTGGTGTTTTTTTTTTTTTTTAATCTCCATTCTGATCCTCCTTTTGCAGTAGCTTTCATGCCTATTAGATTTATCATAAGAAAAAGAAAAAATTCTGACTTCTATGTTTTACTATATCAAATAGGAGCTCGTTGTAACTTGCAGGTCCTAAGGAATAACTGATCTTCCTGTTGTAGTTTTCATTTTGCATTATTCCTTTCTAGAAATGGAGGTGACTGGCTGGATCAGTAGTTCCTGTTACATCACCTGTATCAGCAAAGTAGCAGGACATTCTGGTGATGCTGTTCACCAGCAGCTACTACTCCATTTCAGCCAGGCTTGTCTGCTCAATTGAGTTGAAGGTATTTGTGTCTCAGAGGCAGAGCTGAAAGCATCACCCGAGGACAGGGATTCCATTTTTGTAACTGTAGACACAATTTCGCCTTCAGTCTTGTATTATTTGTTATGGTGCAAAAGGGAGGAAGGAATTTGGCTACATTTTAGAGGTTGAATTTTCTGGGCTGACAGTGAAGTAAAACATATTTCAGCTTGTAAAACGCAGCGCGCTTGGCAGGGAAGCAGAGAAAGACAATAAACATGGAACCCCGCAATGCTATTTTTACAGTCTGTTTTTCAGAGGAAAAACTACACTTTAATATGTGTGCAACAGCTTCCAGAAGCCTGCAGAATATTGACTCAGGGGGAACTGTTTTCCTTGTTCCTTAGCAGAGAAAACTGCTCCCCTGAGATCATAACAATGTGAAAAAATCATTCTTGAAGCTGCACTTATTTGGAGCAAGAAGTGACCAGCGAGCTGCACACTTGCTGGTGAGGGAATGGAATTCCATGAGTGAGGAGTGTTGGTGGGGAAGAGCAGTTTGTGTCTCAATTAGAGCTTCCTAACAAATGTTTAGAACAGGTGTGGTCTCTTCAAACAGATGGTGTGTTTATCTAAGGAGGAAAAAAACGTAGGATCAATATAGGCCACCATACTCTGAGTAAAAATGGGCCCCAAATTCTGTGAAGTTAAACCATGTGTATAATATTGAATGAATGGATTTTAGTGCTGGAAAAAGTGACTGAAATCCAGAGCCTTCTTTGGAAGGTTTCTATCTTTGGAAAGGAAGCTAAAAGCTTGGTTTGGACAGGGTCACTTCTTTTAAGAAATGATCTGTTCAGTGTACTTTCCAATAGAGCAATTAATTTTTGCATAATTACATAAAGTGGTCCATCTTGATTGCTAGAGCTGTAGTGAGTGACCTGTTATTTTCTGGTAGTAAGTAGTGTTTTGTGTTTTACATCCTGAGAAGTACAAAAACCTCTGGTACAGTACAAGTTTTACATGAGTTTCATCTGTGGTACATCATAACTAATTTTCCCCTCATATCTGAGGGGTGGGGAGATAGGAGTTACAACACTCCTATGGACCTAAGATCTCTGCTCCACTCTGATACTGGATCATCTTGCCTCTAAAATAATACAACTTTGATATAAGCTTTTGATGGAAACTTGTGCAAAAGCACTGAAACATAGAGTTCAGAGTAGTATGTTGGATATGTTGGGGTAAATACTGAATGAAAAGTACCCTACAAGTATCTCTTAGCCCTAAAATGATGTCACCATAGCGAGGGTTCAAATCCAAGGGCTCAGAAAGCATGTTCCACAGTTATCCCAAATTGTAACCCTTCAATACTGATTGTATTTGCTTCATGTAGACATCAATATCCATGGTTTAATCTAAAATACTTTTAAATAAAACACTTTAAGCAATGTACTTCTTTGGGTTCTAGCAGATATAACAATCTGTGACAAATATTCAAAGGCCATAGTATATAAAATGTTTGATTGGTAGAAAAGGCCAAGAATAAAGACCAGGAAATATAGAAATAGGATGGCTTGGAAAGGCCTCAGGTTTTTTGTTTGTTTGTTTTGTTTTGTTTTGCTCTATACTTTCAAACACATTAACTTGCTCAAAGCTACTATCACATTTGAACTCTCTTCTCCCTACTCCCCCTTAATATTCTGGTTGAATTTTTATCTTTCTGTCTCATCGCTTTTCATAGTGATTAGTTGGTTCAGTGTGATTTTTATCATATCCATCCCCTGTTTGAATTACCCTTCAGTATGCAATTATCCTATCACAGAATGTCCTATTTTTATGCTGTCAGATACATAAGATAAATGGAAAACTGAAAGTACTAAACCAATTATATAACCTTTTGTCATCTACTTACTGATGGAAACCCTTGCAAGCAACTTTCCCTCCTGTCCCCAGTGTTCACTATTTACCTCAGGTTTATGTCAGTTCAGGATATTCCTGTTAACCATTTCCTTCCTAATACTGCCCTACTTGATGGAATTTCAGGTAGGCAACTTTTTATTTTATTCTGAGGTAATTGTGACATGAATGAAGTTAAAATCACTGAAGAGCAGCTTTGATTCAGTGTTGCTGATGCTTTGTTTCTATCTGTGAAAAAGGTTGATGTATCTATTTGCTTTTAAGATTATGACACTTGAGTTGGGAAAAATCTTACTGCCCATAAGGTGGCAGACATGGAAGTGTTTGCTGCACTGTTCAGCAGTTGGTTTAATTTTACAGCCAAACACAATCTCTTTGAGAGCCTTGTGTAGTCTGCTGTCACTTGTGGTATTACTGCAGATGCTTTTCCTGGACTTTTAGTGATTTCACTCATAGGAAATGTTCTTGGTCAGTCTTAATGTAAAGTTACCCATGATTTTTAAATAATTTTTGTAAGTTTTATGATACTTCAGTGACTCCACTCATTTGAAACTGAACAGCAATGGAGCACTATGACACAATGCTAAAGTAACAAATGACTATGGCAATAAACTTGATACTGAAAAAGGGATGGAATTAAAATTGTTCATTTGCTGCTTTAACATTTCCTAGTTATTGGCACAATGGAAAAAAATTCCAAGAAGGCTAGAGGGAAGTGAAAATGAAAGCAAAATGAGAGATAAGTAAGTTATTAGGGAATATCCAAAAAGCTATTATTAAAACTTTAGCTGTGCACTTAAGTTTCTATTTTCATTAGTCTTTCTTTGTAAATAAAGAGATCCTATAAAAATGATTGTTGATTTACTGGCAAGATGGCAAATAGAGTGTTAAGGATGATTTTTCTTTAAGGCAACTACCATTGCTGCAATGGAAAATGCAAATAAGGGACTTCTTTTTATTAACTTTTCCTACTGTAGCTACCTGGTGTTCATTGTGAAGCTGATTCTCATTATAACTGTACTGTGAAAAGTAATTGCTATTGTACAGTAATTCAATTTCAGTGCATTCATGCATCAGTAAACCAGTGGGGTTTATCTAGAGAAACCTGGCACTCTAAAGCTTTTTATCATGAAATTCCACATGCAGACAAATGTTCTTCTAAGGAGTAGAATATCAGCATTTACATTTAACAAACATTTGCAATGAAGAGAAATGGATTTTTTTCCACTGGTGATTTTTACACCAGTCTTTAAGATGTTTTCAGATGCTATTAGGAGTATACTGTTCACGCACAGTTAAAATAATGTATGTGTTTGAAACGTTTGTGCTTATTCATATGCATATGTGGTTTGCACATTTGAGGCTGTGGATGTATATACATGAGGGTACAGATTTTTAGACACATGCATTTTGAGGTTTATATGTGCAAGATCAGCAGATGCAATTTACTATTGGTTTTCTGCATATATATGTACATAGGTATGTAAGGAAAGTATTAAACAACATGTACTGCATTCAGATATTTCCAAGCAAATACTGGTAAATTGGTGTCCTGATCAATAAATTAATTTTTATTTAAAATAGATGTTGGTGAGTGCAATATGAACTTGGCTTGGTGAACACAGAGATCATGGCAAGTACTTCAAAGCTGAGAAAGTTCCTAAACATTTTCTTTATTCAGAGCACTACAGAATATTTCCATAGAGAGAGTTTATGAAAGCTCGGTAGAGAATTCATACTGAATATTGTAGTCAATGAGTGTAGCTTTTATTTACAAACTCTCTCCAAGTACTTTTTTCTTGAGTGTACTTGGAATTTAACTAATTTTTAGTGTGTAACTTCGTGGTAAGCTCTTCCCCATTTGAGGCAATAGTGAGGAATATTCCAGGTGAATTTTGAACTGCTTTTTGGAGTCTGTTTTAAATGTACACTGACTTGAATGCCCACTGTGTATTTTATTACATTGCACTTTTATTCTGGTTTTCTGTCACTTTGATCAAGGCTAGACTGGGAATGGCATTCTTAAGAAGAGAAGCAAATAATCGTTCATATTTCATATTCATATAATACAATAGAAATAGAAAGATCTTAAATGTCAAAACTTATTAATTTTCTAGGCTCACTATTTCACAATGTAGAATAAACACTTTTCCATTATCCACTCAGTTCCTTCATTGAGCTAATTTGCATCTGCAGAATTACAAGGAAAATGAATATCAATGTGCACTCTTTAAAACTGTGCTGCTCAATGGGGGCTATGCTGACCTCTGACTTTTTTTTACATAAATATAGTAAGAAAGTTGGTGTTTTTTTACCAGCAGATGGAAATGGAAAAAAAACCCCAAAACCTCAACATTAAGTTTATAAAATTACTGAAGGAAAAATTATAAATGGTTGTGGGTGGAGGGAAATGATGGTGAATCAACCCAGTATTACTATAAATAGTTTTAACTGACAGAGTAAAGGCATAATGAATAAAGGAGAGATGGCTACAGTTGTGTTAATTACTGCTGACAAATTAAAGGTTTTCAGCAATATTTTTGTATTCACATTTAGTATTTTAACCATAATTGTTGCTGGTTAATTTTGGTGTCACTTAAATTTTGCTCATAGTTCTACTGGTCTCCTTTGTGTGTCAGTGACAAATTTCTGTTCTTGAAAGCACTAAGAGCCTTGTTTTTGCTTTTTTGCAAATTAGACTACACTGGAAAAGTGAAAAGATGGTTAGTAATCCACTGACAGTCAGTGGGGGGTATTCAGTAGCATAATACATAACCTTGACAGTCATAGTTTGGAGAATATTTAAAGGCTCAGTAAATATTTTTCTTTATTCAGATTGGACTTGATGGTTGTTTTTGCTGAATGTGTAGAATTTTGGATATTCAACAAATAAAGGATTGGAAAACCTATTCTAGTGCAGGTCAGCTAAATCACATGTTGCTGCTTTGCTTTTTAGTTCTTTGAGTTTCTCAACAGACTTGTGTATTTATAAACAGTTACTGCTAGGAATACTGAAAGGGGAAAACATGTTTACTTTTATTGTAGTGTAGGTGGGCTTCTCTTCTCCTTAACCTTTGTTCCCATCACAGAGCTGTGGTGTGAGAGCTCAGACTGTCCTCAGGTGCTGCTGGTAAACAAGAGAAATGAAAGAAAAAGGTACATCATTATCTCATACCTCTACTATGTGTGCAATGGACTAGATAGGTTTAATTTTTCTGTAAAAAATCTCTGAATCATAGCAGGGGGCCCAAGTGCATTGATTGAATATTTACCTCTTATATGTCCTAAAATCCAGCTGATTCTGCAAAAAGCTGTTCTTTAAATAGATATAGGTGGGAGGGAAGAGGTAAAACCTGGAAAACTCACAGAATGAGAGTGAAAACCTCAAGGGAGATTTTTTAGGGGATGATATGTATTTGTCAAGAATTCCAGGGGGTCATGCACATCACCTGGTATGCACAGTATCCAGGGGCTCCTGTTCCTGGATGCATTACTGCTACACTACTGTGGCTCTGCAAGTGTGGAGCTTTCCTCGTCTTGATGCAGTTTGAAATAAATATCTACAAAAAATAAAGCAACTTGAATCATCTTTGAATTTTGTCTTCTATAAAACTCTGGCACGTTTGTATGCTAAAAGAAAAATAATCCATGGTCTAGTCAGTCTTAGGAAGTTCAGTGAATTCTTTTGGAAGTTCAAATTTAGAAAAAAAGAAGTATTTTAGAAAAAAAAAGTATTCTTAAGATAAAAAGAAGGAAAATAAAGACTTTTAGAGAAAACTTAAAAGCATTCGCTGCTGGAGACAATTATGATGGTCTCATCTTCAGTGCTGAGAAGAGAAGCAAGAAGTATTTAAAGATAGTGCATTCAACTGTAGAACACTTATCTGAAAATACAGACAGAGAGAAAATCCAGCCACTTCACAGATTAGTTCCTGTATTAGACTTCATTGCAAAAGTACATAACGTTCAGTCTTTGCCATCAACATAAAATAGCTTTCCAGACAGCAGGAAGGAAACAGTAAAGTAGTTTTGGAAGAAAAACGTAGGATAAATTAGTCTCATTTATCCTTCTTTCTTATCACTGTTTTAGACTATTAGCATATTTTACGTTAACATTAATTATCTTAACAAAATAGTCATATTGTCCAACTTGCTGTTCAATGTGTGATTTAAACTAGTCACTTCAAACAGTAATGTTTTAATTAAAATTTAATTCCACTTGCACGACTGTCACCTGTTCAATTTTCAATCATAATTCTTATTTCATATTGTAAATATGTATGATTGAATCTATTTTTTTGAATTATAAAAATGAGTACCAGTACGTTTAAGTAATAAAAAAATGATGTTCAGTGTCAGCTCACTTTTAGAGGGTTTATTGATACTTATTTTTAATTGATTATAAATATTCTCCTGAGAAGATGCACTTATAGCTTACTTGCTGTTCATGTAACATCAGCCTGTTTTCTGAAACCTTATGCTCATTCAATTTAATGTTGAGATGATTAAAAAAAGGTATCTTCCTAAAGAGTGCTCAGTTTGGTGTAACTGCATCCGTACAGAGCAGGTTTTCAAGCCACTGCCTCCTTTTTCCATTAAATGAACGATGCCAACCTCCTCTGTTTTATCTGTGGAGCGTGAGGGAGCACCAGGAGCAATAGTGAGGAGGAGCCTGTTAATAGCTTTCTTGGAGGGATTTAATGAATGGTCATTTATCAATATTTTGAGTAGGAGAGAGACTATCACCTCTGTGTGATTCTTCATTTTGAAGTGCTCAGAAGCATTTCAATGAAAAGAGCTGTAAAGAGAATCCATTAGTGTTTAAGAGCGTTAACTCTTCCCTCTGCTCCTGCTGCTTCCAGCAGGTTCTGTGCCAGCTCAGGTGTGTCAGCTTAGCCTGACCTGCCCTGGGAGCACCATTGAGAGAGAAGAGCCTCCTACATAGATAGCTGAGGGCAGATACCCCATTTATCCTCTTCACTCCCACCTTTCTTGAGTTTATTTGACTTCAGTGTAATTAGGTAGGAATATGCCTGCTTAATCTAAAATACTCCCAGCTTAGTTCATTTGTTATGTCTCTAACAGCTGATTACGTATTCCCAACGTGCCCAGCACTGGTCAGCACAGTTCCTTTGTCTCTCACCTTCTGGATTTTTAACACTTACTGGTTCAAAAGTTATTCTGCCTGATCTCATTTTTCTAGTTACTTTTATCTTCTTGTTTGAATAGAATTATACTTTATAGATTTATACAATAAGCCCCCTGTGCTCCTTCTCCTACTTGAACAGTTTCTTTAAGACTGGAAAACGGAGCAGACTGTAGCAGTGTGCTTTTGAAGTGCACAGGCTCTCTAATTGTTCTAGGCAGCTGCTGCTGAGGGTAGGGGTAAAGAAACTCTTCCCAGCTGCATTAAATTTCAGGTGATCACAATTTCTGTTAGAGTAAATCAGGACTTCAAGATTATCACTATTGGTGCTACGTGAAACAGTTTTGGGAGGAAAAAGCAGTGAGATGAGATGTTTCTTTTTTTTTTTTTTCCCCTGGAAAAGCAGGGGTTTATTTTGAGACTGTCTTAACTGAGAATTTAGTTAATGTTCTTGTTTTGGACTGTATTTTAACAGCTGTGTGAAATGCAGCTGCAATAAAACATCAGGTTTGATGGTGCAACTAGAATTTCAAACGTTTAAAACTAACCTTCCTTTTGATAAATACCAAGAAAAAGGCTCAAGTTTTGTTTGTTAGCACTTCTGAATTGTCTTAGCCTGTACTTTGGTGTACTTACTAGTTGGCAATGGCTCTTGAAAAAGAAATCTCTTTTCTGGCTTTCTCAGGTGCTTGCTCCTCTTGGCTTTCTCCTTTACTTTTCCTCCACTGAGCTGTGGCAAAGCTTTGTGTGGCTGTGCAGAGTAGTCTGAGAATTGTAAGACTGAATAATTACCCAGTCCAGAAACCCCCAAACAAAAACCTAAGAGAGGCTTACTTTCCCTTAGAGTAATTAGAATTTTGTTCATTGTGTGATAAAAATACTTACAACAGCAAGGCATAGGAAGGAGATGGGTGATAGGAATGAGTAAGATCATGTGATGGACACTGCTGCTTTTTATTTTCTTGTGGGAGTCACAGTGATGACTTAAAACTATATTGAACCATCTTCCTGTTTGGATGTTTTTTCAGCTCTCTAGTGACTATGCAGCTGTTTAGGGAAATTGTCTTATCACTTGTGTGTAAGTCACTTCAGGTCTGATGTTGTGTGTGTTTCTAGGCTAAATCTATTTTGCTGTTCATGCTGTACTTGGCAGACGAGCATCTCCTCTGTAGGTGAGCAATTGTTTATGTATGGTGACTGCAGAAAGCTGAGCTCTGAGCTCAGACTGTGGGTGTCTGATCAAAAATGTTTCAAATTAGTAACCTGAATCTCTAGAGCTTCAGGAACATATGAACAAGACTTAAACTTTCATTTTCTGAGGGAATAAGGCAAAGTGGCTTACACAGGGCACATATTGATTGATAGATTTGAGGGTTTTGCTAGGCAAAAGGGCAGCATCCCAGGAACAATACAAACCCACTGAAGCCTGAGTCTCATAGTGCTCAAATTCTGATAGTACAAACATTGGAGATCAACCAGCTTTAGGGCTGATAGGAGGGGTGGAAAGAATCTTCCTAAAACAATAGTCTCGCTGGTGATCAACTTTACTGATTGATCAAAATGTGCTTAAAAATAACATGTTCATGGATTTCAAATCACTTCCAAAGATGGACTCTGAATGTGAGGCTTCATGAAAATGTCTAGGTGATGCTTTCCACGTACACAGCCAAAAGCATCTCGATACACTTCTGGTGTAGAATTAGGATTTGTGGCAGGAGCAGCTGAGCCCACAGCCCTGTAAGGCAGCAGCGCTGTGCTCTTGGGCGAGAGCAGGCACAGAGCCTGGCACCTGGGCTTGGGTTTGCTTTTCTGTTTTGAGGTGACACAAAGTTAAAAATTCCTGGGTGGTGGCAGCAGAAGTGTGATTTGTTTTTTTGTGGTATTTTAAGCTTGGAAGGAAGAATATTGTGTAGCTCATGTTCTCTTAAGCACTGTGTCATTTGGCTCTGTCTTTGATGCTTGGCAATAGTAAGAACAAGTGTAGTAATTTATTTCAGGTGGCATCTTGATTTCCATGCCATGTAATTATGCCACATTAACTTTGGTATATATTTTAAAATTAGTTACTCTGAAGGGAACAAACAATAAATTAAAGAGAACACTTTATAACTTATTTTACCATCCACATAAATAGATACAGTTACATATTCTTGGACTAAATGCATTTCTCTGTCATTTAAGCTAACACAGCATATCTTGTATGATTGCTTCTGGCCATGCTGTGCAACTACTCCAGGAGGACAAACTGTTTGAGTAAATCATAACAAAAAAGGTGTTTCATGGAAGAAATAAACAGCTCCAAACTAATACTATAAATTGAAATTTTATTGATTAATCTGTTTTTTTATTAGAAGGTTTAAATTACAGCAATCATTGAGGCACAAAGCACTACAGAAATACTATATTACAGAAAAATCTTGTGCCTGGTATTTTTGATGGGTCATTTCAGAACAATGAAAAATTGCAATGGAAATAGTATATGCAAGCAAAAAGGGGAGAACTGCTCTGTACCTGCGAGTCTTGTTTTACAAAGAAGCTGGAATTGCAGAAGCAAGCTATGCTGCAGCAAAAGGCACGAGCTATGCTGCAGAAAAATGGAGTTAGGCAGCACTGAGAGGTTTCATGTATCTTCACATCACCCTTGCAATATTTATCATAATATTGACTATACACTACAGCCTCCCCAAAAGGGTTACAGGACAACTTTTTATACATCAGAAAAAAAATGGGGGACATCTGAAGTTAATTATTTAATTCTTAAGTATAAGGATAAGACAGTGCTTAAAAGCACTGTAACGGTAAATCTTTGGCACAGGCAGGGAATGTGTTAAAGGAGAACACTGGTAAACATCTTTGTTTGCTAATTTACACCTCAATTTTTCATCAGTGGGGTTTTTGTTTTTGATACCCCTTGGGGCTTGCACAGTGCAGGGATTTTTCATTATATTGAAAAAACTGAGTTTTGTTAGTAAAATCATACTTTTATCACTCATTTCCCATGTCTTGTGGTGAGGTGGTAATATAGCACTTTGTAAATGTGCCAGTAAATTAGTAATTCTTGAGTCATTAATTTTGCATTTACCTTAATTGTGTTACATTTATGGAGTTTTACTTTTTTACACTTGAAAAACGGTGTGATTTTTGAGATGGGTTTAAGAAGACTAAATTATCTTATTTTAGTGTAAATATTTTTGACATATAAAAATGGAAATTTTGCCTTGATTTGTGAATTAAGCAATTTTCATTTAAATGTCACTATGAATCGTTTTAGAAATGGGAATAGTTATTTTCCTTTTCCTTTAGATAATTCCATGCTCATGATCTAGAAATTAAATCACTAACCTCTTGATCTTTATTTTTGATTGAAGTTCAATAAGGGATTGGATAAATTCATAAAAGAGAGTCCAGAGGTGGCTAATTAATATACTAATGGACAACCTTTAAATCAGGAAGCCCATAAAACACTGATTGCCATGAGCTGAAATGGTTTACCAAAAAAAAAAAAACAAAGTCAAAGGCTTAAGTTCTTTTCCCCAGCACACTGCTCAGCACTGCTGGAGGGGGTTTGGAGCTGTCTTATGGCTCTTACATGTTGACATTATATGGTGTGATAACAGATCAGTGCTGGGATCCTGTAAACAACTTGAAGAAGTTATTAGATGAATGCTATGGTTTTGAAAGGAATTGGAGCTTATGATACAGTTATGACACAGTTCTTCCTGTGTTGCTATACTCTTATTTAAAATACGGTATTTTATTTGAAAAAGTGCTACGTGTTATGGCTTTTGTCTTCTCATTCATCACCTGGTTTTCTGAGCTCAAATCTGTGTGATATAGTGTCAGACACAACTGGCTGATGAACCTTCAGCTTTTACTTTGCTACCCAGAGCAAGAAGTGAACCACACAGAGGGCACTGGCCGGGCTGCTTTTTGCAAACCCAGAGCAATGTGCAGGAGAAAATCAGGGTATTGCATGACAAAAGTAAAAGAAAAGTTCCTCAGAACTAAATCAACACAACCCTAAAATATAAAAAAATAAAAAAACAGAGAGATGCCTTGGGTTTGAAATAGTCTGAGATCTTCGTGGGTTTTTTTCTGTCTTCTCTTAGGTTGTTGAAACTCAGCTTTGTTACACATGAATGTTGATGAATGTGAGCAGATGGAAAAGAGATATATTTTACTGTAATACTAATCAAATATTGTTCACCTCTTTCAATCAGATTTACATCTCTGTGAGAATACAGACCATATCCTACATTCTGTCCCTGGCTGCAGGTGACAGTTTTGAACTTTTCCCCAGTACCCCGTTCTCTATTCGAGGACACGATTAACTGGCAGAAATACATTTTATTACTCCATTTCTCTCCTGATGACTATAATGCAATATATCAAATAAACACTTCTGAGAATTGTCTGCCATTTTTCATGGCTAAGGAGATGACCTGCGTGGCTGGGAAGCTGTAGCAATGGAGATTAGTTAATTATTTTAGGCAATTCCAAGTGACAGTCTGCACCAAAGGGATTATCAGTGCCTTGATAGACTTCTTGAAGCCAGAAGCTATTGTGAAGCCAGAAGCTATTGTAACTCTTGGTTTTAGAGTTTCATTGAAATTATTTAATTACCTTGGTTCTTCTTTTTTTTTTTTCTTTAAGTACATGTTCTCATTAAAAAAATAATATAAAATTCCTGGTCATTCTTTTGTGTCTTTTGTACTGAACTCTGAGGTAATTAATTTGCTTGTTCCATGCTATATCAATACTGTCTGACACTTTCCTTCCCATATCCTCTGTGGTCTGGCTGCCACCCTGCCAATGTTTGCTAGTTTTTTGAAGAATTTCTCCTGCTTTTCTAATATTTTATTGGATGCTTTAATTTTTGACTGCTTCTTGATTGTCTTCCTTTGTCATGTTCAGTCCTCTGTAAATTATTTTTCTGTAATCATGCTTAAGTCTACTTTATTTGCACTGCTGGGTTGCTCATCATGTGATGCTTCATGTTACATTCCAGGCTGTTTACCTACTGCCTTGCTCCATAGATAATTTCAAACTATAATGATGTTTTTTTCCTTTCTCCCATAATTCAACAAATTATTTATCTTTGCCATTGTAAACCTAATGAGATCAGCATTGACCTGATTTCATCTTTCAGCTGTCCATTTATGAATATGACATATCTTATTAGACTTATGTGTTCATTGGGAGCAGATAAGGAAAACACAAAGCGTTTATTTTGTGATTACCCTGAGGCGAAATTCCAGGAATAATTTTCATTTCTCTTGTCTCTTTGCTAAAGAACCAATGGCTGTAAGCCCTTATGGTGCTCATTGCTGTCAGTGCATGAGCTTGCAGGACAAACTGGAACTTTGCAGCTGTCAATAGCAATGAAAAAGTCACAAAACACATTTTGTGTATAAATAGGGTATTTATTTTGAAGTTAAAGGTTTGAAAAGAAGGTTTCTACCCTTTCAGAATGCATGAAATGATGATTGAAGCGACACCAGTTAAGATAATGGATTGGATTGTAGCTGAAGCTACTTGGATTTTCAGTATTTCTTGTACAAAATGCTCAAATGAAGGCATAGTAGTTTGGTTTAGTTTGTTAGAATTAGCTTTTATATTCAGTCTATCCCTTAAGACAGCCACCGTTGAATTTGCAATGGTTCCAGCCACTCTTCGTGTTTAGAACCAAGTTACTTTAACTTCTTTTTGCACTCTGGGTTTATTAATACCCATTTTAAACATCTGTTACTTAACAGTTGTGCTACCACATGTCTGAAAAGTTTTGGTGCAACAGGTCACTTCTCGTGAAGAAAGGTTGTGTTGTAGGAACTGCAGGAAGAATAGGGGAATTTATTAGAATATCTTATAAGATTAATTTGCTGATGACTGGATTTGAGGTCGGTTTTTGTCATGAAGGTGTAATCCAGAATGAGTTTTGCAAGACTCATCTTTCTGTTTATGTATGGAATGGGAAAGTGAAACGGGTGAAACCATGTAGTTGTGTCAGCATGCTCCCTGCTGATAGACTCAGGTGATGGCACAGAAAAGAATGTGGTTTTACTATAATACCAACAGAGAAATAGAGTGTACTTTAAAAATGTTTAACAAATAAAGTAATAAACCCCAATGACTTTTATATTACATGTTCTTAAAACATTTTTATGTTACATATTTGGACAATCTGTGAGCATACGTGTTTTTACTGATAGTATCTAAGAGTGCATGGCAGGTAGAGGAGAAACATTATCTCCTGTAATTGCAAAATCATTAAAGTCCAGCTGTTCCTGCTGAGGATTCCCTAAGTTAAAGGCATGTAGGATGTTGTCAACACAAACTCTAGGTTTTCTTAATGACACAACTACAATATTTCATCTAAAATGGCAGAGCTAAGTCAAGCTTAGAAGCCTCTCATATATTATGCATGAATGAATGAAGCCTTAAATAGCTTCATTCCACAGCAGGGATGGTGAGAACTGTGGTATAACGTAGTGCTTCCTGTCACAGGGACAACTGATCTTACATTGTGCTGATTATGTTGTAGAGCAGGACTCAGGAGGATGTGCAACATTTAAGGTGTAAATATGATGTTCCAGAATTCAGATAAAGACAAGAAATTTATAAGCAGCCATAAACATAGTGCATTTCTTCCAGGAGAATTTGGTGCCAGTCCTGTGGCAGAAGCTCCACTGGCATATCCATGCATTTGTTCTCTGCTCATACAAGATAAGTCCATGCTGGTCACAGAAATCTTACAGGGCTGGAACCCTTGTGGGTGCCGATGTTGATGGTATACTTGATTTCTGGTTAATTTTCATTTGTTGGATTAAAAGTCTTCCAAGGCAGTTAAAAAGCAAGATAAACCTGCAGACACTCACTGATTGGGATCCTGCAAAAGCTGGTTTAAAGCTCTGGTGTAGAAAACCTTGTGATGTCATATATAAAAACTATTCATATTAAAAAAACCCTAAAAAAAAAGCTTTTTAAATTTAAATAATGGAAAATGTTTTTTTGTTTTATCATTGCTGCTAGTATAAAGGAAAACTTCTCAGACAGGTTTTCCATGTGGTCTATAGAAGGTGATAAGAACAATTTGATTTCATAACCTCCTTAATCCTCTGCATTCAGTCTGTCACAGCTAACATATTGACTGAGTAATCCTCATTGCAATATGGACACTTGTCCAGACAGAAATTATTAGCACCACCAACTGATTTAGCAGAGGACTTGGACCAGCCTGCAACTGTAACTTTGAATTATTGCTAATGGGACTGAATTTAAGAAAGTGTTTTGGAGAAGAAATGTCTTCATTATCTGTTATAAATGTCTGTTATTTGGTTCCCCTTATTTGTCTTACAAAGCACTAATGCTTTAAAAAGTGAAATGAGCAAGTGGTGTGGTGATTGTTACTCCAGAAATTAATTGCACTGCAATCTGAAGTGGGCTGAACATCTGACTTCAGTCTAAAGTAAAAGAACATAAAATTTTATCCTGGATGAAATTTCAATTAGTCTGGTTTCAGTATTGGTTTCTTACAATTCTTCCTGGGAGACAAGCAAGTATAACCCACTGGCATGTAAACAGCCCATAAAATTTAATTAAAATACAATGTTATTAATATAATTTTTGAGATAAGATTTCTTTTTGCTGTTAATATTTTATTTCCATTTTTCCTTTAAAAACTCAGTATTCCTTCCTGTATAATTCTTTCTTTTGAAAATCCAGCCTTCCTTTTTCTAGTAGTATTTTCTCATGCTATTTATTTATGAAAAGTTGAGAATAGAAAGATTAATCATGACTTGTATTCTTTTCTCTGGGTGTAGTAGTGTTAGGTAACTGGTTTGGTCTTCTGGTATTGCATCACATAGGACTTAGATGTGCACATAATTTTTTTTTTGGTGCAGTATTCAAAACTTTAAAGTAACTAGGAAAAGGAATCATTCTTCACACTCGAATAAATAAAGAAAAATCTAACTAAACACTGTTAATTTACAATGTTGTATTTCATTTGCCTACTCTCACTAGCTCCCAATATATTTTCAAATGTTTTACATGTTATCGCATTTGTGGTTAAAAGCTGTGAAATTGTTCCCTTTTCCCTTTCTTTCTTTGGGGAATTTGAGTACTCTGAGCCAAAATTAGTGTTTAGGTCATTACAAAGACACTGCTGATATTGTATTTCATACTTAATGAATCTTTATTGGCATCTGGGTCTAACCTTGACTCTGCTTAGTGAATCATAACTTGGCAGTCTCTGAGTAGGTGCTCCATTGTCCTATCAAATTCCAGCAGAGATAATTTGGCCATTCCCTGCAATTTCATAATAAGATGCAGTTTTGCAATTCCTGAAATCATAATAAAAATAAAATAATAATAATAATTGCAAAATAAAAGTTACATTGGATTTAAACTTTGTAAACTTGATATGATCTTATTGTTAGTAAAGGTGATGTTCTCAGCTTTCATAATGTCCTTAATTGTTTTAAAACCACACTTCTCCATTTCTTTATCCTTAAAGATCTCAAGGCTTGGCGTGAACTTCAGAGTTTTCAATCTGTGCAACTTTTTAGGAGAAGAGAATAGAGAAATGACATTTTTATTTCATAAGATGTAAGGTGTAATAAGTTAAAATGTACCCTATGTGTGTCAACTGAAAAGGAACTCATTTCCATGTTTTAACTTTCAGTATCGTAAGGCAGAGCTGGAGAGCTCCCCAGCCCCTTTATGGGGCGTGGGAAGCCCTTTCAGTGCTTCAGCTGTGTTAGACAGTGCTCTCTCCTGTAGCTTCTTCTCCTTCTTGCCCGGTAGTGCTGGATGGCACTTTGAATATTTCTGTTCTAATTCCTTTTCATGCCAAAATAGGTAGCACAGTAGAGAAAAAAACCTATTTGATTTGAAAAATGCTGAGATTCTGAGTTGACAGATAATAGAAAGCTTGATATGTTTTTTTAGAAGTGAAAATACTGGGAAATTCTCATTTTCATTTAAGTAGAAACTCAGGGAAGACATTTCAAATCCTAGAACATAGATGATTATTTTTTATAAAAAAATATGTGTGTTTCTAGTAACTGAGTGCAGATGGTATTGTGTTGGAGCAAATGGCATCGTGATGCAAAAGTGAGGGAAGAGAAAATATCATGAGCTTTCCATTGGTGGTGACCAAGGTCTTATGGTCCAGGCAAGTGCTGCAGCAAGGGCAGCCACTGGCTCAGGTGTTCAACCTTCAGGCTTCTTCAGGTCAGGTTTGATACCTCAAAGCCTCACTCAGGATTTGGTAGCTGTGTTCAGGTTTGTGCTGAGGCTTTTCACCTCGTGCTTTTTGGTGTGCTAAAGGCCTCCGTGAACTCTCTAATTTCCCTGGAAGCTGTTTGCCAGTATCCTAATTCACAGTGCAGCTGCAGCTTCAGCAACATGAGGTTCAGGTCTTAGGAAGTCAATGATGAACTTAAAGAATTTGGAGAAGGGAAGCAAAGGCAACTGCAGGTGTGAATGACTTTATCGCACATGGATTATATACGTGTGGGATCCTTCATTCCTGAAAGAAAGAGAATGGAGGGGTGGGGTGTGAAAACAAGTCAGTAGCATCATAAATGGTGGGGAGAACTGGAGTGCCAGCAGCTGCTCTGTTTTCCAGAGCAATGCCTTAATGGGGTTACTCAGTTCTTGTGAAGTCCCAGAGCTGCAGACTGGAAGCTTGGCACGGTACTCCTGGGGCATTATTATATCCACTTAGATTGTTATTTCGTGCTTCCCTGGATTTCTTCTTTTGGCCATCTCTGACACTGAATACTGGTCTCCATGCCCTTAGAGCACATACCTGCTCTCAAGTGTAGGAAGGCAGCTATAGCCCAGCTCTGGAGTGGCTGCAGCTTGAAGAGGTCAGACTCAGCAGCTTGCTAGCAAGGAGATAGATTCCTATGTAGAAAGCTAAGTAAACTAAATTGAAGTAAGAAAAATTCAGTGCTGAAAAATTTCTGTTTCAGGGAAGGTGTTTTTCAATGTCAGTTCAAATCTAGAATCCATAACACCCAAATATGAGTATATGAATGCAGTTACCCAGAGCTTTGGCTGAGAGTCCAATGGTTTGCTATTATGTGCTCAGAGGTCTTGCTCACCTGTACTAGAAATGCCATTCTCTTCTTGCACACACACACACACACAAAACATGACAAGTTTTTAATCTAGTTAATTTTTGACAAAAGTCAGCTTTGTGTTTTTTGTTTCTATTTTAAATCAAACTCTGGTTTTAAACCTGAGGGCAATTTAATTTTCTTTATTTTTGATGTATGTGCAGCTCTTGTACTGATGGTTATGAGGGTTCATAAAGGACCTTTTTTTTGCCCTCAGAAACTTGCCTTTGGCAAGAGATACTGTTGCAAAGTGGTCCCCAAGCAGTGTTTTGGATCTCTTTCTCATTTTAGCAATTAATCTGACTTTTGCCATAGGGCATACATAGTATTTCTGCTCTGTGGATGTTCCTTACAATTCGGAATATGTCGTGATAGGTACCGTGTGATATAGGAGGAAAATGCTGAGAGCAAAGGATTTTGTGGGACTCAGGTGAAATGTGGAATACTGCAATCAAGAGAATATTTAAATGTCTCACTTAAACTGTCAGGCCAAGTAGATATGTAGTGAATACATATGTTCTGAGAATATCAAATCTGCTCATGTGCTACCTTCAAAGAGATACTTTAAAATAGGAATTGCAGCTGAAATTAATTCTGTATGGCACTTTCTACATCTTCTGGAATTGGCATCACATTTGCCTCGGAACAAGACAAAAACTAAGCAGAAATAGAGAGAGCTTCTGGAAATGGTAAAACTCTCACTGGAATTGTGGAACAGCAAAACTAGTAATAAGATTTGGTATATCCTTTAATTTTAATACTTCTGTCTACTCTATCTGGAAATCACTTAATTAAAAAAGAAAGAAAGGAATTCCACGAAGGCATTTATTAATTTTGGGGTAAGCTGTGTGAAATCTGTTAGTGTGAGTTCACCATATCCCTGAGATTCATTTTCTTTGGATTTGAAAATAAACCTTAAACCTTGAGGATGAAGTGCCACCCTGGCTCATTTCATTACTTCCAGCAGATAATAAACCAGCCAAAATTAGCATTTCCCCCACAGCTGTGCTGCTTTCCCCAGGTAGCTGCCTGCTGTGGAGAGAGGCTTGTGAGCAGTGGTCTCTCCCATCCCTGTAGCTCTCCTCTGGTTGATCTCAGCCCTCTTGTACCCTGGAGGGATCTGTGGATCTTTGGGCTCACTCTTTAGCCAGTTCCTGATAATTCCATGAATGCAACTACAGAAGATGTACCTGGGATATTAATCTTCTTGCATTTTAATAAGCAGGGCATACTATTCCTCAACCTTCCCCCTCCACAGTGCACTTTCTCTGCTGCCTGAAGGAGCAGCTTGTTTGAGTTTGTTTTCTTCTCTCTGCAGCCAGGCTGTAGACACTGAGCTCTGTGATTTTTCTCTTGGACTGAAGGACAGAATTGATTGGCTTTGAAGTTTCCAAACCTGTATTTCTGAAGAGATTTTCAATGACTGACTGAGAAAGGGAGACTGTGGAAGCCAAATCACTCTGGAACCAGGGCAGCACTGGCTGGATCATACACCTGCTCTAAATTCCTCCGTTAGCACTCGATGTGAAATTGAAATTGGAATGATTTCCATATCTCTGATGGAACTGGCTCCTCTCAGTGCTGTTAAAGCATCTGTGCAGATGATGATTTTATCCTGGTAGCTCACAGAAAGTACTCTGAAATCTGTAAGTATTTATTTGCTTATTACCTCCTTAGGGAACCCAAATGAATGAAGTAACCCCAGCAGCACTGAATTCTCCAGAAAGACTCAGCAGCAGTTTGTGTACTCAGACAGCACGTGCTGACTCCTGTGCCAGTAACTTCACAGCCCTGGTGATACAGAGCTGTTTGCTACGTGTCAGGCAAATTCCTTCACTTTAACCCTGTGTAAATTTGAAACTTGTAAAAACTGAAGATTTGAAATAATTTTTGAGGGAGTGATACTACCCTTGGCTTTCTTGAGTGGACTCTTAATCAATAGGCAATCTGAATAATGGGAAGGAACTCATTCTCTTGATCCCAGGGCTGGGAGAGTCTGATGGTGTTTTAGAAGTCTGGTGTTCCCAAACTCCTGAATCCTGATTTGCCAAAGGATGAGTTTGAGCTTCTTGAATGAATGTGTATTGTAACTGATACTGACCACTTTCTACTTGCCTTCTAAACTCCTGGGATGGAGAAATCTGGATTCTGACAGATACAGTTGCCGAGATCCCTGACTAAATTTCACACTTGGGACTCTGGGAAAATCAGCTTTCAAATTGCTGGTGGAGATTTGCAGATGGATGTGAGTAAATACGACATTCCACTGTGAAGAGTCTCATTAGTGGCTTCATTTCTGTGGTGTAGTGGACCATTCCCCAGTAAAAACCTGTGGGAGGTAGGTTTACCTTCCACAGGAGCAAAATGAACTCTAACAGGAATACATGGCCAATAGCCATGTTCCTTTTGACCACTCCAAATACAAAGCACATTCCTTTGTTCTTGCTCTCTCCACTGTATACAGTATTAATATGTAGGATAAAAAAGCACATGAATGACTGAAAAGTAACAGCTAAAAAGCAACACCAATCAACATTACAGAAATTAAAAAGAAACAGTGCTCCTGTATCATCTTTTGGGACAAGGAGGAAGGGCTTATTTGTGACAAGTGGGAGGTTAGTGTGCTGCTGGTGTTTAACATGCTGACACTCTGCACAGCGTCAGGGGTAGTATAATATCCTGATTCAGGTCTGGGATGTGTCAATTTGAGCCTATTCATATTGACAAGCAAGCTAGCTTGCTACTCATTAACATCCCTTGTATGTTGTTTTTTTTAAAGACAGATTGGTGTAAGATTCTCATTCTTGAAGTTGTTCAAAAATCTGTGCTGTAATAATATTAATACATGGCTTGAAAACACAAGGTTCCTCTGCATTTGAGTTTCTAGAGTGAAGCATTTTAAAACAGTTGCCTTACAATTATGTTCAAAGACAAAGTAGACTGAATAAAGTGTTCTTTCTGGTTGCAAAATGTGAAGTGATGTGAGGAGTGTGTGGTGTTTTATAATGTAAATATGGTAATAGATGCAGGTTGATTGGAAATGTCTCTGATATTTGATTTGTCTTTGAGATGAAAGAATTTCACAATTTGTAATGTTTTAGACAATATTAATTGTAGTGGAAGAAATGTGTGTAAAATCTGTTAAATGAGCTGAAAACTAAATGACTTCAAGCTACTTTGGGGATGTAAATAGTTAGACATCTCGGCAGAGCAAAACACATAATTTTTCAAGGTTTGATCTTTATACATAAACAGTATTTGAATATAGCAATTTTCATATAGAACTCAAGAATGTAATACTGCAACATAAGGTGGCTGAACAACTGTTTTTGTGCAGTATTACCAGTATGTCTGCAGCAAACAATTAGCTGTCTTACATTGCTAAGGTCTCTTTTTTATCCTTATAACTGTTGAACATGAAACAAAATACTATTCGTTTCAAAGCAGTTATACTTCCAAATAATTTTAGCTCTAGATTTGTAAAACTCAAAAGAGAAATGAAATTTAAAAAAAAAACAACAAACAAAAAAACAACAAAACCCTGAGGTTTATTTCTTAATTTCTGAGGCTGAGTAATGCGATGCAAAAAGAGTGACCTTGCACTGTGTGTTCCAGGGAAGGTGACTGTGCTGCCAAGGTTGTTAGAGAATTATGCATTTCACCTTTAAAGTGTTATCTGTCATTGCCACCATGGCTTATCATTAGCATATCCTTTGATACTTCCATGGCATCAGGAAAAACATAAACATAAACCAAAGTAAAGATGGGACTCATAAACAAAACAATATTGTTACAATGTTGGCTCACTTACTGTGGTAAATTTTTCTTTAGTTTTTCTGCAGTCTTTTGAAATGGAGATAAAATTATTTTAAGAACAATGCAAACTTGTATCACAATGTAAATGATTTGGGGAACTAGCCCAAGCCAGTATAGCCTGCAAAAATGAAAGTGTTATCTGTGAAACTGCTTGTAAGGGTGGGACTGAAAGTGGTCAGAATTATAATGTTGGGACTTTCTATTAGGTTCTAACCTAGCTATCTTCCTCAAAATCCTTATGGAAAATGGGTTTGTTGCATTGATTCAGAAGTAGGTTTAAAGACAAGGTGGTTTAAAGCCTGGTGAAATACTATGGGACAATAACTTTCTTACTCTGGAGGTCATCCTCTCTGTGTGATGCTGGAATAAACAGGGCAGAGCTGGAGTTGCAGTTTTTCCTGACTCTTTTTTGCAGAAGTTAAAAGTTAATATATAAACATGTGCAAAAAAAAAGTAAAATTAAGACATTATACTATTCTTCCATGTACCTTATTTCATCAGATAGTTAAGAGTGATGGTGTTCAGTGCAACCTTTATATCAAAATGAGATCTGAATTAATCTATTAATACCCATGTTATACCCATGGCAGTGCTACATTGTGGTATTTACTAGTACTGTACTATTTTACTACTTTGTAAGAGCTTATCCTTTGTTGTTTTGCTGTTTCTGTTAATGAGGAACTGAAATATTTTCCCATATATATCAGTGGAGATCCCTGGGTGTCAGTGGAAATCCCTACAGAGTGTCTGAAGAAAAAAGCAATATCTGAACTTTCAAAAACTGAGGATTTAATTGCCATTTACACGGTCTGTTACACATTTGTATAATAAAATTGACCTTGCAAGTTTTATTAGTGTATGACTTAGCCATCATTCATACTTCTTAAAGATTCATGGGAAACGTTTTACACATTTTTATTTGAATATCGTTTGGCAAACAGTTCAAACACCTACTGGGAAAAAAAAGGGATTTAAATAACTTGAGAATCAGACTAAGCAGGATGTGCAAACCCTTCCAAGTCCCCAAAATCCCAAAACAACAACAAAAATCTACCCCCCCCCAAAAAAATCTCTCCCTAAATTCAACACCAAAAGAAATTTAGAGTTGAGCCTACCAAGATAATGATACTGTTCTAAGCCCAGCCTTTATACCCGAGTTCTAAAAAATGTTTCTTTATTTCCTCAGTCAGTTGAAAACTATCCAGGTGAGGATATTACAGACATAAAGCCTGACCACCAGGACATGATCTTAAAAAGACTGTAAAAGGCACATTCTGCAGCACGTGGTGCAATACATGCAGTGGGAACATGGCAGTCCCCATATGGAAGTCCTGCTGACAGAAGCAAAATAGTTTTTAAGCAGCATGTACTGTTATACTGCTCCAAAGAGCTGTGAATTGTGTGGTGTGGAAGCCTGGAAGCCTGTACCATATCCCTCTTCCATCTGTGCAGGATGGCTGTGGTGCCAGACAGGTAGTAGGCTCTGCTGTGCTCTGCTGTGCTTTGCTACCCTTCATCTGCTTTCATGGCTCCCACTAGTAAAAGCAGAATTTTGTACTGCTGAAATTCAGTGAAATCCATGAAATTCCATATGGCAGGAGGTTAGTCACTTGTTTTCAATATAGCTACTCTTTGAAGGGGGTGAGCTTTTAATTGTGAAGATATTTAGGTTCTTAATATCAGAAGTAAAGTACTGTTCAAGTTCCCAGTTTTAATAGATTATGTGTGTTAGATATAATCAAAAAGAAGAGCAGCACCACCGCCAAAAACAAAACAAAAAACCTCCCCAATGTTTGTAGAAGATATAGATATCTTTAACATGCTGGTGTAATGTAACGGATTTTCAAAAGAGCATTTGAAGCTCAAATTTCAAAATTCTATTCTCCAACATAGGACTAATTTTCTGTGAAGTGAAAGGATTATTTCTGTTAATTTTTTTAAACTGAAATACAGCATATATCTCTTTTTTATGTTTGAAAATTTCTCCCAAACTCAAACCAACCAAATAGCCATATAAAGACTTCCTTTCCCACTCTTGGTATTGATAATTCAGTGCGAAGATTACTCACACCTGGTGCTTTTGTTACTCCTCAGTATTCTGATTGCCTCTTGAAGCTCTTCACAATTTCATTCTTCTTCAAATGGCTCAGCTGTCTGGAAAAAGGCCGATTGCTTTTGTGAATTTCAGCACTGAGAAACTCAGTAAAATACTCTTTTGATCTTTCTGTAATTGCATTTGTTTTAACAAAAATATATCTGCATTTCTGTGTTCATTCTTTAACTTTGATTTCTTTGCGTACTGAAGTTGCAAATTAATCTTGCTCTTTTAGTATTAACTTAGTTCATCTCAGCTGTTCTGTGCAAGTTCTGGGTTTTACATTATCTGATGAAAACAAAAACTTGGATGGCTGGGGTTTTTTTCCCACACTGCTGACTTACAAACTTTGACAAGTTTTCTCAGGCCCTCTGTTGTCCTGTTTTGGCCCTTCCTTTGTACTCTGTATTACTTATCACTTTTGAACCTCTCAGCATATTTCATACACATGGATTGGTCCATTGGAACCTCTATGGACTCTTCTGAAGTCTCAAACCGTTTCTGCATTATTCCTCAAGAACTTCTGTCCATGTTTATGTTGCCTGTAAAGGAGAATTTAATCTGTGTGCTTTTGCATTTCTGAGATGGAATGCAAACATTCCATACCTTCTGTTAATTTATTTACTTCAATAATTCTCTTGCCTTGCTCTGTCACATGGTAGTTGTGAGTTAGGCTGCTCACCTGAATCTCTTTTGGTCCCAGATAATAAGATTTTGGGATTTTCTTTGTCACTAAGCCTGAACACTCAAAGCACCACATGAAAAATCTTTTGTTTCCAAGGTCAAGCAGTGAAAAAGTAGAAAATACTAGAGTTAAGGTTGCCAATAGATTATTTATATTATGATACCATTTTCAATAAGTTAATAATTTGTCTTTAGGTCTTCTGACCCATTGTGTAGAGCAGACCTACTCAAAGGTTAAATCAGTACTGCTGGGAAAGAAAATTGTGCATAAAAGAATTCATGTGTGCCTTCCTTCATATTTTTATTTTTTAAACAAATGAGTTTTCTCCTGTAATATTGCACTTTGTGTGCCAGGGCTATCTACTTGTAGTGTCCTCCAGGAAAAAAACTCTAGCTCTGATTTCTCTGATTCTCTGCTAAGAAACCTTGTATACAGCAGTTCTAAAGGTAGGATTTTTTTCAGATTGTCTTCAGTTGAACCCAGTTTTTTGTTCTGTGGTTCACTGGATATAAGATGCTAAAATAATATAATAAAAATGTTCACTAGAACAGTATAATTGACATAACAGGCTTTTTTGTTACAGATTATTGCCAAAAGGTGGCAGTCTTTGTCCCCAAAATTCTGTGCTATCTAGGAAACGTTACGTATGGCAAACATAATTTATTCCTAGCTACACCTGATAATAAAAATTACTTTTTAAGTAGACATAGAGGGTAAAACCCCCCTATATTTGAAAGTTTAAGGGTGACATGGCTATAGTTATATTTTATTTTGACAGTGGAATTTTAAATAACAAGCCTTGGAGGACAGCAGTGATGGGGAAAGAGCACTTCACAAGTAGACTGTTAATGAGCAAGACCTACTTAGGTTTCAGATTTGGTTAGTGCCTTAAGCACTTCAGGTTTTGGAGATGCTGCAAGGATCTAAGGCATTAGATCAGTAGGTTGCTATGTTCATCAATCAACACGATGAAATGCATAGAAATAATCCACTTACATAAAAATTCATGGTGCAGTTGTTGATTTTTCTTTCCAAGTGTTCTGGTAGATCCCAGCTAAGTGCAGATAATTTTCTTACAGATTAGTCTGAAAAAAAAAAAGATGATAAATGATAGCCTTGCTAAAGATGTGCAAAAATTTGGCTATATGTTTTGTGTTTTACATAGTAGTTCTTTTGGTTTTGTTGTTGTGATTTTGGTTTCTTTTTACATAATGAGAGAGGGTATCAGGCAAAAAGATTTTATTCATTTTACAAAGACTGCAACTTTGCTGTCGTATTTAATCACTTCATATCTATACAGACATTTAAAAATCTGTGATACTATATTAAATCATTGAATAGAAAGTAACAAAAAAATTTACGAGAAACTATTATTGTCTTTATGGTTCCAGGTAAAACTTGCATCCTGATTTTGAGTTTAGGGAGTGCTGTCACATACAACCGCACACACCACATTGGGGTAGCAGTCACAGCTGAGGGCACATATTTACATCTGTGGCTGCCTTTTCCAGGCCCCATCCAGCTCTGTTGTCCTTCCCCCACTGGTACATCAAATCCTGCTGCTTCCAGGTTGCAGTGACTGAGGGTGGGCTTTGAATGCAGAAAGCTGTGCCTTTAAGAACTCCTAAAGAAAGAGCAAAACTTGGAAAAATCCTCTGCATTCAGGTATGTTTTATTGGAATCTCCTCACAGAGTATAATGCTGAAAAGGTGCCTGTCTGCTCAGACTGTGTGGAGAGGATGGGCTTTTTGGTCGGGTTCTGTCAGACCTGTACTAATGCAAAGGCTTCTTCTAGTTAGTTCAGGATGCATCTGAGTAGTCCAGAAAACATGGGAAAGTTAGTAATATGCTAACATTTATTATGTTATTGAGTTAAAAGTGAGGAAAACTAAGACATTTTAGGAGAACTTGCCAGTGTAATAGTTTGAATTCAAAAGTGTGCTTGTAAGCAATTAAAGAATGTACAGAACCATGGATAGAAGAGAGTGAGCTGCAATTTCTTTTATAAATACCTGTGGTTTTTATATACGTGCTATACCTCTATACTCTCTCTATAATTATCTGAATCTTCCTCCTAAGGTTTTTCAGTCAATTGTTATTTCAGATCTTCTGCCAATAGTTTTCAGCAGAACACTGAGAAATTTTCAAATGCAAGAATCCATTGCTCTGTCTTTTTAAAATTTTTATTACTTTTTATTGGCACTTACATTATTGAGGTCTTATATCATTTATATGAATTGTGTCACATAACAGAAATAGAAAAATTCAGTTGGTAAGAACTCATTCTGAACCATTTAAGTGTTACATGGAAGTGTTCTCCATTTCAATTTGTTCTTTATTTTTTCAAGGGCCTATGATGAAAGCCTCATTACTGAGTGTGTTTGACTCATCTTTGTATCCTGGTATAATGAAAATAATAATTATAATGGTTTTGTCATAGAAAATATATTTAATTTCATCTTCTTTTGAGTAGAATCACAGAATGGTTTGGGTTGGAAGGGACATAAAGGTCATTGAGTTCTAACCCCCCTACTATGGGCCGGAATACCTTCCACTATCCCAGGTTGCTCCAAGCCCTGTCCAACCTGGCCTTGAACACTTCCAGGGATGGAGCAGCCACAGCTTCTCTGGGCAATCTGTGCCAGGGCCTCACCACCCTCACAGGGAAGAATTTCTTCATAACATCTAATCTAAATCTGCTCTCTTTCAGTTTAATGCTATTATCCCTTGTCCTACCACTACATGTCCTTGTAAAAAATTCCTTCTCCAACTCTCTATAGCCCCTTTAAGTACTTTAGTGTTATGTATTTTTCATGACAGATATTGCAAATCACTTTATTCCGTTTATTACTCTGGAATGAGTTGTAACTGCTGAAAGGTCATGAAGGACTCTATTTAAAAGCCAAATCTAATACATAAGTCTTTAAGAGAGATTGTCCAACAGATTTAATAACCAATAGATGGCAAATTTTACAATCTAACATTACACAAATACATCAGGTCTATCAAACTCCTTTCAGTGGCATCAGGGGGTTTCACAAGGTAAGGTCTAAGGCTGGCCTTGTGTCTCCTGCTGTCACCCCCCAAACCCTGGACTGGAGGAACTCTGACCCATTCCATCCCTGGCTTTGGCTGTGCTGTTGCCAGTGCCAAGTACGGATTTATTGCAGTGTACAAAGTCGAGGTGTTCACAGAGTCTTCAGCCTGCAAAGTGTAGGCATCATCAGGGAATAAGGATTTAATAAGTGGGAAAGCTACCTCCATGTGGGACCAGAGAGCTGACTTAGATCTTTCTGTTCTCCTTTGCATCTGTTATTTTTGTGATTCTTTTACACTAGTTGTGTGGGTTTTAGATTGGACAGAGAAGGTGAGGAGCATCAGCAGCTACAGATCTTTAGGGCTTCATGGTTTGTTCATGGAAAAGGAGTATTTTGCACACGTTTCTCAGGAGCAGAGTTGAGCTAAAACTCAGAGCAGAGCTAAAACTGCTTGTAGCAGCAATAATGACCTTGGTGGTTTTGTCCGTGTTAGGACTTTGAAGGTTGGAGCACACTTGCTGGTCATAGATAAATGGATCACTGGAAAACCTGTGGTGATGGCTGGAGGAGTCGTTCAGCCAATAGAGAAAGCCCTGCCAGAAGTGTGGAGCAGTTCACAATTCTCCTATAATCAAAAATAAATGGAAAACTATTGTTATAATTTAGTTGCCTCTGCAAACATAAGGTATTAGTTTTTGTTGGCTTGGTTGCAGTCATTGGTTGTCACTTTTTGAACCTGCAGGTGTTGGTTAGCTCTGTGAAGACTCATGTTGCTCCCCAGGTGCATTTTAGAAGTACTTTGAGAGTCAAGAGAAAAAAAAAATTAATAAGAAAAATGGGAGTATTTTATGAAATGAGTTCTCTAGGTCATACCAAAATCTAGAGGTGTGTCAAACTTAATGGAAATGATGTGCCGTGTTGCATATTTTACTTTGTTTTCCAAATAAATCTACATACGATAATTAAATGCTGAACGTTCCAGTTGATAAAAACTAATTAAGAGGTGAAAGTACAGCAATCTTTTAGTCACTAGGAGAATACAAGTTACAAGACTTCTCTTAATAAGGAGCAAAACACCCAATGGATTTGAACTCATTACCTTTACAGAGTAAGGCAGATAAGATTTTGAGTATGCAATGCAGCCTTTCATTTGGGTTTGGGAATTTGCAATTTTCCTCTAATTACAAGGACAGCTTAATATTGTTCTTAAAATAGAGTGAAAAATACTGGCTATTATTGCAGAAATATTTATTTCAAAAAATAATAAATGAATAGATGGGATGGAGTCCGTACCTATACACAGATTTCGAAGTCTGGATATAAACATGATTTTGGCAAAGTGGTGCTCCTATACTATGTATGACTTCAGCATTAATTCATAGGGTACCAGAAAAACCTTCCAGGTATATAGAACTGATGTCTCATTACTAAGTGTGGACAAATGTGTCCACAGGGTTTCAATGTAGCCTTTTTTTTTTTGTTGTTCTTTTTTGTACCAGACCTGCCAGAATATACAAAATTATGAAAAGACTAAATTATCACTTAGTCTGCAAGTTGCTTTTGTAATTAATTCCAGCAACTTCAACAATCAAGTCTTCAGAATATAAAGTATGGTCCAGGAGACCAAAGAAGCTTGGAATTTCATCTTTGAACTTCAACTGTTTCCAAGAAAGAAATGAAGGGAAATGCATTGCTTTACTCTTTTAAACGTAATACTGATGTTCTTTTCATTAAGACTCTACAGCACTCCTCTGCTTGGGAACAAGCTCTTGAAATTGGCAGGGCTGGGGCCTTGACACGAAGTTTTCTTTGAAATTCTGTTCCAGCTGGATCAAGTTTTTAGCATTTGGAAACTCTGCACAAAGAGGCATATGGCCATTAGAAAGGTATCAGAGCGAAACTGTGTCTGTAAGTGAAATCTTTGAAAATTCCTTTCACTGTGATTTTTCAGTACAGGGTCAAACAAGATTTTCCTGCAACTGCACTGTTATTTTCTTGTTGCCTGAACCAGCAGCAGGCAGGAGAAACAGTGTCTTTCTCTCCCAAGGCACTGTCAGTGCATCCATGTGCCTGCTGGACCAAGGAGAGAGTTTTCTTGTCTCACCTCTCTGTGTTCATGTTAGGGCACTGGAAAATGGAAGGGTCAGTAGCTAAGGGAGTCTGTTGATGGGTTTAGGAGAGGCTGAGGAAGGTACTGCCACAAGGAGAGCAGTAGTGGAGAATAATGAGGTGGTTTAAAGAGACAAAAGGAGCAGAATTAAACTGTGCCGGGATTTAGAGATATAACTTGTGCAAGATACTCTAGATGGGCTCAATGAGATTGTAAAGGAAATGGGGAAAATTGGAAATTAAAGTTGGCAGAATGAGGAATTAAGAGGTATCAGTAGGGACCTGGAGAAGAATGGTCATGAACATGCTTGGGAGCGTGAACACCAAGGCTGTTATGAAGAAGGAGGAATAATTGCTAGGTGCTAGAGAAGAAGTGGAGAGAAATATGAAAAATTTTAACATTAGAGTTTGGGACATAATGTGGCCTTAACAAGCTCATGGTCAGTTAGGGAAGGAACAGGAATAAGCTGTGGTTATGTTTGAAGTTGGTATTTGGTACATTGCGGCAAGAATCTGTGCCTATATAACCTGAGGTGTAACTGGATTTCTAAATATCAGGTAAATGTTTGTAAAATCTGCTACTGATGAGAATAGAAATGGATACCCACTGTTTTCTTCACATCTTCACAATAATACTCTATTTGCCTCAATATCTGGCTTAGAGACTTCTACTTGCAATAGCAAGTTGGGAAGGTTTTAGTAGAAACCTCAGAGTTTTGCTTTCCTTTCAATTTTTTTAAATTTTCCCTTTCAGTTAATCTACTGAAATCCTGACCCTATGGAGAGTAAAAAACAATGGTCCGGTTGACTTTGCATGAGAGGGACACGTCTGGGTTTGAAAGCAAAGAACAAAGCTCAGTTTCTCGTGATTGAGTGCTGGGCAAGGCAATGGAACTAAGTCCCTGCAAACTCTGGAACTGACCTTTGCTTCTGGTAATAAATCTTGAGGTTTTTTTGCTGCTGTTGTGTGACACTAATCTGGTTGGAAACTGAAGGGAAGACAGTATATCATAACCGGTTTGGTTGCACTAGACTGCAAATTGCAAGCTGAATTTGAATTAACTTGGGGGATTGAGCAGAGGTGAGGAAAAAGCTGAGTGAGGGAGCAAAGCAAAGACAATTGGTTTCACTTGGTGCTTCTATATGTAAACAGAATAGAAACACCTTGACTAGTCCCAGGACTGCTGTCAGGACAAAGTGTTGCCTCAAGTCTCCTCTCCCCTGTTGAGCGAGCGTGGGAATATTTCCATTTCGCCTTAGCTTATTTATGTTGCACATATGGTGTGGGATTAATGTCCTTTAACTTCATTCATATAAAGTAAAACATCTAGTGAAGGAAAAGTGTGAAGGAAAAGTTCTGAAGATCTTCCTGTATCTGATGAGCTATTTTAGAACGGGACATGCAGCACCTTTGGAGTTTTCTGTCTCTGCATATGAAGGATGTTTAAGTAACTTCAGCGGAGAGATGATTAACTTTGAAATGGCTGAGGTTAGGGGAGATAAATCCTACCTGTGGAGAATTTTGCATTAAATGAACTTCCATGAACAGTGTTATCCGAAATCTTTCTCAAACAATATCTGCCAAGAATCCAGCAATGATGCCAAGAGCTGTCAGAGCTAAGGGAAAGCTATTTTTGCTAAGACATGTAAGTCCCCACTGTCTTCAAATGCAGGAAAGACAGTCTGGCTGACTAAATATATTTAAACATATAAATATCCACACAGGTGGATATTTAGATACATACACAGGGCTACTTCCCTTGATTTTGGAAGGTGTTTTATGAAGTAACATTTTGATCAGATTTTTAAATTTATGTGGAAGAGAACAAAGAATTATTCATTGAAAGCAAAACTTTACAAAGTGTTTTGCCATGTTGCAAGTGAAATTAAAAAGATGTCTAAAGGTATTTCCGGAGAATTGCACGACCCTGGGTGAACACATGGTTGGTGCAAAATCCTGAAGAACATTTCTCTTGGCCCTGAGCTAGGAGAGGTTGCTGAAGGAGCTGGTTGTTGCTGTACCCCAGCCAGGCAAATCACATGTTAAATATCCCTGGAACAGCTCTAAGTTGTGTCTGCAGCTGAACTGATTCCTTGATGTCTGGGACATACAGAATTAAAAGTAGGGAATAAAACCTTATTTAGCACTTCATTCTGCTCTGTGCTAGACACAATAATGTGGTAGGACCAGATTTGATAATCTGCATATTTTATATATGATATATTGGCTTTGTGCAGCCTTTTGAGCACTGAAGAACTTGGTACAAGACAAATGTGTTATCTTCTTCATCTGGAGTCTTCCTTCCATGCCATGGCAATCTCCAGATGCCATAATTAAATATAGTGTTGACCCAGTTAAGTTAGAAATGCATCTAATTACTCCAGGATTGTCTTAGCCACTGTTATGCAACGTGTGAGTTTGATGTACTTTAATCCGTTTACAGTTTCGTTTCTGTTTGTCCAGCTCTGTGCCAAGCTGAAGTCTTTATGTTGCTTCAAAAAGCCAGCTAGCACTCTAACAACAATCAACCTGAAAATCTGCCAGTTTTGAATGAATATAAGTGGATAATTGAAGTTATTTGCAATAATTGCATATGCTAAGCTTTTAATTTATTTTTATCCTTTATTTATAATTTCTGCTTTGATTATGCTTTGCAGCACTTACTGTGGCTGAGCATTGTCTAGTGGGATGCAGTGGAATTTGATAGTGTTCATAGAGCAGTCATTTTTTTGTATGGCATTAGTTACAAGATTGATACCTATCTTAAGCTACAAGCGCTAGGAACTCTGATGTCAAGATAATTGGCTCTAAATAATTTTCAGTGTGTCTTAGTCACAGCAACAGCAATTTTAGTGCTAAAATTTCCTAAAAATTACCTCACAGCTGAGGAGAACAAAGTGGGGAATAAAATATGGGCTTTCTAAAGAGAAGAAACTGTCTGTTTGTGTGTCCCCATCCTCAAGGATTAAACCAGCCAAATTGCTGGTCAGTTGTCATTGCCCTGTCTAAACCCACCTGTGTTTCTGAGAAGAACAAATATTCCTCTAAGGTCAGCATCAGTCTCTGATACCTACATCACTTCTTCATTGGTTATGGCAAACATGTGCAAAGCTATTTGCTATAAAACTGGGGACTGAGAGGCCTGTTTGCACATCGGTGCATTCGTTGCTATCTTAAACGAAGCTGTCTTTGAGCAGAGGAAATAATTGTGATAGTGATGAACAACGTCAAATATTCTCTGTTGGCCTCTTTACCTTGTCCACTAAATGAGCTGTGAAAGAAGCAAACCCCAGAACTGCGATGGAAGTAAGGAGGGCCCGCGGCACAATTAGCACCCGTGCCAGAATATTACCTAAGCTCACTTAATGCTAATAAATCTTCTTCTTTCCCAAAACAGCCCAAGCTTTGCAGAAGTTTTCAAAGCACCTGCAGGCCTACAGATTTCCTGGAAAGGAAAGCCCCTTCTGCCTTCTGAAACAGACCCCAAAACGGGGAAGTCGTAGGAAGGTACCTGGGTAATGTTTGGAGTTTGGTGTCTGATGCCGAGTGCTCCCACATGCACAGAGAAGAGTTCTCACGGAGAAGCCGGTGAAGAAAATTGCTCTGATGATTGAAACACAAGTTGTTGTTTCTCTCCCAGGAATACACTCAACTGCTGAACTGTGTTTAAACAGTTATCTGGCTGCACTTTAGGAAATATTTTTGGCATATTCGCAGCTCAGTTACTATAAATTTTGATTGGAAATTAGATATTCAAATCAATAATAGAGTTATTAAAGTTGCACTGAACATTTCATCTGAAAAAGGGTGGCTATTGATAGTTTTAAGTATTTTCTGTGTACAGGAAGCTGCTGGTTTTTGCTTGGTAATGTACCAGAAATCTTGCTACAAAATATGAAAGAAATAAGATTTTTAAAAACAGAGATAAGTTTTCTTAGTTTTGTTATCTGGTGTTTTTCCTAACACAGCTCATCATTTTTGATTAAGATAGAAATCTTAGTTACAATTCCATACATAGGAGTCTGGGAGACAGGCTTTTTAAAGTTACACAAATTGTTATTTTTTTCTCTATGTATTGTTGTGGGGTTTGTTTGTTTGTTTGTTTTTCAGTGCAGTATATTCATATGTTTTTCTTGTGTTTAGACTTCTTGTTTTAATAAGCATGACTTTTAATTATTTTTTTGCTTCCAAGACACAAACCAACCTTGAAGGAATATACAAGATTTCTATAGGAACCTCAAACAGATCTGGTACTATGGGAAAATAATGAGAAAGTCTTTCAGGGTTCAGGGCTATTTTTTGTTGTTGGTTGAATGCATTCAATGCTAGAATAGAAGAACTTCCTACAGGTTTATCTAAACTTTTAATGATGACTGTGATATCCCAGTGCATTTTTTTGCTATTTTGAAATGAAAGTTAATCATAATGATATTATGGAATATAAACTATTCATCTTATGGACTGAGATGACACCAGTACTTAGCTGATATTAGTCATAATTAAGGTAGATCAGTTTTCCATCTTTTTTTTAAATTTGTTGCAGTTTGGTTTGGAAAAGAGCAATTTTTAGCTGCATTTATGGTTTTATGTGTAGCAGTTGGTTTATCTTAGAGAAATAGAAAGGAAACAATAGATGTTCTTCAAGATTTGACAGCTGAAAAGAGAGAAGAACATAATTCAGTCACCATTTATGGATAAAGGTTAGTAACCCATTGCAGTTCAGGAGTTCAGAAACTGTTTCAAACTTCGTTACGCTTATGAATTTATTTAATCTAACTTCAAAATGGGATTCTAATGAGGAAGAATCACTGAAAAGTAATCTGAAACCCTTAAAAAATATATGAAAAAAGATCTCAGAAGCTAAAATGTGTACCTTATACTCTGGATGTTTGTGTGATGTTTTTCCTTGAAATTGTGATTTCTGCCCATTTCTGTTCTTTTCCCCCCTTACTTTCTTGGATTCTTCTTCCTGCCATCCATTCTGTTTCACCTTTCCTTTGCTATCTCTATAACAACCTAACTTGAAAGAGACTTTATCTGGAATATCAGTTCACTGAAATTATAATATCATTTGTCAAGAAAATTACCCTATTCAGAGATAGCGGAGGGATTTATTTAAAATAATATTACTGCGAAGTAACAAAATTTCTTTTTCTTCTCTCAGCTTTCTCTATGTTATTTGTGATACCAGTACCACTTAAAATACAAAACATTGACAATGTGTTTTTGGTGACGATTTTGAGGGTTTTTTTTGATATGGTATTTGTATCCTGGTCCATGTTTTTATCCGTACTGCATTGTGATTTGCTGGATAAGTCAGTTCATCTGTCTTACATATACATGTATTGGGCAAGTTTTAAGGATTAGCTCCTTAACAGAGGGAAACTCAACTGACCTGTCCCATAAAACGTTAAAATTGTTCATTATCTAAAGATTATGTGCTGCCCTTGACTTGCCTGTGTGTGCTCACGCCAACATCTCTCTACATCTAGGGCTAAATACTTCTGAAAACACTCTACAATGGTGTAACTCTAACAATGCTCACTCTGTGTTCATAATTCATTCCATGTAAATGCACATAGATAACTCACAGTTCCCTTCAGGATAACCACAGCTTGGTGAGCATTTGCTTGCTACAGCAGGAGTTTTAGAGTATGGTTACTCAAATGAAAATATATTGGTATTTGTATTAGGAGTGTCATTATAAACTATTAAGTTAAAATCGCTGATCATGCTGATGTTGAGAATCATTGCTAGATAACTGTTCAGTCATTAAAATATTTGAAAAGGGATTTTTGGCCTCCATATAAAAATGCTGCAGTATTACATGTGGTTTTTATATTTTTACCTCCAGAGTGTTAAGGAATTTCTTCCATAATGCTTCATCCCTTTGGGGGCTTCTTTAAAAAAAAAAATCCAACCAAAAAACCCCCCCAGAAGATAACAAAAAACCCGAAAACATTTGTATTCAATTTCTTCATTCTGAGATAGTTTGTGTATATCCACTAATATGTCATTTTGTGGATTTAGGCTTATTACTGGCTTACCTTTTCTGTAGCTCTCCCAGATTTCTCATGGTTTCCTTCATAATGGTGTTGAGATACTTAAAGCAAACTGTGGTTAAGGATTGATTACATAGAAAATGCAGCATATGCTTGTCTTATCTACATTTAGTGTGCCAAAATTTTAATTTCCATATTAGTTTTGTGAGAGCAAAGCATGTAGTGTGAACATGTATTTGCTTCGTTCAAGGAAAAATGCCAGCCAGTAGATAGTTCACTTTTTTTGGGGTTCAGTTTCCTGTAGAGAATGTTGCTATTAAAAAGTATGTAAAAATATACTTTAAAAAAAAAAAATAAATAAATGTAACAACTGAAATCTTAGTGAATAAATCAATAAGTACCAATCAGTGCTTTTCATTTCTGAGCTGCCCTCCTTACCAGATGTTTCTACTATTACCCATCTTATGCTTCTCTAGTTATTTCTTACATGTGGGGATAAATCTTAGTTTAAATTTATTTCACTGAGGCAAAAATGTAATTGAAACACATTGGAATCAATACAAACTATATAAAAAACCATGAATTATTTTTCTAGCCCGCTAGGTACTAATATCTAATATCACTGGTATCTCATGAAATGCTGTAATAATTTTTCTTTCGATGAGTAAGTAAATATTTCAGCACAGAAAGAAAAACACGTTTCTCTTTTCCTTGTATTCTTTTCTGTATGAAGAATTTTCTTGATTCTTCGTTCACTTTTTTCCTCTCAAACTCATCAGTCATGATCTTTTGTATCAGAGAAGCACAAAGTAGTAATGCAACTACAGTTTTCATATAAAGGAGGACACACCTGGAGGAATGAATTGAAGTATTTATTTTGCATTAAATGCCTTTTTCATACTTGAAAAATGAGGGCTATATTGGTAAAATCCTTTCAGCAGGTCCCTAGCATGCTAAAGATGGACTGAGAGCATTCCAGTGTGTACAAATCTGTTTCAGTTGCTCCGAGGCTTCCTCCTCAGAATAGTTAATTTGTGTTATTTCCCTTTTTGGATTCTAAATACAAAAAAATTGTGGATCAAATGAATGTTTGTTACCCTTTCACATTGTGAGGTCTGCTTTTACTGCTATTCAGATGGTCCAGGAGTAGTGGGAATGATTACACAGAACTTCACTGTTTCATTTGGAATGTTTTTCCATGGATTCCCCTCCTGCAGCCTGTTGTGCTGTCCCTGTTGTGGGGTTCTTTTACCCCTGTACCTGGGAAGGTGAGCTGGTGCTTTTTGCCAGTTCAGTTCTGGTTTGATTTTCCCAGCATTGGAACCATTTCAGTTCAATTCCAGTTTAGGTCAAAAGGGTTTGCTGTGACCAGCTGGGTTTTCATGGGACAAGATGTTCAAAGGTGGAACCAGTCAAATGTCAGGGATGTACTCCCAGCACAGGGCTCTGGGAAGGTGGCATCCACCTGCTCCCTCTTGCTCTCTTCTATTCGCCTTGGTATCAGGAGCGTTTCAAGTTTTTAATCTTGTGTTGGAGATGTGTAATCTGCACCAAAGAAAGAGGTGTGAAAAACCTCCCCACTGGGCTGTGTTGGGAGGATGCAGAAGCCCAGCAGAGGACTGAGGGTTGTGCTGTCGGAGATGAGGCAGAGCAGTGGGAGCTCAGGCTGGGACTCGCTGCCGCTCCGCAGCCCTGGGAGCACAAACCCTCCCTGGAACCGCTGCGGCTCTGCTTCAATCTGTCAGCTTTCTGTTGAATCATTTGTTCTGCATTGGCAACCAGAAATATTTTTCTTGGTTCAGCTTCTATTACAGCTCAAGCTGTATACCAATCAATATGAACTCTGATTTAATTTTGATTTATATCCAAAGACTCGATAAATGTGAATACCGTTCTGAAAAGGGAAAAAATGTGTGCATGGCTTCCCACTCTGTGTGTGAGAGTCTGGACCTCACTTGCTTCGTGATACAAAAATATTTGAAAATATACACATGTAGCAGTGTCTGATAGATCAAAGAAAATTAAAAGTAATATATAGACAATTCTGTGACAACCGTTCCTTGTTTAGTTTTGGGTTGTGTATATGAATGTTCAGGTAGATTAATAAAAACTAGAAGGAGGTACTTCCATAGTTAAAATAATCTGAACTGTAAGGAATTCTGAGTAAAACCTTAAAGAGGATATAATGTCATTTCACAAGACAATATCTGCAGCAAACCCCTATATAAATTAAATTTTTCAGGTAGCTGTGTTTTGGTGTGATCATGTTTTTTTCCCATCAAAGATGACAGTGTTAAGGAACAGTGACTACTACAGGGAATTTAGGATATTAGTAAGTATTTTTATTACTATTAAAAATACTGCTGAATTGCTGTCATTCTGTAAATATTACTTCTGTAATTACAGAAAAATCTTCTTGTGATAATGCACCAAGTTAAGGTAGTATGTAAAAACACTTCAAATCTGCTCAGTAAAGAAACCTAGTCTCTATTTTTCTAATCTCATGTTTGAAGTCTAATTTTTCTCAGTTTCTTGAAATCAAGTGCATTATTAGGAAATGCCTCCTATTCTAATGTTAAGTAAGATTTGAAAAGGGCTCCTCTATGGAAATAAGGTCCAGTGTGAAAGCAACTTTGTGTTCTTTAAAAAATCAGTTTGGGAATATGAGCTGCAGGATGCTGAGCACTACTGGAAAAAATTACATTTTTATTTCTCTGTTTATTGATAGTTGAGTTGTTTTGAGCATTTTGTACCACCAATAATGGGTACTGAGGGTTTAAAAAGCTTGATCAGTTTTTCTTTTTTTCTAAATCTGGATAATTTATTTCTATTTAATAAAGTGTCATAGCAGATAAATTACACAATGCTCAAAGAATCTCTGTTTTTATAAAGGAGAACTCTGTTATAAATATGTTATCCGTTATTTCAAAAACACACTTTTTTTTTCTTTTTTTTCAGCGTCTTGTTGAAGCTGCAGAAGATGCTTACCTGAAACATGAATTTGATGCTGACTTACAGGTAATTAGTAATTACTTTCTTGAATGTTTATCATCAGAGTACACTCTGATATAAGAGTTTATACAATAGCTTACTTGAAGAGCTGCTATAGAAAGCCAAGCATGTGAGTAATAGATGCTGATTACAGCAAATGGAATTAATGAAGGCTGGCTCAGTCTTTTGACAGGTTATATATTTAGTGGATGTGTGTTGGGACACCAGGCAGGTGGATTTTACTCTTTCAGAGGTTTCATTTAAATTCCCTTGCATTTCTGTGGAGGTCAAGGTTTTTAAGCACAGTAATTAGCAGCATGTTCCGTCCCTGCAGTGAACTGGCAAGGAACTGCTCTGTAGAGACTTGGATTTGCAGATGGGGTGGGACCCACAGGGCTGGGATTAGTATGACCTTGATCTGTGCAAGTGGTTTACGTTTGGATCTGTGTCCAGAGCAGACACTGCTTTTTCTCTTACCTACAAATCCTTAGAGCTGTACCACTGTTGTGTGCTGCCTTGAGGAATAACACGGGGGGGGGAAGGGGTAGCAGCACTGTGGCAGCTCACAGTTAAAAATGTTTAAAAGAAAAGCCTTTGATTAAATAAGACATGTAATTTAAAAAAAAATTAATTTAAACCCCAAGTAATTTAACCTAAAATTGAAAGTTTAACAGAAAGTCTTATTCAATGCTTAGATGAGTAAATACTTCCTTACCTTTAATGAATTCCTATATCCTTAGTTTCTTGAATGCCATGTTAGGTGGAGTTTTGTTTACTTTGTCTCTACCGAGATGTAATTTTAAAACCTTCTGTGAATATTTGCTGTAAGTCTATTTAAATTTTTGGCTTAAGTGTTAAGGGAAACAGAGACTTTTTCCACAGACTTTTTCCCATACATGTATCTAAGAAATAAACAGATCTGTAGGTTCTGTTTTCAGATTTTACCATGGTTATGTCCAGTAACCACAAAACCTTTTATTTTAATGAAAATATGACACAAATTACTTATTTCTGTGTAGAAAGGGAAAAAATAGAGTGAATTAACAGAGCCTAGGATAAAATTAATTGAGTTCAGAAGGCTGTAATACTGGGGTCTATCAGCCCACAGTGGAGTAAGGATAAAATGAGCACACTGAAAATGATAATTCACATTATTGTTGTACATTTGATGAGTGCTGGCTTCTGCGTTCAAATGCTTTAGAGTTCCCTCACATTTCAGCCTTGCAGAGGTGTGCTGCATTTTGGTTTTTTGAACTTTAAGCCTTGGAGAAATAGGAACTATTGTCTGAGTAAATCAGAAACACACTTCATGGAAGATCTTTCAGAGGGCTTCAGTAAGTGCTTCTTCTCTGCAGGATAGTTCTCACTTTGACAAAGTCCTTGGTTTGCTGAGGCTCTGGCGATATTAACACTTTCAGGAAGGCAGTTGAAAGCCATTTGTGTCAGCAGCATTAACAGGACAATCAAATCTTTGTGTGGAGCTGTGTTGTTTATTACTGTCACGGTCCATTAAAGCTAATCAATTGTTAATCTTGGTTTCAGCGACCCCTTTGCAACCCTTGCTGGGTGATTGTTGTTCTTTATCAAAATCTCATAATACCATCTGCTCAATATAAAGTAATGGCCAGGATGATTTGATAGTGTACATTCAAGTGGAGGGGGACAGAAGGCTTATATAATCTACAGTGTATACAATTCTACTCTCAAAGAGGAATTTTTTGGCATTTGTATTGCTTTGGCCGACGTGTGCAAGACAGGATTAAGTGCTTTGAATTAGCGATACGTGATACAGCACCAGCCTGAGCTCTTTGTGCTCAGATATTCTGGAAATTCAGAAAGCACATAAAGAAAGTCCTTTTGTGCTTTTTATTTGTCCAACATCACCTTCTACGTCTTGAGGACAGTATAGATAATATTGTGTTAGTACATAAAAATGATATAAGGGAGAAATAAAATTATATTAATATTTTTATTGACTGTAGAAAAGCACCAACCTAAAGAAAATAATAACTGGAAGCGTTCACCTTTTAGACTGCTGGTATTCTCTTCAACAATGCTGAAACTGTATCATTTGGTTAGGCTAGACCTGATCCCTTCTGGGCATTTTTCTTAGTACGTTATTAGATTTGTCCTTAGTTATTCCATAGATATTCTAATCAATATACTGTAATGCTGTATAATGGTGTAAGCACTCAACTATCAAACCCTGGACTGAATCCATTGGCATCACCAACAAACACCTTATAGTTCTAAACATAAATAAAATTCCCAGACAATTGAAAGAAATAAATCAAAACGGGTGATGTGATGTTTAACTCATCAGCTTTATGTATTGCATATTTGAGTAATGGCTGAACTATGAATCAATGAGAGCAGACTTTAAAGATTTACTCTCCAATATTTGGGCTTTAGGAGATTCTTCTTTTTTTTGCTGTTAGGGATGTGAACCAAGAGCTGCATTTGTAGCAAGTTATGAGGAAATAATCTTCTAAATGTTACTTATGTTTGAGCCTTTAACCCAGTCCAGGGTTTTCTCACCTGGTGGATGTGGTTGCAAGTTATTCTCTCTTATTAAATACTATTTTCAAGTTTGTAAGTGGAATCACTTTCTTTAGTCATGCCTAATAATGTATTTGGGGATGAAAGATAAATTAGCTTTTGTATTGCTACAGCAAGTTGCCCTGTCACAATATATTCACAGGCATAAAGAACTGTTCATCTTGCTTTATATGGGGCACTATCTCTGTGCTCACCTCTGTTTAAAATAAAGCAATTCCTCCTGATTTTCTGGTTTTAACACAATGAAAAAAACCCCAATATAGAGGTGAACTGCCAAGCACACATGCACCAAGAATATCGGATTTTGCAGGTTTTGAAGTGATTCTACAATCATCATTTACTTTTCTTGACTTAATAGTTTGCTAGAGAAAAAATTTTGGAGAAAGATAATAAAGAGGACAACATCTTCTGCTGGGAGGTGATCTATTAAAAAGAACTTCCAAATAACATAATTGTTGTTAGCTGAAATTTGGCCTCCTGATCTTTTACTGCCATTGTGCTGAGGTGTGTGTTTCCTAAGATGTGAACTGCCTTGTTATGGTTCCCAGAAACACTGTCAGGGAGTTTGTGTTCAGGCCCTGGGAAGAGGTTCTGAAGTGGAAAACTCTTCCCTAAAGCTGTCATGTACCTAAGAATTTGTTGTATATGCAGCTGATATAATCACACAGGTGTAGAGGCTCTCTCCTCCTACCACATTTCCTAAAACCACTAGAAACTGGACAGATTTTGTAGGGTAGAAATGCACCAAGGTGTTGCCCAGCTGCTGCTCTCGTGCAGTTGGTGGTGAGGTGGCAGAGCACACTCAGAGTGCTCCTGAGGGATCCATTTGTGTCACTGGGTCTGAGCCCTTCGGACAGAAACGTGGAGAGTATTGTTACCACCTGAACAGAGTGAGGATGGGATCCCTATCACAGAGCTGGATCATTTCTGGGTTTCCATAATTTCAGGATGTGGATGCTCAGCAGTGGGACTGATGCTGGAATTCTCAATGGAGCTGTAAAAATAACTTGTGCTTTGTTTCTTACAAACTTTAAAAAAAAATTATAAATCTTTATTCTAAAATTATACTTGGTTCCTACCCAGTTTTCATACTTCTGACTCCAATGACAAGAGGAAGTCATACAAAATTTTATTATGACTACTTGTTCATTTGCTGATTGGTTCCATTATAAATACATATCTGCAGGGTAGTTCTTTTATTTTCTGTGTGTTAATTAAGTTCATTAGTTCACTTGACTTACATTCCTGCTGAGCTTTCTCTGCATGTGTGTGATGTGATGATAAAAAAGCAAGGTTATTTTAATAGAACCAAAGCTGGTGCCTAGTTGATGCACCGGAATTATTAGATTTTTTTTTCCTTCCTGGTTGTTGTAGTTTCACTTTCTATATAAGACAGGAGAGATTCAAGTGCCAGTACTTAAAGATAGTTGAACTTACTTCAGTTTTATGTCCCAAGACTAGAAGAGGATTAATAAAATAGTTTTTAGGAAAAGATTACTTTCTTTTAAGAATACTCCTAAAGTTAATTTAGCAGGATAAAAAAGGAATAATGGTATAAGGCTGCTTTTCATTATTCATTTCCTTTAGATCTATAACATATGGCAGAGCCTTAAGGAAAAGGTTTGCAAAACTGTACCAGGGTTAGGTACCTGTTTGCCAGATTTTGCTGTCTGTTAACTCCAAATTGCATTTTGTGTCCTTGAAAAATCTCACCCTTCCCCTCAGACTGTATATGTTGGCTAAATAAAAAACCTTGTGAAATCACCAGACGGAGAGTTAAGGGATTTCCAGTGGTTTTCACATGTGAACAATGTACTTTTTTATACATATTTAATGATTTTTGAAAATGTACAAATGGTAAGACTTCAAATGTTTAGGAGAAAGCACAAATATCAAAAGAGGGCTGAGGAACAGAATTAGTCCAGTTCATGTGCTTTACAGCTTTTAGGTCTAACCTTCCAACTGTTAATATTGCTCAATAGTTTATTGTTGACCTTCAAAGGGAGCTACCTGACTTTCAGTAATTTTGAAATTCAGCTCTTAGATCTAAAGCTTAAATATGGATATAAAAGCATAACTTAAATTGCTGCTACTTGAAAAAAAAAATCTGACCTAAATGTTTATTTAGTATAATGACGCCAGGCAAAAATTTATAATGATGGATTATTAAATGCTTAGGGATTTAATCAAAATTTAAACAAATAGATGGTAATTACATTGACATCAGGTACTGGAAAATACAAGGACAAAAGATAATTGAGAATAGCTATTCCACATAATCTTATTAAACTCCTATTATAACACAGGCATTACTTTTATGTTAGTATTTCAGAAAAGTCTCTTTGCATATTTATTATCTCACTAATATTGCATGAAGCACATGATAACAAGATTTGCAGTCTATTAATATTTTTCTGGCTGTTAGAATAATTTTCACAAGTCTCAAGTCAGCTCTTGAAGGGTCCTGAACCTCCACAATGGAACAGGAAGTCTGTTGGACTTCAAGCACTTGGAACCAATGATTGAAATGAATTTTTGAAAAGTGCATTTAAAATAGCCGTGCAGCATCTGAAGTTTGATGTGCTTCATGGAGTATTTATCCAAGCAGTTTATTTCCTAAATCAGAAATCAAGCTTTCTACACTCCAAGCCTGGAAAGAGCCTAAATTCCTTTTTAAACTTTCTTTGAAATATTTTGCAGAGCCAAGTGCTCTCAGCTGTATTTGGATGCAGTAAAGGGTGTCCCTGTAGCTTGTAATAAGGCAGGAGGAAGAGCTGGCACCAATCTAAACTGTTAACTTCTCATGGCCCTGTGCAACTCCTGCAGAAGTAGCTGCAAAGCATGGAAACATTATAGTACATTCAGTTGTAAAATCTGCCTCGGGAGCTCTTTCCTGCAGGGTTCCTTTTCATCTTACTCTAATGCTTGTGATACTGCAGTGGGTTCTCCCCTGTGTTATATTCATCCAGCTGAAGGCATAATTTGGATACACCTATGATGTAGAAATGCTGCCAGAACCTGCAGAAGTCTTGTTCTTACCAAGTTTTTTTTATAGCTTGAAGTTTTCAGTACTGATCAAAAGATAAGGGAGACGAAAGAAAGACAGTAAGCACAGAATTCAGAATGTCATTAAAAACCACCTGCAGTACCAAAGCCCCAAACTCTTAAGAGTTTCAATGCATTTTCAGGGCTAAGAGGATGGAAAAAGGGCATAGAAACATAAGTGTGTAGTGAGCTAGAGAACCACAAGGCACAGCAGGCCACGTTTCAATTGTAAAAGCATCTGTTAGAGTTTTTATTTGGTGTTAGTTTTTCCTTTGTTATTTTTTTCTTTCATAAAATACTTCAATACTTTTTTCTGAAAGTGAAAAAAGGTTCAGCTTTGCAGTTCTTAGATTTGTATTATTCTTATTGATTTCTGTGAGCTCAAATTAAGGACTTCTCAACTGCTCTAATACTGCAACAAATTGATTTTCAGATTTTTAGCCCTCTCAGTGGAGAGCACTTTAGCTTGTCTGTTCTTTCCTATTTATTTGTTGGAGCTGGCAAGAGGAAAACTAAAATGATTGTGGAACTGTCGAGACATCAGTGGATTCAGATGTTACTGGTTAAAAAATTCAATAGAATTCATGCACAAGTAAGGTAACCTTCAGAGGAAGACTTTCACTTCCCTTTTGCTCTGCATGCATGGCAGGGATTAAGTAACAGAAAGACAGTACAGAGGAAGAGGGGCCATGTACCTTTTGGATTATTTTAATTTCAAAGCTTTTATGTTTTCTGCCTCTGTGGCAAGCAAACAGAAAGAGAGAAACAAGGTTCTGTGAAGCCAGGCTAGCAGTATTTTGGTTCATCTTCTAATTATGAATTACTTTATTATTTTTTGCACTTTGGAGTTCTGTAGATTTATTTTTTTTTATTTTTTACCTGAGCTATGAGACAAAATTTTTGACATTTTAAGACAATTATGATCAGTAATTATGATAACTTCTTTTACTACAAACAAATCAAATGTAAATAACTAGAGTGATTTTACTTTTATGCGTGTTGATAACTTCTGTCGATAAGGAGTGAGTTTGATAGCCAGGCACAGAAAGGCCGAGTTTAACTCACTGTCTCAGAAGCCAAGATGCAGGAGATGATTTTTCAGCCATTTTGTAATTTTGGTGCTGTTCTGCCCTGTCTAAGGGAGCCATCCAAAGAGCACAGTAATTCTCTGCCTGTCTGGTTCAATAGCTGTCCTGTCTACACGGGGCTCGAGGGCAGAGGAACCGGCAGCTCTGCTCTGAGTTTGCTACTGCACATGACGTGCTCTGCTCCTGAGAGGGTTTGGCACTGAGTTACAGAGAGTCATTCTTCTGACTGCAGTTACAGGACTCATCTTTTTGGTACCCTTAAGCCAGAAGTAGTTTCCAGACATTTCTGGATTTATTCTCGCCAGCCTCTCTTGTAATAGCAATCGCTATCTGAAGTGTGTGAGGTGTGTGCTGAAGAACACACTATAAATTCAGTTCTACCCATCAAATACAGACGCAGTGCTTTTTGCCTGGTGATACCTGCTGTAAATAATTACAGAAATCCGGAACTTGGAACTGTCAAAGAACTGTATGACTGGGCTGATAAAGTTGTTTTCCCGAGACTTTACCTTTTATATTTATTTGGCCCTTTATTATGTTTGCTTGCTACCAGAAAAGAGAAGGAAATAGTTTTCTCATCCCGTGAGTGTTTTCAAAATGTTGAGTTCTCTGATTAAACACTGAGATGCCCCAAAGGTTTTTCTGAGCAAGAGAAACCTCTGCTTTGGAACAGCTCATAATCAAATAGGTGGGGCTCTCAGTTAGGATACGAGAAACCTGTTCAAGTTGCTTCTCTGGTGAATATTAAATTATTTGTATTATGTGAAACAACTGCAGCAGAAGAGTTTGTGAGACACTCAGCTCAGAAAAGCCTGATGGATGGGGCAGTCATTTTGGACCTCAGGGGCCCTAGTCTGAGTTTCTGTTCCACTTGATTCAGAGGGTAGTTTTGAACTACAGTACAAGTGTTTGTTTTCCTTTCTGGCACAATTCTGCAAAAAAAAAGATGTATTTTCCAAAACTAAGAAGATTCACAGGTCACATCTAACAGCAGCAACAAGATGGAACAGAAAGTATTTACATACATATAATACATACATACATACAGTTTTTCCTTTCCCATGCTCAAATCATTAAGTATTTCCAGGTTGCTTTTTTATGCTCTTTGTAATCATCTTATAAGAGTCATGAGAGTCATCTTATAAGAGACATGTTTAAAAGAACTAAAAGCTGAGAATCTTTCATATTCACATCTATTCATGGGTTAAGATTATAAGTAAAATGGAAGTTCTATTTAGAATACTGATAAAACAATTGGTTGTTTGCAATACAGAATTCTTTCTTTACTGTTTTTGCAAGGCAAGTCTTTAAATTATTCCAGTAGAACAGACAGAGGAATAAACTAGTACTTTTCAGATAAAAGGATAATGATGTACCAGAAGAAATTAGTCACATAAAACAGATGTGTTCACTTTCAAGCAGGTAAAAGAAAGAAAGAGGAGAGAGACAGTATGAAATGAACTTTTAGCAGAAAATCAATAACAATTCTTAATGCTGCAACCTTAAAATTAGGTTGACATTTGTCATATCAAGTTGGGAGCGAGTGTAAACCTGCAAGAACTTCACCTGAGAATCCAAAACAATTTACTATTTCGAGATGTGCCCCAGCATTCCTTCCAAGAGTGCCCCAACCGGAGCAGCTTCTGCCAATGTGATTGCCTTTCCACCCTGTCAAAACAGCATATGAACCGTGCATGCTACAGTTTATAATTGAGCAGTTGGCAGCTTTCCCTGCATTTCAAAGCAGACTGTTTTTTGGGAAGGTGGGCTCCTTGTGGGCCCCAGGCCCCTGCCCTGGGCAGGGATGTCCGAGTAGGCAGAACAGGTTAAACTGAAGGGGAAACAGATTTGTGAAGGAAGGATGTGGAGGATGCAGAAGAAAGCAGAAATGGTGCAGAAAAAAGTTAGGTGTCAGAAGGCTGTAGTGTGCAGGAAAGAACACTGGAGAAGGAGAAATACTTAGTAATGTGTAAGGGCAAAGCTGTGAAGTGTTAATATCTTAGTGTTTCAGGAGTACTGACGGTAATCTTTTCGCAAGTCTCTCTAAAACCATCACCTTTGCTTATAGTGAGGCTAAAATGGAGAAACCATTTTCAGCTACTTAAACTCAAAACTTTCAGAGAGCTTAAAAGTAGGTAAACATTCAAATACCATTTAAAAAAAGGTTTCAGGAAGTCAGGCAAAACAGGTATGCATAGGGAGTGAGGGAGGAAGGCTGCATAGGAGATGAGAAAAAAGATCAGTGTTATTAAAAAACATACGCTCCTTGAGATTGCTGTAAACCTCAGAGAAACTTGGCTTATCGTTGTCAGAGCAGACAGAGATGTGTGTTTAATATCGTGTCACTAGTAGATATTTATGGGCCTATCAATTTCTGATTCCAGCTAACCAAGAAAGCAGCTCAAAAGCCAGAGAAATGACCATACAAGATGAATTTAGAGTTGCCAATGCCTAATGTTTGGAGTATTGGTGATAGCAAACAGGAATTTGGCATTGAAATTCACTTCATGGTGGCAGTTGTTTGACATTTTTTGTTCAGACTTGTGGCCTAGAAATTAGTGGTCATTCCTCTTCAGAAAAAAAAAATAAAATAAATAGAGAGCTTGTCACCTTCTGAAAATGCTTTCTAATTAGCTTTTAGCTTTCTGCTGCAGACAAGGTCAGCTACTCAGTGGCAGAACTCTGAGCCCTGTGCCTTTGCCCTGCCCTCAGCACTGAGCGGGTTCACACTGGGAGTCAGATTTACTCCTACATTCCTAGCCCTGTCAAGATCTCAGTGAATGTTTTAACAAAACTACTCTCCTTGATTTAAGTGATGCCAAAGGCAAGGGACAGATCTGAGGATTTTGATCCTATCGAGATTCATTTTGAAAAGTGCTGCTTTGGCTTAGCTCTCCTTTATCTGTGGATATTCACAACATATCAGACAGCACAAGGAGGAGCTGATGTACAGGGATTGTTGCTTTTGATTTGTTAAGACTTCTACACCAAAGGTACATTCAGTGTATCATCAAAGCTGTGTGTCTGAGATGTGCATTCTGCCAGGATCACGTGCTTTCTAAAGTATATTGAAAAAATCTATTTGAAACCTCTACTTAATTCTGTATGTATTTTTACTTCTTTTGTACATACACTTAGTTTCTGATATGTTGAAAGTGCAAGATGCGAAGGTGCTTAAGGGAACAAGGCAGTGCTGGAGTTAATGTTATTATTTATAAGGCTCATTGGTCAATGATACTGAGCTCTCCTCCAGGAAAAAAAAGATCCTTAATTCACTCTTACAAAATTCAATGCCCTATTGTTCTCACTTTTCTGAAGTCACTGTTTATAACATTGCTCTACTCTCCCCTCTGAGGAATAATATAATTTATTGGAGCAGTTCATTCATAGTCTATGTGATATCTATCTTTTGGGACAGAGATACCTTTTGCATGATGTACACACTGTTAGCTTCAAACTCTTCCTGTTTGCTTTATGTGCAAGGGTTTGTAATCAGGAATATTTATGCATCCTGGTACCCAGTTGTGCTGTGCTTGCTGTTTTTTGCTCTTCATAGAAAATTAAACTTTTTTCTTTTTGGCTCACACCTACCTGAAAAGCAAAAGATTTGAGAATATTACCCAATGGATTTATGATTACTAGGCAGATAGCCAGTAATAAGCAGTGATATCTGATACTACAGCCCAGACATTCTTTGCTTTTTTTCCACCTTTTTCCTATTATCTCTAGGTTTAATAAACTATAAATGGGAGACATAAATAGCAGACCATCTTTTCTCTTTTTGTGCTTTTTTTTTTTGGAGGTGCTTGGTGATGAGATTAAGTTAAGGGTCATATATTCTTCCAACCTAGTATTTAGGAATAGGCAAATTATTGAAAAGGGTGGAAGTGATCTAGGTTTATTCATTTTTGTGGGAGAGCAGCTTTTTTGCTACACAACAATCATTTTAAATGGAAATAACTGTATTACAGATAAAGATTTAATGAATATATATGAGAAAGGCAAGATAGGAGTCACTAAGCGGTTCAGAGCTTTAGATGAGGTCACGTTTCTGACTTGTGTAGTATGAAAGTGAGTAAATCTTAAATGATCACAGTCGAAGTATTTCCAGGGTATTGCACATACTGCTTATTATAGGAAAAAAAAATTACTTTCTTGCCTTTGGCTTATAAGAATGATATTGAGTGAAAACCAGCTGCATTTGTACCTTAATGTTTCCATTGTATGTATTGTTTCTTTGTTTCTGGATCTCACATAATTGCTGACTACAAAATTAAAATGCCAAGCTCATTATTTCAATCCTCAAATATAACTTGCTTTAGACTTATGCTTTTGTCTCTAATTGTAGTGTCTATGTGTTGAGCTTCATTAACTTGAAACAGAAGGAGCCCCCACTTTTGTGTTAAAGTTAATTAAAGCTGGTAATGGTTATTGTCTGAAAATTTTCTGGGTTCAAGTAGGTTATTTTGCCTCTGCCTCTATTTTCACGCATCATTTCATCAATCGTGGTTGGTCGATTCATAATACACAGGGTTTATCTGAATTCAGTGAGCTATGGGGTTTTTTTAATCATAAAAATACACTTGAAAATTTTCTAATGGTTAGTTGAAAGCTTCTGCCTGTGAAAGAGTCACTGGTGACATTTAAGATTTTTTTAAAAATTATTTGGAAAAACAGAAGCAATTAGTTTTCCGTGAATAAAAGGTAACAGCACAAAACACAATAGATAGATCAATGTCAAGGGCCACAGTTAATGACTTTCAGGTCTTTTTAATGTAAAAATTGAAAATTTTAAAATATGAGAAATCTGTGATGATGTGTAAAACCTTCAGACTTGGAAGCACAGTCATCTGAGCTGTACTCTACATACACTTTTGACCATGACAGATAGTATGAAATAATCATGCATATTTAAATGCATGTATAGTTTGGTGTTTATGTTTTAATAGTTCTTTTCACAGTTCTGCACAGTTCAACCTTATGTATATTGTCTGGTTTCATGGGTTATGCTGTGGGAGATGTCCTGCTTAAAAAACACTCCCAAAAAACCCACAAAAAACCCTCCTGGTGAAAGACCATGTCTAAGATAAGGCCAGGAATTTTGTAACTAAGTGCAATGGTTCAGTGTATAAACAGATGAAATAAAAAATAGAAGATGTACTTGCCTATGGGAAAAGCTTGAAAAAAAAGCGATGGTATGTTCCTTGAAAAATCATACAGGTCAAGTTTAAATAAGTGTTTTGTTTGTGGTTCATTAAAAAAAAAAAAAAAGAGAAAAAACCCTCAACACTACAATAACAGTAATTTGATTTAATGTTACATTTTATGTGTTTCATATTGCAGATTTAAACTATCAGCTATATAGCTAAAGCTTTTGGACTATTCAGTTGGGATGTAAAAAAAGGGATTTGCAATCTTATTCTGCATCCAGTTAGTTTTTCAAAACGAGGAGCGTGTGCTCAGAGAAATATTGCTGTGGGTCCAGAAGGTGCCTATCAAAGACACTAGTGAAACATTTAATGGATATTCTGTGCCTGTGTGAAGCTCCTGCTGACAAAGTCAGCTCAAGAGCTTTCAGCATCATATGCAAAACAGGATTTCACAGCAAAGAAGAGTCGAGCTGAGGGGGATGTGCTGTGTTGGAAGGACCATGGGCTGCCAGTTGGGCTGGCAAAGACCAGCTGGTTGGCAGCAAGGTGAGGAGGTCTGGTACTATTCATAGGGCTTGTGTGAGCTTATGCTGTGTTTGTGATTTTTTTGAAGGGGTTTATGGAATTGTGATGAGGTAAAATGATCTGGACAGGGGTCATCTGAGGTGGTGAAAAGCTGTGGGAGGTCTCGTAGGCTCCAAGGTCTTTCCAAGCCTTTCTGCCCAGCCCAGTGACCTTGCTGCCCTAGCACAGTTCTGAACGGTTCTGCATGCTCTTCTCTCTTTTCTGTCACACTCCTCACCAGAGTGCCTGACTCAATTCCTCCCCTCTTCCAATTCTGTCCCCACAGCAACAGCAGCAGCAGGATAGGGAAGCAGCCTTGGTAGCTTTTTCTCCATCCCTGGGCGATCTTTCTTTCCTTCCACCCTTAACGTTTCAAGAGTGTTCCCTCCCATTCATCCTATCCCAATGCAGATTTTCACCTCATCTTCCTGTTTTCCCTCTGCGTATATGAGAAGACAAAGCTGGGAGGTGGGATTGTTGTCAAGTTGAAAGTGTTTGAGCAGATTTTTTTCTTAGTGGGGAACTCTCCTGTGGTACTTGTGTAAACCACCTGTGCTCCTGGTGGTTTATCTGGAGAGAGACACAAGGAGATACAAGGGGTACAAAGCTGTGTCATTTGCTGTCTTGCCCTTTCTCTTCAGACTGCAGTTCAGCTCTACTTTTGACTGATAAAGCATTTCTGCAGTGACAAATCCTCTGCTGCACCTCTGAGGATGTGCCTGATGGTTTCATTAGCCTTTGCCATGGTTGCCTGGCTCCCTGAGAGCACGGGTGTGCTCACTCCTGTGTGCAGGCACCTCTCTGCTGTTGGCTCCAGATAAGCCCTGACATTAACTGGTGAATTTGGTGAGCTTTGCCTCAGCCTGTGTGTAAGTGAACTCCAGAAGGACAGTATAAGAACTGTGTTTTTTGAATAGGACTTTACAGTGCCATAAACAGTGACATCATTGTATATACACACAAATATATAAGGATGAATACAGCAAATGCAATCTTGCAAGTTGGCTGGAAAATACATGCTCCAGGCCCAGATTTAATAGGAACTTTCATACTCTATTCTTGGAATATAAAGTCAATATTTTTGTCTATTTTGACTTTTGCATTAATAAAATGAGGTCAGGAAATCTGTTAAACTTTATCTTTAGAAATGTTTTCAACCCAGTCACCTTGTTTTAAAAATCATTTCCGTTTGTTATCTGCACAGTTGAGTAGATTGTGTTTCCTTGTGATTGAGTCTCTGAAGGAAAGCACTAACAGATTCCTGTAATTGATTATACTTTAATGATACATAATGGCAAGTTCTGTTTTCCATTATTGTTACCCTACACTCTGAACTGTAACTGCTGTGATACCAGAATGTATATTGATATACAATTGATTTAGTAACATTTTACCAGTTGAACTGTCTTGCATTAACTAAAACCACGTCTCCACTTCTTCAACAAAAGCGACCATTCACACACCCCGGGCAGGTCCCGGACACGTCTCCGCAGATGGTCACTTCCCTCAGCTTATTGGAGTTGGCAAAGGACAGCACTGCTGGGGATCGCTGCAATCACTGTCTCTGGCTTTCGTGGGTGATTCCAGATGGGAGTTGGCTGTTCTTACATTTCCAATGTTTCACTAATTACATTTTTTTTTCTTTTTGATTGTCCTTTTTCAACAAGTGATCCTCTGCTTCTCCCTCCCGCTCCCACCCCCACAAATCCTTGATGACGAGAAAGGTGGTTGATGATCTGAGAGTGTCACTTATCTTCATGATCAGTATGACCTAATTATTTATAGATGTCCCCTGCCTATCTGTATAAATCTCATCCCTTGTGTGAAGGTGGAAAACTCTAGAGCAGGGATTACTTTGCATGCATGCGTGTGATGGTGTGTGCATTTGTACCAGCAGTTAACACATCTGAGTCCTGTTCTGTGGCTCTCACTCCCGTGTGCTCTTTACTTTCACAAACAAATAGTGTAATTCAGTTGCCACTTAGCTGGACTGGAACTCTTGGACACACAGCCTGTCCTAAACACAAACTTGCAGGGGAGGTCTGGCGAGTGACTTGGCATGTGGAGCTGGCCCAGGTGGGAAAAACAAACTTTGAAAAGCTAATTTAAATTTTGCATTTTGCAGGTGGTTCAAAAAGCCATAGAGCTGTTGTCTTCTTGATAATCATAGAACAGATACAGGAAACTTAATAGCTGGAACATTATAATGATTTAAAATTGGTCACCTACGTTCAAAATACTGGATAGAAGCACACAGTATAGTCAGACAATGTACTGACTGGGGCTTTGTGTTTGCCTTTATTTTAAACTTTTTTTTACTGAGAGTAGGATGGTACTTAATTCTGACAATGTGTACCAACAAATCTCATTTGCTGTATTGTAAGTCAGCAGCTGTATTATCAAAATCCTTTATTTTCCAGAAATTTAAATTTAAGTTTTAACATAGTAGTCACCATATCAAGCAGCCAGTGTGACCTTTCTTGACCAAAAGCTTGGGAAAAAAAACAGCCAAAAACCTACTCTTTGGACTTGGTGAATGCCAATTTTTGGTAGAATCAACGTACTTTATAAAAATCTGTAATAATTTTGTATTTCAGTTTCAAAAATGAAATTTTAGCTTTAAATTTCAGTTTAAGTTCTGAAAACTAAAAGAAAAAAATAGTCACTTCTGAAGTAAATGAGCAAATTGACACTTTGGTAAGTTGAACTGCAACATAATGACTTGCCAACACACAAAGATTTTGTATTTTATTCCATGTTACATAATTTTTTAAATGTCTTAGATATATACAATGATGTAATTTGTATTACCATTCAACACTTCAATTCTGTTAAATGTAGGTTAAATATTAGTTTAATGGCTTTGTGTCTAACACTGATTACAATTCAAATCCTCCTTGCATGCTGCTCTGAACTGCTGATGGTAATAACAGCATTTGTAATGTTCACTGTCATTGCCATCCTAGTCATAAACAGTAATATCAATTAATATGTACTTATGCTTCTGTGGTTACTGTGTGCAGGGATTAATAGAGAAATTATTTTTATTATCAGAGAACAGTTTCAAAGAGATAAGAACTGCAAATGCAAAGCAGATTAGGTTACTTAAATGGCCTTTTCAGTGGTGATATTTGAATGTTTGTAGTATCTCAGCAGTTTTGGAATATAATACACAATTTAATTTCCTGTATATTTGTGTTCTAGCGGAACAATTTTTGGACTGTGAAGTAAAATTTATGCTGTAGTGCTGTGTATTCTCAGCTCAACCCCACATTGCAAAAGAAACCTCAACACATTTCTTTGATTTAAAAAACATGAGTTCCTAATTAGTTGCACATAGACAATGGTAGATTTTTTCCAACTGCAAAATGATTAATAATACATAATTAAAATGGAACCTGGATCAAGAACTCATCAAGTCTCTCTAATACCATAATACTGTACCCTTTTCCTCGACAAGTGATCCTCCCCCAGGGAATCTGGATGACTCTCAGGAAATCTGTTCCTGCAAATACACTGTCTTCTCTCATAAGGAATTTTCAAAATTTACAGTTGAGGAACTTCTTTTCAATAAATTCATGTTATAAGTATGCAACTCATAAGAGTGTTAAGTAAATTTTGGAAAATGTCACCAAACATATATAAGATGTATGAAAGTGCTCTGTTAACATGCTTTATAGTTGGAAGTCAGTGGTAACCAAACATTCACACATAAAGAACAGACCATTATTAGTCCCATAGCCTTACTAAATCTTTTCTAAAAGAGTGTACAATTTATTCTTGCAGATTAAAAAAAAACAAACCCTCCCATCTACTTGCCTCGAAGCTGAATCACCAAGAAAGCACAGATCAGCAGAAAATAATATCTCTTTACTTTATTCCTTTACGTGTTAACCTCCCCATGCCCCTGCTCCCCAATTTTGCTGTCCAGGACTCACCAGATGCTCAATTACAGTCCAGACAATTGGAATGAATACTGTAGAAAAGCAGGTCTGGACCATATGGACCATATCCCAGCTGTTCAATGGGAATAAATACTGTAACACTGGGAGCCACTAGATGCCACTCTTGTCTCATCCCACTACAAGTCTGAGAGTATTTATGATTGTTTAAAAAATCCAACTGTGCCCTCCCACCCGCAAATTCCCTTTAAAGATGTTCTTTTGGTATTCCAGATATTTCGCCCTTTTTTTTTTTAATTAAAGTTACAATAAGACCCTATTGTTTATAGCATTCATTCCCTCCACTGTAATGTTGCACTTATTTATAAATATTTAAAAGCTATCCCTGGACATTTTTTTTGCCACTGGCCCCTTGCATAGCTATGTTGTGCTATGCCTCGTTTTTCTCTTCGTGTGGAATTCACAAAATTCTGGCATGTGTATTCATCTGTGTTTCTGACTGATTTCACAGCCACTTATGCTGCAAGAAGCCCTAAATCTAATTTTGTTTTTTTTAAGTTCTATGAAGAACTTCACCTTTTCATTTTTTTCTATACAAGGAACAACAGGAATCTCTTGAACTTCTTGTATATCCAGATTTTGCCATTGATGACCTTTCTACTACATTTGTCATAACATTTCTGACTGTAGATGCCTATTCCCCAGTTTACATCTTTCAGGATACTGCTAACCAGAGAGTTGATGAAGAATAGGTGTGAAAATGTTCAGGTTATTTGAGACAAAGCAGGAAAAGTTAAAAAAAAAAAGTAATCCCTACAACCTTCAGCATTGCAAAAGTTCATCTACATCTTCAAAGGAAATACAGTGAAGTTCTAAATACTTGTATAAGAATCTCTCCTTTCTGGATCTTGGAAATTATGTGGAATATAGTAGTCACTTGTTTTCAGAGAAATGTTTCCAAATTCTGAAATTTCTTTTAAGATGATTATCCAAAATTCAATAAGAAAATGTCTCAGAAACTTGCCTGTTTCACAAGAGAAGGAAAACCAAAAGAAATTTGTTATAATGTCAGTAGCATTGGACAAATAATCCCTCAGATGTTGAAAGCATCAGTGGTAGAGAGAAATATATCCTCTTTTGTTGGTAAGGCTGAATGTGTTTTCCTTTGTTTGTGTGAATTTGATATAGACTTTGTGATTTTAATACTCTTTTCCATACAGCATCAAATATGGGTTTTTTATAACCTTAAATATATATGTGAGGTAGCTTCTAAAGAGACTTCTAAAGTAGAACTAGCTTCTAAAGTAGGCTGTAAACTACTTGTATGGCAACCAGAGTCAATGGAAGTCACTTGCTTGAAAAATAGACAGTATATATTCCGTAAGTAACCTGCAACAGCTTGTGAATAACATGACTGGGTAACGATGAAAAATTATAGGCATATAAAGACCTCCTGCACATTCAATTCAGGTAGATTTAAATTTATCTGAGTATTCTCTGGCACATGTGGAATGCTGTGGATTGATAGAAAAATGCAGAGGGATACATGCATTGAGAAAGCCCTCTGTACTCTGGTTAGATCCTTAGAGGTTGAGGATCATTGCTGGGGCTCCATGGAGAGAAATGTGATTGGAACGTCAGAATGCAAAAGCACAGGAAAAAGATGTTAGTGCATAAAAATGTGTCAGTAAAAAGGAGACTGAATTATTTAAATGAAGTAGATCTGCCTTTTTTGAGAGTTTATAGACTGTATGCAAATAAAAAGTATTATTCTGGTCTTTTTAGGAAAAAAACTATTACTAGTTCATGGAATTAACAGCCACACTACACGCAGACCAAAGTCCAGAGATGAGGGTGCATGTGGAACCTTAACTTTATTGCTTCCATATCTCTGAATAATAACTGTGCAACTTGAAAGTTCCCTTTTTGTCATTTGCAATGGAATGATTTAATTTATTTAAGTTTCTGTGATGAGCACTTAATGCCTTACACATGCAGGGAAGGGTATAGTCCGTGACTCAGCGCCTGAGTCTGTAACTACAGTCTGTCTGTGCTGCTGCAGCGAGGGAGCTTTTTGTGGTCATTAGCAAAGGCTGACCTCTCTGTTTGTATACAATGTCTTGACCATGCAATTGTTGAAGGGCAAGTTTAGGGGATGTGGTTAAATTAGGCTGCAGTTTTATTAACTCACTTGGGACCAGAGCAGTTATTTATTAAAGGTCACTCTGTAGTTCCGTTCTCCCCTACTATCAGATCTTTCCTTTGTAATCCCTTCCCACTAAGGTCCTCATTACTTCCCTTTTCTATGAATATTTAAATGGTGGTGGTGGTGGTGAAAACAGAGTCTTTATACCAGCTCCTCCAAAGCACATCCTTATGTGGTGTACATGAAGAATACAAAGCTATATTGGCTCACGGAAATGAGAGGAAGCATTAAGTTTGCTTTTCCCCAAGGGGCAGTGGCTGGCAGTTCTCTTTGTCAAGAGTAATTCCATGCCCTCTATTGGACAGCTGCATGTCAAGGGCTTGCAGATGCCCGTTTTGCTTAAGAGTCACCATTTGCAGGAGCAGCAGCTCCTGCTCACCCCCTCCCTTGTCCCACACCAGCACTCTCACCCCATAGCCATCTCACCCCTTGTGCTTCCCCAGAAGCAGCATACTCCAGGTGAGCCCTGCTCCCCTTAATATCCATCCTTGCCTCTCCCAGCAGCCAGAGCACAAAGGCAGCACATTTGGAGTGGGATGATGCTGCTGTGCTGAGGGGTAACTCTGCTCCAGCTGTGCCAGCGGACAGTGCGGCAGCGACGGCAGAAGCCTTGGCTCCTCATCCAGGTCAGACTGAGTGCTGCTGCTCTGCTCGCAGCAACTCCTCACTGCTCACAAATGGTTTTGTACTAGAGTTTGAAAACCTCTCGTGTCTGCTGTGGTCACTAAAAGAAAAAAAAAAAAGATAAATATGAGTGTCCAGTGCAGTTTTTCCTCTGTGTGGTGATCTTTCAGCAGTGTCTCCACACCCCGACATGGGCAAGTTGCCCACATCAGGAAACTTCTAGTCTGGCAATAAACGACCTCACTAGTGGCACCTTTGGAGTAACTAACAAGGAGAGGGGACATACTGTAGTACAAGGTTTCCAATCCTGTAATTGCATATGAACTCCTGCAATATTCCTTGCAGTCTGGAGAAGTGCAGACATGGACTGTGGCTGGCAGGCAGGGTGAGGTGGGGAGGTGCCTGCAGTGCAGGGCTGGCTTGGTGGTGTTGCATCTGAACCTGCTGCAGGGGCCAGGCCAGCCCTGGGGAGTTCCTTGTGGGAAACTTTGGGCAGAACATCAGGGTGGGAGAAGACTGTGCTATACAAGGATGAAAGTATGTCTGTTGTCAGAGTGGCAACTGTGTGCATATTCTTCCCCCTAATTAACTAGTTTTTTCCCCTCCCCTCAAACATTAACTCAGGATGTTTTCCTCAGATGTAGAAGGGCAGACATTTTGAAGGAAATTAGTTTTAATCTAATAAAGTCTGTTCCAGGACAGAATTTGCAATAAGCATAACCTTTTATAAATAAAGCTGAATATTGTACAATGCACAGAATTTAAAAGAAGAAGGGAGAGTACATGACCAAATATACTCAAATTTTTTGAGTAAATACTGGGACAAGGAGGTTTATTCCCCCATTAGTGCAGGTATATAACTGGGGGGCCAGTAAGTGCCAGATAAACATGGACTAAAAATATAAACAAGTATGGCTAAGAGACAGTTTTTATTTTCAGAGTTTTTACAGCCCTTCATATATTGAACCTCGTTAAAAATATATACTACGCAATGACAACAATATAATAATTGATGAGTTTATATATAAAATCAATGATCTATATGCTTTTTAGCTGACACAAGCAATAATCTAGATAGAAAAGGATTAGGGAGTGTTTATATTAAAATCAACACAATTATACTTATCAGAGTAAGAAGCTGTGATTAGACTCGGGAATGTGATATAAGAGAACTTTTAGCATTATGGTATGCCATTTATAATGTAATTAGTTTATTAATTTTTTTTCACCTGAGTCCAGTTTTTCTGTGATTATCCTTTGTGATGCTGCTGTGTAAGATGCTGGTCTATGTGGTCAACTGCAGGGCCATGAGGAGACTGTTTGCTGTGGTCTTGAGAGCAGGGGGTCTGTGTAGTACAAGGCTCCCTCTGATGTTATAGGCTCTTCTCTTAATAATGCTAATTAACTGGGGCACAGTATGGTGTGGGCAAGGTAATACAGCATCCAGCTGACCTTTTTTAATCTCTGAATTAAGAGAGTTTCTGCCCTGGGCTGTGCTGTACAGCATAGTTATGCTTAATCATAGCAGAAGTCACACCAAATTTAAAGCCAAATGAAAGATTTGAGAATGAAACTTAAATACTTAAGTCACTCAGGCACTTTCCCCCTCCCCCCATTTCACTTATCTTTTCAGGAGGCATGTGGAATTTTGGGCAGAGTAGGACCAAAGTCATAATTTCTTTTCCCATGCTTTATTCCCTATATCACCTTTTTTCCTCTGTCATCTTGCTTTCATTTAATTTTAGCATGGTGACATACACACCAAATTCAGAAACTGGGTATCTATTAGGCATGTATTGCTCTTGCTTGTTGCAAGTAAGTAAACACCAGTGAGGGCATGTGCTTGCCAGGGCTTTGCAAACCTTATGTTCAAACTTGTGGAACCATGCCAAGCATTGATGGATTCAGCTATCATTAAAAGCTAAACTTCCATGAGATTTTTCCTAAGGTTCACAGAACTCTTCAAGCAAATTTGAGCCCTGTTGCAGTAATCCGAGGGCTGATTTATTGCTCTGTCTCAAACTCTAAAGTACTTAGGGTTTTGAGTTTTCAGCATTGCAATAAGTAAACTTGGAAGATTTTTTAGATCTGATCCTGACACATAGCTCAGCACAAAATCCAGAATGAGCCAGAATAGAAATCAAAACTGATTCTTCTCAAACCATACAGATGAAACCTGCAGTTGTACATTTTTAAACTCTGTATTATTTGCCTTTCAAAGGTTTGATAATAGTTTGTTGTTATTTTTCAAGTATAGGCAAATAAGAGTTGGCAAACAGCCTGGTGAGAGAGAAATGAGAAAGAGAATGAAGGAATATAGGTACAAAGAAGCCCTAAGCCAACCACCCCCAGAACCATACTGTGAAATGATATGACTAAAATATGTGCATGGTAAATAGTGTGACATTGAAAAATGAAACATTCAATATTACAGCCAAAGGAGAAAAAAGCCAGCTCCCAAAATTGAGTTCTGGCAGTATGTTCTGAGAGTGGAATAGGCATATGCTTGATTGCAGTTTGGGTGGAGAGAAAAGAGATTCACAGAGCCCTATTTCAGTTCTTTCTGTGTTTTCCCACAGTATGAATTAATCACATCTAATACTAATTATATACTTGCAACATTCTGAATTCCTGCATCAACTGTGGAAAAATGTGAAGATGTTTCCAAGACTGGGACAGCTCTAACAATGAATCCATGGATGTGCTTTTGCAATTGTTTGCCGTGCGTCATATTCAAACCCAGTTATGTTCTGCAGATTTACCCTTCTGGACTTTGATGGTGATTTACACTCCTAGGGAAGCAGTTGGGTGAAACCATGTCTCAGAAATGTGGAAGCCTCATATAAATAAATTAAACACAGGCGCTTGATTTCAGTGAATCACAGCCTTTTGACGTGTGTAATTTCAACACATGATTGTCACCAGCTAGTCAACCTCTGTGACTCATGGAGATGCTTCAGCTTGATAGAAAATGTAAAACGCAAAGTGGTTTTTTTTTTAGCTGTTCTAAGATGCTGTCTGGCCTCCATCCATACAAATAGGGCAGATTCATACATACTAACAACATATTAGGAAACTGTCTTATTAATTATCATTCTGGATTAATGATGCCCTGATTATCTTGCCTGTAATCACAAGGTCAAATGAAGAGTTACCTCCAGGCTTTGAGATACAGGCAGGTAGTTATTTTGTTGCTGCTAAAAATAGAAGCATGGCCTGACTACAGTGGTGAAATTATTTCAGGAGGTAAATCTGAGAAGGAGTTAAATTCTTTGCATTGTTAATGTTGGTCTTGCCTGGAATTAGACAGTGTTATACAAGCTACTGTGTGAAGATTCCATCCCAAGGGAACCTGTTAGGGAGCTGAATTGGTGTGATCATGAGGTGCAGGTGCTGCACTGAGAAATGGCAAGTTTGAACAGGACTGTTTCAGTGTGGCCTGTTAGGAGCTCAGACAGGGACTCTGTACTGCTCCGTATTGTTCTGGTGGCATATGTTAGATAGAGCACCAGTGATGCTTTCAGGGGCTGGTCATGCTGTGGGGTATTTTTCATCAGGCAATTTCAGTCCTGCAAATATGACAAATGTGATAATTCCCATCTTGGAGCCTGGGAGTCAAGACTCCCAAGATCTCTCCCCTGAGATGTACAAAATGTTGATTTTGGTTTTGGTTTTTTTTTTTCCTGCATTTTTGGCAAAGTGGCTAAAGAACAGTATCTATTGAAAAATTAAATACATTTCAGCAAGGTTTTGTTGTGGAAATATGTAGATATGCTTGAATTTTCTGATTTGAAGTGAAAGAAATTGCTGTCTTCAAGTGGGATGAAAAATTTTGAGTTTCAGAAACAACATTAAAATTTCCTAACTTCATTAACTTACTAATTTGCAGTTAATAGCAGAGCTTCAGTTAGTTAGTAAGACTCCAGTTAGGCTGGTGTAAAGTAAGAAGTTTCTCATTTTGTCTTGCTGAATTTTTTATTTCGAGCAGCCTAGTGAGAGATATATTTGCTACTTCAGTTTCATCTCCATTTCTTATACACTAGATTTAGGAAGAGTAGAAAGAAAAAGAGAATGAGTAGAATAAGAAAGAAAAAAACGGGTGAAGCTCTTCACCTGTCATCTTACAGCACTTCAGCAGGTCTGTGAAACACTGGACAGCCCTGCGTTGGGATGTACACAGGCTGTACAGGAAATACAGGAATATTGGAGCTAGTCAGGAGGAAAACATTGGTGAGCTAGTCTTGCTTCTTTTCCATGGAGAACTGTAGAGGGCTGGCTGTATTGTGAGGGCTGTCTTCTCTTTTCCTGTTGTTTAATATTTGCTTGACAGAGTCCTACCCTTCAGTAACTACTGTGAGGCTCAGGTAGGAGAAGCTCCAAATTAACACTTGAACTTTGCCGGAAGATGCCAGTGTTGTGCATTAATACTTTGAGCTGGGAGCAAAAGGAGGTGGATTGAATGTGTGGGTCTTGAACTATCAGCACTCTGTTTTCTTTTTAAGTGTCCTTAGCACAGACCAGGCAGGTGATTTCCCTTTGGCCACTGCTGACATGAATCCCTGGGAGCTGAACTCTGCCAGAACTGCTGCTGCAGAGAAGCACTAGAAGTCGTAATTATTTCACCTTCTCAGGCACAGTCATCCAGAGGATTTGGGGAGTGGGTATTAAAATATGTGGTTGCAAACCCTCTTAATTCTTCTGTACATAAAAGTGGTATTGTATCAGATTAACTTCTTAGTCATGTACATGTTCCAAGATAAAGGGACAACTATTGTTTTCAGCTGCAGTGCCCACCATTCACATCAAAGTCTCTGCATAGCTGTAACAGAGATGAGAAGCTTTTTTTAATTGAATATGTCTCATTTCCTTGAAGTATTTAGGGCTTGTCACTGCCTAACTGAACCCAAGATGCTGACAAATGTGCAAGTCATTTGTAAAGCAGTTAAAGTACAGGATATATATCAGTAGAGACATTCTTCTGATTAGAAATTAATCTTGTATTAATAATAAGTCTTCCTGTTGTAAAATTCTTTCTAAATACAGTAATATTCCAAATGGAAATTAGAGATATTTCAGGGATGACATTTCATTATTCCCAATCAGCTTTACTATAAACAAACTGCAAATTTTCAGTGTCAGCATATAGCTCAGGTAAAACTAAGCTCATATTTGTGCTCCGAGTCCCTGAATGTTTCCTGAGGAGTTATCCATGGCATATTTCTGTTTTAAGATGATGTGTGTTACATTAGGCAGTTTGAATGGTATCCATTAGCATAAGCCCTTCTGTCTTTGAAAATATTTTTCTCACTAAAGTTTATAAGTCTGGTTTAGGTCTCTGTGTTTGTTTAAACTACAGATCAGTAAATGGCTGAGATGTGTATTACATTTCAGGGTTTCTTCATGATATATTGTATTTATTGTTGTTCAGATCTCTGTGTGGTCTAGTCACGCTATCTATTATTTCAACAAAGTAGCTAATGACAAGCTGGTTGCTTAATGAAGTGCTGTCGTGGCACCTTATTTAGGGAGGGAGGATCTTTTTTTTGGCAGTTGAAGGCTAATGTAACAATATCTAGTGTAATTTCTCCCTTGGAATCTACATTCAGTAAGTCATCTATGTAGTAAACTTATGACCAGGAAGCCTGAATTAATAACCTCTGGGTCAGCCTCACAAATTTTTCATTATTTCAAATACCTTTTCCTGTTGGTTAAGCCTTTTGTTCAGGATGACACTGAATTGCAGTGGTTAGATGGCTTATGAATTGTGTTTTCAGGAAGGACTATTGACACTACAGGTAATTTTTCTTGCAGACTCAAAATGAAGAAAACATGGAAGTAAGAGACTTTAAATATAGTAATTATCCATGAAAATAACCATTAAAACAGTAAATATGATTACGTTTTTATGAATATCGTTTTGGCTGTGGCAATAAGCTCAGAGTCAACATATTCAAAACTGATAAATCTTTTCTATGAGACAGTATATTATATTTGCACTAATCTTTATTTTTACAATAAATGTTTAAAAGCAATTTAGGATTTTCCTGCCAATTAAAGTTAACTAATTTATATAATCTTTTTACATTCAACTTTTCCCTTTAATGTAGGCACATGCAAGGGAATTTATATACCTGCATATCATGTTTTCAATTAAGAAGACAGTAGCAATTAAGAAAAAATGCTATGTTTGTGTCCTTAAAAATACCATTCTTCAGATGATGTTCTGGAAACAAAAGATGCAGGGTCTTAGATAAACATCTGTTGGGAATGAAGAGTTCTTCATATTTTTTACTAGATGAGCATTTCAGTCTCATTTGTGACTGGATGATACTGTATTCTCTCTTGCTATTTTCAATTTATTCTTTAGCAGAGACAGGGAGGGAACACTGAAATAGGAAATTAGGATGTTTAGAGAGAATAACTAAAGAGAGCTGCAAAAGGGTTTTTAATTTGTTTAGATGGCTGAGAGGCCCCCTCGTGAGTGATCTTTCCTGCTGAGCTGAGGGAAGTGCACAAAGACTCCGGGTACCCAGTCTGGGCTGCCACTGTCTGCTGGGGACTTCCTCACATCTCAGCAGATGCTTCAGCAAGGCCCATCCTAGGAATGTTTCTTGGACTCCTCAGAGTCTTTTGGGGATATTATCTCTCCCACTTCTTTAACCTAAACTTCCAGTGCTTGTAAACAAGACAGAGAAGAAGCTGGATTGTGGGATAGATGGTTCACAAAATGACCAGTTATCCCATCCCCTAGATGGGTTTCAAACAAGAATGTTATGTCTTTGATTGCCTTGCTCTACCCAATCAGCTTTTTAAAAACTGTTTATCTGTTTTAATTTAGAATAGATAAAACAGCCACACAGATTAGAGCAGGAACAAGGAAATGGTAGTAGTGTTTCTGAAAATCTAAATGGTTTTTTCAGTTGCATTCAGAGTGTCTCACACTCTGCTCTGGTTTGACCAAAACTCAGAAGTTATGTGTAGGAGTACAATAGCAACACAGTGTACAGCACAGTGAGTGCACTAGGAAATTGTTCTGTGGTTATGGGACTTTAATATAGTGAAGAAATAATTGTCCAGGTTCCAGATAGTTTCATGATGTTGCTCTGACAAGTTCAGTTTATATGTGTTCTTCTGTTGATGCTGTTACATTTATCATTGTTAGCCTGTCCTTGCTTGATGTGAAAAATGGTTAGAAGTTGAAAACATAAAGAAACCATTTTCATATTTCGTAAACTTAACTCTTGGGCTCTACCATTCACTTTTTCACACAAGTTCAGGATGGGAATAGTGTGCAGATGTTCATTTTACCCGTGTAGATATTTTACAAAATCCAAGTTCTTAACCTGCCCCTCTTTCCACCCTCCCTCACCCCCCAGCTCTCTCCCAGGGCAAATATAAACCAGTATTTGATGCAAATCTGCCTCAGCTGGTTTATGTGGATTCTGAGTTTCTTTATCTAGTATTCATGCTTGCTGAATGAAGTCAAGAAAAGACTTAGTATGTGACATGAAAAAGTGTTTTCTTTGTGTCTTTCTAAAACTTTATTCATACAATCAGTGCAGAACAAAATTTTAAGGAATCAGAGAAGTGATACTTGCATACTCTCTTTGCAAGATGTTTTTAAACACTTCAAATTCATTTTATGAATAAAATAGATGCCATTGTCCTTCCTCCTGCCTCCCTTCCCCCTCACTCCAGAGACATGTGTTTCTTTTATTAAATTAACTCATCATCGTGGTTTTGTTATTTTAACTGTGGGCTTAGCTGACCAAATTTCTATATTGCTTGAGAGAGTCATTAATCATTTGAAGAGGATTTGTATATGTTCAGTTGCTCAACATCTCATCTCTCACTTTACCTCCAAATAAATTCAATAATGTTGCACGTGTTCTTTTACTTTCCTTTGTGTAGTCAATAATATTAATTTAACCTCCTGTGTGTTGGTGGGTGGTTGGGAGTAGCAAAACAAACATGGGACTGCAGTGAGCACCATGAAATTTTGTTCTGTTTGAGTTTTTCACTATTTAATTATTTTGATTATCCCCTGTTGGTTTGAAAAAAATAAATCTGGTAAAGTGCATGTTTAATTCATCATTCAGAGCCACGGTTAGTGTTCTAATGTTGACTGCTGGATCTGAACTGCTTGTTCCTGTCTGTATTTTTGGGAATAGTTATTAAACCCCAGCCCAGCACAATGCTATATATAGGCTGTGTCCTGACCCTGGGCATATCTTGTAGGAGGCAGTACAGCTCTTGCTGAGTCCAGAGCAGCATTATATGCATGCTTTAGACTGAAGAGTCTGGGTTAAAGCTGCTTCTCATGGGAGACAGAGAAGATGCAGAGCTTGAGAAATATTTTTTCCTCCTGCTTGGAAGTAGGAATGAGGCACTTAGGGCATACGACTGTAAAAAGGCACAGAGAAGTCAGATACTTCTCCACTGATAATTAGAAGCAGCCTTGAGGTTGTCATCAACCTGAATGTGTCAGATGAGCAGAACATTCATGAACAGCACTGATTTCACTTGAAAAGTTTTCATCTTATCTGTTTGTGAAATAGTTTGCTTTTCTCTTTCTGTAGCACATTTTAAACTGTGGATGCTTTTGGTTTTTTTAATGTTCTATATTGAACATTAAAAGTAACCATTGGTTACTTTGTGGTGGTAAGATGAAAAAACTTCAGAAAATATTAGTGCATTGATTTTGAAGCAAGTCTGTCATTTTGCTGTCTTCTTTGACAGAATATTCTTTTACAGAATTACTTTGCAGAAGTTGTTGATCCTGCTTGTTCACTAACATGCTATTAGCTGTCGGGCTTTAAAGAGAAATGAAGGAATCCTGTGCTTCTAATACCAATAAAAATGGTATTAAAATCTTGCAGATTTTTTGCATCTCTAATGATACACAAGTGTTATAATTTGTTTAAAAAGGTCAGCCCCATAAAACTGGTTTGGGAAATATTTGTGTTAGTGGAATTTAGGAGAAAGACATCCTGACAACCTGTTGGCATGTGTTTTGCTGTAAGTATTCTGCATCTGTGATTTGGCCACATTGGGATACTACTTGTATTCTAAAAATAAAATGAGACATGGTGAAGATTGTTAATGCTCTGAAAATATTATTAATCTAGTCATCATGGCTTACCATGTAATCTATCTCAGTTTTCCTAGTCTGAAAAGGGAGGCTCATCCCCATAATGGCAAGCTTGATACAAGTGTGTTCAAAAGTGCTTTAACATCCTGAAGTGTTTAGAAGTACTTGTTAGTCTTCCCTTGTTTTCTTTGATCAGGCACAGAGCTTGTCCTTTTGGAGTGAAAAGTTTTAGGTTAATTGCTGCTACTTCCAAAGTGTTGTTTAAATAAAGCCTAAAGAACCTCTCATGTTTATTAGCAAGAAAAATGAGCCTTTTCTATTAGTGTATTTCTTAATTGGAGGCATTGAGTGTAGAGTTCTCTGCCATGTCCATCAGGAGTGAGTTGGGAAGAAGGATCCTCAGCAGAAGTGCAGAGCCAAGGGAGCTCTGACTGTGCCAAGGCCAGAGTGGGAGTGCAGGAGGGAGCATTTTGGATGGAGCTGAGAAGGCGCTGCCCCAGCCCCAGGAATGTTCCTGCCATGCTCACTCAGCAATATGTGCAAGAGATGATAAGCATTATCAAAAGACAACACTACTATCCTGGCAGATTTTCCAGGTTGGGGGTTTTTGTCTTACAAGATGATTCTTTTAAGTCACGAAATTCTTTATTAAAGTTGCTCTTGAAATTTTCAGTAAATTGCTTCCATGGTTTACTCCAGCTCTGTAGGACTGTGATCCCTGGCTCTTGTGGTGGTTTGGGCTAGGCCTTCCTTGGTGACCAGTTTGTAACCAAGGAAGGGTCCAGATTTACCCAGTATTCCCTACGATTTTTACGTAAGCCAGACTATAAGAAGAGAGGAGGAGAGGCCTTCGTTTCTCTTTCCTTCCGGTGGCTTGGAGGTGCAGGTTCCCTGCTGTTGAGTCTGCCGTGTTGGGGAGCGAGGCCTGGCTAGGCCTTGCCGACCTTGGGAGACAGAGGTTGCCGGCGATCGTTCCGGAGCGACTCTCGGTTGTCCCAGGAGAGTAGTGAGATATCTTCTTTGCTACCTCTTTTGTTCTCTAGTTACTAGATCTCGGGCTACTGATTGGGATATATATATATATATATATATATTTTATTTTGGTTTTGCTCCTTTTCCCCTTCCCCTTTCCCTTTCCCTTGTGAAATTGTATATAAGTGTAAACATATTTATATATATATAAGTTTGGTTGTCCTCTCTCTCGTTTTTCGGGTTTTTCTTAGTTTTTTTCTCCCTCTTCTCCCTGAGGTTTTTTATTGTTGGGGGGGGGGGACTTCTGGTGGTAAGGTTTGGAGACTTGGCAGGGAGCCAGCTTCAAACCATATCAGCTCTGAACTCACTCCTGTATGCCAGTGGCATCTTTGTAACATACACCCACTGGGAGAAGGGAAAAGTTATGGTGTCACCGGAGTAGGGATTTGTTTTGTTCTTTAGCAGAAAGTATTCCTCGGAGGTTTTTATGTGTATGAAAGTGAACACACTGAACACTCGCATTTCTAGACAGAGCAAAAACTTCAGATGTCCAGTAAAGCTCATCAAGGTGTCCAAAATGTCAAACTAAAAGCCCATTATGGAAACTTTTCCTCCTTCCTTGTTCTATTTACTAAATTTTAGAGTGACCAAAGAGTTTTTATTCAGTCTTGTGACAAAGAAGAGACTCTCAAGAACTTTTTTATATAAAAAAAAATATTTTTGAAGCTATATATCTATAAAGGAAAAGGAGGCTTCATCTGAAACCAGTAACCTAAAGTGATGTTTTTTAACTTTAGTGGGTGATCTAAAATAGCCATCATAATTACCTATTTCTTGGCATGTTCAGTGAATCAGTTAATCCTTACAAGACTTCTGAGACCTTGATGTGTTATCAATTTACATGCTGCTATAATAGATTTTATACTATAATAATGTATTACTTATTTATCCTCTTTTAAGGCAATTTTAATAGGGTAATCATATTGGGAAGGAATATATAGCCTGGGGAAAGGTCATCTCAATTTGATTGTGTATGAAACAGATTAATATTTTTTCAAGGATGCAAGTAATGTTTCTGTACAACTTCCATAATTAAAGAGGGACTAATGACAATATTTCAAATCCCAGGTGTTTTTTGAGCCTTGCTGTTGAATAAAGACATGACAAAAGGGGAGGAGAAAAAGCATTGCATGTTTCTACAGAGGAGCAAGGAGGAACCTTCAGAGAATAATTGGACATGATAAAGATTGTATCTTACAACAAGTGATGCTGTTTTCTCAAATTTAAAAGCTTTTTAAAATTCAGAAGTCTCTGTTGAATGAGGCAGTTTGCTTTTATGACCTTTTATACTTGCTCACTAAACAGACTAAGTTATTAAATGCAAAAGCTTTAATCATATGCTTCAAAACGTAAATTCTCCTTACTGCACAACTGTCAGAAGAGACTTCTTTGAACCTTAAAAACTGATGTATATTCAGACACCTACCTCTTCTTTAACACGAGTACTAGAGTGGAGACTCTTGTCAATGTGTTATGTGGTAGGAAAGCCTCCTTCAGAGTGGATAGCATTTCTCATTTTGGTTTTTACCTATCATGAACATTTCTGTCCTCTTTAGAGATGTGTTCCTACTTTTAGAGGTGTGTCCTCAGAGTCTTGAGAAAATAAATTTTTCCTTTTTTTTTCTTTTAAACTCAGTTATGATAATAGCTATTTTGTTGAAACTGTCATAGATATTTCAATTATTGTTCGTTTCTAGCTATCTGTGCTATTTAATGCTAGGTTTTGCTTTCCCCTTTGTTTTCCATGTTATTTGCTGCTACTTAATTTCTCTCTGATGCTGCAGCATTTTGAGGTTCAATGCAAATGCCATAAACTTTCCTTAATTTAGTATCTCTCAGATACATTCAACTTTCTCTTTGGATGAGTTGTAAGGTTGCAGAAACTCTGTGAAAATGGTTATTGAATAGTTAAGAATTATCAATGTAACCCCAATACTGCTCCAGTGCTGACCCTTACGTGCAAATCATTCCTAGTTGCATTCTTACACCTTTCTAGTCCTCATGTGTCTGTGAATGAGACTTTTTAAATGCTGTCTTGATAAAAATAATTTCTATACTATAGAAAAAATATATCAAACTAAAATTGTGGCTTGTATTCTTTCATGGTGTTAAAAACCAATATACTTAATTTTAAAATGCAATGAGATGGACTGATACATGTTTACTCTTGTGTGCCAAGTGCTCTCTAAGTTGCAAAGGCAATTTGCATTAGAATGTATTTTTAAATTAAACAGTAAATATTTATATTTAAATAAATATACTGTTTATAGTGTTAACAAATATTTGATAAATAATTTAAGCATCGTGAAATATCTGTTTACAAAAAGATAAATGTAAGTTGCAATATAGAATGTCACTCGTCTACCACAGTTTGTACAATAACTTTCAATATTATATCTAAATTACTGAAGTCTTGTTTCAGCCAAGTATCCATTGTAATCAAGGTTCTCATTTAGTTGAGACATTATGCCAAAATAATTGGCTAAGCTGGAATAGAAAACTTTAAAGTTTCCTTCTTACCTTGCAGATCATTTCTCCCATGTAACCCCGTGGTTCTCATTGCAGGCCACAAACTTTACACTTCCCCAGTTTTTCTTTGATATATTTTTAATGAATTAATTTTTATCATAATTAACATATGTCCATGGCAGCCATCCTAAGAGATCATACAACACTCAGTTTTTTACTGTGGCTGAAGCTGTCTTTTCTTTTAAAACAAACTTGCCTTTGGCTGTCAGTGTGAATGATCCTGGAAAACAATTTTGTGACTGATTTCCTAACAGCCCCACAAGTCTCTGCCTCCTCTGATTACAGCACTGTGCCAGAGCAGTCCAGGGTTCTACAGACTATTAGAACCTGTGATTCTTTGGGATGTCTCAGATATGGTCAACTCCTTGCTGAATCGTCCAGTGCTTGTTCTTTTGGGCACTGATTTGTTTATACTGCCTTGCATTGGGAAGGCTTTCTTTGCAAGGGTGAAAATGAAAGCTGAGATTGTTATTTGTCCCCAGTTTTTATGGCCTTACTCTGTCTTCTTCGTTTTGATACAATGTGGGATTTCAAAATGGTAGAGCAAACCCACAGAACGATGCAGGTGCTGCTAAGGAATGTACAAGCAAAAAACCCCAATGTGTTTACTTGAGCAAATTTAAATGCACAAAAGTATAGAAAAGTATATATAAAGTGTAAATGTTGGTGTTTAGATCTAAAGATTCAGATGACATGAATGAGATTTCCTTGCTCACCTGCAGGTCTGCAAGGTTAGTGCAAACTCACCTGTTGGACAAGTCACAGTAGAGCCTGTCTCTGCTCCCACCCTGGATAATTACCTTGTTATTTATTAGACTAATAACTTTTTGGCGTGTTATATTCTGTGCACTCAGAACTCACCTAGTTAAGGTTACATCAAAGACTGACCTCCATTGACAAGATTAAATTGAAGTCATTTTCTCTAAGAGCTTAGGTGGAGTATTTGTGTTGTCAGCAAACAGGACTTTATCCTCTTTCTCCTGGGCATTATCTCAAATGCAGTGTCAGAATGCCAGATGGATTTGCTTTAATATTTTTTCTCCAGTTTTTAATATTCTTCTATCACCTTTCAGCTGTCACACTCAATAATTTCTTCGGAAAGAAAGTGCCCAAAAGAAGCCACTGTATAACAGCTCTGCTTTAAATGATGATCTTTTTCAGTAGTTTTTTTGAGCTGTATTTATTACCTGATGTTTAACCCTTAGAACTTGCAGGACTGCATTAAATATGGTTCTTTTTGTAGGCTTCTCACTCGCAAAAAAACCCTCAACAAACCAAAGCCAACCCCCACAGATGAAACAGACCCCCTCCCCCCTCAGGAAAATAGTAATTATCCACAGTACCATAAGGACTATTTTATGTTACAATTTGCTTTAACCCTCCCCCCCATAAATCATTTTATTTTGTATACACTTGTAGAATTGAAAAGAGAAAATACAGACTCAGACCAATAAATCAGTGAATACTAAATAAACTGAAGAAACAATCAGTCCTAATTACTCAATCATAAAATAAGTGATGGGGTTTTTTGTTTGTTTTTGTTTTTTTTTTAATATAGAGCAGATTTTAATACTTGGCTAGCCTTGCTACTTACAAAATGTGATGGAGGAGGAAGTCTACTAAGTAACTTCTTTGGAAAAGGAAATAGCCCACTGAATGAAAGGAAAAATAATGCTCTTTTAGAGGTGATTTCATGTGTATTCTGACATCCTTATTTGAAATTTGTTAATTTTTCCTTCAATTTGCAAGTTATTATAAAAGCCATGTGCAAGTAAAATTTACATCCTTGAAATCACTAAGTCTGCGTGTGAATTACTGAAAAATTATTTCATGATATGTAACTTAAGTTCAGTTAAAGAACAGCAGTATATTGCTACATATTTTAGTACAGAATCTTATCAAGCTTAATCATCTTTCTCCTAAAGCATAATATTTGAATTGAACTTTTGTCTTAGAATTTGGTAGGTGTTGTGAATGCTTTTAAATAAGAAAAAAAAAAGACAACCCCCCTTTCATTTCTCTATAACAATCTTGATAACGTTTATAAAGCCAAGAAGCATCATGAAAACAGCACAATGTCTGTGGTTCCAGCAGTTGTAGAGGTGGTGTCATGTTCAATAGAGAAAAAGGGAAACAAACCCATGTCCTTAAGGACAAGAAAACAAGCACTTTGGAAGGAAGATGAAACATTCATCCTCACCCTAAGGGAACTCAGCTGTCCAGGGACTGTGAAGAGAGTGGTGGATGGCAAGAAAGAAATGTGAAAGATATAATTTTATTTATCATTGTACTCCCAGGAGATGGAATATCAGCCTTTCTTCCAGACTTAGATAGTATCTGATATATCATGGAAAGCTACACAGCTTACTTCTTCCCTGCTTGGAATTGAAGTAGAACTACATTTCACAACAGCCATTAGTGCACTGCTTAATGTTGGAAGGAATATTTTATTACTTACTAGGACGGGAAATAAGTGGAATTTCAACTCTTCTGCCATGTCTCTCTGGCTCTGCAGAAGCGATAAGTAAAAAGCTGTTGCCCTATGTGGGTGAGAGGCATGCAGTGCAGTTCATGATCCATGATAAACCTGGATAATATGCAGAGATAGAGAAGGTTTCTCCCAGATAGGATGAGAACTGGTGTTTCTTGGGAATGATCATGTATCTCCATCCTTTTGATTCTGGTATGACAGGAATCAAATCTATAACAGTGACAATCCATCAAATGGGAGAGAGAAGGGTGTTGGATAATTCTAATAACTTTAGGAATTAATAGTTAATGGCAGTACAACTGTGAGCTTAGGATTCAATAGCTGTATGTATTCATTACATGTATGCAGCAGACTATTTGGCTCATCTCAGTATAAACCAATGGAATAACGTTAAAGTCAGATGTTTAATCATGTCAGAATAATTTCCGTTAAATTGACTTTGAAATACTGATGTGTCTCAGTCTTTGTTATATGTGATTAATGGTGTGGGGAATGCTGAGTTCGTCTGAATATTTCTGTCATACACACAAGGTCCTCCAAACCTGACATGCAGTGAGCTCCTTTGTACTCTGCTTTCATTTAAAATCCAAGTGATGGGTTGGCCATTTTGAAAAAGCAAAAGCTAAAAGAGAGGGGTAAGGAAAGCTGCTCTCCAAGTAATCTTCCATTTAAGATACTGTTTAAATAATTAAGCCTTTTAATGGAAGTGTATAGTTTGTAAGACTTTAACTGGTTCTTGTTCAGTAGAATGAATTGTGTATCATACTAAGAAAGAAAGCTGTGAAAAGCCTTGCAAGATTTTGTGCTTGCTGGTCTGTTTTAGCTTTGCCAAGAGTGTATTTATCCTTGTACAGATTGTATCAATAAGTATCATATATGAATGCATAGATTTATATTTAAATATTACATGCATTTTCTCTCAAATGGATAGTCAGGGCAGAATCTCATATTTAAATTAATGTGATTCTTCAAAGATGCTAAACTTTAGTCTCTTTATATTAAGAAACACATCACAAACTCTTGACAAGGGTTAAGGTTATTTAGGAGGTTAAAAAGTAGTCTGCACTGTTTGTTGCCTTCAAAGCCTGATAGAATTTCTGGTTAAACTAGGTCATAAAGAAATCCATAATTTTATCTAAATTACTTTTGCTTATCTCGTTATAATTCTGTACAAAATAGGCCAAATACTCTTCAGGAATCTTTAACAGAGGGACAATAATTTCTTGTTCAAAATAAGTCACTATGAAGATGATATGTCCATATTGAAGTATGCATAATTTTACAAAACCAGCTATGATAAGCAATTCTAAAATTCAGCATAAAGAAAATAATTTAAGGAAGTGGCAGTCAGTATACACTGGGTAAGCAACTACAGCTGCAGTTAATATTCCTGTGAAATAAAAACACTTTTAGTTCATGAAGCCTAAGTTCAGCAACGATAGTAGTTCTTGAACTGGTGGAAATAAACTCAACAGAGAGATCATCATTAAATAATCATCCAGGAAAATATTTAAATCTAGAAAGCTTTGTATTAAAAATAGTGTATATATTATTTATGTTCAGAGTTTTTGTTGGACTGCCCTTAATATTTTCAGGGTAGCCAGAACTAAGGTGATATGGGGTTTTCTTGAAACGTATTGACAAATCTGTTTTCAGAAAGGTACCTGGACTAGGACTATAGAGGGAATCTGAGGGATGGTAAAAATTTCTTTTTCTACTATTTTAGGTGGAGATATATGTCAGGGTTTAATCAATGGATTGATAGATATGCTAAACTATTTGTATTTTTAAGCTGAATGTGTGTTCTGAATACAGATTGTGGGTTTCTGTTGTAGTACGAATACTTCAATGCTGTGCTCATAAATGAACGAGATGAAGAAGGAAACTACCTGGAGCTGGGGAAGGAGTTCGTTCTGGTGCCAAATGACCACTTCAATAACTTGCCTGTGAACATCAGTCTGAGTGATGTCCAAGTACCAACCAACATGTACAATAAGGGTAAGAAAAAAACTGTTTTATTTAATCATTCCACTGACTGAACTTAGGAACATCCTTGCTTTAAAAATGAAGCTGTTGATTAGCTGTGTATTATCTGTGTTTTCCAGTTGGCAATAAAAGTGAAATTTCAGTGGAAGAATGTTTAAAGTGTGACAGTTCTGTAATATATTTTGTCCTGTGGCAATTAAGCAATTTATTATGGTCAATGATTTGCGTATTAGACTGTCATGAATTCTGCCATGGAGTATGACAGAATATGTTTGTTCTTATGAATTATTTTCCAGAATCTTCAAATAATTTGATCAGAGCTTACATTGCCTCTTACCAGTTGGATTCTACCTGCGCTGAGATCTAGATGTGTCTGTGAAAGACATAGGGTAGATGGGAGGGGAATATTTTATTAGATTTCTGCTTTCAAGCTTCTGGGAATATTCGTAGCTGTGTATATTCTATTCTGGCTCTATACACAGCTGCTGTGAGTTTTCAGATAATATTTAGAAGGAATAAACTGCATTAAAATTTCTACTCCCTTGTCTATTTGCCATAGGTGCTGGATATCACGTAGCACTAACCAACAGCTACGTTAGATATTAGAAGTGACGGACTTAGGTCTAAAAATTGGCAATGCAAACTGAACTCAGACACACTTAACTCATTTTCTATTTGCCACTCCCCTTTGATCAGACAGCACAAAATTGTATTTTTACAGTGCTTATGCAGCACCTATCTATTTATTTTTCTCAAGCCAGTAATGAAAGAAAAATGAAGAAAGAAAGTGCCAAAGTTTCCCAGCAATGTCTGCAGTATGTTTGTCATTGGTCTGTAGAAGGCTGCCTAATCTCATTATCTGGTTCCTCTTCCCATTTTAACTATACTAAAAGACAGCTAAAAAGACATTAAATGCTTTCCTCATAATACATTCCAGGCTAGCAATTGTGGTAATCATGCAAGGATATTGTGCAATCACAAATGGAAGGAGAATTCAGATAGGTTGGGCTGGTAAGAGGAGCTGTTGACGTGACAGCTTCTCCTCAAAGTTAGGATTCTGACTTGAGAATCTTGAGAAGCCAAAAATCATACAGTAATGTTTTAAACTAGGGACTAAAAGATAACAAAGCTTCCTAGATATTATTTGAAAGGTTGTGAAATGATTAATGCAGGATATTTTGAAAAGATTTGGAAAATGCATAAAGCTTCTAAAGATACCAAACCACTTCTTTGTGCAAGTGCTAATGTTTTTTTAATCAAGCCTGTCTATAGATTAATTCATTCTAGAACTGCTAAAGAGGAAAAAAAATGGTTGAAAAGGGATACAGGGGTCAGGCAACCACGTGTTTCTGGAGAAGCACACTAACCTGAGTAGTTACTGAGAGCAGTGGAACTAAAGGATGTTCAGTTACATATGTCATTCTGCTATGTATAGAATACGTTTTACATGCAGACTATTTATAGTTAAAGGCCAAAGTCAAAGGCTTGTTGAATCTTGTTTTGGCCTCTAATACAGGGATTGCCTGTAGAAATGGGGAAGATGGAGCTCTGTGGTGATTCCTGTTTCCACACCATCTAATTCAAACCATCCAAAACCATTGCTTTATGCAGCTGCGGAAGAAAAGCGTTTTTTATCACTTAAATGTATTCCAACTGCAGAAATCTGGTTTGTTGCTGACATCTTCCTTGCACATGGACACGATAGTCTCAGTTTGGAGTCTGTCAATGTGTGGAAATGCTACTCTTGCCAAGAAGAGGACTGTATACTTAAATTTTTTTTGCCCAGTGCTGTAATGCAGAGGGGTGATAACAAGTTAATCAAATCTTAGCCTGAGGGTACAGGCAGTAGATATTGATAGGTTTACAACTGAGTGTCTGCACAACACCATTTCTCTAGAAAAGGCCTGTTGTTCATTTCCAGGTTATGTTTTAGTTTATTGAATTACTAGGCAGAACCACAGCTCAAACAGCTGAAAACAGATAAGTGTGATCACTGAATAGTTAAACACAGGACTCTTGACTCAGCATAGAAAAAAAAATCAGCTCTCTATTGGTAAGTTAATTCTCACCTTTTTCTTTAATTTTTGTTCACTTAGTTGTACAGATAGTGACAGGACACATTGAAGAGTTGAAAATGTGCCTTAGACTGAAAGGCTCCAGGAGCTCAGTTAATTTAGCTTATTCAAGAGATGACTAAAGGTTTAATTAGTTGATCTGGAGTTAATTACTAATACCAGACTCTATAATCTGGTTGCCAAAGATTTTAGAAGATCCAGTGGCTGAAACTGGGTTCCATTATTTTGCAAATTGCACAACTGTGAGCTCAGTTAAATTTTGGGAAAAACTTTGGCCTGGTCAGCTGCATGATCACAATGATCCCTCCCAGCTGTAGGATCCCTAAAGTGGATGGTCACAGTCCCTAACCAGGCTCTCAACGAGATAGGCTTAACAATCATGGAACATAAATACATTGCTATTCGTATATGTCTTGTGGCTCTTTCAGCCTCTTCATAAAAAAGCTTAGAAACATTGATGGTAACAACAGGACTACCTAATTCCCATTCTAAGGAAATATTCAAGTTTAGAATCTGAAAATAAAAAGCAAAAGCAGATTTCATTACATTTATGATGAAATCAAGAAAACTTAAGTACCACAAATATAAAATCTACGATACTGAAATTTAACCTGGAACATTTTGAAAAATAAAATAAAAGCCACTAAAAAATCTACCAACCTAAAAGTAACTCTAGTGCCATCTTTGATTACAGTGTGTATGCACCTACTGTAAATGTATATGGGAAAGTAAATTAGTGAATTTAATAAAGAATCACAGATTTGCATTTACAGTACTCTTGATCATCATTGTAAAATATAAAGGTCTGGTCTGGTTATTGAAGTGCTTTTATACTTTTCATTCCCCTCTTCTGCACTCCCTCGTTCCCTGTTTTCTGCATATCTTACAGATCACATGGATAATGTCAAAAATAGAAACGTTACTGATCTTTGAAATATAAAGCCTACGCAGCTCAGAAAACTATCTTTTGGCATTCCTATGATGTTCATATACTGGAGGAATTCAGAGCAAAGTAAAGTGGGATGATGGCACTCTACACTGGAGTCTATTTCCCTGTCTGTACAGACATGGCTTGCTTTAGGGCACTTTGCAGCAAAGCTGTTGGTCCATTTAAACTGCACAACATTCTCATGGAATTAGCCTTCTTAATTTTTCCTGAAAATGACTGCTTATTATAAAGTTTTGCTTTTGAAATGTTTAAGCATGCATGGGGAGTCTAAATCTGTCACTGCATTTTGTTTCTTCTCTTTAAACACAAAAGTGTATTTGCTACCTACAGCCTCACTGCCTGTAGCCAAAGGATTTGCAAGGCAGTATGTTTTTAAACAATGAATAAACAATTAAGATTAAGAAAGAAGTTCTGTGACAGCTGTCTTAGCAAGCAGTAGCTCTTCCATCCACAAATGTGGCAATTATCAACTGTGTACAGATTTCTGACAGAAAATAGGGAAAAGGTTCTTAGTGAATTAATCATATTCATATATTCATAGAAGAAAAAGGAAGGAAAGGAATAAGGCACTTTTTCATTAGAAGGAAAGTCCAATTTTTAAAAGTACAGAATCAGTGTGAACCCAGTTTGGACAATGCAGTACCAAGGCAGAAATCCAGGTGTGAGAGCAGGTGTGTAAAAGGCACTGCCTCATTCAGCTGCTGGGGGTCTTTTTTAAATCTAGTTTATTTACATGGGTTATATAGCAGCACAAAGTGAGTTCTCATAGCTCTTGTTTTTTATGTTTCCCCTATTATTTTAGAATGTAAGTGATTTGGGACATGCTACTGTCTCAGATGTATCTTGCATATATACTTCCACAGGTATACATTCCTAAGATACTCATATGACTTTCTACATGTCAATCAGTGTACTATAAACAGCTATTGTGGAAGAGATTAGTAATAATGAAAAATGACTAATGATTTGAAATTTGCATAATTTCAACATTTGATTTATGATTTTATGAGATGCCAGTAAGTATATTAAGAAGAACCTAGGAATGTGACATATAATTAACAGCAGCAGTTGGAATGTGGGCTGGGCTTTCTGGCAACCATCCATGGGGAACATGGCAGTAGGATTACCACTGGGAATAGTAGGATTCTATAATGGATTTATGTACATGAGGAGATGATAAAAGAAGACTCAAAACTGATCAGAAGGCTCAAAACTGATCTTGCAGATGTTGACAGCGTATAAAAGTAAAAGAAAAATAGAGCAGCATTTTACCTTTTGTTAGTATGAGAATATAGGTAGCCAAGACCCTACATTCTAAGTCCGAAGTATATCCGAGATGAAGAACCTACTCCAGTCTTTTTTTTCCCTAAGTCCATGTCACCTCATATTTTCCCACAGTTGTGTAAATGACATATTTTCTGCTAATGAGTTTGCACTCAGCAGTTTTTCAAGTTCATGAAAGAGGCTTATGAACACTTGGATAAATGTGGTTTTCAGTGGAATGTAGAAGAAAAGCAAAGCCAAGGTGAGGGTGAATGTGTCTTGGTGACATACTCTCAGACAATTCTAAGATATGCCACCTGTGGAAAAGCCAAGTACAGTACCAGGAGTGACACACGGCAGGAGCTCACCTGCTTACGTCAGCATTGTGTGAAATCCAGGAAACACAAGAGGGAAATTTCAGTATCAACTGAAAACAACTCCTGGTTTTGAGCTTTTGCAGTTGGTCTTTGTTTATATGATAAGGTAAACTTTACATTCATTGTTTGCAGAAAGGGGAAAAGCCCAGGTTCCCTTCTTTTCAGTGCTTCAAACATTTCTAGACAAAAGCACTTCTCCTTGCCCTTCAAACTGCCTTTTTCTTGTACCTTTCTGTTGTTTCCCTCAGGTCCTAAGATTTGTATTTTGCAAAATTTACTCTCTCATTCTGCTAGTGTTCTTAGTCATTAAAAAGAGTTAGCTTAATTCACTAACTAACATTATTGACTAACTAATTTAACTGGCACTAAATTCTCCTTTATCAAGTACTGGTGCAAACAAGAGGGTTGGACTCCTTGAAGTCAATTATGTTATTGTGGCAAAATCAGTATTAGATTGCAGTTGCCTCTTCCATTCCTAGGAACACAAACAGGCAGCTACTCAGATGCATCACAGCCGCACCTGCCCATCTAGAGCACTTTTAATCCTTTTCCATTTCTGAGGAATTACTCCAGTGTTTCTTGCATGTTTCTGGGACTTGAACTTGCAGAATATTTCCAGAAAAACTGTAAAGGGTAAGAATTCATAGTGATTTATAAGGATTTATAAGTTGGTGCACTATGAGTTTTCTCAAAAAGTGTCAAGTCTTTTTGCTACCTTTTGTTGTAAACGAAAGTTAAAAAGTTAGAGTTTTGGATTTTAAAAAGTTTGGTGACAACAGCATCTGGTGGGAATCAAGGGTAGCTAATAAGATTGTTAGGTGCATACCTTTATAATTTGATTGCCCCTTTTGCAGTAGAAAGAGACTAACAAAACTAAATGGGTTCTAATCACAGCTGAATAAAATAAAACACTCTCTGTACTCAATCTGTTTAGATTCAACGTGCTCAGTGTAATAATTTCTTCACCATGAGAAATTTAGAACCAAGGAGAGACTTCTGTGCCTGGGAGCTTTTTCATGTCTAAAAATATTATTTATTTCTAAACCCCTTCTGTCTCAAAATCTTTACTGTAGCTCTGCCTCTAGATTTGGTCTGGACTAAAATATTACACACCCAAAGAGAACCTTTCTAAATGTTCTTAAAAAATAAAAATGCCTTTTAGAATGAGGTAAGTTTTACTTTCCTCATTGGTTATCTGCTACCTCCATTTCCTTTCTTTATCTTCCCAAGAAGACACAAAAATGAATGTGGTTATTCAGGCCTACTTTAGTGCTTTATTCCTAGATGAACTTGCGTAGTTTCATCTTTGCACTGATTATTTCATTTTTTCCTGTTTAGGCCTGTACTAACACTTTGACAACTGCACATTATGTTAATTCCCTCATCACATTTTTTTCTCCTGCTTAGTGAATAACATTTTCTCCTATTTTCAATCCTGAACTTAGATCTCTATTTTCTGTATGAACTATTCTTGCTTGATCTCCTTTGCGCTTGTGATTATGACATGTGGCTTTCTCTGAGATGAATTACATATGAAGAAGTTGGGCAGTGTCTCAAGGCAACTGGATGAATGATGTCAGCTGCAGGTTATTAGGAGATGACAAAATGCTGCTTTCTGCCACTTGTTCTTGCTGGGTATTACTGTCCCATTCAAAGCATCTGTCATAAACTGTTCTGTAAGCTCTTCCCAAAACTGGCTTGGTAAAAGGAATCAGATCAGTGTTTTTTCTTAGCAGAGTGTTTGAAAATAGAATCATTTTGACAGAAGTAGGGTGGGGGTGACCATATGAGAATCTGTCTACCAGCCCTGGACAGTAGTCTCTGAGATGTGGTGGAGGAGGTAGACATATGCCAATAAAGGTAGCCTGGGGAAAGGATAATCTTTTTGTTTGGATCAGAGCAGATGCAGCTTGAGAAATCTGTTTGATTTTACCTTAAAAGGACCCCAACAAAATAGAGAACAAAGTGAAACAATTTATCTTGGCAATAGAAGGGAAGTAGGCTTATATAAGTTGATTTAAGTAATGGGAGGTTTTTCCTTTGTTGTCGTTTCTAGTTTACCATATATATAATCCTGTTTTACTTGCTAAGTTTTATAATGGAGAAATATTTCCTAGAGGATAAACCTTCATCCCATTAACACAGCTGACAGTGCAATTAAGTGCATTCTGCAGCTTTGCAAGACTTAGTTATCCATTGAATTTTCTGTGCTTATTTAAAGTCATTGAGCAAAGAGTCCAAACATACTACCAGATAAAAACCCAGATTTTCAAATTCTAAATACTCTTAATTATTTTAAGTCTATTTTTGTTTTCATCACTAGTGAATGTCAGGGGAAAAGACATGTATAGAGGTGAAAATACATATATATATAGACATATATAAAAGATATATGCAGAGAGAGATATCCTACATGGTGGAGAGTGGTGCAATCTGTTGTCACACCAAAGGATTTTGATATATATATATATATATGTGATTCACTGAAGTATTGCAGGAAATATTATGGATACAAGATAGTTTTGTGACCATGGTTCTGTAACTAACTTGTCAAGTCCTGCATCAGAAGAATTTTAATTTAAAGTGCAGCACAAGGTTCATGTCTCTATTTTCCTTCCCATCCAGAGACAGGCAGACTGCAGCTCTGCACTGCCTTCCACTTGTACAGCACACAGCTTTTGAGAGCCGTGATAATATTGTACACCAGTATTTCAGTGCTTGCCTATTTTCCCATAGTTTGTTTCCAATGAGATTCCGTTGGATAGCCTGAGGCACAGTTTCTCAATTTAAACTCTGTGACTGTTGATGAGTTTTAGACCTGGCTCAGCAGTCTGGTGCTCTTCAGCACAGCACCAAGTGCACACCCATGCCCCACAAAGAGTTATGTTCCATTGATTTCCATGGCCCTAAAATTCAGCACTTAATGAGACTGAAGCCTCTGCCTCTGTGGAACTCACATCTACATGTTTTAGCTTGGGCTTTTTGCACTTTGCTCCTAGTAAAGGCCTGGGGTGAATATCACACAAACACTTTAATGCCAGTCATTCTAGATGCACAACCACACCAGCACCTTGCTGGTACAGATGAATAGGCTTGTTCTGAACAGACTTGGTTTCGGAAATTTTTCTTCCTAGGTTGATTTACAATGATGTCTGTTTAAATTAGCTTGAACAGGGAAATGTCTACCCTTGACTCAGAAGAATTCTTAGACTCTGTGAAAAGAATTGATTACTGTCTTTGAAGTGCCCAAGGTGAAGTGTTGATTGGTGTGAAGAAAAGTGGGATGTGGTGGGTAACTCACAAAAGGACCATATTAACTTGTCTACATATAGTGAAGTCTACAATAATAACTATCTTCCATAAATGGCTTTCTGATTCAGGAAGGAACATTGAAGTCCTTTCTGATTTCTTACTTGTCGCTCAAGCTGAATTAAAATACCAGTGTCTAAGCATGTGCAAAGAGTTATTCACTTTTTCTTTTTTTTAGAAACTTGATATCAATAACTGCCTCACCTAAAAGGTGGATAGACTCTGCTTCAGGGAGGATGTGTGCTCTCTGCAGGGAGAAGAAAACATGTTAGAATCAATTATCAATTTTGATAATGATATGTCAAAATAAAGCATAAAATTTCCCCAAAAGTGTTGGATCTGGAAAGTTACTCTTCAGCTTTCATTTATAATGGAGAATGGGTCTTATACTAATGAACCATGTTTCAACTTTTTCATTATGTGACTACATTTTAAACTCAGGAAGTTACATGAACTTTTAGCCCAGTGCTTATGCTGATTTCATTTTAATACTGACATGATTTATACTGGATACATTTCTCAGCATTTACCTACAGCTTTTTATGACATTCCATAATATCTACCAGTACAAAAGGGTGGATTTTCACATCCTTTGATACATTGAGCAAGTTATATTTCATAGTATTGTCATGGGATTTGGAAAGATATTTTGAGTTCACAGTCATGTTTTTGTGAATTTTGTAATTAGGTCTTCATTCCCTACCATAATGTATTTGAGAGGGGAGCGAGTGAGCAGCAGTATGGTTTAAATCAAATAATCATAATTGACTTCTAAAAATCTCTCCTTAATAACAATTTCGCTCCTTGCTACCTCTGACATTAGACTGCAATATGTGCACTCTGCTGGTTGATGTTTTGGCACTTTCAGACTTTTTCTTATTATCAGATTGGCTGGTCTTTGGCAAATACCCATCAGCAGCCCAGAGCCTGGTTAGCTTATAAAATCTCTGCTATCATACACTACCAGCTGCCTTAGCAAATTACTTTTACCTTATTGCATCATCAGGCCTGGCTCTCTGTTAAGTTGGGAAATACAGGTGTGTTACAGCTTCTTTTCTTTAAAGAAGCTGGAGAACAGTTAGTGCATGATCAGATGAAAAATCAATTTTTCCCAATCCTTTTTGATTGAGGTTAAAAAAAAAAAGAAAAAGATTCCACTGGATTGCAGATTGTCAGGGACCTATCCAGGTGTATTTATATAGTGAAGTAGTAGCCTTAGTGCAAGATGTTGCTGTGTCTTTACTGACTGAGCAGAAGAATCAAGATAGAAAATAAAATTTGATGGTCAATTACGCTGTCTAAAGGTAATCTGCTGCTTTGAAAAAGAAAAGCAATAATATAAATTTTAACTTAGAAAAGTCTGTCTGACTGTCTTCCATCTGTTCTTCCCATCCTGATGCTGTGATAGAGCTGCTGTTCTGGTGTTTTTGAAGTACAGGAAGCAATTTTATCAGTGCTTTCCATAACTGCAGAGTTTTTCTCTGATGGATGCTGAAGTCCATGAATATTTTCAAGCATTTCTGTCAACAGGAGATATGGTTTGTGTCAACTCAACTAACAAACATAAGGCACACAATATGTTGCTGAGAGTCTCAAGCTGTGTAAATCCAGTATCAAGCTGTAAAAATCAATGTTTTTAAAAACTGGTTCATGAATGTAAAATACAATTTAAAGTTCAATAAGAAGTAAAAAGATAAAGAAGTCTTCATTAATAATAGTCTAAATTCATTTTTCCTTAAATTAATACCACACTGAGACTAATTCCATGTCATTGGATTTGAAATATATTCAAATGTTAACAACCATTTTGACTTGGTAACAGTGATTGCTCTGAGTAAATATGGATTTATAAAAGAAGTGATTAAAAAGTATTTTACAGGTCTTGAAGTATATTTGGACTTCACTCATTTCAGAGACAAGATGACTATAAATATTTTCCCATGGATTTAAGTTCAATTTTTATTATTGTTCTCATTTTCAGAATTCAATTTCTTCTTGTGTCTTTTTTTTCTTTTTACAAGATTGCAGTACTATTTTGCAGAAATAGGCTTTATCTCTTTGTCTTACACAGTACTCTGTAGAACATGTGTATTGTCTTTTGTACCTCTCTTTGTCTCTCTGGTCATTTATCATTTTACTGCCTGTTGAAAGTATAGATTTTATCGTGTGACTTCAACCTTTGTTTAAAAGCTTTGTGTTATTATTATTGTTATTACTACTATGGAAAGCTGGCAATCAGTTAGTTGTGTGCTCTCACATTGTTTTGTAGATTGTAGATTGCAGAATAGTTTGATTTAGAAGGGACCTTTAAAGGTCATCTGCTCTAATTTCCCTGCAACGAGCAGGGACATCTACAACTAGATCATGTTGTTCAAAGCTCTGTCCAGCCAGACCTGGAAGGTTTCCAGGGAGGGAACATCAACCACCTCTCTGGGCAACCTGTTCCGGAGCCTCACCAACCTCATCACAAAAAACGTCTTCTTTAAATCTAGTCTGAATCTACTCCCTTTTAATTTAAAGCCTTTACCCCTTGTTCTGTTGCAAGATGTTTTCTTTGTTTGCTTGCAGTTGTTTCCGTCTTTCCTATCTTTTTACCTTTATAATTACCAGTACTTTAAGAAATTATTTGCAAACACTGTGAATGCAATACAACTTTGAATAATTCTGAACTCACAGTGTTTAGTAACAAAACCACCAGGTCTAGTCTATGCTTTTCTGCTTACCGTATTTACTTCTTGAATACTGAAAACATTGCAAAAGGAGATCTCAGACTTCACAAATTGTCTTTAAGTTTTGCTTGAACAGTTCAGAGACTGATAAAGAATATTACCTGTGTCAAATGGCATTTCCGCTGCATGATGTTCACTACACATTAAAAGATGAGTTTATGCACTGCAAGTCAATAAATGCAGACTCTAATCAAAAGTTTTGCTTGCATAGGAAAAAAATCTGCTGCATGTAATAGAGCCTTCTCTAAAAGATATTGAAATGTGATGAACCACAACCATTTTTTGATTAAGTGAGGTTTTTTCAATTTGATACTCAAAAAGAGCTATGAATATCGTTCAGTCATACTTTCCTATCAATGCCTTCCAACTGGCTGCCAAAATCGAGATTACCTATTTTCTAGAATATTAGAACCAAAAAAAAAATCATTTCCCAACGGATGCAGAAAGATTATAATCTGCAGCTAGCACATATGCAAAACCCTTTTCCTGCAAGGTGTGAAATTAAGAAATAAAATCTTGTCTGTCACTGTTGCATTTGATTTTATGGACTTTGCTTCTGAAAATTCAACATCCTGGAGTTGTTATTTAAATAGTCATGGCCACATACTGTCCTGGGCCACTATATTTATATTTTGAAATCCTTCCCCTGAATTGTTTCTCTCCACATTTTAAGATCTCTAGGACAGTGTTTGCTCTGTCTCCCTAACTTTGGACATTGTTTAATGTAAAAGGAACTTTTTTAGTCTAACTGATTTAGTCAAGGTTGCAGAGAATGTCCTATCTTCCCATGTTTCTTTGTTTTAACTCTTGTTGCCTATTGGATAAAGATGCACAGACTTCTCCACTTATTCCATCTGGTTTTGCTCACATTCTGCCTCAAATCTGATTCCCAGAGTTTCCTCAGGCTGCTGCTTTGTTCTTGCAAAGGGCTTTGGCTTCACAGATTTTTATTTTTATTTTTTTTCCCCTCAATTGTCTGTCTTTAACAGCAAACCTTTTGGAAATGTTGGCATCACCACACGAGATGTGTGCTGTGCTTTATCTTTCTTGTGTTCTAGTCTGTCCCTGGCTGTGGATCTAATCTGGATGTTTCTAATACATCCACATCACCATGACAACTAGATGTCAGATACTGGCTACATGGTAACATCAAGTATTTCCTCTAAAAAGCCCAACTCTCCACCACTCCTTATTCAGCAGCTGTTGCTTAGTTACTCAGAGTTGGGCTTTGCCTTTTGACAAATGTGAGCCAGTGAAGGTTTGTTAATGAACACTATCTCAGGTACAATATTAAGAGGTTTTTTGACCTCTCACACCTCTGTCAATCACGATGCCTCCCCTACTTCCTTGTTGCTTCCAGGGGCAAGAAAGTGACCATAATTTCTGAAAATCTTCAGGATTGAATATGCAAAACCATTTAATTAAATGCTTGTATGGCAAAGTAAAAACTAACTTCTGCTAAGTATGGAGTGGAGAAGATTGACATCTGACAAAGAATCACAGAAGTTTATCTAAAGATACATTTTATTCATTTTGTCTACTGTTTTAGAATGCAATAATAATTTGTCTCTCCATCCTGCTACATAACACAGACCCTTTGATTTTTCTTGGATCTGTCTTGTGTGAAGAGGAGAAAAGGCGGCCTGCTCTTCTGGTTAAGTATTGGTGTGCTTGGCCAGAATATAAACTGTTTCAAAATATTGTTTGGCTGAAAACTTGCAAAGACATTTTTACACTGTACTTTGTTTATTTAGGTGTCTTGCAGCTTTTATTTGGCACATTCCTGAAGGAGCAAATAGTGTTTAAGAATCTATAACTGATTTTGTGCTGTACTCATCCTAAGATGCATTTGTGCATCTGCTCAGTGTTTTTAGTAGGTTTTAATACTAATAGTATCTTCAGAGGTTTGGGAACCAGCTGAACATTTTCATATCTTCTATGAGTAAAACTTCCATTTTACTCCAGTTGTGCGGATGGTCTTTTCTGCAAGGAAGAGGTGCTACATAAGGATTATAAAAGCACTACAGCAGTAAGAGCCTGTTGATTTGAGAAGATAAGAGATGATGACTTGTCATGTGCGATAAGTGTGCTGTCATACTGTGTTGATGTTCCTGGGAATGTAGCAACAGAGGTTTATTTATTGTAGCCCAGCATGACTGTAATGCATTTAACATGCTAAAAAATATTCTCTCTAAAGGTTCTCATGCCTCTATTTGTTGTATGCAAGAGGTATGATGTGTTGATAGGATGTCTTTAGCATCTTCTGTTCAAAGCATTATTTGTTGCTCCTTGCTGCTCTGTGCTGTGTAGCTAAGTTGGCCTGTTTCTGTAACTCCACATCACTGAATATCAGTGCAGTAAGAATTAGACATTTACTGTGAAATGCTAGTTTGCAGGTTTGCATGGTCCTGTCTTTTAAATGGCTTCTGTAAAGATTTGTGGACAGGTCTGTCCTTGAGAAATTTCCGTGAGGATGACTTCTATTTCCAGGGCTGTGCCTTGCCTTTGTCATACATCACTTTGACAACAGCTCTGATAAAGTTGTTCCTTTTGCTATGTTGCGTGTTAAATATTTTGCAGCACAGTTGGTTTGATTTGGCAGCAGTCACGTTTGCTTTCTTTTCCCCTGATTTACAGTGTGTTCCACTGGCTTCCTGTATTGTTTGTCGTGACACTTTTCCTGCCCTGCCACTTGCAGAGGTTTAAATTTCCTGGCTGCTGACAGTCACTGTTCAATCAGCCTGAGCAGAAATTTCTTCTTGCCACGTGTCAGAACTGGATCCTTTTTTTGCAGTATTCATGACTAATTTTGCTTCTGTGATGAAAATGCCATGGATATAGGGTGTGTGTTCGGTTTGCTTAATTCCTATGTTCTGAGAATTTGTTTTCTCTTTTCCACTTGGAAAACTGTTTCTGACAGTGGTCTTTCATGTTGTTCACCTTGTCTCTCAGTCATGCCGTGGCATCCTAGAGCTCAGTGGTGTGGTATTTTCTTACCAGTCTTTCAGGTTTCATAGTGTTCAACTTGTGTCATTCAAAAGTGTGGAGATGAGAATGTTTTACTGAAAATACAGAAGTGTCCTGGTATCTGGAGTCACATTAAGTTATGGAGGATTATCTGTCAGGATTACTGGGTTTTGACTTTAGTTCTCCTCACCTCAAGGCAGTTGCTGGGTAAGCAATCTCATTTGTTTAGACTGTGTTAGAGATAGGTCTGACTCATATGCCTGGCTCCTTGGACAACAGCTTTATTAAAGCAGCATCTTTCTAGTTCTTCCTGGGATTCCCTTTACTTTTACTCCAAGGTCCTTAATATTATTATTTTTTTTTTAGAAATGTGATGTTCTGTGTTCATAGATGGTGCCTATATACAGTTTCCAGGGCTTTGCTCCAACCTACTTACTGTTCAGCCACATATTGGTTGCCTTTAGCTGTTTCATCTAATAAGTTAAGCAAGGTCCAGCCAGGTCAGTAGCTCATGGGTGACCTCAAATGTCCACTGATTTGCTGTAGGTCATTTTTAATAACTCATTAGATGGCAAACTCTTAGCAGAGACAGAGATGAATCTCTATCCCACAATGGTGTTAGTGAGGAGTTTTCAGCTGTAATTCTGGCTTTCAAATAAACTAAAGTTGAATCTAAGGCCATTTTGAATAAAAAAAAATTATTAAAGCAAAAAACCCCAACACCATAAAACAACCCAAACCAACACCCAAATGCACTCATGAAACTCAACATAAAAATAAACACATCTGGCCCTACTTCAGTTCTTCTGCTGCCACATCAGAGGAGAAGGGGAAAGTTATTTGGGCAATGTTGGAAAATGAAGGCACTAAATGCCTACTACTATGCCTTTATACAGTCATGTACTTGAAGTCTTTACCATCCCATATACTTACAAGGAGGGAATGTGATTTCTGACATTGGTGAATGGTTCCCAGCACATGAAGCAAAATGGACAAACACCTAATTTTATGTCTACAGATGGCCAGATGCTTTGATCTGTGAGATGATGCATCCACATAACTTAGTGGAGTCAGAGGGAGAGGAAGAGAGAGAAAAAAGGGAAGGCAGTTGCCAAAATTGGCATCCAGCCCCAGCTCTTGAATGTGCTAGACCACCCTGAAAAGCATTCATATTGGTGTTTAGTAGTGTAATTATTAGATTGTTGGTATATGTCCCAGGAAAGTATGTTATTTGTTATTCTTTAAAATATGATCAGACTAAATATGTTGTCAGTGTCATAAAAACTAAGCTAATATTGTTGCTATCTCTGAGCCAGAAGAGTGTTGGATTGTACATTCCTTTTCCAGGGCTGGGCCCTGTAAGCTGTGCTTGTACTGCTTTATTATATCGCAGAACTGCTGTGCAACATTAAGGGCTGCCCTTGAGGCTGTCAGATATTACGAGAAGGAACACCATTCTCAGTGCCAGCATCTGTGACAGCTTTCCAGGAGAAAATAATGATAATATCACAGAAGTCCTGTAATAGGGGAAAAAAGCTTAAGAATCATTAATAACTTCTTTCCTTAATAATAAAGCAGAGTATGGCAAGAAAGAGAAGTATTCTACACTTTCTTCATAATCACCGTATTCTTTAGTGGTCTCCCTTATTTTCTGTAAAACTTGCTGGAATAATTAGAATGCAAAATGAGTTGTGTGTGTATTAGTTTCGTTCCATAGCCTTTTTATAGTCTAGATACTTTTATGGATCCTGTGACTAAAAAACTGAACCAATTCATTACCCTTGGCATGCTGCTGCACATCTTTCAGACTGCACACCATGGTTTCTGTTTTTGAGACTTCAGACCTCTCTCTTCAGGTCAGCAGGATCTGTGACAGCAACTTAATTGCTACATGCATTTGTGCTGTTCTTTGGCAATTTCGTTTCAGTTCCATGTCACTGTACCTATTTGCCTGGGGGTTGGTTTTGTGTTAGATATCAGTAAAAACAGGTAACATCTATACAAACAATGGTAGAACAAAATCCCATATAATTGCAAGCCAGCTCATCTAAACAGCAAGGGAAGGGAAATATTTTAATTATCTTTAGCCTCCAGGAAGCAAAAGCAGAAATTATATTTCAAGAACTCTGGTGAAAGCTATTTACATTTATTATCTTTGAGCCCCATAACATCACATTAATGATTTTGTATTTATATTAAGCTTTACCTTTTATTCTTCTTCTCCCTCCCCAAATTTCTGAATATTCACGAGCATTAATTTGCCACTATTGACATGTAAGTATCTTGGGGTGCAAATGATGTTCAGCAGTAATTTAAAAACTTAAGAATACTGTTTCTAAATGAAGTACTGGGAGCAATTTAAACAATTTATTGTAATTACTAAAATTGGAAATTGCCCAGAACTACAAGGTTAACATACAGGTTATTAGATGATGAGATTGTAAAATTTTTATGAGGACAGATGGTCAGTAACTCAGTTGTATTTGGGGTGATGCATGTGGACAGAGATGCATCCACATCACAGCATTATCAAATTTAGAACAAGGACCTCCAGTTTTAATCCCTCAGCCTGAAGGTTCAGGAGCCAGTAAAGATGTCCAATTTCCACACAGGTCTGCTGTTTGTAGGTACATTTTTTCCCCACTTTCCTTTTCTTTGTATTCTAAGGATGCAACTGATTGTGGCCATATTTGCTTTTTTTATAAAAATGGTTGATGCACAAAATGTAACTTGATACATTATAAAAAGAACAGCCAGAATAACAGACATGCAGGGTGTGGGAAGGCAGTGAATTGTCACCAGCTTTCATTTTGAAGGAACCCAGTCAACATGGGTCACGTTTTAATTGTGCCCTTTTGTTTAAAAATCCCTCCTTTATGCTCCTTTCAGTTAAAAAGATTCTGTTAGTTTCAGAGTCACTGGATTAATGTTTATAGTGATTAACATTTGGATGATAAGTGTTGTTAACCTGATGCAGAATATGGACTCTACCAGTCACACTCAAGGAAAACTTCCTGATTTTATTTCCATGGAGTTCTCTAATCTGTAGTACAGATATATAAACATGTTAGGTGGCTCTTCATAGATGGGCCAAGAAAAGTAATCCAAAATACCCATAGATATTTTAATGTGATTTTTAAGAGTGATTTATATTTGTATTTTTTATACATCGATATATTTTTTCAATTGCCTTTGGAAAGACTTCACATTCAGTTTAAAGGTTAAGAGGTGGCTGACTAAAGTTGTTCCGTGACCTTATGGAACTGGAGTGTTTATAGAATTCAAAGAAAATTATTATTGGGTTGGAAGGCAGAGTGAAAGTTCTGCTCACATGAGTGGCACTATAGCACAGGTTTATTAGGGAAGGGCATTAAAAGTTAGCCTTCGAGGGATCCAGGATAGGAGACATGTGAGGAATTGATGAGATAGTAAAACGCTAAGGTACAATGTGCAGTCTTGGAATGAGGTCCAAATGTAAGTTGCTAAGAACCACTGCAGTTTATTTAAAATATAAATTAGGGTATAATTATTCTGTTTTATTTGTATGGCTTTTCACTGATCCTGCAGACTGAAGGGCACGTGAAGATCTTGTAGCCCTCTGGAGGCTTGAGAAATGTTTCCTTCTTTTTAACTCTAAGCAGGTTTTTCTAACAAGACTAGAAAAACAGAACGAACAGAAAACCCGACCCTCTAAACTTTGTTGCTCTTTTCAAAGATGAATTAAACTTACCACCTTATTTCAGTATTGTAATGCTGAGTCAATAATGCCACAGCAACTTTTAGTGATTTAGATACTCCACTAGAACTTGTGTATAGAAGCAGAATAAGAATATCAGTGTTTGAACCAGTACTGGGAAGTTCCAGTGGACTGAGGAGAGGATTCTCATTTTAGGGCTTCACCTCTCAGGTAATGTTTAAATGCTAAACAATGGATTCACATTTTGGAGTGCTGAAACAGGAACATATTTTTATAAACTGATGATAGATCCCAGTCTTGACAGTTAATTTGTGATGTCTTGGTCACAGCTTGTTACTGGGGTAACTGCAGACTGGGAAACAACTGGACAATGGATGTTGCCAGCTAGACTAAGCTGAAGGAGTACCCTTGGACTAGGACATTGGTTTGTTTGATATGTGTCTGGTTGGACAGATTTTAAGTGTATATTTCATCCTCTAGAGAAACAAGTAACTATACTTGACAGGTTTTAAAAACAACAGCTGTTTTGTTGACCTTGCTTTTTCACATTCCACCTATATAAACCTAAATATTTAGGTGAAAGCAACATGCAAACTTGTGTAGCTGAGATTTCCCTTTTTCTTCTGTTTTTCTTGATGAATGCGAGGGAAGATAACAATTCACCTTTTTTCCACTCCGTTAAAATAACATTCCAAGCAGTCTTCAGAAATCAGTCTAGCAACATTATTTTGCAAGCTAATGGATGCTTTATTTCAAATGCTTGAGCAAATGTTACTGTGTATTCACGTATGCACACTTTTGCAAATTAAATAATGCAGCTGTGTTTTCAGTTCAGTTTTTTCCTTTCTGTTCTGCTGACTTCACATACAGATTGATTTGGGAATATAGTATATCCTAATTATTTCTCACCTTTCAAAACTCATGGTTTGAAATTCAGTAAGTTTTTAAGACATGTTCATTGATTTCTCATTTCCCACTATCGAACCAAATCTGCAGCTTTAAAATGTTCTTGGGCTGCCTGTGCTTTCAGGGATTGATAGATGGGGATGTTTTAAACAGAACAGTTTCAACATCAAGGATTTACTTTGTAGTTTACTTTTAATGGGAATAAAAGATAATTGAGTAAATGTTGTGAAATGTGGGTTCAGTGTTTTCCTAATAATATTAGTGTTATTTGTCATGAGATTTTGTCTTTGTACGTATATCATAATTCAAGTGTGAAATAAAAAGTATTTCACTTTCTGTTCCAACATGGAAACTTTCAGATTTAGTGAGAATGATCTTACCAAGTTGAAGGTTAAAAAAATATAAAGTGTGTCCATGAGACATTCCACGCATTTAGGGAAGGTAAATTGAGTAAATAATCTGTTGTTAGATTGACTTATTTATGTTCTTCAGAACAAGTGATACAGTAGTTTAAGATAGATGGTCTAATGAGCAATTTTAACTTATCTAAAAAAATGTACCTGGTGTCTCTGCTCTGTTTTAACCATACTTCTGTTATTTGAGCAAATAATTTATTTTGAATCATTTATTTGACAAAAGAAAATAAAAATGTTCTACAATAGTTTGCTGTCAATAGATTTTTGGGTATCGAATGAGCTGAAGATGATAGAGTTCAAGGGCTTCTACTTAGATAAAATAATTTTTCTTTGTGTGTGTGTTGTTTGTTTGTTGTTTGTTTCTAGATCCGGCCATTGTAAATGGAGTTTATTGGTCAGAATCTTTAAATAAGGTGTTTGTTGACAATTTTGATCGCGACCCTTCTCTCATCTGGCAGTACTTTGGAAGTGCAAAAGGATTTTTCAGGCAATATCCAGGTAAGAAGTACAGAAGTTCTTACTTAAAATACAATAAAGAATTCTATGGTTGAAAATTTCCAGAGTACTGTCACAAATCTTGACTTCAACAGATATTTGCAGGTTTGGTTTTACTTTATCTAGTTTTCAGAGAGAGATATTTCTAATCAACATTTTCAACCTTCTGAAGTTTTTCTACCAATTTTCATTTTGGGGGTGAAGCCCTCATGATAACTCATGTACTCATAAATATTCCTATTCAGGTAGGCATATACACACACATGAAAAATATCTTATAAACAGACTGTGAAGAAGGAGGGCAAAAGGATTAGACTCTTCATATAGGAATGAATTTAAATAATGTGCTCTATCAATGCATACAGTTAGACTTCATTATAATTTGTTGTTCAGCTTCTAGGCTTCCACTTAACCTGACATACTTACATTTAGAGATTTCAAAAACTTGCTTTAAAGTTTATTTTCTCACAAATTGTAATAAAATGAAATTACATCACTTGTATTATTTCTATTGAAATAGGTATTTTCACCTATTAAGTTTTATGTTTAATCCCATACCAAATTTACCACATTATAATAAACTAAAAAGTCAAATACATTGCTTCTCAGCTTCTGTAACTTTGGATCAGGCCCATAGTGGGAATTGTTCCTTTAGCTGACGTGGTTTAGCAACCCATGTTTTTTTAAGTCTTGATTTAAACAAGTTCACTCTAAGCCTGTATGTCTGCAAGTGCCTGAAAGTAATGGCTGCTACATGTGTTAGTTTTAGATTGTATTTCAGTTCCCAAGCTCCGTGATATTTCAGGGTAGGAGAAATATTAGTCCTTGTTTTTAGAGGCTGTTTCTTGTTTTGTGCTCGAAAATGAGTGTAAAATAAAAGAGGAAGAATTGCCCTGTCATTTTTTTTTTCCTTTGGAAATGTTTTTATCATATTTCTTTTGACCCACAACCAGGAGATATTACCCCTTCACAGTGATGTGAGCAAAACATCAGGAGTATGACCTGTGAGAGAAGCAGTTGGTGTAACAGGAGCTGTTGAGATCAGCCATGGGTAGGAAGTGCTCAAGGTTTGGAAGGGACTTGGCAGGCACCTGATAAAGCTTGCCAGCACCAAAGGCCAAGTGTGAAAACACTTTTGTGAAAATAGTACAATGAACATAGTAGGCCTTCAGAGGTTTTCACATCACAGTAGGCTAAAAAGGAGTGAGGAAAAGATTATTTCTGATGGTCTTATTTTATTAATTTTTTTTTCCCCAGTATTTCCTATGTAATAATGGCATTGCCTGTTAGATTAAAGTATGAAACTCCATTAACCCCTACTTAGCCCCAATACCAAAGATACATTTTGAACAGGTACTGTGAAAATGTAATTTCATGTTTTATTCTCTCTTTTTTAAACAGGAATTAAATGGGAACCTGATGAGAATGGAGTCATTGCATTTGACTGCAGAAACAGAAAATGGTAGGCGATGACTACAGGTGTTTAAGAAATTTGAAAGGATAAAAAGTTCGTATCTAAAAGGAGTTGTTCTGTCTTGTGTCTCAGGTACATCCAGGCAGCAACTTCTCCAAAAGATGTGGTAATTTTAGTGGATGTCAGTGGCAGTATGAAAGGGCTTCGCTTGACTATTGCAAAACAGACAGTTTCATCTATTTTGGATACCCTTGGAGATGATGACTTCTTCAATATAATTGCTGTGAGTGTCTCAGGATTTCTTTTTTTTTCTTCCATCATTTCTTGCCATCTGTCACGTTTTACATCACAAAAGCCAATTGAAAAATGCTGCAGACAGGTGATGGATAACGTGACATCTGAACCCAGTGGACAGCCACTGTGTTTTTCCAATGCAAGATTCTTCAGGTGACAGAGATTTCAGACTGTTTGTCCATGACTTGCAATTTGAAATCCCTTAAACAAGTTGTCTTGATTTTGGGGCTTGTAATATGTGAGTTTTTTTAGTTTGCTTGAACTTCCTGTATTTCCTTAATTTTTAAATTCAGGGTGTTTCTGTGTTCCTCTTGCCTTCCACCTGTCTCCCTCTCAGCTACTGCAATACAGTGCAAATTGCAAAGTGATTAATATGTGAGAATTAATAGATTCAGATCCAGCTTTTGCTGAAGCCTTTATGGCATGACAAAATGCCAACATAGCTGCTCAGTGCTCATATTTTCCTCAGTGGGAATCTGAAATGTGGGTATGTGTAAGCTGTGCAGAGGAGTTGCTGGTGATTACTAACAGTGAGAAATCAGATCATCAGTAGTTAGTTTTCCATGGTACAAGTACATGTTTTAAATCTATGACAAGGGGTTGGTTTTACTAAATTTAAGAGTAATGGGGTTAATCATGTGGGTAAGGATGTCTTTAACAAGTCCAAAACTGACATCAGAACTAGATTTGGAGGGGAGGAGGAATTGGTGGTTTTATAAATTTTCCTTTGCTGATATTGTTTTGCTAATATTTTATAAATAAATGGTTTTATCAAATGCGTAAATCCTAAAAATGTCTTTGACTTCATGAATGTAAGGAGGATTTTGGCCTTTTCTTTTGCTAAAAGGGAAGTACCCTTTGTGAAATAAATGACCCCAGTGACACCAGTGCAAATCGAGGTTCTATGGAGAATGAATTATGGATATGTGCATATACTGTGTTTTTAACAGATAGCAAGCAGTTCAGAATATCTTTTGTATTAATCTCCTTGCATGATAATTGCATAATTAGCAGAAACTCATGTAGTATAAAGACATAATTACATACTGTATCAAAAGAAGGTTTACTGTCCTTCAAAAAATTGTGATTAACTGTAATCTAAATAACTTCTGCAAGTTGAAAGCATGTTTCAACAAAGTAATTATTAAGATGCCTGACCAGCCATTTTTTGATGTATAATCTCTGTGTTTATCAGTAGTTGTGATAGTTACTGTGAAGGATGTAGGAAGAAAAAGGAAATATGTTTTTTTTAAGTGAAGTTTCTTACATATGTAGCTTGAATCCAAGCTAATGATTTTGTCTACGTAGTACAGCAGAAATACTGTGTAAATACTTTTTAAAAAGCAACTATGAAAAAACTAATTGCCATTTTTTCCAATTTAATTGAAAGTGAACTGAGCTGTGTGTAAAACAGCATGGAGTCACAGAATTTTAACGTAAGTTATTGCCAATGACACAAACTTCTGATCACTGATTTGGGCGTTGAGAAAAGGAAAGAAACGCTAAACTGAGCCTTTCCTCCCTGTTTTCCAGGCTGTCTTCTGTCTCCTCTATAACCTCTTTTAGGATGGATGTGTGTTTGTTTGCTCAAATAATTAGAAATAGTGGCTGAGAATTGTTTTTACGCTTACCAGCTCAGCTGTTTAGTTTTGTTAGGATGTTGATGGTTTAGTGATTGTGCAAATATGGACCTGAAATTATTCACTGCATTGAAAGAGGTACCACATGCAGGGGGAACAAGGAAGAGTGGCAGTGAGGAGGTGAAGTGCTGTCCTGTTGCCTTGGAGTTCTCCTGTGGGAAGAGTTTGTAGGGAGTCATTTTGGACTAAGTCAAAGAATCATAGAATATGTAGAGTTGGGAGAGTCATCGAGTCCAACTTCTGGGCCTGCACAGGGCACTCCAAGAATCACACCTTGTGCTTGACTGTGTTGTCCAAATACTCCTTGAACTCTGTCAGGCTTGGTGTTGTAACCACTTCCATGGGGAGCCTGTTCCAGTGCCCAGCCACTCTCTGGTGAAAACCTTTTTCCTGATATCTAACCTAAACCTCCCAAACTCATGCATGACAAACTTCATGCTTTGCTGTCTCACAGGGCAAAAAAAATAACAGTAATGTAAAGAAACCACAAAATTTATTTGCTTGAATATGTAACTAATTAGCAACAGAGACCTGTGCTGTGGAGAATGGAGTGGACCTTTCAATGAGGAGGGGCACAGGTAGGCTGAGTCTGAATCATGAACTTCTTTCAAAATGTGGTGTGTTAAACACATAGCGAGGGTACACAGTAAAGACAGAGTCACTGTGACCTACATTAACAGCAAAAATTACTTCTGAAGCATTGCTTTGACCAAGTGCCAGTAGGGCAAATGAATTCTGTCAAGACCAAAGATGTTTCAGTGATCAAAACACAAGACAACAGAGCCCACACAAGAGGCTACTTGGTGTGAAAGCACTGAAAATTCCATACAGCTTTTATCTGTAGACAGATGTTTGAGTGAGATTATATCTTACTCTTTGTGATTTCGACACAGCCTGGTGATGTGACAGCAGTTTCATTTGAAGGTAACATACACATATGTCCATATAAGAAATCCCCTTTGTAACGTAAGATCTGTGCTCGTACAGCAAGTCTCTGTATCTAGAAGTGGCCAGCTGTGCAATGTGTGCAAAAACACATCCTCTGTGCCCAGATGGTGAAGCCTTGCTCTTCACACAGCACACAGCTCAGACTGATTGCTCTGAAAGGCCTGTCCAAATTGTTGCTCTGTGGGGACAGCCTGGACATCTGGAAGTCTTGGACAAACAGCCAAGTACCTCCTTCTCTTCCCAGGCCGAACTCTAAGGTGGAATAAGAGTGTTGTTATTGTGGGAAATCTGGACAAACAATGTACTTATTAGATGAAGCAAAAGTTTTGAGCCTGAGTGACTGTGACTTTCGGGGTGGCTTTATTATGCACAGTGACTATTGGAAGAAATATTTGTATGTATCTGTGTATATGTGGATACATATATAAATGTATGTATAGTAGAGAGCAGAATTCAGTGCAGGTCTTTCCAGAGAATAAACATAAAAGGATGATGTTAAAATCATTTTAGCTTTCCTGGGTAGGTTGTTGTAAAATCCATCTGAAATTGAGGGACTAGATGATTGAACTGCAAGAAATTATTGAAACACAAGAGTGATTTTGTGCTGCCTGTGTTAAAATTTGAGGTCAGTTCTTTGGTGCATGAACAGAGATGCCTGTAACAACAAGAGAAAAGGCATATTTTTCCAATTTGCTTTGAAGTGTAATTCCAAGTCAAGCATTAAAGCAACAATATTATCATAAAAGAAGTATTAATTTTACCAAATGCTGAAGTTTTTTAAATGCTTTTATAAAAATGCAAACTCCCCATTAAATTAGCAAAATATTAACTGAGGCAAGAATGTTAATTTTACTGCTTTAGCCACACCATTTTATCAAAATTGATTAGAATAAAAGTATTTGTTAATTCAAAGCACAGTAATATAGTTCCCTGCTTTAATATGTAGCATTTTCCATCATAAATGGTTTCAGCATAATCTCTATTTTTTAGTCCTTCGGAGTGGACTATGGATAAATTTACTTTTTAGCCTCCTTGAGTAATGAGATTCTGTACAGGTCATGTGTGAACAGCCTGGAAAAGGGAACAGCAGCCCAAGGGAACCTCTGTATGATCCCTCCTAGCAGTGGGCTGTGCTTGTGTGCCACTTGTAGCCCATGGAAACACTAGTGGAAATTTGAATTCCATTCATTCCTTTTCTGGTTTGGCTTCACTGTTGGATCTTAGGTTGGACTGTATTGGATATCTGAGTATGCTTAATATAGCAGGAAGCCTTTTATCTGTGTATTGTTGCATTTAATTTATTTCTGTGGACCTTGCTCCAGACAGCTTAAATATGACAAAGGATAAATATGGAAAAAGCTAAGGAAAATATGTACCACTTGTGCAAGTGTGCTAGAACCATGTATGTATCTCACTTGTGCTGTCTCTGTGAGAATAATCATTTTTATTTATCCTTTTTTGAAGTAGGTTGCTCCTGTAAAGTAGGACTGTGAGGGCACTTAAAGCATGTCCTCTGTGAAAGCTTGAGCATCCTTTATCCTGCACAACTGAGTAACACTAAAAGCATAGTTGGAAACTACTGGGAATCTCTCTGGAATGTGGTGCAGCTGGCAGCTATGGAAGCTACGTGTCTGTGGGAATAGCCTGATGAGTTACTCAAAATAGTAGTTAAAATAAATCTCATAGAAATCTAGTGGACAGAAATTATGCTACTTAGATGCAAGGTCTGATAGAGTAGGAAGTTGTTTCATATGTTTGCTGGTGGTGATGGGCCTGTAAAAAAATATGGTGGTACTACAACATTAGGAAATCTTGAGTTTGCTTTCGTGCAGGTGTTTGAAACTGAGACACTGACTGAGAGAAAGGTAGACTACAGCATTTTACTGCATGTTGGCCAACTGCAGACACTGTGCTTGGGGTCGTATAAAGAGATGTGTAATGACAGCTACAGAAATCAAGCTAAGAACAGGCTTAAGTGGAAAGTGTCTTGATTAAAGAACATGCTGAGAAAAACCTGTGTGAGGACAGGAAACGGCTTGGGAGAAGAGGCTGGTGCACCAGAACCTGTTATAGATTTTCAGTACTTTCTTTACAATAGATTGGAATATAGTCTTGCCTTTGGACTATAATAAGAGATGCTGTGTAGATTTGGCACTATTATTTTGCAAAGACTCTCAGGAGATAGATTGGAAGGCAGTCTGAAGGGAGAAACTACAGGGGAAAGTACATCGTTTATCAGATCAATAAACTGTTATGAGACTGAGATGCACGTGGGACACTCTCAGTGACTCTAAAGTATTCTAGGAGCCTTTGCCTTGTATTTTGTATTACCTTTGGAACAATAGATATGTCCACACTCTCTCATATACTGAAATAACATTGATGGGAATAAAATAATTAAGGAAGCATGCAAATCCACTGCAAAAATTGTGTAAATATCTTTCAAGCACTTTTCCTTGTTTCTCTACAACCAGTTACTGTGTTGATGTTGTTGTAAATCATCTGTATATCCAGCAATAATAGGTTACTCTGGGTTTATATTTCCTTATAACTGAGGATTGAGTCTGGCACAGTGCCTCAACAATAACTTCATGCAGTTCAAATTAAATACTCTTCCCTGTGCAAGAGTAATTATGTAATGATGAGCATGGTGAGTACTGCACAGTTAAAATGAATGGTGATGACAGGTGTCCAAGGTGGCTCAGGTTGCAGGGGTTTATGGTGTAGAGAAAAGAGTGCTGTCGAATTGAATAGAGTAGAATAAACTTGGAGCTACAGGCAGAGACAGTGAGAACTTGCAGTGACAGAGAGCCCTGTCTAAGCAGCATCTGTGACGAGTTGTTCATTGCAAGGCTTTTTTATTCCCACTGAGGTGGACTAAGAAGGGAGAAAATGCATGTATTAATCTAAAAAAATAGATTCTAATGAGACATAATCTAATGAAATATTTTCCCTGATTATTTTTGACTTGACTGAATGCGTTGTCTTTTTTTGTTTACTGTGGATGTTCTGACTCAATGCCTTGTGAAAGGGTGAAGCTGCTTAAAGCCTGGATGCAAAGCCAGTTTGATCTGTGATAACTTCTAAAGTGGATTAAATTAATGGGAGGAGGAATTAAGTTAAAGCCCTATCTAGACAACTTATATTAGACTCTTTGAAGGTACTGCTTTAATAATTTGACCTGTGTTGAAAGGTTTTAAAGATTTAAACGATCAAGTCCAAATATCAGTCAGGCATCCATGAGTCTGCAAGGTCTACTGACTGCAGATGAGCCTTCATTTTTTTGATGCTTGAGATGCTTCTGAAAGTAGGACTGGGCTATCTAACTTACTTAGACCTTGCAAGATAAGCACATAATTCCTTCAAGGTCTGTCACATCTTCCTGACTTAGTGCGTAATAAGCCCCTCTGCTTGACTGAAATTCTGACAATTGTCAAACATTTCCAGGATTGATTCAAGCTTACAGATTTTTTTGGTGTAGTTGTTTCAGTATTAACCTTCAGTATTAAACTTAGAATGCTAGCCAGTGCCACAAATATTTATCAGGACTTTTTTTGTATGTAGCAAAGAATTGGGAGTTTTGATTGTGCTGTATCAAACCTGACCTCTTAATCCAGATTTCAACCTGGCAGGATATTTTTGCCAGCTACTGTGTATAGTACCCTTAACTCCACCTGAGTGTTGGCATCCATTCAATTAAATATTCCTTTAGGAGTATAAACCTCTGAAGAATTAAGAATCATGTAAAAGGAAAAAAAAACACAGCCAGTTTTTTAAAATGAACAAAATCCTTTTGTTTTTGATTTCTGTGAATGTTTCACTGCAGTTCTAAATCGTTGAATTATATTGTATCTTCCAAACTTTTAATTAAATTTTTCATCATACTTTGTATTTCTCTCTATAGTATAATGAAGAACTCCACTATGTAGAGCCGTGTTTGAATGGAACATTAGTTCAAGCAGACAGAGCCAACAAAGAGGTAAGAAATGAAAGCAACAAAACGGTGGAGAGATAGGATGCAGTGTGTAAAAATGTGCCATAATGACCTTTTCCCAGGACAATTCATTCCATTATTAGAATTTATTAATTATTCTCCTCATGCAATTTCAAAGGAGTTTTATGTGACTCAGTAGGAAGAAAAAGAAATAACCTTCTAGTCAATGCAGTTGAATTAACTTCATGGAAAAATACAGAAGTCACTGAAAATATACTGTTAATAAAGTTTGGTAATTATTTTAAGTAGAATATTTCAGCTGCTTTAATTTGAACTATCATTCTATTACCAAAAATTACTGAGGAAGAGATTACATCCTTAAATCAAATACTGAAGTTTAAACAAAATCGCAAAACAAATGAATACAAATGTAATACTATACAAACAAAAGAATTTAGCTTTCCAAACAAGTCTGTCAATGTAATAATGCAGAACGTTCAAGAATGTTCTGTAAAAATGTTCAAATTAGTTATATCCTGATGGAATTTTTCAGTGAAAATTGCATTTTAAGAAAGATCTCAGTTTGAATCTGGAGCTTGAAGTTTAGTTTATTGCCTGCCATCGAAATTCAGTTGCTCCGTGCAGGCATTACTCTGACACACTTCTTAGGAAGGTCAGGTAAGATTGTTTATGCCATGTAAAATTATGAAATAAGGCAGTTGATTCTTGCAGAGGGAAAGACCTGTAAGCCTTAAGCCAATAAGCCACTTGTATTGTTGTAGAACTTCTTCCCTGCTATGGCTTCCTGTCCTCCTAAAGTGATCTGTCCACCTGTAGCGAGTCTTGCTGATGGCTGGAGGGGGCAGCAGTTATGCTTCTTTCTTTAAATAGTTCTCTGGTTTTACTAGAGGCTAATCAGAGGAGTTTCAGCTCAACATCCAGTGTGGTGGCTCATTTTTGCTGACGTTGTCAATGAGATGTTATAGGAAGTAAAAAACACAGCTCAGAAAAAACACTGAACTGTGTCAATGCTGGATCTTTTTATGTGTAGCAAGACAAAATTATTTTGATCTTGTTACATTGATCTTTACTCCATTGTAATATTCACGAGTTCTTTGCATTTTACCTACATATACACTTACATTCTACAGAAATTATTCTTTGTGGGCTGATTCCTTGGTATACTTGATATTTCCCACTGTAGTTATCTGAATATCATTTGGTTACTATGTGGAATGAATTGTTTCTAACAATTTGGTGTTGAAGTCTTGTGTGAACTGTGATGCAGTTTTCTAAATGAGCACTTTATTGTGGGTGTAGTTAATGAGCCATATGAAATCCGTGCAAGTTCTAGGCACAAACCTAAAGATTCAAACATATTGCCCAGATGTCCTGTCTGGAATTAATCCTACTGTTAACCTTCCCATCACTCTGCAACTGATCAAAATGTAGGTTATCATGCATCCATATGTTACTTAATGTCAGATTCATTTCAATTTAATTAATCAAAAAGTTTTTACACCACCCAGATGATGCTCAGATTTTATGAACTGTGCTCAATTGTTCAAAATAACTAAGTACAATTTCATTTTTTGTTATTGAGAGCAATCTTTGATATAATTTCTTGTTTGCTAAATTATTTTATTTATTTATTTATTTATGGAATAACCTTGTGCTTTATTTTGCCTGTAAATTGAATAATACATTCAAGGTTTGGAGGAATAATTAAATATGACCTTTTTTTTTCTAGTTATTTATATCACTAAGGTAGGTAATGTACTTTCACTGACAGATCAGAACTAGAGAATAAACTTGAGAGAGGTAGCATTTAATAGTTCTATGTATTTGTATATGCCACAACTTCGTCAATCTTCATTTCTTTCTTAAGTGAGCTTATATGTTCTTATTGTTTTTCTAGTTAGTGTGATGAAGTTAAAAATGTATTTACCTAAATACTTGAAGGCACAAAAGTGCCATTGTTCTGAGTATAGCTCAGAGTATTAAGTAAAGATTTTCCAAGGAGATGGACAACCACTTAATCTTAAATGACTAATTCAGTTATCATGCTCCTGAATTCAGTTACAAACAGCCCTCTGAAATATCTGATACTGTTGTATGATGTGATGCTGAGTGATTTGAATATACTGACACAGCAAATTTACCTGGGGGCCTCATCAAAAACTCACTGAATTAACCGGAAAAGGTTCTCTTGAATTCACAGTCTGTTGGTCAGGCACACAGAAAGAAGATGTCTTAAGATATTGTTCACTGTCTGTTCCAAAGCTGGTAAAAAGCTATCAGAGTTGTTTAGCTGTGTTTTGAAACTCATCAGAAGTGTTCAGTCATTTGGGCTGTTACTGTCATTTCTGTGAGTCTGACAATATATCACACTTCTGTAATTTTTTTTTCCTGTGTAATTGCCACATGTCCCTTGTAATATCAGAAAAAAGTAGATAAAATTACACTTTCTCAACCAGTCTTACAAGGTAGATACTCCTTTGCGTGTTCACTGGTAATAATAACACTTTCTTTTGTTTACTAAGTGATAAAACAAACATGAAAAATATATAATGACAAACACTGTGTTATTTAGTTTTTCCAAACAGTCATCATGAAAATGTAACCATGTTTCTGTATTGGAAAAGTAGAACAGGTGATTTTCAGGCAATGTTTTCATATAGTCTGTTGTTTCAGTTTATATATGTCTACATATGCAACACAGGTCTGAAGATGGAACTATATATTCATCCCAGAACTTTCTATCCTTTGTGTTTATGTCGAATATTCTCCACAACTGAATGGGTGCAAGGATGGCCACATCTCTTACTGCCAGTATAATATCTTAGCACCAAAACAAATATAACCGTTTGAAAAAGGACATTTTTTTCCTTTTGCTGCCAAAAATATGATACTCTTGGGCACATGGTGTGACTCTTGGGGGTAGTCCTGTGCAGGGCTAAGGGTTGGACTCGGTGATCCTTGTGGGTCCCTTCCAGCTCGGCATGTTCTGTGATTCTGTGCAATGTCTATTCCCATATTATAACTTTAAATAGAAACAATCAAAAAATGCTGGAATGGTATTCCATATTGTTATAGTTTTCTTTTATGTGGAAAGAGCAGATCTATACTTCTGATAATTGCAGGGACTGGATTTTTAACAGTTCACTCTAATACTCTTTTTTGTAGCTATACATACTCCTGACCTTACTTAAGACAGGTATTACTTAATGCAGCATTGTTGCTGGAAGCAGGCATAGAACCAGTTTTACCAAACTATTAGTTCATGCTGAGTAAACTTTAATTTCTACCATTTTGGAAGTACATATCTCTCTCCTTTTCTCTGTCTCTTTTTTTTTTCTTTAAGCCATAATACATGAGTGCCAATATAAAAAACTCCCATTAAATGATCCTTAACAAAAAAATCTCCCCACAACATACACAGAGGCACACCCCAGTTCTTGCTAACTGCACCTTGCTGGGTTCATCTGACATCACTTGTAGCAAATACAGTTCTTAGAAGCAGAGATAAGGAATTACTTTGAGATGTTTGGAGCTTTTAATCTCATGCGGAAAGCAGCTGTTTCAATAACTCCAAATAAAAATTGCTTTCACAGGATCAGTACCCCAGTCTGTATTTGTCTTGAAAGTATTTATTGAAGAACTACTTTGCTGTCTTTCTGTAAGTCTCAGATGTTTTCAAATGGAATCTTTCTACTCTGAGGATGTCAGTTAAACATGCCAAATGTCCTTTGAACAGAGTTTAATCTCTAAACTTTAACAAAACAAAGAAGTAGAAATAGATCTAGAAGATTAGCTATCCATATCACTTGCCTTTCATTTGTAGTGAGCTAAGGGGCAAACCAACTTCTCAGCAGAATAAATAGGGTTAAGTTACACTAACGTGGGGCTGGATGTGGGGAGAGACCACATCCTCTGTTTTTGGGAGAGCTGGATGTAGTGTTTGCTTCTGCTGAGAGGGTTCCCATGTGCCAGCACAGACTCTGCCCTGCTCATCCTGAGCCCTCTCCTAGCCACAGCCTGGCTTTCCAAGGCTCAGGTATAAGTGAACCCTGTGTTTGGCACCCCCAGCAGCCTCTTGCCCCAGGCACTTGGGCTACAGCCAGAGCCTATTCTGTTCCCATGCACAGCCTGGCTAGGTAAGATGAAACCTGGGAGCATCTTCAGGGAATGGAGCATAAGGATATTTTTTGGTAGGCTACAGGAAACAGCTTCAGCCTCAGGGCTTGTAGCAGCCTGGGAAATGAGTGTTTCTCAATGGTGTTGGTGCTGAATATTCGATGGGATTACGGGTAGCAAATGAACAGGCTCTTTCACATTCAGGGATGGCTTGCAGAAATTCTTATCCATAATGTGCAGGGAATGTAACAGGCTTCCAGAGAGCCAGACTTTCAGAAAATCCAATTAGTCTTAAGAAAAAGAAAAAAAAAGATACTGATGTCTGGTTTGCACATTTTCTGAGTGAAACACGGTCATTCTTGCTCCCTTCCACATCTCTTCACTTTTTGGGACAGAATCAGTATTGTAAACACAGTGTTAATTCTACACATTGGCTCTAGACCACTTACCATTATTTTCTGGACCACAGTGTGGGAAATAATTACCTAAAAGAAAAAAAATCAACTCTCATTAAAGTATGAAAAAGCATTTAAAGCATTGTAGCCCTCTTATATCCACTCTGTGAGTAATGTATCTTAGTTTTCAGTTCCAAGCATCAGGAAAGATAGTATAAACCCCACTTCCAACCTTCTCCCCCTGCCCCTTCATTTTTCTCTGTCTTTCAGGTAAGAACATATACCTGCCACTGGAGTAAATCTGTACAAAGTGCACACAGAGCAAGGAAGTTACATTTCTCTTTGAATACTATCGCAGTTATTATTGATGAAGCCGCATTCTTTCCTTCTTTTCCTCTACAATGTGCACTCTGTATTCCAGTTGCAACTTTACTTAAATTAATAGTTAAGATTCAACTGGAATCTCTGAACTGAACTCTATTCTCACAGCTACAGTAAGGGGTGAAAAGTTAGATTTATTTTTTAATTTATATGATATGAATTAGCCAAGTTAGCCAAAGATTCTTGATGCTGGTACAGGTTTCATAGGGATTGGTGTAGTGAAGGCAAGAATTCGTTTTTGAACAAGCCTTACCTTGCCTGTTACTTGATCAAGACCACTCCTTCATTAGAGCACTAACAAATATCTGTCTAGTGTATTACAGTAGATTTTTAAGGGATATCATATAAATTTAATATAATTAAGCAGTTTAATATTTTCATGTGATTTTATTATGGGAAGGGAATGAAGGTTGGAGAAAACAGTTTTTTCAGCCCTGAATCTCCAGAATGTTGATCAAGTAACATGCTTTTCTTTAAGAAAGTGTGAGGGTTCGAAGTATCTAAACCTGCTCCCAACCAGCTTAAAAAAAAGCCAAGTAGTGCAGTTTTGAGTTGTAAATCTTCATTTAACTTTATTTTTTTACTGCTAGCAGCAACCTACAAGGAGATGCTAACATAATTAGTATAAAGTATTTAGAAATTTCCACAGGTTTTGGTCAAGTTGTTTTATTACTTTTCTGCAGAATTGTTAGTTCCATAAGTGCTCGTTGTGTGTAGCTTTCAGAGCAGTGAGGATTTAATTGCACCTTGAATTTCTGTCAGATACAGCTTCAGAAAACATCCTCTTTTTTGGAAACCTTATTGAATGAAGTTTGTCTTTTATTTATAAAACACAAAGTTGCAATTTCAAATATGACAGTGATGTGAGTGGTGTTAGTATATGTGCTTCCACTTTTACTAAGATACAAAGTAGGCATCCCAGTACTAGATTTCTTCCAAGATATAGTGTTTCAACTTTCATTTTACAATACGACAATATAGAAATTTGTTTTAAGAATAATTATAATGTCAGATGATATGACAGGTGTCATGGTTCCTCCACTTACTTCTAAGTTTTTCCAGCCAGCAATTGTCAGAAATTTCTGTGTTGGCACATACCTGCCCTGAAGGTTCAGTTTAGATCTGTGGATACTGTAAGCTATCCCTAATTTGCAGATCTTGCTTGAAGTTTCATTTATCACAAGAATTAAATCTGTAATTACATTGGGTAGCATAACTGAGGTTGAAATTAATCTGTGAACCGAAATGTGGTTTAGTAATATAAAATATGTAAGGTATATTCAAATTTTACCAGACTATTTTATAATTTGGCATTAGCACTAAACAGCTGCTGCCTTGAAGTATATCAATTTGCTATACACAAATTTAAAAAAGAGTGGGAAATAGTTCAGACACTATTCTGTCACCGTCTGCACTTTCTCCACAAATTACAAACATGTGGAACTGCCTATTTTAATACCAGTTTTCTTGGGCCAAGAGGTTTTCATCTTTGAGAAACTCCATGTTACAATTTACCTACCCCAAAGGAATCGGATGACAATCTGATTTAATGTAACTCCAGATTTAAAGTAACAATATTACAATATACATTCCTCTTTTATATGTTTTTTTAATGTACTATATATGGGTTGAGGACATTTCTCTGTAAACGTTTCCAGATGAAATATATCATCTTCTAGATGCACAGATAGGCACAGTAACTCCAAACTAAATCAAGAACTTACCCCAGTGTAAATTCGAATGACAAAAATAGACAGATGTAGTGTATAACTTCCAAAGGGCTTCTATTTTTCTATGCAATTACAAGAAATTAAATAACCAGAAGACTGATTCAGCAAAGAAGCTGAGTGAAATTGCCAATAAGAGGTTGGTAAATACAAATTTTGCATATTGAATTTTATTTAAGCAAATTACTTCTGCATATTTATCTCTCCGTGTCTGTCAGATCTCAAGAAAAGGTTGTCAACAGCATTGCTTGGCTGTTAAAAAGCCCAAACCAGTAAAGTCTCACTGAAGTCTACTCTTTTTTTAAAACTGTCTAGCTATTATAGACCTCCGAATCTCTCAGTTAGCCCCAGAGCACTGAAATTTGGTCTGAAGTTTTCTATTGCAGCAAGCAATTTACTTAAGGAGAATTTATTTTTAATGTGAGCATATTGAATCTTGAACTCTTTGGTTCAGCATTGTTTTTATGATTGTTTTTATGAAAAAAAATCCCATTTTCCAACACAACATATTAGGAAACACAAGTGGTTGGATAATTATCACTAGCAAGCTAACCTGGAATTGCCCTGGCAGTGGATTTTAAATGGGATGATGCTTAAATGCATTTTACAGATGTGATGCACATTTATCTGTTAGCACATGTGGGTAAACTTGCCTGTGACACACCAGTAAATATCACTTTCCGACCTCACACATGCCTCCTGATTGTTTTTTTTTTCTTTCCTGCTTTATATGCTGATGTAGTCCATCTTCACAAATCTGATAAATCTTTGCCAAGTATGTCTGGGGAATATTTGGAGTTACAGCATGCATGGATGAGTATGGGAACTAATAACAAAGACTTGCAGTAAAACTGACAAAGAAATCTGGAGCAATGTTGAACCCGTTAATGATGCTTTTCTGTAGGAAGCTCCCCCTTTTCAGACAATTAATAGCAAATATGATTTTCCAGTGTAACTGTACAATCTCTGCTGCCCATATCAGTTGTGAACTGTTCCCTCTTTGGAATCAGGGGAAAATACTTTATTCATAGGCTTGAATCCATGGTCCTGTAATCCCATCTAATTTGGATATTCCTACTCATCCTAAGTGGTACCTTATTTTTTGATAATCATAAGTAGGCTATAATAAAATGTGTCTTAAGCAGAAATAGGTGTGAGAATATGATTTTTCTTCTTTAGAAAAGCACTGTCAGTATCCCCCATTCAGTAAACCCCATTCTTCTTCAAATAGGCATATTTGTAACTGCACCTGGGACAGGAACCCATTTCCTGATTCCAGGCCCGTCGGATGCATTTGCTGGTTTGCTTCTAACTTAGAGGGTCCTAACAAAGTTTACACAATGTAAAAAGAAAAGAAGAGAAGCAAATCAAAGAGATTTGCATACATGGATTCTTATCAGCTGTTGGGCTCACTGGGACTTTGTGGTTCTGACAGTGGACGGTGTTTAGAAACAAACAGCAGCACACAATGGCACAAGAGCAAGTGTGTGCACTGCTTCTGTTCTAGTTTGAAACCTTGTAGGTACATGCAAAGAATTGTCCTGGCTGACATGCACAAGTGGATTTGTATCCTCATTCTCTTCATCTCATGCTTTTCAGACACTTCCACATCATCAATACCTCCACAGCTGAACGTGTCTGTGCTTCCTCACTGCAATAAGACACAACTTCTGTTGAGCTCTGACCCTATAATTTTGTAATCAGACATCAGCAGCTGATTGTCATAATTGTGTGCCTAATTTGCATTCAGAATTACCAAGACTATGCATGTCAATTAGGTATATGAGTCCACAATTAGATATTGCACATTCTGGTATTGCACATGGAAATTAAGCTTACAGTTGCCCAGTGATGATTGTGCACACAGTTGGACAGATATCCAAGTCAGACTTTAGAAAATTCAGATATTAGTCTGTAAGGGCTCCAATAGAATAGTAAAGAGAAGCTGAGATGAACCAACATTGTACAATTTATTACTAAAGAGAGCTCTTTAAGATGTAAAGTTTAATATAAGCTTTTTGACTCATTAAGAGCAGGGAACTCCTGGGTTTGGGGATCTGTTTGGTTCCTGAAAGTTATTGAAAGTGGAGTTCAGGTGTTTTTTATCTCATTCTGAAATCCCTCTTTCTTCAAACTGATGTTTCAGTGGTTAATGTCCTGCCCTGACATTTTTTCACTACTATAAGGGCTGGAATACACATTTCTGTTTTGCAGTGCTTTTGAAATTACTGAGTGGGAGCTGGGGATGTGTGGGCAAGCTGTAGAGAAATTTTGAGAAGAATATTAGTTTGAAACTTTGCTTTTCTCATACTCAAATAATGCAATGCTTTTTAAAATGCCTTTTCCAGTACCAAACAGGGCACTATAACATGGCTGGCAGAGCATTGTTGTACTGCCTGGACATGTCTGAAATGGGGAAAAAAATGAGTGTTTGAAATTTGGAGCTTTTCTCCTTACAGATTTTCCTTAAAACAACAGCCTGACAGGTTACAGTCGTGTCCATAGTACACCCTTTGAAGTCACAATAAGGTACCACTCTTTGAGAGGGTAAACAAGCAGCCTCTCTGAAAGTACAACAGTATGTTTTGATTGTTTGCTAATAAACATCCTGAGCCAGATGTAGAGTGAACAGTCTGATTAAGCCATTCTTTGTGCTGCCTGTGAAATAAAACGTGATTTGTTTTGGCATGAATCCAGTTAATGCCACACATTGAGGGCACGTGGTATTATAAGGTAGGGAAAGAAAGAAAAGTTAACTTGCATGTTTTGTGATTTTTTTTTTCCGGTGGACATAAAGTGCTGAAATTCTCGAAAAAAAAATGAAGACAAGACAGAGAATGGAGTTGGTTTAAAAAACAAATAAAAAACTACAAACTCCTCCAGTCAAAGACCAAACCACATGTGCATTTGGGTTTTTTTAACCTTTTGCAGAATCACCTTGTAGCATCTGTCAACTCTGAAGCCTGGAGGCAGAAAACATTGATTTTTTAAAAAATTGATAGTGCATGGAATAGTTTTTTACCACTTTTACTATGTTGTATCAAAAAAATGGCACTATTGTATTTCTTCACATATCAACAGTATACTTTTCAGAACCTGTATAAATAGAGCTGTGATGAGAGAAAATGTTTGTTCTTCTGACTGATCATGTGAACTGAATTATACACTAGAGATTATATAATTTAGTATTAATTTTAGATAATCTGTTTATGTTGTGTGTTCATTCTTGATATTGCATAGGCATTGTGATAATAATGGAATAATAATTTGAAAGAATATGAGAATCATTATGTGAAGTGAGAAGAAGGTATGGATACCACTATACAGAAACACAAAAAAATAAAAGCAACCAAGGGAAAATTACTTGATGGAATAAGTAGCCAAAACTGTATCTTGTGATACCTTTGCATTATTATTGTTCTAACACATCCTTAGTTTGGTGTTACTTCAAGAGTCCACAAGGATTAATGGGGAATCACTTTGGTTTATGAATTGGTGTATTCAGCCATTTAAGCCTAAGAAGTAGGTCTAAAGTATTCAGAAATAATCACTGGTATCAACAAGTATGTTGTGACAACATCCTGACGAATAAAACTTTTGTGTTCATGTTTCAGCATTTCAGGGAACACCTTGACAAACTTTTTGCAAAAGGAATTGGAATGCTGGACATTGCTTTAAATGAAGCTTTCAACATGCTCAATGAAGTAAGTTCATACTTTTCAGATTTACACTCGGGACACCTTTCTTGCTGTTTAGCAATTTCAGTTTTAAAATAATAAATTAGAACTCAAAAATGTGATGGTAGTAATGTATTATCTATAGAATAAGAATTCTATATAATCTGTATGTGGTGGAATGTATAAACAAATCTACATTTTTTTTATGTGTATGTTTTATATTGATGTATTTTGTGTCTATATATACACCTATACATACATGTGTGCGTTAAATAAGGTTTATTTCAGCAACCATTCTATGTGTTAAAAAATCCCAGGGTAACATGCAAATTTCACTGTTTGTTCTTTTTTTATTTGGAAGAGCTAATATTTCAAGAATGACACGAATATGTATATTCATAAACACTTTGAGAATATACTGTTATTAGAGTTGTGAAATTATGGTTTATAGGTTTGACTTCTGGCATGACAATTATCACTTATTGCTTATATAAAGGAATTTACTTGAACACTTTTGTACTTCTGAAATGCTCTAAGATAGAGGGAGAAATATAAAGCTCAGAGGTATTGTTTTAACTATTTGTCTGCCAAAAACATGCAGGTAACTTTCTGATAACATTCCCGTGAATAATGTCTATAAACAGAAATACAGTCTCTAGGAGGTGAACATGATGATCATGGAGATAATCTAGTGCAGGGTCTGCTTTTGCTCAGAGGGTACACATCAGTCTTAGTGGTTATGGTGATTTTATGTAGTGTATTTCAGAGAGATTTTTCTTGTCATTTCTGGCAAAAGTAAAATATATTGTCAGTCTATGCATTTCAGCAAACAACAATTTTAGCAACATTTTAACTCAGCTGACTATATACTTTCTTGGAGATGTTCATTGGAAAAAAGCAAGGAAAGAAAGGGGAAAGTGAACAGTAGCAGTAATGAGTTCTATATCTTAAAAATCATGTAGCTTTAGAATTCATATGCGTCCTAACTAACCTCAGTTGGATTTTAAGAATTCAGAAAAAATGGTCATAACTCATGAATTAGTAGATTATAGAATAAAGATTGAGCTAGACCAAATAGTATTTTTAGAAACTTTATTATTATCACTCATATTTACCAGGGTTGTTCTGGAAAGAAAAATTTCAGTCACAAATACAGGTATCTTATCCCTTTTTTCCTTTTTTTTTTTCTTTTTTTCTTTTCTTTCCTCTGCCCCCCGTCCCCCTCTTCCTTAAGAATAATCAGTTATTTGGGGGAAAAAATATTAAAATCTGTTAGTCTGCTGGAAGATGAAAAATCTCATCTAAACTAAGTAGCAAACTGTCTTTTGATTGAAGGAGGCACCTTGCAAAGGAGACCTCAAACCAAAACATTCTCCAGAAGGTTTTTCTTGAGAAGTGTGCCTTCCTTTATAGTGTACATTTATAGAATAATTAATGGTTCTAATGCCTTTGTATTCATCTTGAAGGACAATATTGATCAATTCCTTTCCAGGCATAAAATCCTAAAATGAAAAAAAGGAGGATTTTCCTCCACCCACTGCTCGTGTGTTCAGCCAGACAGTGTGGAACTAATGCCTTCATGTGGTGCATGCCAAAAATGACAATGGGAAAAGGTGCATGAAGTAAAGAACACTCTAGGTTATTTTAGAGAGCTTATTAAGAATTATGGGCACCAAGTATAGTCTTAGGAACCAGAAACACAGCAGTAAATAGCAGCCAGCCTCAATGCAAGAGTTGTTCTGTGCTGGTCTTCCAAATCTGTGTAAACTGAAAAAAACCTCACGTTACAGACAGTGATCAAGAGTTCCTGAAATGAGAATTGTTTTGTCTTATTTTGTTTTAAAATCTGTGAGGTAACTGAAGTTATAACAATAAATGTGGTATAAAAATCTCATTGAATAAAAATAGTTTTGAGAGTAAGGGGAACTGATATCCCATGTACTGAATTGTACCCATGAGACAGATCTGTTAGGTCATGATGGGATATGCTGCATGTGTTCAGATCTATGCAAGGTGGTATATTGATTGTTTCTATTTATACTATAAAAGGAAGTATAGTAGGTTCAAGCCTTCTTGCATATAAACTTTCAGAAATGCCAGCATAAAAATATTTTCCATTATATACAGGCATATCAACAAAGTCTCTGGAAGTTTCTGCTAAGCAGCACAGCCTAGAAAAAAAGCTACTTAATCTTTCCTTAAAAGAGTACAGCAAACCATTTCCCCCTTTTTTTTACAGGATGTGACCTTCATGTGTCAGAAATCTATTTTTGTAAACTATAAGTTAGCTAAGGATGTCTTTTCTACATTAGCAAAAAAAAAAGAAGTAGGAAGGGGGGCAGGTAGGAAAGGAAAAAAAAGAGAAAGCTTTGTGTTGCATAAATAGTCTATTAAGATTCTGGTTGGATTTTAGAATGGTTCAGGGGTTACACCAATTAAACTCAGTTGATTTTCCCTTGCAATTTACCTTTCAGTATTTGCTATGGTTGTTAAGATTTGAAGATGGTTGATACTGATGTCTTTGAAAAGCACATTTAAAAATCCACTTCCAAATTCTTTCCAATCATCAATTTATGCAGTGTACATTATACAGTGTAAGAATACAGAAGTGCTTGGTACAGTAGTTGGGCACCTACTATGTCATGTGACAACTGCAATTATCTCTTTTGGTGACAAATGCACTCTTTGTAGTGATTACCTTTAAAAAAATCATAACCAATTAAATAAAATTCTATGACATTTCAAAGACTGTTAATCACAACCAAATGCAGTAAATGTCAGGGTGCGCTGAAGTTTTTTCAGCCAACTGATGAATCACTGAGTTAATTGTAGTTCATCATAAGGCCCTTGTCATTGTTATTATTATGGAAAACACTTTCATCACTCTTGCTATTCAATAAAATTAAAGTTTTAGACAAATATGAGAAGATATTACTCATCAAAGTATTTGAATTGAATCTCATTCCTCAAAATATTCAGATAACTATGTAGAATAATGCAGATGCACACAGAGTGATGTTTTAAAATAAATGTATGAAGGCATTCCCCCCTCATTAATTTTTCTTTTAAGATACCTTGTCACTTTCCAAATACATTGTCCCTGTGAAGAATATATCCCTTCCCAAAGTAGCTTCATCTTTATGAGAAAATATCGAATCTAAGATCATGAAGGAATCCCACTTTAAAAATTCTAGTTCTAGTTAAGACTGGAAAAACTGCCATGAGTGAAGAATTTTGTGGGTAGTCTGCCCTGCAAGTATCACAGATAAGAATTTTCAACCAGCCACTGACCAGAATATACCTAAACACACATTAGCTGCCTGTTAGGCAACACATTTCTATTACTCTTTGCTGAGATTCTTTTTTGCTCAAAAAGAAACTGAGGGAGAAATGCATAGATAGAAATGATTGTTGAATGTGGGTGTGATTACTCACATACAGAAGTGTGAAGGCAGAAGAAAAGAGGACAGAGCACTGCTGGAACCCACCATCCACCCTTTTCTACTGCAGGCACTTCTACAAAGATGAAATTTTTAGAAGTTCTGAACTTTTTTTAGAAAAAGTGACTTTTAGAGTTTTGGAAGAATAGTGAATATGTAAGGGTGAGTAAACTGCAGAAAGCTTAAAGGCAGAGCAGTTGCTACACCAAATCAGATCAGAATAATCTGAATAATTTTTGATGAATACAGAAGTGGTCAGAGTCCCTGCGAGGCAATTCACCTTTAAATGGGACCACCCTATTTTGGGGCACAACCAGGCTGGCAAGGTGGAACAAGGTAATTGTTGCTTGGCTTTCTCAACATCAAGACACAGGGCATAGGATGAGGCCTTGCCTGACCTCGAATTTGATAATGTACATGAAAACTACATGGGAAGAGAATAAAAGGAGATTGTTCTTTCATTAGTTGTATTCAACTTTTAGCCCAGTGTATAGAGTTGTTTGTAATATCCCAGTTCATTGATCTTTTCATGGATATTTTTTAAAGTGTTCATACATAACAATGAAAAATCAAATAATCTTCCAGTCTTGCTTTTCTTTTTTTACTAAAAGCCAGATGTTTCACCTAGGTTCTTTAAATATATAAGTACACGGAAAAATAAGAACCTACTCTATAACCGAAACAAACGGAGCCAGTGGATTCAAAGTCAGAGCACCACCTCCAGAATCAAGAGATCAAAGCTTATGTTATGACTCAGTCCAACGTGCTTGCTCTTTGACAGAAGAAAATCTCATTTGTATAATGATGAAACTCCCTTTGCATATGCCAAAGGATATGTTGATTGCTGTCTAAGTACCTGTGCTCAAGTGCTGCTGTTCAGCAACTTGAATTGCTTATATATATTCATTTCCAGTAAGAGGAGAATCTCAAAATATACAAACAAGAACTTGGTTCTCCCAGAGAAATATTTCATAGAAAATGACATATGGAATGTAATCCTGAGTGAATCTGAATGTCATATGTCTCTCTAGGAGTTGTGTATCTTTACTTTGCAGAAAGATCATCAGTCATTCATTACTTCTTTTTTAACTTGTACTTTTAAAATGACATTTAAATCAAAGCAAACCCTATATAGATGCATCGATCCTTATCATCTACCTAAAACAGGGGAATACAGTTTCAATTTGGGGAAGTGCTGTATTTTTGTGTGTTTCTTGTTTTTCCATTCACTAAGAACATAATATCTATGATAAACTGTTTTCAGCCTGAATATTTTCATCTGCTACTAATAATACTAGAGATTTCACAAAATATGTGTTTATCCAGTGTGATCCTATCTATCTTCATTTAACAGGAATGTACTGTACCTCATGATTGTTTCCTTTCACAGTTCAATCACACAGGACAAGGAAGTATTTGCAGCCAAGCCATAATGTTGATCACTGATGGGGCTGTGGACACATATGATACAATATTTGCAAAATATAATTGGCCAGACAGAAAAGTAAGTATGTTATCACCTTTATTCAATGGAAAACCTGAAGCTTCATGTCCAAGATAAAGTGTAGGTCTATTGAAAAGTCAATAACAATCTTTCTAATGATCTAAAAATGATTTTGGATAACTGGATGTTTCACTAATGACAAAAATGATGTTTATATGATATTGCTCGAGGATAGAGATGGCCTTTTACTGTAGTAATGAACTTAGGTTCATAAGATATTAAGGCACTATTTCTCTCCAGGGTACATTTTTGAGTGTTACATAATCCTTCCCCTGTGAGACATCATTAAACAAGAAAATTTTCTTCTTTCTCCCGAAATACACTTTAATAATTCAGTGCTTTTTCAAGCTAAAGATAGGTATGTACCGTGGACAGTGAATTACTTACTATGACTGGAGAAACAGCAGGTGTAGTACTCCGTATTTTTGATTTCTTTATTTGTCAGAGTGAGGTGTAGAGTTGGCAGTTGGTAAGATTTTATTAAAAATTTATTTGCTTCTATTGGTCTGTATGAACAAATTCGCCCAGAATTAAATTTCCTTGTTATATAACGCATGGAAGTTTTGCAGTAATGCAGAAACACCCTTTTCCTGATGAGGAAGTTCTAGTAGGCCTTGTATCTGTATATGTGAAATAATTTCCTTCTACACTTTCTCTTCTGCTAAAGCAAGTTTTGGAACTATTTTAGGAAGCTTTTGTAGTTTGAGATACCTGCCATGTTATGTGCCTGTGAAAGCAACAACCAACTCTTTGAAGTGCAATTTGAGCAAGTAATTGATTAATCTCAGTGTGCTGCAGGGAGGTTCTGTATTCTGTGAAAAAAAAAAAGTAGTAGTTTTAATTGTAGCTTTTAGTACTGCTTCTCTTTTATAAAGTTCTGTTTGTTCTCTGTTCTCTCTTCTCTTGTTTACCTGAACTAAACCTCATCTATTAGCAATTAATGAGCAAGAGAAAATGGGAAATTGGTGACCTTTTTTTTACTGGTCTTCTGAAAATGTTACGCTAATTACTGTCATTTTGTGGAGTATAAATTATGTGCAACCATTCTACTTTCTGTTGGGTAAGAGCTTATTGTTCAGAGAATGTAGAGTACTAACTAACTGCAATCTGAAGATCTGTTTTGCTCTTCAGATACCTTGCTAGTTCCTCTTATGTAACTTCATTCTCTAAAAGAAGAAAGTTCATATTCTTTGTGATTTTACCGGGATGTGCCAGTAAAACCATTATCTTTGAAAGAATGCAAGGATACCTTGGTATTTCTGCATATTTTGTAATTCTTTTTGTGTGAATTGATGCTCATAGAAATGCCTGATAGTAATATAGTCTACATATATTTCTTAAATCCTTGTTTGTATTCACACGTATTTCTGAATGTTTTCTGAGAGAAACAAGACAGCTATAACCTGATTGTGAAATTACTGTTTTAATAGCTGCATGTTCAGATCAGAAATGTTTATAAACAGCAGACAAAAATGTTTCCTTTTTCTTTTTTGAGTAATTTCCAGATGTTTGCACATACTTTTATCCCTATAGAAATGGTCTGAGAAGTGTTAATTTCCACTCTAGGCTTCAGTATTTACTCTTAATACTTTGGTCAGTTAAATCTTGTAGCGCTTCAGGATTTCCACGATCAAATGATGTATGAAGAATTTTCATTAAGCAATATATGAATGTAAAGAAATTAAATTTAAACAAATTAAATAAAGCATGTGAGGATTATGACTAAACTTAAATTATCTTTGGAATTTCAATCTGTATTTCTTAGACCCTCCCGATCCTACCAATTTTATCTCTTTTCCAGTTTTATTTATGATCGTGTGACTTGGGTAGCTCGGTTTTATGAAAACACAATGTTGTTCCACTGGGAAGAGGGCTTAAAAGTGTTGTGGCCAGTCCTTCTGCTCTTATTCAGTGGGATACTATCTAATCAAAGCTGTTAAGTCCTCAGATGTTCCATGAGAACATTTTGCTTTATCTATCAAACACTGATGTCTAAGGAGATTCACAGAATCTCTCAGTAGGGTGTGCCTCTGATGTGTTGTATTTTCTTATAAGATGGAGTTAGTTCCTCTCTGAAGAAGAAGAGACCATGGGGACATTCTCTCTATCATAAGAAATCAGTAAGGAATGAATTCTCTGAAACAGTTAGCTAAGTATTTTCAGAAAACCATGTGTTGTATATCTTTCATGTGCAAATCCACAGCTATATCTGAGATAACAATACTCAGCACAGCTGTTGCAATAAGCAGCAGGACAGGTTTCCCTGGGGGATATTTCTGCAAAGGCCTAGCAGGAAGAATCCTACCTCGTTTACCAAGGACATGGTGTTTAGGGAGTAGCTTTTAGTTCATGTGCAATATTCTACACAGCTCTATAAAAATATTTATTGTATTAATACAGCCTTCTAAATTGTGTATTAGAAAATATGCAGGGGGGGAAAAAAAAATCACTTAGTCGTCTTTTCAGCCTGAAATGTTTCAGTATGAAAAATGTAAAAGATTTCCATATGTATGCTTTAATGCATTAGAGCTTTCAATGTTTTTATAGGAATTGTTGTTCTAGAAAGAAAGACTTATTCAAAATGCACTAGCGTACATACTCCTATTTGCAATTTCAGTGTGCCTAAAAATTATATATCCTGTGCACTTTTGCATTACACCATCTTTATTCTCTCCAAAGCTGTTTTTTTATATTTATATGTCCCACTTTTGTAATGCTTAACAGTTTTTTTAGTCACATTTTTTGTTCTCTATTCATCAATGTGTTGCCTTTTCATCTTTCTTATCATTTATATTTTTCCTGCATTTTGATACTGGGGTGGACAGTGATGGAAAAGGTAATAGCTCCTAATTGAGGTAAGTTATTAAGTTTCTGTTTACCTCAATTACCCTGTCAGCAAAGTACCAATTCCAGTTATAAATTATCTAATGTTGGATAATATTAAATATGTTATCAATAGTTGCAACAGAAGCATCTTCTCTTATAGAAAGGAAGAAATTCTTCATGTAACTATGAAAGCTTTACTGGTTTGTTGGTGACAATCTCTAAAAATGGAGAGTGAAATAAACTCTCAGGATATAAATAAAAATTCATATTTTCTTCCTTTTCCCAAACCATTTATATCTCTGTAAAAGATTTTTTCTTTAAATAAACTATGTAAACAGGGATAAGAGCATTTTATTACATAGTACTGTAGATGTATTCTGCCTGAAAACTGATTAAAAATCATCTTCCTTCTGATAATGCATTAAATGAAAATTGTGTTGCAATGATTTTAAATGGAGTAAAATGGCTTCTGCTAGATCACCAAAGGAGCTTAAATTAGTCAGTTGGGTTTTTGGGAGGAAATCAGCCTGATTTTGTGTATGAGCTAAAGACTTATAACCATCAAAAGACTATTTAAAATTATCTTCTGGACTGTTTCCTTGAAAGAAGAAATGCTTTCATTTTACTGGGTTTTTTATGAGTCTCTATCTCCCTCAGCATTTCTGCATGTTTTCCTAATATATTCTGCTACTTAAAATGTAAATCTAGTAGAAGCTGGTTTTATAACATACTATATTTTATTTACATGACTAAGTCTCTAAGTTGATAATGTTTATTTCCTTTTTTTAAATGAGTCCTTACATACAATCCTGCACCTCAAGAAGCTGATTCACACACATTATAAATGAGTTTGAGTTATTTACATAATTTTTCTCATTCATGAAACTTGCATTCAGTAAGTTTCTGTAATTCATTCCTGGCAACTCTGTCACATGAAATACCAAAAAGAGAACAATTAATCTGCAAGAGTAAGTGCATCTACACTGTTTTATAAAAGCCAAGATTTTCAGCATGTAGCAGAAATAAGTATTTCAAAAGAATAGTACCAAGAAAGTGTTTGTTTACAATTACAGCTGTAATACAGTTGCAACAATTTTATTTTTTGAGGTCCTTTTTCAGGAGAAAGCCTTTTAAGTCTCCAAATATCTTTTTTATGTCACTTGGAACAGTCATGCTATATTATTGCTGCTACTATTATGTCCGAATGCACTACTAGAAACAAGCAAAATATTGTCCTTCAATATTTCACTGAGTACCTTATTCTAATTTAAAAGAATGAAAAGACAGGAAGGGGGGATGCAGGCAGACAGATAGACTTGACTACAGGAAAAGATAACCCCTCAGGTTTGCTCCCAGAAAGTAGTACCACTAATTTCTTTTCTTGAATAACACAGTCCTAGTTCCTCCCTACTGGAAAATTCCAGCAAGTAACTAATGGAGAATTCCAGGAAGATTAATCTTGCAAATGTTGCTGAAATGCTGTAGCACATCAAGAAATGAAATTACAATGAAATCAGAGATGTTCCAAAGCTTCAAGCTCTGTCATGTTCTCAGTTGAAAGCCATTTTAATCACTAATTGAAAATTAGTCAACTTTGAAGAGAAAGTGTCTACTTAAATATTATTTTACATATTTTGCCATTTTACATATAGCAAGATTGTTCTCAGTATGTTGTGATATTGAAAAGGAAAATAATACAGTAAATCCTTTTGTATAAATATATGAGGAAACACTTTAAAACCCTATTGACTCGGCAGCAACTTCATGAATCTTTTTTCTCTTATGATCCTTTTTCTCCGCTGGCTGAAATGACCCAGTACCTGCACATATTGCAGGTCTTTTTCTGTCCCCCATTTCCCCACTGCTTTTATGTGACTATCAAGTTCTGTACTTCTATAAAGCCTATCTACTCACTGTTTTGGAGAAGCCCAAAAGCATTTCTTCCATAACTTATGATTCAGAGCAGTCTGAAATCACATTGAGATCAGAGGGAAATAAGTACTTATTTCAGTTTGGATACAGTCTTCTAGCATTCCTATTTCGTATGGGTTGATGCAGCACTCAAGTGGTTAAGGAAGAAGTCAACTTTGTGACCTTTTATGACTTACAACATCCAGAAATAGACGTTCTGCTCCCTGAGCCTGAGAGCTCTTTACTTCATGATATTGTACCAAAAGCAAATTCTGGAAAAGAAAGCAAAAGAATAATTTAATCAGTTGAACTATAACCTTCCCTTTGGTTTGTCTCTGAGTCTGAGAAGCATTTGCTTTCATAATTATCTGGAATAGCTATATGCTATGGTAGATATATGCAAAACCAGAAGCACTAATCCCTAACTACGTAGTCAAGTTAAATGGAAACCAAAACCCCACCTAAAATTTCTTCATTTTCTAGAAACAAATCCAGCTAGAGAATCTGGGATAAAAATACCTCCATATTCAGTTACCTTGTTAGATATTCTGCAGCCTTTCACTTTCTGGGCAAGTAACAGGGAACAGAACTTCATCTGTCTGTGTTCCATTATTCTGAGGATTCTGGGTAGAATTAATTTTGTATGGCACAGAAATATTTTCTTTATCCTTATGAACCATTACAACAAGGCAGAGATTTAAGATGGTTTCTATCACTTCTAAAGTTTCAACTAGGGTGAATATAAAGTGTAACTGCAATAACATCTTTATTCCAACTGCTAAATGATTGTGATATAGAAAGACCTAACAGCTAATGCTGCCTGTGTCTGAATGGAACTTTTGAAATTACAATATAAATAGTTCCATGACTTTTAAGTGTTTATACCTGCTCTTACATCTGCTTCACTGGAAAAATTTCACAGTCTGGCAGGTCTCTGGATCTATATACAGTACTTAAAATTATAATTGAATCCAGAGGGCAGCACCTCAAAATTTGCCAGATTAAGATTTGATTTCATAATAGTATATTATATTTGCAGACAGTAATAATGAGTTGATAACTCCTTAGTTATGTGGGACTTTCATGCATACAGGATCAATATTTATAGTACATTTAATAATGTATGGCTTTCTTAAGTATTTAAGAAAATACTTGGTCATTGCTGGTAAGAACTGGTCACTTGGTCACTAAAGCTCTTAATTTCAATCTGTTCATTTGTATTAGAGATCTACAAAATAAATATTTATCTTTAATAGATCTGCTTTTTTTTCAACTAGAAATCCATTTAGTCAGTTTATTTAGTTGTAAACAATCTATTGGCTTCAATTGCTGTATATGAAATGGAAGTCTGAGCTTTGAGTATATGTAAAATTTCCCAAACATTTAGATCCTGCCACAGGACAGGAAAGAATGCTTTCCTTTCCCTCCTTTAAGAAAGAAAGGTGAAAACATGACATGTTTTCATTTCCTTTGTCTGAAAACCATCCTAAGGAAATCAATGGGTGCTGAAAACAGGCTACAGGAGAGTGAGTGGCTGTGCTGTGGCCTTGCATTGGTGGCAAATCATCTTTTTCTTCATGTCTGCTGTCCAAAAGGTTACAAACCTTCCAGCAAATTTTTAACCAAGTCTGTAGCTGAGGAACCTGCTGATGTTGGCAACAGGGAACGTTAGTACAGCAGATTGAATGTCTCGTGTGCAATGTTGTCTGGATGTTATTAAATTGATTTTTTTTTTCTGAAAAGACTGCTGTACTTTAGAGGTGGATGTTATTACTGCTCCACAAACCCTGTGCTTTATTACTGGTTATCTCAAGAACAAAAGATGGTCCAGACACTTCATAGGCCTTTCAAACGATGGCATAACTTACATTAATTACCTATCTTTTTAGGCACCCCTGCAGTATGATGAAAGATGGGGTATGAGATCAAACAGAAGTTTTTGATTTTGGGATAAAGAGAAACAACTCCTCCCAGAAAACCTGTAGTCCTGGTTTCCTGCCCCATCTGCAATTTTTTTTGGGGGGGGGGGAAAGTTTAAAAAGGTTTTATTAAGCATTATTACTTCTCCCTTTTAATGAGAAAGTTAGACTGGTAGGTTCCTGTTTCAGTGAATATTTTTTTGGTCTAAAGTACCATAATGCAGTCTACAAGCAGTAGTAGTATTTTTACTTGTATTCTTTAATATGAGACCCACAGTTGTTAAGACCTCTTTTCTAGTCTGATTTCAAGTTAGTTTGCCATGAGGAAACTTTTTCTGCAGTGTTTAAAATCAAAAGATGGGGAGATGATTTTGTGAGGATAAGGTTAATTAAATATTAACCTCAAGGTATATGTGGATTGCCAGAGGAAGGATTACTGCCCCTTGCATATAGAGATCTATGGTTGACTACAATCACAGGGTGGCTAATGCTTTCTGAAGTTTGAGGAATTTTTGATGGAATGATAATTTATACGCAATGTAAATGCATATCCAACGTGCCATTACCATGCTGTTTGTCCTATGATCAGAAATAGATACAAAAGTAAATTAGTGATGAGTCACACAGAACACCTTATAAATAGTAGGCAGTGAAAATGGAGAATAATCTAAAATCTGAAATAAATTGTCCAAAGTACTCTTTTGGAACTCACGAGTATTGGTAACACAAAAATAATTCCTTTTCCTTGTAAAAAAGGAGTTAATTTTTATGTAGTTTGTAGAGAGAGTTCCAAAATTTAAGATAAAATACGTGTCCCTAAAACGTCCCTAGATGACTACAAGTCATTATTTGCATCTGTCATAATACTCCTTATCACTGAATATGTGGCTGACAGCCATTACTAAAAAGAGAGACCAAAATGTAGTAAGTTAATAAGAACTCGTTATATTATGGATTCCGTTTACTAATTCAAAAAAATTTTTAAAAACTCTGTTTTTGTGAAGTTATTATGCCAGAAGCAAGATGGTTAAAATAGGCATAGTAATTGCACAAATATGCCTGTTTTGTTCTGTGGACTGTGTCTATCCTTGAGGTAGTGTTTTATGTGAAGAATTATGTCATCTGCTTGAGGAAATGGTGAGATCATTTATTTCTTGAAGTTCTTCAACAGCACGATAAAAACTGTATTTTAGGTTGTGTGGTTTAAACTGAGCAATGCTGCAGTTACACTAAAAGCCAAGATTCAGTTCAGACTGCTTGTTTTTAATTACTTCTCTTTATAGTGTGTGCATCTTAGACACAACAGACAGAAAAGAGATGTTGAAGGCTGTCAGAGCTGATCTATTTTAGATGACTCTCTACAGTCTCTGTAAGATATCAGGAATGTGTGTTGTTAAGTGGGAGTGATCCACCAACAAAAAGGTGACCATGGTTGCATATGTGAAACCCATTTGGTTGCATTTGACAATAAAGAAGTAATACAATCTTCCAATCATTTATTTTGGATTATTAGTAGTAAAAAAAAGTAAAAAAAAAAAAGTAAATAGTAAAAAAAAGAGAAAGATTATATTGGATTGAATGTCTTCCTAAATCAAATGTTTAAAGTTTGTCATTTGGAGGAGTTGAAATAATCTGAATTTGTATTAAAGGTTACATTAGAGGAGAGCTGTGGTAAAGAATAAGTTGATGCAAGAGACCAAACTAGGGATCTGTTCACTCATTTCTGCTTCCTCCCCCTGAAACAAGGAGATGTACAAGCTTGCTTGCTTTATAGGTACTTTCTGTCCTGTACAGCACAAGATACTAAATGATAACTTTTCAGTGACTATACAGATAGGGAAGAGTGAAAAATTCATATGTTTTAAAAAGCTGACCTTATGATGTTTTAGGACTGTTATAGCTTTCAGAATATCCTGTAATAAAATTTCGAATTTCTAATTATTTATTTCATGTAAGGTTAAGCTTGAATCAAACACAGTATTATGTAGTGAAGAAGCATTAGTAGCAATAAAGATTTTTTTATGACTACCAAGAATGACTTCAGTTCCATGCAGAAGTACAAGTAGAGGAGACAGTGCAGTTGTGAGGCTTAAGAGGAAAATGGGTTGTTGCATCTTTTCCTAACCACTAGGTCAGATCCATTCCTAGTTCTGGTGAGGTCTGGCAATTCCACAGCCTGTAAGCAATTGGCAAATACATTGGAAAACTATAGACCAGCACAAAACCCAACTGTTTTCAAACATTTTCATCTGAGTTCTGAACTATATTTCTACCTAGTTTGTATGACCCATTCTTAGGTCATTCCTGTATCACTTTTCCTTTAATGAAATCTTCATATACTTCTATTTTGTATAACTCTCACTGAATTAAAATAGTGTGTTGTTTCGTTACACACTGAGACTTTAACTTGTGTTGGATATTTACATTAAGTTGAGAAGGTTGGTAAATTGCATGTTTAAATATCAAATCTCAAGAGATGTTTGGAAAGGGAATGTTACAAAGGGAGGAAGTTAAATGTTTGGTATAGTATTCTCTTGCTGGCATCCCATTACATGTAGTGAATGGTATTTCTTACTCATTTTACTCTGAGAGGCCAAATTTGCCTGGTTTGGAAGTATAACAGACGTTGTTTATATGAAATTATTATTCATATATACCATTTTCCCAGGGTACCTCTGTTATCCTTCGTGGTGTCTGGCTATAGAACAATTCCACAATGAATGCACATATATCAAGACAGTACAAGAGATTCATTCCATGCAGGGGCTCATGTATGTCTAGTTTAGTATTCATTTCAGTGAAGCACTTACATATGTGAATTATTACATCTCTATAACCAAAGCAATGGATTCAGGCATACATTAAAGCCCTTTACTGAATTAAGAACTAAACAAGTTATCCAAACAATCCCATCTTTAGAACTCCGTTGTGGGTCTGCTGATTCTTTCTGAGTGGTTGAATCTGTAACTTTGTTAGTGGTTCTGCATTTTATAGAATACCCATTTAGAGCACACTGTTTGTTTATCTCACTGTATTTATATCTACTTTTTCTAAACTGGCATAACAGCATTAACTGCATTCTGAGACTTCTGCAAAACACAGCATTCTCTGTAGACTTAACTTTTGTGTTCTGTTCCCATGTGCAGACATCTGCTGCAAAACTGATAAAAACCTATTCTTTTCTGTGAGGTTCTAAATGCCATCATCCCATAATCCTCTCTACTACCCCTGCCATAATTGTCCCTGTGCAGAACTGACAGAATGAGATTTGCACATCTGAATAAATATGTTCTCTTTCTGTGGGATAACATTGTGCACTGACTTCTGTTAAGATTTCAGTTCAGTCACAGAGGTTTCCCCTTTCGAGTTCTTGAAAGCTTTTTGCTGGATTTGAACACTGAGGCTGAGTTTAGTGCATTGTTAGAAGACAGAAGTCTTTATTCTGCCATCTTATGTCATTAGACATTCATATCTTGAAGAAACATGTAGGATTTTGAATCATCTGGGACTTGTTATTGAAGAAGGCTTTAAAATCCATTGTAGTAGTAAAGTGTATATGCCAATGGCTGCTGTTCAGCATGTTATTATGAAAATAGGAGCAGCTATAAATACTTAGAAAACATTTTGAAATGTATGTTATATTGAGATTCATAAAACAGAACACCTACAAAGCCTGGACAATTGAAGACAGAAGCCATTTAGGGTTTGTTTTTGTGGAAAATTGGTTCTCTCTCTAGTTGTACAGTCAAGTTCCTTATCTCTTATGCTTCAATATGATCTGGAAATACTCAGCAACTTCTGGTAACATTTTTGTGTTCACATCACCTATTTTAAAAAAATAAGTAGAAACAAGTTATCCTTTTTTGAGGAAAAACGTTGCCACGAACACCCTTAGAAAGAAGACTGCTCTCTGTTGTCAAGATGCCTAAAGGAAAATTTGGAAGTTTTCATGAATGGAGACAGCAGACATATCTGCTAGGCAAGCTCCTGGGCATTCCTCTTGGCAAGAATAAAATATGATGGAAATGTAGAATACAGCAGTTATTCCAAGAATTTTCTATCAAATGTGATTTATTTAGTATTTCAGCCTCTGATGAGGAAGAATTCTTTGGGTTCTTAAAAGTCTGAGGTAGTATCAGGTATGGTCTCTTTCTGTACTTTTTAGTTAATTTAATCATACAAGATACTAATACAACCATGAAGAACTTTTCCTAACTATAAAAAGCAAAAAATAGAATAATACTGGTGTTTCAATGAATCAATTTTATTTCAGCCTAAATCTTTAACTCTTGCTAAACAAATATGCATTGTCAATCAATAAACTGAAATATATACATAGTATGTCAGATAGAAAGCAGTGAGCTTGTTTTCAACACTTGTCCTCCTAGACTACTTCTTCCCCAAATAATTAATAAATTATTGCAAAAAAGGAGTAGGTGTAACATATTGCAAAATATGGAAGACCGTCTGAAAAATAACTTCTGCTATTTTTTAGATCCATCTGCCTAGTAGACTTTCCAAGAGTAAAAAATCAGGCCCAAAATTACAAGGAAAAGGTATAATGGAAGGAATAGGAGAGAGAAGGAAGTAAAAGGAAGTGAATGAAATAGGAATCAAAAGAGCATTTCTCAGATTGTCTTACACAGATTTCTCTCTCCTTCTGGGATAAAGTTTTCCATGGTATTGCATGGAAGGCTGGCTGCAGAGAGCTGTGAGTTACCAACATGCGCAAGCCTGGAAGAAGAGTTACCAAACTCTGGACTGGTGTTACTAAGTATGATTTTCAACAAACTGAGTATAAAATTTAGGACTGCAGCTGACCTCCCCTTCCCATGTGCCTTACGCTCCCAGAGACCTGAAATCTGGGTTATAGGTTACTTGCAGCAGGTCACTTATTCAAGATTCCAATCTGCCTCTTTTGAGGTGCTGCTTTCCCCAGATTTTGCAGTACCTACAAACATCTACCAGGTTGAGAATGACTATTTAGTTTGCTCTGCTGTAGGTGTGCAGTTGTTTTCAATTAATTTTAAAATTAAGGGGAAAATTCCTCAGCAGTTTGTCTACTCTATTAATTTAATCTCCAAGAGTGAAATTAACTGAGTGTACATTTATTGGGTTTGCTCTTACTGTGAAACAGAAAAGGCTGAATTTCCCATAAAATGAGAGTTTTGTCTAAATACTGAAACATCTGTGGTAGGGATGGGTGAAAACTGTAAACATTTGCTTTGGCTAAGTTTGCATCACATTTAGGGGGTGAGTTTTCATAAAATATTCACGCTATCAAGTTTTATAGGCACAAAAAATTAATGTAAGACGAATTTCATCCTCTGTGCAAAAATTACTCTGGTTAGATTATCTTTCTGTCCGTCCCTTTCTTGTCACAGTTGAAAAAAAGTCCCTCATCAGTCACCAGTTGGTGGGAGCACCATCAGTGTAACATTTTTGCTGTTGTGGTGCTGGCAGTTTTGAGTGGGGACCACAGAACGTGGCTAGAGAGTGGCTATTGGAAAGGCATAAACAACCTACAATTCAGAAATTAATCTAGACTTTTACTATGACTAAGTTCTTTTCCCCTCATTCTCCCATTACCTCTGTTCCTGTGCTGTCATGTCAGTACTACTTGCCTTTGTTCTGGGCCATGTTGGGAACACAGCCAGTGGCAGTATCCTGCCATTGTGTGGCAGGGATTTGTGAGGATCTAAAAGTCTCTCTTCATAGCTGTGAACTCCTCATCAGAGGAGTTGAGAGTGGTTTTAGTATGTTGTTTCTGTCTCCACTGGGTCTTTATTTGGGACATGCAGTATCCTAGCTGGGTGTACCTTGCTTTATTTACCAGAAAATCTGTGCTCTCAGCTGTGCTGTCTCTGGAAGTCTGGCACGTGGGCAGCACACACTGCCTGAGATTTGATCAATATAACAGTACTTTGTGTTTCAGCTTTCCTAGAAGAATTTCTTTGGAAAATAACTCTACTTAAAAAGATCAATAGGAGTTTTCTGCTCTGTCTGCTACACAGAGGAGAATATTTGCCAAGGCAAAAGATCCTGTTAGCTGCTTTATGAAATAAGTTTTCCTTTTCTTTGCTGGAGGTAGTTTAAAGCACTGTCTTGTGTGTCATTCAGTACAGTCCTGTTAAAAGGAGAGTTATCTCATGGCTATCTCCCAGACTTATCATGGATTTCATGATGAGTATTATGTAGCAAATGGAGCTGTTTAGAATTTTTAAGAAAGGGTGACAGAACTAAGTTCATAATGGAAACTTAGCAGTATTGCCTACTAATGATTTTAACAAGCAATGATAGTATAATTCTAATAACAGTCATAGTAATTTTTAAAAATATTTTGGTTCATTTAAGCAACCAAAACCAAATTTGTGCAAAATATTCAAATGTGTACACAAATAGCATGAGAAAACTGTGAGTACAGAGGTTTTAGCACCATATCTGATAATACCGAATTTTTGGCTAAAAATTGTACTGGCTGACTAAGTACATTTTGACATATGGCACCCCATTTTGAAGCAAACTGTTTTATTTAGGCTGACCTAAATTCTCCTTAAAAGGCCATGTATGGAAACTAGTGATGAGCCAGACATCTGAGGATGCCTTTGTGGTACATCATGTTTGTGCAATTTCAGACAGAAAAACGCACTTGGCTCGGAATTTGTGTGCAGCAAAAGTGACAACTAGCAAGCCATTAGAACAGTATAACTGGTGGGGTTTTCCCTATAGTTTTAGCAGTGTTATGTACAATATTCAGTTGTATTCAAAGGTGAAACTCAAAATGAAGTCTTTGACTGTTCTCTGCTTGCATTTTTTTTCAAAATTCTCAAAATAAGAGTTTGTTTCATAATAAAATCCTTCCCCAAGTTAGTAGACATGGCTAGATTGAGGTCAGGCCATTTTTGGTGACACAGCAGCAAGGATGTAGGGAACGTCTTCTTACCCCCCTTGCCACTTCACACCCTTCACAAAAGTTGCTCATGGTGTCTCTTCTCCAGGGCAAAGAGATGACAGCCATTAATCACTGGCAACCAGTCAGAACATACTTCTCAGCTGACAAATACTTAACCTTTAAGGAAGTTAGCTAATTCCTTCCCTGAATCCCTCTGTCAGACTCCTCAATCCATCTAGGGAACTGTCTGATAAGTATTGTGCCACTCTGTGCCACACCAACTTTTAGATATGCTCTTCTGTGCCAAAGACTCACATTTGTAACTCCTAAATGTTATCTTTAAGGCTCTCTGCTTAGCAGGGGTGGACAGGGTGTGCACATGATATAAACCACCAGGGACTCTCAGGAAAAGGAGAGGAATACAGCAGAAAAGTGCCCACGTTGCGCAAAAAACCCACAGCTGTTTTTGCCAAGGGGGGAAAAAGTAGAAATTGAACTCAGCTCTAAGGGATGGTAATGTTGCCATCTCCCATGGATTTTTCAAGTGTCATTTTATTGTTTTTTCTTTTATTTCTGAGAGGTTTTTTCCTGGTAGATGTCAATGGTGGAAGGTGTCAATGTGGTCTTGCTTGAACTGTGTTTTTGTGGAGACAGGAGGAGGAAAATAGCAGATGGACTTCACATCCTGGCAAGGTTAAGATTGCCATTCACATAAGACTAATATTATTGGCCCTTCCTATATAAATTCTGTGTAAGGTTTGTACAGGGACTCCTCCACCTTAAATTATACAGGTGCACAGTACTCCAGAATATTCTGGGAAGGAGAGCAGTTGACTATAATTTATGGAGTTTCATGGCAATTGTTCCTTCTTTGCTGCAAGGGGCACTGGAAAGCTTTGGTGTCTCTGAAGCTAAATGCTCACTGTGGCTTCCACTGGAAAGCCATGACCCTGAAATAGGGCTGAACTTCAGTGTAAAACTGAGTTGAAAACTATATGGTTTGTTATATATATATTATTAATAAATTTTTCTTTCCCCTTGTGGAGAAGAGACTTGATTATGGATATCTTTAAATTTTAGAACCAAACTATTTATTTTCACTTATAAGGTGATTTGGTAATTTTCTCACATTTGTACTGAACTGTTGATACCATATTGTCTGTCCAAGAAATATATATGTTGCAGTGTAGCAGTAAAAAAGCATTTAAAGAGGCATATTCTCTATTAAATCACTAAAAATGGACAGAGTTGAGTCAGAAGGAATTTTAATAACCATTTCAGAATTCAATGTTAATATGTTTTGCATTTTTTATATTAACATCACTTTTTATAGGATACACCTTTAAACATATAGTAAACTGTGAAATAACATACAGACTTGCAGAAAACAATCTAGATAGTTTTCCATCATTTAGTGAGAAATAGATGAATGAACACCTGGTTTAGTCATGGTTTGGTTTGCTGCTTTTTAAATGTTGGAACATTTAATAGCCATAAGGGACTAGTAATGTAAAGCAAGCCATATAGGTATGTTACAAACACTACTAAAGTACTTTATGTTTTTTACTAGTGTACAGATTTAACCTTTCCAAAAGAAACTGGCTCAACAAAACATGGGTCTTTTCCTCCGATCTCCAAAGTGACTTATTAATGGGTTGTTGAGTGGCAAAAGAACCTGGTGCTCATTCCCACATTAATATTTAATCAAGTGCTAACAGCACTACAGTATCTACATGATCCAGAGCTACTCACAGGAGCTGTGTCAGTACAAAGTGTACTTGCCCTCTGAGTGAGACTGGATTATGAAATTAGAAGCACAGACAAGATTGCGGCGCCATCATAAGCAGATATCTTTGTACTTTTATTTTGCTCAATTAATTCTGCTGATATTTGCTCTGTGGGTTTAATCACCTGTGTAGTACTGCTCAGATTTCCCACTAGAGAAGTTTCTTTCATGGCCTGGCTTCTTGCAATAAGTTTTCTGAAAAGAAATTTTTAAAAGTTGGTCTATGCTGGGCACGCGTGTCTCTAAATTCTGGAAGAGGCACATGAAAAATTAGTGAGATTTTAGAAGGAAGTTTCGAAAAACAGTGTAAATTTATAGTTAGATGTTTACATTTATCCTCTGTGTTGATTGAATATAAACATAACTTGTTACATACTTTCTGAACGTGTAGAAGAGACCCGAGTATATGTACAGATTTAGACTCTGTTTTAAGTTGTGCTGTGTAAACTTTACAGGATTTTTTGTTGTTTTGGTTTATGTTATTTTGGTTTTTTGTTATTGTTATTGGGTTTTCTTTTGGTTGTTGTTTGTTTCATTGGTTGCCTTTTTTTTTTTTTTTTAACTACCTGAGGTGTCTCTGGCTGATAAAAACACAGAATCCAAAGAGCTGGACTGTGAGAGTTTCAGTCATGGTCAGGGGGGGTTCTTACATTGGAGCAATCTGTGAGATGTTGTAGCTTGATGCAACTGCCACCATGTTCCTGCCTGCAGCACTTACTTACCAAGAGAAATCTGTGCCATTTCCAGTAGTTATCCAGCAACCTTTGCATCAGGTCCCTCAGGGACACTGCCAGAAGCAACACTGCTAGTGAGGTCACCGTCAATTCAAGCACCTTCCCACCACTGAACCATTTTGAATGCCAGCAACCAAAACTGTGAACAGTGCTGGCAGAACTGGAGGTACAGCCTTGCTGGCTCTTTGTGCCTGTGTTAGAAGCCCTTTGTCAATGGAATATTAAGTTATTCCTCTGTTGCTGAAGTGCTCTTTGCATGCTCTTGATGTGGATTTAGTAGCTGATGTATTCTGTTCAGATAATGTGTACCCTTCATGGCAGACACAAATAAGCAGTTCTAGTGTTTCTTTGACACTTGTTTGTTGTCATAAGTAGCTGTATTATCTTAGGAGTGTTGTACTGTGCTAATTACAAAAGTAGGCAAGATCCATGATACGAATAAAAATGTAAGAGAATCTGGACTGCCTAACAAAATGTAGGGCTTAAAACAATCTAGAACCTTTCAAAATTGGACAGGGAATTGTCTCCCTTCAAGATAACTTGAGTTTTAAGTTTTCTTACCCTATGATTTATAAGTCCAGATCATAATCTCAACATTAATTAAATGGAATCTAAGAGGTGCTAATATTTTATTGTAATTACCAATTCCATTGCATTTTGCCTCTCTGCACTGTACAAATTTCAGAAAAAAATGGAAGAAATTCTTTTATGTAAACATGTCACTGGCTAATCTCTTACATTTTTTCCTACAGCTGCCGCAGTCTGTGCTACTTGTATGATTTTCTGTGACAGTAGTGGCAGAAGCTGTTAATAAATTAGGCCCATAGCCTCTTGATGGCAGTGTATTTCCTTCTTGAGTTCATAGGCTTTACAGAACATTTATGTCTCATTATAGCCGGTACAGCAGTTTATGCCCTAATAAATCAAGGGAGCTTTGCAGAGATGATCTTGACGGTAATGAATCTTTCTGTTGGCATTTCCACTTCACAGACACAAATAATGAAGCAAAACTGCCCCATCTGGCCACTCAGTAAGAGTCAAATCACAGTGGGAAGCTGTTTTCTCAAGCATGACAAAGGTCATTGTGTGCAGCAGGAGTGAGCGATAGCAGGTTGTGCTGTGAGTGACAGTGTAGAATGAAGCCATTTGTGAGCTTTTATCATTATAATTACATTTATTAGCTGTGCTGCCAAGATTCAACCCGCCCTTCTAACAAGTCTGTGTGCTCTTGCATCAAAAGCTACCTTAACTGATTTCTGCAGATTATTTGGAGAGCTGTTGGTTAGTTATTGCACATAAAATTGATTTAATCAGCTCAATCAGCCATTGAAGTGGTATTATTAAGCTCTCCCACAGTAATAATTTTTAAATAATTTCTGCTGCCTTAAAAGAACAAAACCTGACAAAAATGCTGTATACTAGTTATAAACTAATAGTTGCAGCAGGTTCACTCTGCTTTAGGACATACAGCAGAAATGCAGGATCTGTCATCTCAGATTGGCTGGTGGGTCCACCGAGCCTTCTGTCTGACCTTTGGCTGTATGTGAACAGGTGATCCTTCCACCTGTTCTAAAATCCTCAGTTCCTGGGACTTTGCTAATATACTACTCACTTGTTAGTAAAGTCCTTGCAGCACAGAACTTGGATATACACCAAGAATCTTTGAAGATTTTTCCAGGGTCCTTCACAAGGCATCTTCCTCATTCTGGATGTCCACAGCACTACATAAACAGCACCACAGCATCTCTATTTTAAAGCATATTTCTCCCATTTTGATCTTTTCCTGCTTGATAATACTACTGTGTCTGATTTCTTCCTCTGGAAAGATAAAGCACTTTCTCCTGTACACTGCATTAAACAATGGAATTGAAAAGAGGTTTTCTTCTGTTGGGGAGGAGCTCGGGGCTGCTTTAATTTGTTAATTTTCTTTTATATTTTTTTTCTCATGTATTTCATGCCCTCTTCCTTCCTTTTCAGTAGCATGTTAGTCCTGCACACGTGGTGTGGTAAGGAAAGGTGCAGCATTCAGCATTGCTGAGATTCCGAACAGTCACCACGTGTCACCGAGATGTCACCCCGTTCTCCACAGGGCTCAGTGCTCCTCGTGTTTTGGTTTTACACACAGCAGACTTCAAATGTCTGTAGGTGCACATGGTCACTACTCTGCCTTGGCAACTTTTAAATTCAGAAATGTTATTGTTTCTGGAGGCATAAGTCAGCAAGTAAACTAATTTCTATTTACATGTGGCAATTCTCCCTTCACTTACAGCACATGTTTGTGCTGTAAAGCAGGGATGTACTTACAGGCTGTGGATTGAGGGATCACTCATCCTTCTCAGGATGCAGGAATGAAGGTATCCATTCTTTATTAAAAATGTGACACCAACAGGGTTTTTTATTTGGAAAATCAAAAGCTATTTTTTCCAGTTGATATTGTCCAAGGGCTATGTTGCACATCGAGAATGCAATTGCCTGAGTACACTGATGTTTTTCCTTGTCTCTCTTGATACTGTCTCTGTTTGGGAAACCTTTTCTGATTCAGGCCATCAACACAATTCCTTTTTCTTTTTTTGCCTAAAAAAATCTAGGTTTTTTTTCATTGTGGGTTTGGTTGGTTTTTGGTTTTTGTTTGTTTGGTTTTTTTTTTCCTCCCAAAGACCTTCAACAATCATATTTGTATTCAGATTTATTCAAATTTATTCCAGAGCAAAGTAATTTTTTTTGCAGGACAGAAGGAAAATTAAGTGCTGAAATTTCTTTATAGTAGCAGCATGCAAACTTTCCCAATTCATACAAGCAGTGAAAAGCTTCAGGCAACCTTCTTGCTACCTAAGAACAAGAATCAAATGTACGAATCCTAGGCTATTTGTATGCTTTTCATGTTCTATCCCTTTCTTTTTTCTTTCCATACATAAACACTGACAAGTTGAAAGATTATAGCTTTCAACTGCTGTCTTGACAGATATTTATCTGTGGCTGTTATTTTGTCTGTCTGTGATGGGAGTCACTACAAAATTTCACTACTTTTGTGCCAACATCTGTGAAATGCAGGGAAGGAAAAATACTTTTACAGTTTTTGTGTCATAGCAAGAATTTTGATTGCTGATATACAAGTTACCTTTTGTAGTGCAGTATCGCTTCAATCTGTTTTTTCTGTGTTCTGGTTTCATTTGGTTTTATTCACTGAGTGCTAATGTGCTGGCCTGTGTGAAATGTATGGAATTAGTGATGCTTTTTTCATCAACTGTGAAATAAGCTGGTTATGAAGTTTCTATGTAAATTCAGTTACTCTTTCTTAGTTCTTTCACTTTCAAAGTCGAAAAAAAAGATCAAAGAAAGTCCATAAAATCAGTATTGCGTCAATTCCTTTGGCTTATATCTTTTCTGGCTTTCACCAAAGTATTGCCATTTGTTGACTCCAATTTTGAGTGAGAAATGTGTTTCTTTTATTTTGAAAAATTATGCACTGGTGCCTTAGAGAAAGACCTTATTGTTAATGCTCTTAATATAGCTTTTAAATTTTACTGTCCCCAAAAATATTTCAAATCAAAGGAATTCTCCTTCTTATCCTTTTCCTCATCACATATTGTATTTTATAGTCAGCCTAGTTTACTCAGCTGATCCTTCTCCCAGAATCACTGGTCTTGCTTCAGAGGTGAACGTATTTTTCTCTCTGTGTTATGATGTAGCAAGAATAAATCTGATTTCTGGAGATATAACTGTTTTAAGTCTGCACTTTTTATGCTTAGGGAGTTAAGCCACGTGCCTGTGTCTATTAGATGTAATAGAGATCTCCTCAGCTAGCATTTAATTAGCAGCTAAAACCAGGCTAAGACTATGGTGCCACTATTAGGTGTGATACCACCTACAGACACAGTCACTATAATGTGATCAGTAGCATTATATGGTCATATAATCTCCATTTTATTGTCACTAATGTTTTGTGTGCCTACTATGGTAAAAAAAAGCCCAAAACTATCTAAAATTTTTTTTGCTTTGAGTGATCAGATGAAAGGTGAAGCAAGAGAAAGAAACCCCACGGTTTGATGGCAAGAACATAAGAGCATAGCACTGTGGTTTAAAGGTGTGTTCAGCTGAGCTTTCATGAGACAACTCAGCCAACTTAAAAACCGTCAGTGATGTGTGGGGCTTGAGAGAGCAGGGAAAGAGCAAGCTGGTGCTGGGGAAGGAGAAAAAAGCAACCTGTGGGCCAGTGCCCCCAGGAGCTGTGTGTCAGCAGCCAGAGCAGACTGGTGGCACTACAGCCCTGGGGTCACTTGTACAAGCCCTAACATTCTCCATCCCAGAAGAGTCTGGGGTCAGGAAGGAGCACAGGGAGAGACAGGCCAGTGGAGTGAATTTATCCCCCTTCCCACTCCTGACCTGTTTGCACACTCTGACCTGCTCTAGCAGCACAGGGGAAGCTGTGACCAGATGCAGGTGCCCCTGGACCAGGACAAGCATTGTCACCATCAGTGGTGAGATGACAAACAGGAGGTGACAGCTCCTTATGCATCCTAATGCATTCTTGCTGCTGCTGCTGAAGGGACATCCCTTCCCTTCCTCCCACTCCCCCTTCAAGTGCCAGTTCCTGAGCTGGCTCTGGCTGCATAGAGCAAGTTCAGATGAATGAACAGGCTGATAATCAACCCCACCATAAGAAGTGAGGACTGTAGAGCACTGAACTCATCTCAGTGAGGGGGTCAGAGGAGAGCCAGAGTCAGCAGAAGGTGGAGGGTAGCAGCCAGGTTGTTGGTCTGACAGTTCCCATTAAGAAAATAAGCTGAGCTAATGGATTCATGTCAGCAGAATTTCTAGGGTAGATGCGACTGAGATGGGGCGGGGGGGAGAAGGGAGGGGGAGCCCTGATTGTTGTAAAGATTCTTTTAGTTCAGTACCAAAACCCACAGTACATTTTGGCAGAACTACTGCCATATGTTCTACCTGTAACAGTAACAGTTTTCCTTGTTAAAAGCCATAATGCTTGTTGGAGAACTTGTGTTGATGTATATAGGTAAACCCCTTTCTAATGCAGAGATAAACACATGTATTTCACTCAGTATCATAAAAAAGGGTTTAGAGGGAGTTTTCTGAGAATTTTTGCTTTAATATCCTTCCTCCTTTAAGTATTATTTTGATTTAGAGAAAGAATGGCAGGGAAAAAAAAAAGAAGAGGAGGGTGGGGCAGCATGTTTTAGGTTGTGTAATAATAAAACAAAATGCTCTCAGTATAAATAACTTGATTATTACCACAGACTTTTCATGTTTGCTTCTTTCCGTGTTTATTACATATATTATTTTTAGTTTTATGAATAAGTACATGTGTGAGGAAAAATACAGCTTGGCAACAGGGAAACAAGAAAATTAAAGCCATGTCATTGTATGGTGAAGATTCTTCTAGTGGAAGTGATACTGACTCTAACTTGATCTTGCTTTCACTTGACTTAAATCACATTTCTTTGCAGTCACATTTGAGACCCAATTTTACCCATTCATAATCCTGAATTAATGAGTACACTTGCATTTTGAGAGGGAGTACATTTTAAAACTTAAATATATGATATAAAAGTTTGAAGAAATTTAGTAGCTGAAGAGCACCTTGGTCTCCTGTACAAATAATGCATCATAATTTGTGAGTCTGTTTAAGGTATAATGGATGTCCTTTAGCTTTTAGATTATGTTGTTACTAATGACAGGTTTTGAAAATAAAAACTGTCTGCTAGTAAGGTTAATAATATTCATGTTGACTTAAGAAAATGTTATGTGTGACTGTTGCATTAAAATGGTTTATGCTGTAAGACCTGCAAGTAAAAATAGAATCCTTAATTTTTTTGGTACTGAGAGATATATTTTCAGCTATGTTAAAAGAACTGTTTGGGAATTGCCTAATGAAGTAATTAAGAAATGGTAGAGTAAAATTAGTCAAAGCTGAAAGTGTTTGCAGGAGTACATGAAAGTCTTGCGTGGGAGAGAAACTCACTTATTTTAGATTATTCACTGTTGGGACTGGTTTCTGTCCTAGATGTTTTAAACTGAAAGTCTCTGAGTCTAAACCAGTTATAGTGTGGTCTAGACATCACACAAGTATCGTGTTTGCTCAGTCTTTCCTCCTAGAGCTGTTTTAGTTTTATTAAATTAATATTTTTTAGTTAACAAATTAATAATTTGTTGGGTTCCATCAAGAGAAAAAGAGAAGGAATCATTAGGAAATGTGTGCCTGGATATACTTTAATGATATGAAATGCATCTTGGAAGTAGAAGACCGGGAGGTATGCTCTCCAAGAAATATTTTCATCACTTGTAGAAAGTGAAGGAACAGTACCCGTAGGGGTGATTAGGACATCCTCCTCAGGTTTCAGTTGTTTATCAATTAGTGCACTTTGCACGTGAATAGCTGCGTTTCTCTGCTCCTAATCAAGTGGAGGAGAAACATGAAATGCTATAGATCATTAAAGCTTTATTTGTCTCCCATTTGTGTTCCATTCATAAGTGTTTAACTGTGGATTGTGTACTTCCATTTTGTGTATCTTGATTAACTCCTGTTTACCCACACCCTTTAAAAACTAATTTAACTTGATGAGCTCCTTCAAAGTAGTACAGAGCTGGCAGAGGCATAAAATTAAAATATGATCCTTTAACACTAACCCAATAGAGTTGCACAGCTCTGGCTCTTTCTTCCCTCTGAGTGGTCTTTGTCTAAGGCTGGTTTCCAGGTAACTTCCTCAGTTGCTTTTCATTCCCGATTTCCATCCTATTAACAACAAGTATAATTAATCCTGAGTATAGCATACTTGGGTTCCAGGGCTGATCCTCTCTTTCTAGGTTGACATACAGAACCTTCTGGTTTAGGATGTGAATTCAGCCTGGGTTGAAGGTGGCCAACTTGTCAGGAAGGTTAACTATTGTATTATCCCCAAATACAGTAACTTTACAAAATTTTGACTGGCAGACAAGCAAGATTTTCCACGGCTGACTGAGTCATCTTTATACCTTAGAAGAGATATGTGAGACATATCCCAAGGCACAACCAGGTGCATTCAGAAACAACTGTCAGTGTGCCATTATGGTGCTTTCAGATATTAGGCTAATGAGACACTCAAATCTGATTTTTCTGGGCTGTATCTATTTGGTAACATGCCTCAAATGCTGCTGTGCAGTAGTAGGAAATACTAGACTAGATGTACATACTAACTGCAGTGTACACTGGCTTCATGAGCCAAATTGCTTTTCAGTTCAAAGATAGTATTTCCATTTAAATTAGTAGGATTTATACCATATGACCTTCTGGAAGAGGTTTATACCATACTAATCTCTGTTATGAAATCTTAGTCCTAATATTTTAGTTGTTTTAAATATGCATTGGTTTAAGTGGGTCTTTATTAGTGGTATTTATTCCAAGTTAGAAAGTGGATGTCTAACAAAACTCTCACTGTAAGAATGTTTGGAAATCTATGCAGTGTATTTTTGTATATCCTATTTAAAGTGCCTGCTGGCAGGAAAACCATTCCACTCATCTTCAGGAGATCAGGATGTCACCATTCCCTTAGCAACAAATACCATGTGGAAAAGTGCAATTAAAACTTGCATTGGTATAACACAAGTTCTCAATGTGGTTTGAGGACATCAGGTTAATCATACTAGATCATGGAGAAACTGCTGTGTGTTCAGAGCTGTGTGTTGGCAAGAGCTTTTTTGATATGTATTCTTACAACGTTCTTTACATTATGGTGTACTTAAGACATCTGAAAAACCACTGTAGCTTCAATCAATTTTACTTTCCAACTGGAAGGAAAATCAGTGATAGGGAGAGCGGTAATTGTAATTAAGCTAAGATCAAACTATGATTAATTTGAAATATTGGCAACCTAAAAATATTTCTCCCTTTCCCTGTTTAATTATCTTTATAACTACATTGTTTGCTCTGCTTACAGTTCAATAACTTGTATTTGCTTGCAAAAAACCTAAACTTGTTTGCATCTACTTCTTCTAAGAATGAAAAGTATGAAGTTGTTTTCACTGTCTCTTAATACATGCTCTCTGATGAAAGCAGTCAGATTCCTTGAGATGTGTGTAAATTTGGTAGCCTTGTAATGCAGAAATGTTCTATTAAATTTGTGAATTGAATTTTGGGCTTTGGAGTACTGCGCAAATCATTAGGTATTAGTATATGGCACTACTTCTATAATTTCTCTGGAGTGAGATTTGGATTGTATTGGATTTTTTTTCTCTTTTTACTGCATTTTTTTCTGTATTTCTTTTATATATTTTGTCAAGTTAAAGAGATGGTTTATGACTTTTAAAAATCCTTTCATCCCAAGACGTATTTTTAAAAGTGCTGAAAACGTGTCCAAATTCATGGACCATTAAATAAATCCCTTAGTATTATCATTTATCCACTACTGAGTAAGATATTACAGGTAGGAGGCTTTTGCTTCCTTTATGCCAGAATGGAGATGGAAAAGACTTCAAAATGAGGCAAAATGTCTTTTGCAGTGAAATGTTGTGCCCCTATTGCAAATAGACTGTGTGTCCCTTCTTCATTATTTGAAGTATTGATGATGCAATTGTGTGGATGGAGAAGAATTTGACTGAATTCAATTGTGTACTGTGCTTTGATTTTAGTTTTTTAAAAAACAGAGCTGTGACCACCAGCCAAAACTGGGAAGATGCCAGTTGGGGTGGACAGCAGATGGAAGCTGACTTCTAGCTCTGGAAAGCCACATGAGGTGATCTTGTTCAGTGGTTCTTGGTAATGAAAACTATTTTTACATGATGAGGTATCTTTACTTGTGATCAGGACAAGTTTACAAACCTGGTGTTTGTAGGTGTTTTAGGGGTTATGCTTGCTGGTTAGAGCAGATTTGATTCTCTGCAAGGCCTGCTGTTTTAGGTTTTGATCCTACCACCCTATTTTAACAAATTTCTGAAAGAATCCAAGTTGTTTATCTCCCATTTCTGACTGGCCACGTATTCTCTGAGCTGTGACCTCACACAGGTGAAGGATTTCTTGGATAAGTTGACTGATCAGTAGAGCAATTCTGCAAAGAAACCTGAAATAAAAAGGAATAAAAATGAAGATGCTGCATGTCTTGTACTGTGGTATTCAGCTAGAAAAGTTTCCTTGGCAACTGCTATTAGACAAAACTAGTAAGTTAGAAGAATAGTCCTGAAAGCAAGCTTTCTGCAGAACTGATGCTCGTAATCTCTAGTTCAAAGCATATATTCAAATAACGTTAATAGAAGTTAATACACTATGGCAAATACACTGCTTGCATATCAGAGGGCTTACTGCTGCATCTAATTAGAACAGCTTTTAAATATTTTAATCTATTAATAAATTACTTTGCATGCATATTAAGATGTTAACGTTCATAGCTGATTTGATTTTCTGTTAGGTAACACAAAGCTTTTTTTTTTTTTTAATTGGTTAAAGGATATGGCTGTGCATCTCACCATTATTTAATTAAAGCATTCGTTTAATCAGTAGAAGTATAATTGCTCTTGTTACCTATACAAACATACTCTGTGTGGTTTTTTACATCTGTTCTCTTGCGTGGTTTTTTTTGATCCAACAATTTTTTACCAGACTTTTTTTTTTTTATGAGTTTTGTTTGCTTTTCATTTATAGACCTTCGTGATCATCATGAGTGATGTATGCTAAAGTGAAAACTTAAGTTGAGCAATAAATAAGGGTATGTACATAAAAAAGATCGTGCTAAAGTATAAACTTCGTTAGCCTTTCTTTTATGTGACCTTTAAATGGGTAATGTTTCCCTTGGGACTGAAGTGAAAATACTCAGAGATGCAGCCAAGGCAGGTCCTCTCAAGAATGTAAAAGTATCTGCAATAACAGATGTGCAAGTTCTGTCATTTCTCCTCCCACATCAGAATATGTTGGAAACATTATTGGATTACTTCATATTAAATGAAAATGGAGACTTGCCATCTCCTTTTCTTGTTAGCTCAGGTGAGCATTTGTAAAGTCACTGCACTTGGTAGAGAGCAAGACTCTTACAGCATTCTGTTGATGTTTCTCTTTTTAAGGGCTACCCTCTCATCTTATATAAGTTAGAGGGAAAATTTATGCACAAAAAATCTTGCACTTTAGTCAGTTTTTGTTATAAATCAGTAATTTGGCTCCAATTTCTTTTGGATTATATCCTCTGTGAGAAACAGACATTTAATTCAACACTGGGACTGGCTGCAATCATAAAACAAAATAGAGGAGGAACCAGTGCCAGAGGCTTTAAATATAGTACACTGGCTGTGAAATAATACACATGAATACAGCATCCTTGTTATATCACATCTCTTCACGTAAGAGCATTGTCTTTTACCTTCCATCTGTAAGGCTTGTGAAGAAATGCCTAAATAGGGAAGTCCTCAAACTCTTTCCATTTTCCTCAAGTTTTGGAACTGAGGGTGCCTACAGAAGTGGTAGCACTTAAGAGATGTCAACCTGCTGAAGTGCCACTGAGCAGTGTGAAGGTCTTAAACAGGGCTGTTGAGCACTGCTATGCAGTTTGGATCTGGAAATAGATAACAAGTTGCTGGTTCTTAGTGTGTAGTCTTATCTTACATTTTTAACTGATTTCTATTTTGTTTGGCTGGCGTTTGAATTTAGAGCACAGATTTAACCAAAAAGTGTGTTTCCAATGGGCAAGGAAGAGTCTTGAAAGAAAGTGAGTAATTGAATTTTTGTGTATTATTTGTTGAGTATGCAAAGCTTCACTCCAAGCTGTAGAAGAATGCTGGGTGATATCACTGTCATATAATGGAAATGTCAACAGCTGCATCTTACTGCTTTAAGTTTTGATCAGCTTTTTAACATGGTTTAGGAATCTCAGTGTCCATTTAGGAATCAGAATCCAAAAGTACACTGATAAGGCTGTGAAACAGTGTTGACTCACCCCCATTCCTTTTTCCAAATTAAGCTCACTTCTCTCTGCTGTATCAGAAAGGAGTGGGAGTGAGAGGAGTGTTCCTCACTGACCTGTTGGAACTGTGGGATAACGTGCCTGGGCTAGTTACCCATGGCCAGTCTTTCCCAGCAGAACTGTGCAGAACAGTTATGCTGGTCTTTAGGAATTATGAATGCTTAACATGTTCACAGTTCTGTACAGTGACTAATTAGTCCTTTTATGTGCATTTAGTGGCATTATCAAAAGCTCTCAGGAGTTTTACACAGTGGATGGTTTTGAGAGTCACAATGTCACCTGTGTGGACTTTTAGGTACCTTTGAAAAGCAATTGTTAATTCAGAGAGGGAAATCTTATTCTTGCATCTTTCTCTTGTAAGTCAAATGAAACAAAAATCTTTCTTTTCATAGCATAGAATTATGATACTGATGTATTTTTAACTGTAAACGTTTTGAGTTTCTGCAACTTTAGAATTTCTGCTTAATTTAGAATTTTTTAGAACGTAATGTATTAATTGACAGCAGTGTGTTTCCATTCCTTTTGCAAAAGCATCAGACTGTAGAGAAAAATCCCATACCTCCTCACATGCTGTTTTAATAATGTATATGTGTTTGAATATTCAAAGTTTCTTTGACCTCTGGTCTGGTTTGGGGTTTATCTCAATTTACTGTGTAGGAAGCTGGGTATTAAAATTAATATATATTTTATATATATTAATATATATGCATGCCATTAGATGTACTAGAAATCAACTGAGTGTACGAAAAGTTGAAAGAGAAGTGTTGAAATGTGAAAAGAGGAGAGCAGAATCCAAAAAAGGGAATAAGAGAGTCATCATGACTGTAAGGGAAGGATTGAACACATAGTCATCACTTTGTTGACTGATGAGAGATCTAGGAAGGAATTCCACTCAAGCTGTCACATCTGTGCAGTATTAACAAGAGAAAAGGCAAGAAACATAGAGGAAGATGCATTTTAAAAAGGGGCTTTTATTTTTATTTGGATGTATGTGACTCTTGGAAAATCAGTGCACTGTATGCCCTCTGTGTGCTGCCCCTGCGCTGAGTCCAGGAGAGCAAAAGTGATGCTTGCAAACAAGGTTTTTGTCACTTTCCATGTGAAACAAAGTACGAGCAAAAAAAATTAGGAGACCACGTAAAGTTTTGACAGTTTGGTGAGAGAGATGTGAGAGAGTACAGCTCCTTTTCGTATGTTTCTTAACAAGCATGAGGTTTGCAACAATAATATTATCAGTGCCAACAGCTTAAAATAGCTCCCTTCTGTCTATTCTCCATTTTACTATGGCCAGACTTCACTTCATCCTGATGGAAAGCAAGCCATCAATGTCTGGTTTTTTCATCTTTAAAGCAGAGAATTATTTAAAGAAAATGGCATTAGCTGGCAATTGCTAAGTTACTATTTGTAGCAATTTGTTAGAAATTGCTAATTAGTGTTTTTTACTGATTAGCTGTTATTTGTAAAGAACTTTGCATACGTAAAGGATTGATAATGTGTAAGGGACTTATTCCACAGAGTAGCACAAATCTGTAGTTCTTCAAGGAAAACCTACTTGAATACTTACCTTTGTCTCAGAGTTAGCTGGAGTGATTGTCATAGAACTGAAAGATTTTTTTTTTCTGCTCTCTTCCTCATTTTGGCAATAGAGGAGGCTAGATTCACATATTTTGTATTTGCAGATTCATATATTTTCATATTCTTACCTGCAGTTTTTCTTAGTAGGAACAAAATTGAGCTTAAGTGAATAGGGGAAAAACATTTTCCTGTGTTGGCAAATCACATTTCTTCATTGATAAAATAAACAAGCCTTTAGGTAATGCTGTAGATTTAATAGCATCATTTTCCATGCAATGCTGTACTGAGGCAAAGAATCAGGATTTGGTAACCTATAGTATTACATCTTCTTTAACATTGTCATGTTTCATTGCATAATTTCTATGGGAAGTTACATCCATAATGTATTACTGTAACTTTGATCTGCCATCTACTGAAAATGCAAATTTATCAGTCTGTTCATTCTGGTCTCACTGGAGACTGAGGTAGATATAAGCGAAATAAAAAATAAGGTACCAGAAACTCAGAAAATGAAGTACCGGAGGGAATATCTAAATTATTTTCAAGGGTGTCTTCTACTACAAGTTCAAGAAAGGTACAAGTTAAATTTTGACACACAGAAGTTCTGGGGACTTGGGGTAGACTTAAGGATGAGTCACAACCCAGCTTACCTTTGAAGCTCTTGAGGGGGGATGGCTATCTTACAGAAAGAATAGAATGCAGCAGAATTTATCTGTTTTCGTAGTCTTTTGACTCTGTTGCTATATTTTCTGATAAAAAGTTTGTTAAGAATCCCCAGTCCTTCCACTAATACTTTGAGGATTCTGTTTAGAAGAAGCTAAAGTTTAGTGAGATAATATAATCCATCTTCTTTTTAGATTTTAAACATGTTAAAAAAGTTCTAGTTCTCCACAGTAGCTGAAATAATTGATTTGTTTCTCTAATACCTTTGTGTTGTACCTAAATTAAAATGACGCTTTTAATTCCTGTAGTAGATTTTGTTTTATTGTCACATACAGCAAAAGGATACAAGGTCTACAACTAGTCAAAAAGCAGCGTATTCTGGTCAGTAGCCTGGTTTGAAGTGTCACATTTCTGTATTAGCCTAAATTTATTTAGCTTCGTGAGGGAGGTGCTCAAAGTTGAAAGGACAAGCTCCTTGCTGCCTCTGGCTGCAGAATACCACTGCTCTGTACAGCAGTTGGAACGCTGCTCACTGTCAAAGAATTTTTCAATTCGTATGTGTTCTTCATTAGTTTATAATCTTACAATTATATTCAGGACCAACACATGTTTTCTTTGGCTTACCGTCATTCTTTGTCATGTTTCTGATTTTTGTCTCCTTTATATATATGCAGTCATTAAAAGAGAAACATATTTTAAAGGCATATCTATGGTAAAAGTCAAATGCTTCAAATTTTAATAGGGATGTCAAAATTGCAACTAAAATGAAATGCTCTGGTTCTCAATGTCACATGGAAGATTGTCTTTTTTTTTAAAAGAGCACTGGAATTGATCAATTAAAATTATATTCCTGGTACAACTGAAGTTTTGTGCATTTTTTATCAGAAACATTTTTCTCTCTAGGCTCTTATGATAAGATTAATAAAATACACCTTGTAAATGTTCTAAAATATCTTCTAAATGTTTTGATTCTTTCGAAATTTTCACAGTTGACCAGATCATAGTGATAATAATGAATGACAGTTCACTTTTATGGAATGTTTGTGTCTGAAGTCTTCAAAATAATTTTTATTTATTTATCATTTATGGATAGAGAAAATACATTGCAGAGAGGTGGAATAATTTGTTTAAAATTCATGAACAGGTAATATAGCCAGGATCACATTTTATTTGTAATGACTACACAATAGTAATACAGGTAAATATACAATATGACCACAATTTTGGTTATAGAACAAAGAAAACTCTCCAGAAGACAGTATGGCTGATTAAGTAAATGCATTACTCATAAGTAACTTCTTGTAACTATTTGTACTTACATGGGTTGTTTGGTCTTAAAGTTGGCTGAACCCTGCAGCCCAGTGGACCCCCTGTAACACTGGTAATCTCTGTTCAGTATGAAATGATTCGGCACATGCACAAAGGTGTTTCTGTAGTGGCTGTTACAAAAGTAGAGAGCAGAGAGGACACTCATGAGATCTGCCATTCCCTTGGGATAGCTGTGGTTATGGAGGAATCCTGCTTAACAGCTGTCCTACCTGAGCGAGCCAAGTACTCTTCTGACCCCTGACAGAACTGTTGCAGCTAAAAGTCACATATTGAACTTTATTATTTGCTTCACTGTTGTGGTAACAATGCCACTTAAAATCCTTGTGGACATGGCATGACATTTTTGATGTTTAGGAGAGAACTTGTGGTGCTTTGTGAGGGTACAAGCAAATGGCAACATTGCAGACAGGCAAGGCAGGTTAAAAGCCTCCTTCCCTGGCAGAGCTGCCTGTGTTGCATCAGGCATTGAAGAGTTGGTACAAATCCCGTGGGGACTCTGACTCACACAGCTGCTCTGCATTAACACTTCTACCAGTGTCTTTGCTATTACTGTGCTTTGACCTTGCTCAATTAGAAAGAACTTGAGTGTTTCTGCTAATGTGCAACTCCCTCTACTCTGCCTGAAGCATAAATATGCTCTGGCTCTTTCTTGATTGTTAGGTTGACTTTTGACTTTAGGAGAAGGTAGTTGTAGCAGGTAGATGACAAAGGGGCAGGTGACTTTGTTTACTTCTGTTAAAAACACACAGGGTAGTGATAGCTGTAATTCTGATGGACTTCAAAGGCTTTAAGAGTGTATTCCTTCAGTTTTCAGTATTTTGACATTTCTTGACTTACTTTTACCTAATTTTTTAGATTTTGAGGGTTTATATATTTTATTTATTTATATCAGTAACGGAGGATCCCAGAACAGGTAAATGTCTCAATCCTTTTGCGTGCAGTGTGGCACTGGAGTGTTCCCTGCTGGAGCCACACACTACTGCTCTCTCCAGCTAATTTACTGTCTGTTCCTGTGTGTTGCCTCAGTCCAGTCTGAACTGATGTCAGTGAACAGTGTAAACTCTAACAAGCAAGACTTGAGAGGAGACTGTCACACGTTTGATGATCAATGAAGGAACACCTTTTAATGCTCTCTAGTCAGCACATTGTGTTCCCCCAGCAGCCTCGAGCATGCCAACTGTCAGGATATTGACTGGATAGTTTCCACTAGCTACTGTAAGTGCTGTGATATTGCACCATATAATTTCCAGCTTCTGTTTTTCTGTCATCATTTAGAAAACTGCACCTACTCCAGATTGGGATTTTATGGTCTGCTGCCCCATTGGACAGTTTATTTCTGTTTTGGTGGAGAAAACCTTTCAAAATGTCTGTAATCTGCAAAGTATATATACGGTGCATGACCATGATAGTATCACAGTAAGTGAAAAATTGATAAGGGTCATTGCTCCCTTGATAACAAGTGAAAATAATGCAAACTCGCATAGGGCAGAGGAAAAGCAAATAGCACAAACTGTATATAAAAGATCAGATTTTTTTCACTGGTATACTAATGTAGAGCTCCAGCTTTACATTCATGTTTGACATTTTGAAGGAGTAAGAAGGCAGAAGGAAGTGTCTGGTTTGGTACTTATCAGTTGTTGATGGGAAGCTTTATCCCGCAAGAACTATGTTCATAAAGGGTGGAGGGAGAACCTAATTTTTGTAGTGGATTCCTGAAATACATGAACAAGAGCCTGTTTAAAAAGTCTATTACAGAAGATTTATGTGTTAATTAAAAAAAATAGGTATTAGGAGATTTTCCAAAAGTAATGTTGTTGTGATTCAATACAAAGTAGTTTTAACTAATTCTTTAATCTGTAAATTAGTCATCAGGTAAATACTGTCTATGGAGCAAATAGTATTTCGTCACATTGACAATGTAGGATGAAGATGTGAAGGGGATTTGCAGAGTAGTGAGAAGAGTTCTAGACTGTAAAGGCAGGTAATTTTTAACATTTGTAGGTTTAATGCATGCTGGTAGGTGCTTAGCCTTTCCTCAGCCTTCAAATCATATTTCCTTTTTTTTTCTTTTTTTTTTGGTGTACTTCAAAACCTTTATTCTGTAGAATTAAAAAAAAATAAATATTTGGTGGCTCTTTATCTTTCATGAGACTTTTACATATTTGGTTTTTAATTTTTTTTTATTCATATTAGTTACAGGTTGTATTTAAGTATTTATTAAATATTTACATATGTGTTCAGAAATTAAGAACCCTTTATGGTAGATGTTATTAAAAAATCATGGCTCACTAATCCAAAATAAGGTAAATATATCTTAAAAGGTACCACTGCATTACTGCAGTCAATGGAAGATTACCCAATGTTCATGTATTGATGTCCACAGTGAATTCAATTAATTAGCAAGTAATTTGGAGAGAAATGCAATTACTGTTTGTTAGTTACTCATGATTATTAACAACCATTATAAGGCATATATTATATACAAAACCAAGTACAATTGCTGCAGTTTTAGCTTTCCTTTTATTTATCTTTTGACATTGTTTCTGTTTTATGTCAAGATGCAGCTGTGATGTGAAAAGGCTTAAGTATGTGCTTAACTTTATGCACTGGGAATTTTCTGAGAGAGTCTTCTGTGAAAAGCATTTTAATTTGTGACCTTGTCTGGATACTTGTATTCGAGTTTGCTACTTCTGTGAGAAGGTTTTCCTAAGTCCTGACACCTTTTAACCTCACTGCCCTCATGAACTGCCTAAATTTTATTTGAGCTCAAGATGCCTAGAAATCAAATCTGGCATCACATACTCACAACTGCAGGATAGTGATAAGTGAAACTATTTCAATCTCCCACGTTAAATATTTTTTAAAATAATATTGTGACATTAATGAACGTTTTGGACAAAGTTGTGTGTCAGGAGACTACGAATTTCTCATTAACTTATGTATCACTAGAATTTTGGCCTCATGATGGGATGAAGGCACTGGAAATTGTATCCCCTCAGGATGGGAATTGCATCAGAAGCTGATGCAGGATCTGGGATCTTTTTCTGCTTCACCAGATGCCAGGCATATGGAATATCTGAGGCCAGCTTAAATCCCTTCTTTGCATGTTCTTTGCTGGAAATCATAAAATCGGAAGGAACATGTAATATTTCTGTCTAACTTTTAGAAAGATGGTGAAAAACCAGGCACATAGCAGGCATATATAGTAGTGCAGTAATCTGATAGTTTTGTAGTATGACAGTGGTGGTACCTGATGATTCTGATGTCATTTGATATTGTGATTTTGTTTATTAGACTCCATGAGGCACCTCATACCTTTGTCTGCCTAATGATAACTGCACAACATGACCATGAGGACAGATGAGAATTGTCAAACCAGGCAGTGAGTGCTAGAAAACACTTTTATCATTAAAAGTTCCTGGGGCACCCTGAATTTTTGCTGAAAAAAGTGGTAGCTCAATGGCCTTACACTGTGCCTGAAAAACTTTCTGGATGAACACATAGAAAGGACTGGGTGGTGAATTTGGGTTTATACAGTGCATCTGAAGGCAGTGGAAAAATTCCAGGAGATAAAATGAAATACTTTTCTGTATCTGTGCAAGACCTCAGGGCCTGAGTTTATGAATTCTGTTATAAAGACTCTGTCCTACTGCCTCTAAAACAAGCAGCACTGTTGGTTAATATTTGGAAAAATAACTTGATGTAATATGTGTAGTTGCCAACTAGAAAATTAGTTTCTACCTCACAGAAACTTTTCCAGCTTTCTTTGTGTTCTGATAATTTGTTTCCTGCCAAAGATTCTGTGGAGATTTATCCACATATTTTCCTAAGGTTTATTCAGAAACCTGGAACCACAATCTGTAGATATTTAGAGAAAATTCTCATTCAAGTTCCCCTGTGATATATTGTGATTGTGATCTGCCTTGTAAAGTCCAGTAAAAGTTGTCAGGAGAGTTTGTTTGAGGAACTTTGTTCCTGAAAAACTCACACCATTTACTTCTGTATGTTCTACTCCCTGGCTTGACCCAAATGTTGTCTTTAGTAAATTTTTGCATGAGGATCACTGTTTGCAAACACTGTATACATGAAATCTGTTCTACACTTAAAACACACTGTATCTGGATAAATAAAAGGCATTGAAGTTCATGGCTTAGAAATGAGATCTTCTGGATTCTATTCCTGCTTTTTTTTTGGACCAACAGCCTGCTGAGAACCTTACAGTTTTTGCATACCTTGGCTTTTTTAGATGGAGGGATGAATAAACCCACCAAATTTGCACAATTTTTTTTGCAATTCTGTCTGCATAAGTTCATTTTATTTAACTTCTTCGTACCCCACTTGAATGGGTGATATCTGGAGCGTCTGTCCTGTTGTAAATGAAATGGTACGTGCAGGTCAGTGAAGCCAAAAATTTGCATACAAATTTTAGTATAGAATGGAAATTCATAAATAGTTGGCCATGAAGTTTACATTAGCGGCCCACTTGATTCTGAGGTCTCTACAGCTACTAGAGACAAAAATCACCATTAAAGATAATAAAAACAAACCTGACACTGAATGGATAAACCTGAACAAAATCTCTTTGATTGGAGCATTTGGGATAACTGCCAGGCTGGACTTTGAGATGTTTATAATAGGTTATGTGTTGATTGAGGAGAGGAGCATGAAAGGTCCAGTTTTAGCACCCCCAACCTGTGCCAAAGTATGCAAGAAAGGGGGTTCTGCTGTTTGGACAGGGGACAGATCAATTAAATCTTTTAGGACAGGATGCTTTAAAATGCATGTTTGTAAGTTAAGACGTAACCTAAACATTTTAATCACAAGAGATTCTGAAGTTTTATCCACACGGTGAGTTCTTGGTGGGGAATCAATATTAAAACAGACTCTCCTAGGCCTTCAGCAGTTCATTTCTTTTCAACCATGTAGCTTTTGAATTGGTTGAGCATTTAAAATTCATTCTTCTCCCCTGCTAATTAGAGATTGTAAGGAGATGTGGTGATGTAGCTTTTCTTTCAGTTTCAGATCAGACACAGTTTGTTTAATTTATTCAAACACATTTTGAATCCTTTTAATATAATAAATAAACCTTGACAGAATGTCATGGTTGAACTGTAATCCTTACTAGAAATACTATTTTGCCATTCAGATTCCCAAACTCCTAAACAAAATTAAAGTTTAAAAAGGGCTTATTATTGAAAGAAAGAGACAGACACTGACAAAGGAAAACCAAGAATAGATACATTATTTTCTCAATCCTATGCAGACAAACAATTCCCACGTTTCAGTAGTTTTATCAAACAGTACATCTGGAATAAAAATTACCTGTTACACATTTTGCTTGTAAAGTGGCTCTGGATTTAGTGGCACCTTGGTAAGTTAAAGATTTGACCAATGGATATTTTTAGTATGGAAATAGTATGTGGTTTTCTAGATGGGAGAAACTGGCTGTCTGGAATAGTAGTGATGGTTTTAATCCTGAAGAAACAAGGTAAAATTTGACATGAAATATACACTTGAAAAATTATTGCTTGTTTTGCTTTATGCCATCAACATAATTTAAATTTTTACTATCTCACTTTGGGTTATCTTTTGGAAACTTTTTTTTGGAAAATTGTAATTTTAACTTTGAATTTTATTCCTAAAAGACTTTAAGGCATTTGACCAGTTTTCTGGTGTGAGACATATTGTACTGTTGTGATTTTCCTATTTAGGACTTTGGGCTTTTTGCGAACTGTTGTGTTGTGCCATCCAGGTCAGCACAGCAAGCACTTAAACAGATAAGTAGTTCTAGTGAGGGTTTATTGGCACAAATTTCATGAATGCCAACAGAGAAGAATTACCTCAGTGGGAAAAAAAAACTTTAGCAAGATGAAAAAATAGAGCTCATGCAAGAACAAAGATAAAGAAAAATAAAATTGGAGGTAAAATTAGAGGTAAAAATTTAAGTAGAATGGACTGGACAGAAACAAAGTGATTAGCAGGATAAAATTCACATTCTGCTTTGAGATTCTGGAAATAAACAAAAGGCTGAAGAATGTGGGCAAAGTAGAGTCAATTGGAGGATATTTCTTTTAAGATGTTGCAAGAAAAATACGAAAGATTCGTGCAATCAGAGGATAAGGTCAATTCTGCTTTGTTAGACAACTTAAAGTTCAAAGTAGACATATTAAATTCAATGGAAATAAGATTTACCAGATAAATTATTGGTGCTGAAACAAATTTCAGCAAGAAAGTAACATGAAGTCATGACTGTTTGCTTAAAATAGCTGGCAAAACAATAGAACAGAGAATAATTTGAATTTTCGTATAGCAAATTCACATATAGTTTACTGGTCAGTACTGAGTTCTGTCGTCAGACTAAAATTCAAACTTTGAAGTGCTTTTCTCCTTGGGTATTTTCATTTCCTTAAATCCTTTCCAGTGAAACTGTGTTCTTTAATTGCGCTGTGAAGAATGGTGGCATCTTAATTTTAAAATAGTGGTTTTAAAAGAATAATTTTAAAACCTCCTAAGTTATTATTTTGTCTTTATTTAGCATGCATGAAGGTGGAACAATGGTATCATAGAGTAAGCCAGACATAACACCAACTACTTTTTGTCATACATCTCTGTTTTGTAATGTCAAACTGGTATATGTTCATGTTAACATGCTGCTCTGATGGTCACAAACGTTCCTGGTAGACACAAAGAAATTCTCTTTTTTCATATTATTCTTTTTTTCTCTGGTGTCTAGTAATGAAGTGTATGCATATGAAAAGCCAGTCCCAAATGGGAAAATTTGCTCTTCATTTTCTGCAGTCACACTGTAAGATATTAGTCAGGTATGTGCAGACACTTTCTGTACATTACTGGTAGAGAAAGGAACAGATTTCAGGTCTTTGAATCCCAGATCCCTGTGTTATTCTTTATTGTCTGGGTGTCAGTTTTCTGAGTGATGTAAAATTCAACCCGTATCTCCTGAGGCAAAATGTCAATGAATTCACCTATCCAATTATTTGGGCTCTTATAAATTTGTTATTACATTTTTATTATATTGGTAATAGTCAAATGCCTTGGGCATCCTTGCATAAAATAGCTAACCTAATATTAAGTTGCCAGCAGAACAGCAAACTCTTTTCCTGTCTGTGATTGTTTGAGGGACTTGCTTTGCTCAGTCTCCAGAATATGATGGCTCTTGTATTATGTTTTTATGGATGTCATTGATTCTGGACAATTTTGGGCAGATGGTGGAACAAGAGTTTCTAATGGAAAATGCTCTGTTGCAATGCTCTTTTAAATTAAGGTCAAGGCAGCTTCAGCACTTTTACAACTAGAGTAATCCAGAGGAGACTATCAAATAGACATTGTTCAAATTATTTGGGATTGAAAGATTCAACCTTCATTTTGAAGTTAATGTAGAAATTATATTATGTATTGTCTTGTACTTTTGAACTGAGTCCAGATACTCTTCTGTGTGGAATATGTTGCCATAACCTGGTTTTGAGAAAACGAGTGATGGTAGAAAGAGTGATGTCTGAAATAAATGATTGCAATTCCCTGGCTAGTTGCCCATGTAGAAAGCTTTCCTGGGCTCAGCTGCTGGTTCCAGGGCAGCTGGGGGATGTGGTGCAGCTCCCACGTCAGTGATGTGCATAACAAATGGCAGGAATACATGCTGCATAAATAGGGAAGATACCCTTTTCAATGTACAGGCTGACTTCTTCCTTCAAGTGCACTGGCATCGCTTGAGCCTTGTCCTTATTCAGCATCGGCCAGTGAAGTGTCAGCCTTGCCCTAATCTCCCTCTGACAGTGGCCCACATAATCAATAGCTGGATGAGGAGAGAGTGGGACAACTGACTGAGACTAATGGCTCCATATGCACAATGAGAACAAATAAAAGGAAGAGTACCTTAGAAGTCCACGTGCAGCTCCCTTGCAGTACTAACATTTTCTGGATGTCCAGAGACCTCCTGTACATCTCTTTTCTAAGGAATGCATCGAACTGTGTTTTATACTTATATGTATTATCTACTTGTAGCGATGCTTTCAGAAAAGGGTTACTTGAGGAAGTTTGTTATTAAAGGAAATTACAAAATTTTAAGAACATCAACTTAAGCAAGAAAATTTCTGACAGTGTATGAAAGATACACCACATATCATTGAAAGATGAAGTTAAGAATTAGGAACAGGAACACTGTTGGAGGAGGCATTTGGGACTAAAAGCTCACAAATAGTTTTCCAGGAAAAAAAAGTAGGTTTTGGAATGGGCTTGCAGGTTGATGGTCAAGTTACATTTGTAGTAGGTGTTACTTGAATAAAGTCGGTGCTTCATGTCCACTCTAAACTGCATCTGTAGGGCCACTGGGTTGATCTGAGAATGAAATCTGAAGTGTCAAAGTTGGCAGCTGTAAACTGAGACATGACAGTGTCTGTGTGCTATTTGTTTCAAATGAATGCACTGTTATTTGAAAGTTGTATTTATTCTTCTGTGAGATTTCTGTACTTGAGCTGTCTGTATATGTGTTCTAGTTCAGAAAAACACCCTGTCTGTATGTCATTTATTGGATTTCAGCGTGGTAGAGCTCTTCAATGTAGTTTAAAGAAATATAGAAATATAAAGTTTGGTTAAAGTGGATAATCTTCAAGTAAACATTTTTTTGAGTAAATAAAAATTAATTTTCTAGAAAAATCTAAGAAAATAAATTCCCATTTCAGAGGCTATAATGGTAACATAATTGTGTGCTTCACTTCAACAATACGACTGAAGTTAGAGTAAATGTTACAAAGGGAAAGACTAAATTATAAAGGTCCTTTTTACTAAATAATGAAGGTCCTTTTCTATCCTGGGCCTCATCTTCCTTCCTCTTCCTTCCAGTGAACATATGGGGGATTATACAAGTATATCTCGTATTTTTGTAGCACAGGGAGCATCATAGCCTGTGTGGCAATATTGAGAAGTGTCTATTAATAAGAGTTTGAATGAGTATTTCCAAATTCCACATGCAGGTATCTTTATTCTCATATCTTCCAAACAGATTAAACAGATAAGAACATCAGCGTTCTTACTGTGAATTAAGTTTCCACGTATGGATTTATTCAAGGATAGCTGTTGTGTTTCAGTTCTGATATCTTTATTTCAGATCAGTCTTTAAATATAGCAGTCCTTAAATGCTTTGCGTGATGGGGAGAGGAAACAGTACAGACACCAAATGTTTTTCCTGTGGAGGGGAAGGCAGTGGCAAACCCAAAGGAATTGTGGAGTTGGACACAAAAATAGGAAGGGGATGATGGACAGATAGGCAAGCAATTTCAGTGGAGCTACATTTGTTTTCTTGCTCTGGCATCAGCCAGGATTCCTGGAGTTTCATTGCCCCCAGCTGGCCATTCCTTTTCCTCTGGTACCCACCTGCAATCCTTGTCTCCCTGGGCGATGGTGAGGGATCCACCCTGGGGACATCCCTCCCTTTGTGACAGCTGTCCCTGCTGAAGGGCCCCTGGGACTGCTTGACCCTCAGGTTCAGCTGGGCAGGAGTTTAATTCCACGTGTCCAAAGTTGTCTGGCTTAATTAATCTGCTTCCACCTTTTCTCTTTTGGCTGTCTCATTAAAAGGTTGAATAAAATCTCTGTGTTAATTTGTTACACATTAGTTTTCCCTTTCCTGAGGCATGCTTTGTACAGAGAGAGCTTGTGTGCCCACATGTCCTCTTCTCTCTTCTGTGTTTTTTGTGTTTGCCTGTTGCTCTCATTTTATGTGCAATCATGTTTATATATTTGTGACATAATATATATGTATATCTTATATGCTGTCCTATGTATGTATATATGAAATAGATCATAAGTTATCATGTTAGACTCATATCTTGACTTCCTAATCTTTATTATTATTGCATTTCCTTTGTCTCTCAATTGGGCACTTTCTCCCTGTGTTGCCTGATGCTGCATTAAGGATGTTTATTCTATTGCATGACACTAGGAGCTCTCAACATCTAGTTTTCAGAGCATTTTGGAGTTTTTGCAACTCTGCCCTTTACAGTTCTCCAAAGTACTATCTTCCTTCTGCTGTAAGCTATCTTCTTCTTTAATCCTGTCTTTGTCTTGTCTTCCAACTTTGTCTTGCTTCTCTTGTCTTGACTTTGTGGGCATTTACTTTGTTCTTTTGTCTTTACTTCCCTACTCTGATATTCTCTCTTTTTTTTCTGTTTAATTTAATTTTTTTTTAATTTCCTTTTTATTTTGGAAGTGTGCTTTTTATATGATTGCATTGATAATAAAGGCTAAGCACATATTTTATCCTTAATTCAAGATAATTGATCCTAGGGACAAATCTATGATCTACAGACAGCTGTCTCTCCAAAAAGGCACTCAGGGATTTCACTGGAGACAACAGAGTTGTAGGTGGTTTGTTTGGGCTCATCTGTAACCATCAAATGATGCTGTCCTGTAGTGTAGAACTGATCTCAGCATACGTGGCAATTTGCTGTTTCCTGAGAATTGTAATATTTCACTTCCTTTCTGCCCTTTGGCAAAGAGGATCCATTTCCTCTTTTTTGCCATGTAGGGAAGCAGCAGCCAGAGAGTACCATGGCTCCTCTGCATCTGGTCTCTGTTTGAAACGCAGTCCTGAATTCAGGCTGTCTTTTGGTCCAGATGGGTTAGCAAATCACCCCTCACAGACAGATCTCTTGTAATTCATGTTTAGTGGGTATTGTTATGTGCTGGAGGGACGGTCACTTTCTGAAAATATTTTCTCTGTGCAGGCCATTGTCATTCTACTTACGAGTAAGTGGGCAAGAAATGCAGCATCAAACCACTGTATTAAAAAGTTACAGAATGCTTAGGAGGGTTTTTAGATATTGAAAATGACTCCACATGTTAAAAATGTCCTAGAGTTTGGAATTGCTGATCTTATTAGAGATCTTGTAATGGGTGTGGTGATGGAGAAAAAAAGCCAGAAAAGGGGCTTTTTTAATAGATTCTGAAAAAGATTGCCATAAGGAAAAATGAATACAGTGATGTAGCATGTCAGGAATTTTTTTAAGAAATCAGTTGCTCAGTGTCAAAAATCCTTCATCAAAACAAATTATTTTTATCCCCTAACTTTTAGAGTTCCCCGTTTTTCACCACTAACTTAACTTTCCTGTGTTTCTTAATGTCAAATGCAAGTTAAATGTAAGTGTCCTGATGCTCAATGTCCTCATTTTGTTTCTCAGTTCTCATTCTCCCCATGTTTCTCTGAAACAAGGAGGAAGAAACCCTTTGTTTAGGCTACATGTTCTAAGAGCAAAGAATGTTTATAGAGTATTCATCTGTTTTTCTTGTCCATGATACATATGGTGACATCACTGCATACTTTTCTATGGTTCGGACAATGCAAAACCAGCAGTGAAAATGGAGAGAGCAAACAGAACATGTTTTTATAATTAACTACAAAACTTAGAGCATGGCTTGTGAGTCATGTTGAAGAAAAAAGCTTACTTATAGTTCTGAACTCGAAGGATGGACCTCCCTAAGCTGTTTTTTCATATTTAGTGTCCAAAGAAGTTGTCCTCATTCTTTGTTCTATCAAGTACCAGGTATAAAATAGTCAAAATATTTATTTCCAAACACCTCAACTGCTGTTGATGATATTTAAGAAATATTAGAACATGAATGAATTTAAATGGAAGGGTAAAAACCCTCAATGTTTTGCCAACATTGGGCTAACCACAGTACCTGGAGTCATCCACAGGTAAAATCCTTGACTTTTTCAGGATGCAGTCAGAGAAGAATTAACAGTTATTATGAAGCAAAAACCTGTTTTTTGTATTTAACTAGAATGACAGTTATGTTACAATGTATGCAGGGTTATGTGCAATGTGTTTTACTATTGGATGATAATCTCAGTTACAGAGCTTTTAAAATTAGCTAGAATAGCTAATGGTAAATTAAAAAAAATAAGTCTTCTGGAAGTGCAGGGTTCCTACTCTGTTACAGACCTTTCTAAGAGTCTCAGGTCCTGCAGTGCACACAAAGTCTAGCTAAAGCTTTTTTGCATTTTTCTGTTTCACAAGTAGAGATGAATAACCACTTCCTTTTTCTTGCATTCATGTCAAGTATGTATTGCCATTTCTCTCAGACACATGGAACAAGTGTTTGATATTTGCTTTTATTTCAGTAGTTTACCATTGTTGACCCACAATGAATTTGTGGTTCTTTCTGAAATCTAGATCTTTTTCTATTTCTCTTCTAACTTTATCCTCATCTTTTGTCAATGCATTGGAAATTTCCCTCCTAATGATGTACTTATTTGAACTAAATTTAATCCTTTTCACTTCAGACTGTTTCTCTTGCTCCAAAATGCTATTTTGAACTCTAATTCTATATTCCAAAGCGCTTGGAAGGACTTCCAGCTTTATGTTATATGACAAATTTTTAAGTGTCCTCTCTAGTCTGTCATCTAAATCCTGAATCAAATTATTAAATTGCACTCCATACAGGCCAGATCATTCCCCCCTTCTACCAAATTCTCTCCCTAATATGACAAAAACAAATAGGCTTTGAGAGCACAGCTGTCTGAAAAGTGCATTCACCTTATGTTCATTTCATTAGGCCTGGAGTCCTTAGAAGTGAGACAACATCATTGAGCAGACAACTGCTGTGGCTTATTTTTCTGTCAGTCCCAATTGGAAGCTCTCATGGATGGTGTAGTCCCCATACTTCTCCAAACAATACTTGCAGAATTTAGGCAAGATATCTTTCTCCTCCTCTCTTCTCCTACGCAGTACAGAAGATACTTGTTATTAAAGGAAATCAGATTGGTTTGTCAGAATCACTCTTAGATTGATGTTGGTTGTTTCTTTGCACGCTATTATGTTCTATATGATTGTGAATTAATTGTTTAATCATGTTTGCTAGTGCCTTTTTGGGTAGTGAAATCCAGCAAGTAATTATACAGAATTTTTTACTTTTTCTTGGGTTTGAAAATATTTAAAAATATATTTCCCTTTTCTTGTCCTTGGCATTTCCTTTGCTGTCCACAGATCTTAAAAAATGTTCATTAATGCTTTAAAGACTAATTTGATTAATTTCTTGAAAATTTCATGGGAAATTTTATCAAGCTTCATTAATTTAAACATATTTATCTACCATTCCTTTCTAAATATGACCTCAGTTCCTAATCTCATGCCCTTTCTGACATGTAAACTCTACTATTTGATATGATTCCTCTAGTTTTGCGAAACAAAATCAGAAATTTTCCAAGATTAGACAAATTGGAAGAAATAAATCATAGGGCGAAGAGACCATGCATTTACCTCTAGCCTATAAATGATATTGCAAATTTTTGTGACCTGGTTTAATGCAATGGTTAAACAAAGTGTTACACACTGTTTGCTGTCTTTAGGCATTTGTTCTGTATCCATGGACTTATTTTAATGTAAATAGTCACCTCAACAGCTGTGTCCCCTTAAGCACATTTTATTTAGCAGCTGGGTTATACACGTCACTTGGCAGCCATGGATTTTCAATTTTTCCCCGTGCCAAGGGGGCAGCTGGAATAATTTGAGTGCTCATTAATTTGGGAGAAATATGAGCTGCAAGTCAGACAACATGAGTCTTCTGTATGGTGTTGTACAAGGATAAGTGGATCAGGGTAGAAGCAATTTGCCCTGTCCCAAGGGGGTCTTTGTTTTTTAATAAGCTGGTTATGAAAATTCTATTTCTTTGCAGTTTAAAGAGTCTAATTAGAGCCTGTAATTTCTCTCGTATAACTGGAGTGGATGAAGGTTAACATTGGGCCTCCAGAGTCTTTTCACATTCATTTACAGACTTAAATCAGGTAATAGTTTGTAGCTAATTAGAATGGTGTATTAAATATTTAGTTTGACTTAACTGTGAGAACACATGGATGCTGTAGGGCTACTAAAATTATAAAGTAGAGGTAAATTTAATGTTTAATCAAAGATAAACTTAAAGGCACAGTAATTTTAATACTGAGTGGTATACTCTGACAGTCTGAGCAGTAATTGCATTCAGTCGGTTGAAATGTCAAGGTAAAGGAATTTGATGTCTGTTCCATGTTTTTGTTGTAGCACTTTGATGGTGCAAACAATTCCTGGTGTGTATACACAGTGTCTGAAGGGTTAAATGGTTTTCAGCATAGCAGACAGTTTTTATGTAAAATCTCATTTATTTTACTATCCACTAACTCAGCATTTTTAGAAAGATTTTCTTAAAGAAGTTGTAGTGTTTCTACTCACAGGAAGTCCAACAATAAACACACATTCCTACCAGAGTTTGGCAAACAGTGGATGTGCTGTTCCACCAGAGCAGTATCTGGATTTGCAGCTTTTGCTTTGGCTGATTTTGCATTTCAGTGAACTAGTAAAGTAATCTTAAAATTACATGAGCAAATATTTTTTCCTGCTCATGTAAGTCAAGTCTTCAGTTTTATTCTCAGGCACATGGTGAGATTCTTGGGGCTGTCCTGTGCAGGGCCAGGAGCTGAACTTTGATAATCCCTGTGGATCCCTTCCAACTCCTGTTCTATGAGTCTATGATTATATTATATCTGCAATTTGCAAAATTCTTTAAAATTCTCTGAGTAGATCTCACTTTTCTTTACTGCATTATGAGAATCTTCCTGTTGCTGGTTGGATTTCTAGAACTTGAACTTTTTTCCACTGAACTTTGTATAAAAACTATCATAAAATATAGTTGTACAGAATCAAACATAGGCTTACAAAGTTGAACTCAGCACCACATTGGCTTTTACCTAAAATGGTTGGTTTGAAGCATAGGCCAGGGGGATTTATATCTTCTTGCAGTGAAGGAAAATTTCCTCTTTTCAAGTTTACAGGAAAAAAGACAGATATCCTGAGTCATGAAAAACAGAAGCTCACTTCAACACAATTCTGTAAAGCTTTCATGAAACAGATCATATTTTATTCAACTGGACATTTTTAGTAATGCCTCTCAGTTAGAGCAGGAGTAGCTATGGTTTAAATTTTTCTAGATTTATCTTAATGATTTTTTTTTTTGATTGTGTAACATTTATTCTGTGAAGCAATTTTACTGATTAAATGCATAGCATCCAACTCATGCCACTATCCTGCACAATACAAAATGACATTGCAAAGATGTAGCTGTGATGTACCAGAGCACAGGACCTTACACCTTTTTTAATTATCCCTCTGCTGTTTGATGTCTACCAAATAATTTTGCCTTTAGTGCTCAGACAACAATTACTTTCTGTTAAATTTTAGCTGGTGAAAGTTTTGATGCCTTCTTATAATTTTATAGGACTGATACTTATTTCCAGTGAGAAAACTGTGTGTGCTAATTCCTCTACCAATGGGTACCTTGGTACTGTTTTCTGTTTGCTTCTGTGTTAATGCCATTTTAGTTTAGACTGGAATCAAAACTGCTCATCTTCTTCCTAACCAGTCCAACAGTTTCAGTGAGCTGATTTCTTATCCCATAAACTGAGTACAACTCCCCTTTGTCTTGCCTGAAGGTTCGCTTTTATCCTCAGCGATTAGTCCAAATAGAAATGGAGTCCCTTGTTCATTTGTGAAAAAGGCTGTGGATCTAAAACTGGAGTACCAAAAATGATGAAATACTGCAAAGGGAAAAGGGAAGAATGACGCTAAAGGGAAGACATGAACAAATAATTGAGACAAAGTAAAGAAGAATTATACTATTTGACAGAAGAAAAAAAAAAGGCAAGACAAAAAAAGCATCTGTAACCTCAAAATAGTCAAACTTTTCTGACTCTAAGCTCACTCAGGCCTCAGATTCTTGGCTCATGATCTGTAGCTTTAATCTCAAGTTTCCTCTCCAGCATTTTTTGGATGCTAGAAACTCCATTACAGATTGGTAGAAAATCAGTGATAAAACTTCTGAATATCACCTTATTTTGTTACACTGCTTTCCCAGTTGCCAGTTTTTATAAAATGGTTTATGACTGCAATAATCCCCTCAAAATCAGCTGTTATGGGAGATAATAGCTGGTTGTCAGAGCATTTACCACCCTTGACTTCACTTTGGGCCATTATGTAACAAAAGAATGAACTGGTGGTAAGGTTGCCAGGTGTATTAAATTATATGATGAATTATAGAGATTCTGCAGTGGGGATTAGTGTCCAAAAGAGACTAGTGGAGATTGCCAAACCCATTATCTGATAGGACTGCAGGCTGGACAAAATCCCGAGGGTGAAAGGCCAGTGCTTTATCCATTATGTCATCCTCTAATCTGTGCCTGCACCATGCCCAGGGAAGTACACTGCAAATGAGTTACCATTGTTCTGTGTTACACCCTGGAACTGTGTAATAACAGAAGTGGAGACGTTGGCAGTGTTTGGTTACTTAGAATGTGGTCTGATTTTGATCTTTCCTCGTGGATTCTTGCAAAAAAATTATTTGATATACAAGAAAGTTCAGTAGAGTAGTAGCAGAAATTGTATGAGCCTGCTTTTTCCACAGGAGCTTCAGTTAGATCCAAGAAAGTTGGTTATGTCATGGCTTCTGCTCTAATCCTTTCCTCTCCTCTCCATTCAGACAAATTAATTTGTTTAGGCTGCTATTTTGCATTTAAGGAAGAAAATGTATGTTCTACATTTCAGCAAATCCTCCAGAATTTTGAAGAATGACAATATTAGGTGTAGTTGAATTGTGCTTAAGTGGTTGATCTAGGCTTGGCTTGTTAATGGTTTGTAATGACTGATCTGGAATCTTGCACATCAGGAGTGGAATCAAAAATTTCCTTAGCTTTTCAGATGAGAGCACAGAATTTGTTCCTAGCTCCAATAAATCTGTTTTATTTTACTTTGAAATAGTAACATTATGATGATAGAAAACTGATTTCAGGTAATTTCAAAAGTTAAAAAAGCATAAGTTAAAATTCTCCTCTCCCTTTATACCTCATGTAATTGAAGTCATGGTACTAGTACATGGTACATGGCTGAATTTACTACTAGAAGGATATAAAAAGTAAAATAAATAAAATTTTCTAAAACTCGGAAAAATATTTCTAAAATAGATCTTCACTGTATCTGAAATATTTATAACACAACCACAACCCATTGGTCTCACAGTAACTTGTTATAGTTCTAGCTTGTACTGAAAGTACAAGTTACAGTGAAGGTAACAAGTTGGTTTGGGGTTTTTTGAAAAGGAGGCTCTGGAATGTCATTTTCTAGACCTTGTCTCACCCAAAAACTTTAATATTCTCAAAATCTGTGAAAATTATCTTTGCTGAATTAACTTTAAACTGCAAAGAAGAATTTAATACATTCAAGGTACACTGTTGTATTACACTTAGTACCTTATTGGTTGCCTATGTGACTTCATTGATACAAGCTGCACACTAAGCAGGAAAGATGGCTAAAAAAGTATTAGTTGCTTATTAGACCTGTTTTGTGGAGGTTTTTAGTTTTACTTTTAAATGCCGTGTTTTGAATGGTTATTTAACACAATCTGTTTGCTCTACCAAATCTTTGCATATAATTCTTTAGTGTTTAGCACTTACTGTGCCCTTTGGGCTGCCTGTGAAGGAACTGATCTTACTTTATGTGTCAAACAGCTAAAACTTGTGTGCTATGTAAAAGGCCTGAGATGTGTTATTTCTTTCAGAACCATGTTAACCATCAAACTCCTTTAGGGAACAATAAGGCTTTTGCTAATATGTTTTGGACACTTTCTCATCACCTGCTCTATCCTTGCACAATGTAAAATAGCATAATCTCATCTTTCTCTGTAGCAACATTCCTTATGTACCGTGTGAATTTTGACAGTGGGACATTATTCTTGGTAAATCTTGAGTTACATTATAGTGTTCTGCAAATCCACAAAGTATGTCAGCACATTGTCGGGGCTAGAAGAAATATCCTTACCCAAGGGCTCATGTGAAACACATAGCTTGCTTGGGTTTTCCAAAAGTAACTCTCAGCAGCTCTAGACCCAGAGAGCAGATCTAGAAATGCTCCTCACAGATGAGTGTGACACAGTGCTGCTGTTCCCTGACCACAAGGGATTACCTGCAGCAAGTAGTTCCTTTTCTCCTGCACGTGTTTGCTGAGGTAGGTCTGCACAAAGAGCTGTTGGGGCTGTGGGTGTTTGGGAAAGCAGTGCTCAGCTGCTTCGGGATTTAGTGTTTTTCTCTGTTACTGTTTTTGCTTACAATGTCTTGTTTTCCATTGAAATAGACATTAATTATTTGGGGTTTGTATCTGCTAGCTCTCCCACCGGTTTTTAGGGTACAATGCACAGTGGTTTGGGTATCACTATAGTAGAAAACACTGTTATAAATTGTCTGGGTACAGTGTGCAGTTGCAGGAAGGAGAAAACATTAGGAAATGTATAAATGCAAACTTTCCCAAAAGAGGTATTTTTAATACTATGGGAGAAAAATTAACAATGAGGAACCTTTTCCTGAGTAACTTAACGTGTAAGGATTCAATGTCATGAGGTAATGTCTCCAATTTCATGGCTTCCTTGCACTGAGTGCAGTGTAAGTTGAGTCTTTCAGCACCTTATAGGGTAAAGGTCTCTAATAGGACAGAAGATACTGAGGGAGTGCTGTCTTGTGTCATCTCACAGGGCTTTACAGCCCTCATCAGTAGAATTTTGTGTCCTCATTTAAAGCATTGTCTTCAGGGAACTTCCTGCTAACCTGTCAATGCAAATAGATCCTTGTTGAGACGACAGGAAAAGTCGTCCACAGATCCTCGTCTTTTTTTTTCCCACCACTTCATAGTAAAAAAATGAACTAAAATAGAAAAAGCTATGAAGATATTTAGAGATAAAGTGAAGTTTCCAGAGTGACCTTGTATCTCCATTGCTCTTTTCCCATGCCTGTTCAGTGCCCTGTATTTTATGCCCTTTGCAACAACCAGATGCGCTGCAGTACACTTGGAATTCGTGTACTAACTTTGGATTCTTTTGTGTGCTTATAGTTTGAAGCTAGAACCTATAACACATCTCAAATTGATACAGTTTACAAACTCATCATTTTCCCCTTTTCAGATTTGGAAAGATTTCTTGTGCAAAGAACAGGGACCTGTTGAGACTTTTTTACTGTGGATCTTACTGGTCGTGATGAATGAATCCAGTATGACTCTCATAATTCTTTCTGACTGCCTCCAGACTATTCCTTCCAGGAAAATGGAGTGGGGTTGTGTCATCTGCTTAGTACAGGGACCAACTCCAGCATCAATTCCCCTTTTTCCCATTGGTGTATTCTAAGGTAGAGGTGTACAAGAGGATGCTGGAGAGAGGGGAATAGGAGGATGAGGTTATGCAGAGAAGAGTGATATCAAAGACTAATCTGGAAGTGGTGACAAGCACAGTGAAATGTTGGGGGTGAAGCAGTGGAAGCGTAAATAAAACCTCAAGCTTTTTCTGAAGTTGGAAGTAAGTTTCATTTACTTACTTTCAGAATTTAAACCTACAAAAGAAGTCAGAAGATTATAAAGCAGAAGAACCTCAAGGAAGAGAAGGCAGTTATTGAGGCTTAAAGGATGGAGTTAATAAGTTTATCCTGGGTAAATAACTTTAAGAATATTTCCCTGTAACTAACAGTAAGAAGAAATGGAGCATGAAAAATTCATAATCAACAGAAAGAGAGGCTGGTTTGAATAGACAAGTAATTTTCAACATAAAATTGAAATAGCAAAAGAATAGAACAGACGTTTACCCTAGGAAATTAACATGTGATGTAATTGTCAATTCTGCCACCACAAATTACAGATTCTGAAGTTAACTTTTGCATTTATTTTTTTATTTCTTGTTTTAACCTCTTGGTAGACTTTCAAAGAATGAGCAAATCCTCCCTAATGCCATTTTTCTGAACAGAAAAATGGATCTGCCTGGAGGAGATGCCTATGAGAATTTAAAAGTGAACATTTTTCTTTTCACCTTAAGCTCTGATGAGTTTCCCTATATTTTTCCCATGTACTCTTTTAGTTATACTCAAAGAGAGTCACCTAGAACTTTGGGTTTTGTCAGTAATAAAGTCTGAGAATGTAGCCCTGAGATTGTGTTTAGAAGAGCGGTACCGGCTCTTAATGAATATTATTAATTTTTCCATTCAGCTTTTAATCGAAGATAAACCTACACTCTAATTATGTGTAGATGTTCAGTGTCTTTTAGGTAGTACAGAAGTACATTTAGGCAGAGTAGAAAAAGAAATGTCAATACAAAAACGAGTCATTTTTTCCGGGATGCTCATCTTCACTTTTCGGATGACAGTACGCACAGCACAGGTTAAAAGATGTTAAGGGAGACCGGTGATTTTTCTTTTTGAAAAGTTCTATTAACAAATGTAAGAGTCATAAGTAAATGGCAGCCCTTTTTATTATCAAATTCACAAAATTCAGACAATTAGAGAATTGCTTTTGTGAATCTTGATTTGCAGCATGTAAATCAATCCTGGACTTGCTCTGGTTTCATCTGCTTGCACTGCAGAGGGTTCTTGCCACAGTGTCTTCAGCTGTATTGGGCAAGATGCTCTGAATTTTTGTTCTGATGAGTCTTTATTTCCAGCTGACCTGTTGTCAGCACAGGAATAATTCATTGCTATTTATTACCTTAAATTCTGTACAAAGCATTTCCTAGCTATCTTAAGTATGTTCAAGAGTCTCCTATGTGACTGTTCTTTAGGCTTTCTACTCTGAAACTGTGCAAGTATCTTTTTCTATACAGTTCGGTCAATTGTACAGCACTAATTGCCTGCAGAAGTCTCTGGGAGGGGGCCATTTTCTCCAACCAAGTAGCTAATTAACGCTCTGAAGTGTGCAAATAGTGCCTATCAGGGGGTCTAGCCATACTATGAGTTGCCTAGGAGAGGCAACTTAAGAGCTCTCACCTTGAGAGCTCCTGTAACAGTTAAATCAATTCTTTTGGGTGAGGCTTCTTAGGAGTGCAGGCAATCACTCAATCTCACATCAGTCCATTGTTCCAAATTAGTCCATTTGCTCATCTATACAGACTAGCTGAGGCTTTCCTGGACCACCATGGCTTCTAACTGTGGGAACTTGAATTTCATCCCTATATCCCACTTAAATTCCATAGCTCTTGCCACAGGACTATTTTTATTTCTTGCTGAGCCAGAAAGGAAAGACTATTTTGCTGAAGGTGTCCATGAAATAGTTTGCAGCTGCAAACAGAGGTTTGCACTGTCAGCTGCAATAAGAAGTCCCATTTCCCCTCCCACACGGTATTTTAAGTTTCTGGAAATACTGTTTTACCAGCTGTTTGGCATGAGGATATGACTTCACAGTTCCAGTGTGTAGAATCTTGCAGATTGACTCGTCTTGCTTAACAAAGATGGAAGAAGGTCCCTGTTCCCTTCACTGTGCTGTGAATTTAATGAAGTTTCAGAGGTGAGGACAGTTCAGGGACTGCAGATTAGCCCATGCATAATGGATGGAACTGCTAAGTGGATATTTCACATGAAGTGTTTAGCACTGAAATAGCTGTCATTTAAGTCATCATTCTTAGGTTTCCTTGCTAATGGTTGAGTGTATGCATCTCTGAGATTTTATATAAACATTCTGTCCAGAGTCTAAAGGTTCAAACTTCAGAATATTCCCTGGCTGTAAAAGCAAGAAACTTATTATCAGTACTCTCTTATTTTCCAAAATTTGAGGAGATGCAACATAGAGAGCAACTACCTGTTTAGTCCAAACCATGATCTGTGCCTAGGTAAGGCAACAAGAATGTGAAAAACCAGAGATTGGAAAACCAGTGAGCAAACAGGTTAAAAATGGTGATAAGGTATGCAGTTAAATATCTGCTTTTGATTTAGGTATTTTACTCAGTGTAAGATTTGTGTTCAGTTTTGTCTGAACTACTGAACTTGGTGGTTCAATGCCTTAATATTAATTAATTCTGCTGCATACATGGGAGTAGTTGCCAACACAACTTGTGACAGCTGTTGGCATGCTGTGCTTCTTCTCACTAGTTTACTATGGACTAGTGGTTTGGACCAGAATCCACAGTCTTGCACAGAGAAACTGACCATCACAAAATGCACTCTTGAAATTAGTTGGTTGTTTAATATGAATTTGATTCCGCAGTTCAGAATCATTTGAGCTTCTGCAGCAGTCTTTCAGTAAGAAAGGTAAGTGAATGGAGTGCTCTTTCCAGAGGTGACCCTTCTAGGTCCAGAATGAGACATAATAAGTAGCTAATATATGGGAGGTTTCCACAGCTGCTGTTTTAAAGATAATTAAAATACATCAATCTCAAGTGGTATTCTTTGCTATTCAACACTTGCTTTAGAAAAATGTAGAAAAATATGAAGTGAGAAAGTCACAAGCTCTATTAAAGTTACTAGTTCCATTGTCCTTTCAGTTTCCTTAATATTACTCTGGAGCCCTCACTCCATTTTCTGTGAACATTGGCTTGAAAACTAGTAGTGTGTGGCACATCTGCAGGAGATACCTACTGTGCAGAAACAGCAAGTATAGTAGCAAAGATTAAGGTTTTTGCTCTTAGAATAAATTTTGCTTTTCATTCAGTGAATATGACATCTACAATTTTCAGTTTTGTAGATTGATATAAAAATTCAAGACTAGTGCTTCTGCCTGAGAATATTTTCTCTCTCCACAGCTAACAGGTCGTGATAAGCCTGAATATAGTTGATATCATATTTGACAGGTCAGACACAGAAAATATTTTGATTCAGGTTTCTCAAGTATCTTGCAAAGCTTTCAAAATTATCTGGAACTGAAGGGCTCTTTTTTGTCATATGTTTTTTGCCAGAGAGATACTTACATCCTCTGATGCAGATTCCTTCTCTGATGAAAATGGTCTCTTGATTCAGTCACAGCACTTGGATATTCAAAGGTGTTTTTCTCATTTGGCTTCCACTCAGTTAGCCAGAGCATATGTGGACTATGTAAATGTTGTTACTTGATCTTCTGGGACTGACCCATAATAACTTCGAATTTTTTCAGTCTGCCTTGACTAAAACATTCTCTCCATATGGATTCAAAAGAATTCCTGGTGTCCTAACATTATGTTGTACCATAACATACCAATATAGGTGTATCAGTGTGTATGTGTGTAGTATATATACCTCTGAAAGCTCCTAGTTTCTATTGTGTTATTTTCTTTAAGGTCCAATACAAACAATGGAGAGACACACCTAATACTTCATCTATTATTAATTATGGAGATTTCAATCATCTGCCTCAGTACTATATATATTTTTCAGCAGACTATATACAATATTAGCACTATATCTGGATTGTTTGGGTAAAATAAACATTTCATGCAACCATTTTTCAGAGCAGAACTGATTTGATGCACCTCCCATTCAGTTATTTCACATACACAAAGATGAAAAATTGGTGGCAACTAATAAAAATTTTACCTGCCAACATATATCTTACGTGGTATCTGGGCATGTGGATAGATATTAGATCTGGTACCTAATGTCTAGTCAATGTACAATGAAAATTTCAGTGGTCACTACGATCAGTGTGTCCTGTTTTGCATCATGAGGAGCCCATCACTGCATAGGTTTTATCCATGTGCAGAAGTAACTGGAACTTACCCTGCTAAATTAATGCAGTGCTTCTGTAATATTGAATTATGTTTTTATGTATATGCAGGACACACATCTATAGCTACAGTAACTTTTTTCCTGTTTATTGGTGTTATACTGTGGATGGTACAGCACACAAAGAATTCTCACACAGAAATACGTATCCAGGAAACTAAAACTAGTGTAAGAGGTGTGTGGAACCAAGGTTGTCTTTAAAAATGGGACTTAGAATGTAGTATTATTCACACAAGTTTTAGTTTGAATAATTTATTACCTAAGTCATCGTTGTGATTTCTGAAAGCAGAAAATAATATGGCAAGCCTTTGTTTTGTAAAATTATTTCTGGTGTGTTTTTCACTGCAAGCTCATAGTGAATTAAGTCTACCTAATTAGGGTCCCATGAAATGATCAAATGAAACTTTTAGAAGTAGAGAAATAATCAGAATTGTTTTCTATCAGAGCTGATTTTGAGGATTTTTCTTGCTGTTCTGAAAGGAGTATTAAATAATTTTCACAGTACCTATTAATGTGTCTTTAAGGCCAATGTAGAAGGAAAACTTTAATGTAAGTGTCATTATTTTTAACTAAAAAATGCCTTTCTGTGACCCTCTCATGGTTATTTTCTTACAAAGCTACTATGAAAAATAAATTATTCTATTGTAAGTATTGAACAATATAGAAATGGTATTTTAAAATTATAGTGTAACTTATTATATAAAAGACTTTTTTTTTTTCATGCTGACACTGGTAAATGTCATTTGTATCACATGCATCATGAAAAGTGTATAGAGAAAAATGCACAATAACTGGGAACAGGAAAGGAAAGCAATATTTAATAAACTCTGATCACTCATTTTCAGTTCTAGCTCTCTGTCTTATAGATTTCTTTTATTTTTTTCAAGCAATGACAAATAATTAGCAGTATTTTTTACGATGCTTAAAATATTTTCTAGCAAAACTGCAGATACCAAGTCAACTAGATGTAGAAAATATACTCAGAGAAAAATCATTAAAATCTTTGCAACACTATTGCAGAGACAGCCCACTCCTCATGATGATCCATGTTACTGATTTGTTGAAATTTTATTTTTTGTAGGTTCCATGGAGTTATTGTGCTGCTTATGCCTGTTATCATGCTTACTGCTCATCCATTTAGATAAGGCTGGTCTCCTTTTATTAAGAACACAGTCTAGTTTGATTCTTTATAGATTAAAGCAGATCATTAAATATAAATCTCTCAGATGTATTCAGTCTCCCCATAGGCTGTGTTCGAGCATCATTTTCAGGAAGATAAACTGTGACAGTGATTTATGCTGTATTTTGAGAGTGTAAATCTCACTGTACATTTTCATGAGTCTTTGTAGAATGAAAATTTTCTTTATTAATGCTTTTCATAGGCATCAACTAAGTATAAAAGAACCATTCTTTTGTTTAACGCTGTGTTCTTTAGAGTCTTAGAGTGGGATTATAGATACTGTTGGATTCAAACTTCCAGCACTACACAATCAGTGTGTAAATCATGATTGAGTTCTGTGTACATTTGACGTTTAAAAGAATGGGAAGATTTTTATGATTGATGGTCTCTAGGCATGATAATAAGGCAAAACATCATCTATGCCTAGAAACAGGATGTGGCCATTAAGAAAATGGGCAAAAGGACAGGGAGAGAAGAGGGAAAATTTCAAAGTATTTTTAAAACGCTTCTGTGGGGAAAAAAAAAAAGCCCTGTGGGAACTCAGTATAAAGTTTGTTTGTTCTACAAATAATAGATTTTGTGAACGAGGAAAAAATATTAATGGAAAAAATATGGAAATTTAATTTTTTTTTTATTTGCAAAGGAATTAAATTACATTAAAGTGTTTCCTGTGGGTACCTGTCTCTAAGTTGACAGTGATAATGTGTCACAGGAACCCTGCAAACTGAGGGGAATTTGCTTGCCTGGTGTTTCAGATCCTTTATCTACAGCAGTATTTGCTAATTAAGTGCCTGTTCCCCACTTCATAGTGATTTTCTGAATTAATATGTGCAGAACAGATTTGTCTGAAACATGCAGTTTTGCTTTGTACCCCAATGGTTTTAGTTTATTCTCAATTACATATTAAACATAACTTTAGTTAAATGTCAGATATTAAACACATTCAAAAAGATCAGTTATTCTGTTATATAGAACAAACCCCACATTTTTATCACGAAGAGATTACTGGCAGAGATCTTTTTTTTTTTAACATTCTGTGCTGCTTAGCCAGTAACACTTTCTTAGAAAGGGTCTCCATATGAATGACACATCTGTATCTGGAGTTCTACTGAATGTGTTTTAAATGCAGTATTAATTGGCTCATCTTTTGCATTGTACTTTCAGGTTCGTATTTTTACCTATCTGATTGGAAGAGAAGCAGCATTCGCTGATAACCTGAAGTGGATGGCCTGTGCTAACAAAGGTTAGTTCACCTTCATCTGTGAAAGCCTTGTTTTCAAACCCCTATTCCTGTGCCTTCCTGCATACCTGACCCTTCTGGAGATACGGTGTCACTGGCAACTAATGAGAGAGGATGAGTTGGGTTTTTTACAGAAAATGAAAAGACTTGTATGCTGTAACATAAAATTTAAAGAGCCAAAAGAATCCAATTTGAAATGTATTTTTTTTTCTTAAAATATGCATGAAGCTTTTAAACTATGTGGTCTTGAATTTTTGTTCAGAGAACAAACTAATTTTGAAGCATTTGTTCTATTAAGGCTGTTATTACTAAGAGTTAGTTTGATTTCCAAGAACATGGGGTACAAGTCTCATTGTGTTAAGCATGGTATGTGAAACACCAGACATTCTGTCCCTGGAGGAACTGACAGTGTAATTGAAAAAAACTGGTTTATATCGTTTAAGGAAAGAGCATTAAAACATTTAAGATGCTGAGATGCTACAGTAAAAGCATTGACTAATAAAAGTAAGAATGATTCAGGATAAAAAAAAAACTAAAACCCTAATTAATCTTCAGGTTTTCCTTTTCCTTTCCTCTTGGAAAAAAAAAAAAGTTCTTTTTCCATTGTGCCACATTACATTATGATGAATTGCATCAGGTGCTATCCATTTAGTCATTATTTCTTTAACTACTGTTATGTCCAGCTGATGGAAATTACTCAGTTTGAAGTCTTGTCTTAATCAGCTAATATTACACCATAATTTAGTTTAAATAATAGTATAAGAATCCTTTGAAGCATCTTTTTTGAAGACAATTTAATCAACAAAATCTTTTAACTTTTTAGCCCAGCTCCACAAATTCATAAGGATCTAAGTACAGCAACTCAGAAATTAGGACCAGGCAATGGAGACTGGCTTAGCAGATCATCTGGTCCACGTCTTCCTTATTCCCAGAGGGGGAAAAGTGGTCACCTTTGTCATTCTTCAGGACTACTTTGTTCTTTTCATGGCCATGTTGCTTTGAGTCAGAGTCTTACTCATATGAATCAACTAAACAGCTTAATGACTGTTACTTCTATAAATTTATTTCCCTCTCAGTTTAATAGTTACAATACCTGCTCTCTGATATCTTATAATGCAAAAATCTTCTACCTCTAATCAGTAACTGGTTTTTTTTTAGCTTTGAAAATCACAGTTGGAAACAGCATAAGTCACTATGTCAGACAGTATGAAATTTAGATCTTTTCCTTACTGTTTTCAGCTACATCTTGTCCATTTTATTTTAGTGAAATGAGAATTAAAGCACAACAGATGAGGAGTGTAGTAAAGCTGGTCTAAAGATTGGCTGAACGCGTGGACTGCAGTTTGCTCCTTGCATGGGTGGGCCAAAGTATGTTGTTGTCACTGAGGGTCAATGACCCTAAAATCAATTTTCCTTGCAGTGATTTTCCCCTTGGAAGCACAACATAGATGAAGGCTGTTGCAGGGTTTCCAGCTGACTGGACTGTGGACAGCAGTCCTTTCCTTCAAAATGGGTCACAGGGGAAATTCATACCACCTTGCAAAACTTCTTTAGCTTCTAGTTTATGATGGTGAAACCTTAAAAAACCCCAAGCATGTTTTTTCTGCTACATTTTTCTGTATAAGTAGGGCATATCTAGAGGGAGTTTGCTTAATGAAGCAAAACACCAAACCATTTTAAATACATTAAAACATTCAAGATCCCCAAAATCCCTCTAGAGCATTTTTTGAATTTGCAGTGATTTACCCTTCTGTATCATAAGCAAGTGCACATAAAGGAAAACAATAAAGATTCTGAAGCCAAGAAAGGTGAAAATTTCCTAGTGCTTAGTGTGCATGTGCCAGATGTTAGCAGTAGTGTCTAGA